>NC_048571.1:36224795-36824795 GCF_013265735.2 Oncorhynchus mykiss
TTGCTCGGGCACGAGGACCTATCGAGCCAAAACTCGGGATTCGGGGTCGCCTCACATAGGCCTACACATAATGCTCGAACTGGACCCGCAGCTAGAACGTAACTATATGTTTTACGTTTTTATTATGTTTTAAACTGAAGGCGCTGTGAATTATGGGCCTGCTCTGACATATGTGATAGTTGGCTTCTAAATGAGTTGGAAAAAGTGGGTTGGTGTCAATTGATATCAGTTTGGTGTCAGAATGACATCTAATTGACTGATGGACACTGAATTGCTAGTTGACTTTTGTACATTTGCAATATGTTTAAACGGAGAGGGACCATCCCAAAATGGCATCTGAAATCAACACAAAAAATGGCATCACCATAGACTCCAGACTGTGCCGAGTTCAACGAGACGCCCCGCTTGACCGTAGCTCGCTCTGAGTGCAGCGGACCTTGAAAAAAAGAAGGCCAAAATGAAGCCTGGCCCTCAATGTCATTTCTCTTTTGGGTGACAGTGAGAGAACCATTAGGGTGAGAAGCACAATTCGACCTCAGGTACGTTCCAAGGTCTCCCGATCCGTGCAAGCCTAACCTCGACGTGTGGCATTAACCCTTACAGTTAAAAGTAGGTGTTTACTTCAAACATTTTGCATTGACTTCTCTCCCCATAGGAATACATGCCTGCACCCCTAAATTCAACCGGAAGCCTATGTGGTTATGAATGCTATGAACCTGTCATCGATGACAGTCCATCAGGCCGCTATGAGGTCTACCTGTGCGATTCTAAGCTTCCTGGACCAACCGGAAGTGGTTAAATTCACCCTAAAAGTGTTTGAAACACATAACCTGTCATTATGAAAATCACTGCATTCAACCCTGTGTAGATCAGTCAATTCTAACTTAAAGACTTAAAACTCAGGATTCTGTAAGAGGCTACCTCAGTCAAGACATGTGTTTACTTATAGCTTCCTGTACCAACCGGAAGTGCCATAATTGGTGTCACAGGGCTGTTTCGAAGGGTTAAAAAAGTCACATCTCTCCAAAACTTCATATGTGTGATTAGGCAACCCCCATGAACTGTAAATCAGTCATTTTCCCATAAAATTTCAAAGGAAAACTAAATCACACAGACACACAACTTGGAAGGAGGGACGTATTGGGGTGCGTAGAGACAGACAGTGCCTGCAATAGTTAGCTTTGTTCGAGCTAAAAAAGAACGTCCGACCTAGAGTTCTGAAACGTTAGAAACTGTCTAGACCTCAGGTCGATAGTGCGTGGTGAGTTACGTGGCTCTAGAAGGTTCTCGGACCGAGAAACAGCCTCGTACATTTGCAATGACTTCAATTCATTTTGGACCATTACGAAAATGACGACATTTAGAAAAGTCTCAGAGACGCAAGACTAGGTGCATTGAAACCGGCTCGGCCCATAGAGACGGACCCCAACGTTTCTGTCCGATAGCTCATTCAAGGACCCCATAGCAAGGCATGGAAAAAAAATGGATTTTCAGCACCAATTAGGGTTTTGCTCGGGCACCGAAGGACCTATCGAGCCAAAACTCGGGATTCGGGGTCGCCTCACATAGGCCTACACATAATGCTCGAACTGGACCCGCAGCTAGAACGTAACTATATGTTTTACGTTTTTATTATGTTTTAACTGAAGGCGCTGTGAATTATGGGCCTGCTCTGACATATGTGATAGTTGGCTTCTAAATGAGTTGGAAAAAGTGGGTTTGGTGTCAATTGATATCAGTTTGGTGTCAGAATAACATCTAATTGACTGATGGACACTGACTTGCTAGTTGACTTTTGTACATTTGCAATATGTTTAAACGGAGAGGGACCATCCCAAAATGGCATTCTGAAATCAACACAAAAAATGGCATCACCATAGACTCCAGACTGTGCCGAGTTCAACGAGAGCCCCGCTTGACCGTAGCTCGCTCTGAGTGCAGCGACCTTGAAAAAAGAAGGCCAAAATGAAGCCTGGCCCTCAATGTCATTTCTTTTGGGTGACAGTGAGAGAACCATTAGGGTGAGAAGCACAATTCGACCTCAGGTACGTTACCCAAGGTCCTCCCGATCCGTGCAAGCCTAACCTCGACCGTGTGGCATTAACCCTTAACAGTTAAAAGTAGGTGTTACTTCAAACATTTTGCATTGACTTCTCTCCCCATAGGAATACATTGCCTGCACCCCTAAATTCAACCGGAAGCCTATGTGGGTATGAATGCTGTATGAACCTGTCATCGATGACAGTCCATCAGGCCGCTATGAGGTCTACCTGTGTCGATTCTAAGCTTCCTGGACCAACCGGAAGTGGTTAAATTCACCCTAAAAGTGTTTTGAAACACATAACCTGTCATTATGAAAATCACTGCATTCAACCCTGTGTAGATCATTCAATTCTTAACTTAAAGACTTAAAACTCAGGATTCTGTAAGAGGCTACCTCAGTCAAGACATGTGTTTACTTATAGCTTCCTGTACCAACCGGAAGTGCCATAATTGGTGTCACAGGGCTGTTTCGAAGGGTTAAAAAAGTCACATCTCTCCAAAACTTCATATGTGTGATTAGGCAACCCCCATGAACTGTAAATCAGTCATTTTTCCCATAAAATTTCAAAGGAAAACTAAATCACACAGACACACAACTTGGAAGGAGGGACGTATTGGGGTGCGTAGAGACAGACAGTGCCTGCAATAGTTAGCTTTGTTCGAGCTAAAAAGAACTGTCCGACCTAGAGTTCTGAAATGTTAGAAACCTGTTCTAGACCTCAGGTCGATAGTGCGTGGTGAGTTACGTGCTCTAGAAGGTTCTCGGACCGAGAAACAGCCTCGTACATTTGCATGACTTCAATTCATTTTGACCATTACGAAAATGATGACATTTAGAAAAGTCTCAGAGACGCAAGACTAGGTGCATTGAAACCGGCTCGGCCCATAGAGACGGACCCCAACGTTTCTGTCCGATAGCTCATTCAAGGACCCCATAGCAAGGCATGGAAAAAAAGTGGATTTTCAGCACCAATTAGGGTTTTGCTCGGCACCGAAGGACCTATCGAGCCAAACTCGGGATTCGGGGTCGCCTCACATAGGCCTACACATAATGTTCGAACTGGACCCGCAGCTAGAACGTAACTATATGTTTTACGTTTTTATTATGTTTTTAAACTGAAGGCGCTGTGAATTATGGGCCTGCTCTGACATATTTGATAGTTGGCTTCTAAATGAGTTGGAAAAAGTGGGTTTGGTGTCAATTGATATCAGTTTGGTGTAAGAATGACATCTAATTGACTGATGGACACTGACTTGCTAGTTGACTTTTGTACATTTGCAATATGTTTAAACGGAGAGGGACCATCCCCAAATGGCATTCTGAAATCAACACAAAAAATGGCATCACCATAGACTTCCAGACTGTGCCGAGTTCAACGAGACGCCCCGCTTGACCGTAGCTCGCTCTGAGTGCAGCGACCTTGAAAAAAAGAAGGCCAAAATTAAGCCTGGCCCTCAATGTCATTTGCTTTTGGGTGACAGTGAGAGAACAGTTCGGGTGAGAAGCACAATTCAACCTCAGGTACGTTCCTAAGGTCCTCCCGATCCGTGCAAGCCTAACCTCGACCGTGTGGCATTAACCCTTAACAGTTAAAAGTAGGTGTTTACTTCAAACGTTTGCATTGACTTCTCTCCCCATAGGAATACATTGCCTGCACCCCTAAATTCAACCGGAAGCCTATGTGGGTTATGAATGCTGTATTAACCTGTCATCGATGACAGTCCATCAGGCCACTATGAGGTCTACCTGTGTCGATTCTAAGCTTCCTGGACCAACCGGAAGTGGTTAAATTCACACCTAAAAGTGTTTTGAAACACATAACCTGTCATTATGAAATCACTGCATTCAACCCTGTTGTAGATCAGTCAATTCTTAACTTAAAGACTTAAAACTCAGGATTCTGTAAGAGGCTACCTCAGTCAAGACATGTGTTTACTTATAGCTTCCTGTGCCAACCGGAAGTGCCTTTAATTGGGTCACACTGTCTGTTTTTGTAGGGTTAAAAAAGTCACATCTCTCCAAAACTTCATATGTGTGACTAGGTAACCCTCCTGAACTGTAAATCAGTAATTTCTCCCAACAGATGTCAAAGAAAAGCTCTCTCACACACACACAGCAAGGATGGAGTGAAAAAAGTGCGGTGCTTAAAGACACAGAGAGCAGGCAATGGCATTACCATAATCCCTAGGCCGTGCAGAGTTCATCGAGATATCCCGCTTGACCGTAGCTCGCTCGGTCTAAGCGCAGCGACCATTAGAAAAGTAGGCCCAAAATGAAGCCTGCCCCTCAATGTCATTTGCTTTTGGGTGACAGTGAGAGAACCGTTAGGGTGAGAAGCACAATTCGACCTCAGGTACGTTCCTAAGGTCCTCCCGATCCGTGCAAGCCTAACCTCGACCGTGTGGCATTAACCCGTAACAGTTAAAAGTAGGTGTTTACTTCAGACAGTTTGCATTGACTTCTCTCCCCATAGGAATACATTGCCTGCACCCCTAAATTCAACCGGAAGCCTATGTGGGTTATGAATGCTGTATGAACCTGTCATCGATGACAGTCCATCAGGCCACTATGAGGTCTACCTGTGTCGATTCTAAGCTTCCTGGACCAACCGGAAGTGGTTAAATTCACCCTAAAAGTGTTTAGAAACACATAAAATGGTCATTATGAAAATCACTGCATTCAACCCTGTGTAGATCAGTCAATTCTTAACTTAAAGACTTAAAACTCAGGATTCTGTAAGAGGCTACCTCAGTCAAGACATGTGTTTACTTATAGCTTCCTGTGCCAACCGGAAGTGCCTTTAATTGGGTCACACTGTCTGTTTTGTAGGGTTAAAAAAGTCACATCTCTCCAAAACTTCATATGTGTGACTAGGTAACCTCCTGAACTGTAAATCAGTAATTTCTCCCAACAGATGTCAAAGAAAAGCTCTCTCACACACACACAGCAAGGATGGAGTGAAAAAGTGTGGTGCTTAAAGACACAGAGAGCAGGCAATGGCATTACCATAATCCCTAGGCCGTGCAGAGTTCATCGAGATATCCCGCTTGACCGTAGCTCACTCGGTCTAAGCGCAGCGACCATTAGAAAAGTAGGCCCAAAATGAAGCCTGCCCCACAACGTCATTTGCTTTTGGGTGACATTGAGAGAACCGTTAGGGTGAGAAGCACAATTCGACCTCAGGTACGTTCCTAAGGTCCTCCTGATCCGTGTAAGCCTAACCTTGACCGTGTTGCATTAACCCTTAACAGTAAAACAGGGTTTTTTGATCTCACAGATTACAATGACTTCTCTCCCCATAGGAATACATTGCCTGCACCCCGAAATTCAACCTGAAGCCTATGTGGGTTATGAATGCCGTATGAACTTGTCATCGATGACAGTCCATCAGGCCACTATGAGGTCTACCTGTGTCGATTCTAAGCTTCCTGGACCAACCGGAAGTGGTTAAAATCACCCTAAAAGTGTATATCCATACAATGCCTGCAGTTTGATAGACATAGTGCATTCAACCCTGTGTAAATAAGTCAGTTCTTAACGTAAGGACTTAAAACTCAGGATTCTGTAAAAGCATACCCCAATGAGGATATGTGTTTACTTATAGCTTCCTGTGCCAACCGGAAGTGCCTTTAATTGGGTCACACTGTCAGTTTTGAAGGGTTAAAAAAGTCACATCTCTCCAAAAATTCATATGTGTGACTAGGTAACCCTCTTGAACTGTAAATCAGTCATTTCTCCCAACAGATGTCAAAGAAAAGCTCTCTCACACACACACAGCAAGGATGGAGTGAAAAAGTGCGGTGCTTAAACTTCTTGCTCCTACCTGAGACGCAGATGTCTCATCTAGACACCTGGAAATGCAAATGCGCTACGCTAAATGCTAAATGTACTCGTTAAAACTCAAACGTTCATTAAAACACACATGCAGGGTATTGAATTAAAGCTACACTCGTTGTGAATCTAGCCAACAAGTCAGATTTTTAAAATGATTTTCGGCGAAAGCATGAGAAGCTATTATCTGATAGCATGCAACACCCCAAAATACCTGAAGGGGAAGTAAACAAAAGAATTAGCGTAGCCGGCGCTACACAAAACGCAGAAATAAAATATAAAACATTCATTACCTTTGATGATATTCTTTGTTGGCACTCCTATATGTTCCATAAACATCACAATTGGGTCTTTTTCCCGATTAAATCCGTCCATGTATGCCCAAAATATCCATTTGTATAGCCTGTCTGGTTCAGGAAAAGCTCCGTTCCAAAACGCAACGTCATTTTTTAAAATTATATAAGTTGCCTATATTCTTTGACAAAACACTTCAACCTACTTTTGTAACCCAACTTTAGGTATTTGTAAACGTTAATAATCGATCAAATTGATCACTGGGCGATCTGTATTCAATAGCAGCTACTCAAGAAAACGTTGTCCTTTGTCTCTCTTCAAAAATCGATTCCTGTATGCTGGACGAAATGAAGGATCTATTTGTCATTACACAAAGGATTTTTGTCAATGAAAATGACGTTTTTGGCGACATCGTGTGGAAGTTGTAGGAACTGCAAGCTCCCTGCTATATATTTTTGCTTGCAATAAACAACCCAGAGACTGGCGGTATAATACTTTTCTGTGGTTTTTGTGACCAGGTTTTTCTTGGGATTTCGCTTGCTGTTCACCTTCTGTTTTGGGTGACAGTGAGAGAACCGTTAGGGTGAGAAGCACAATTCGACCTCAGGTACGTTTCTAAGGTCCTCCCGATCCGTGCAAGCCTAACCTCGACCGTGTGGCATTAACCCTTAACAGTTAAAAGTAGGTGTTTACTTCAAACAGTTTGCATTGACTTCTCTCCCCATAGGAATACATTGCCTGCACCCCTAAATTCAACCGGAAGCCTATGTGGGTTATGAATGCTGTATTAACCTGTCATCGATGACAGTCCATCAGGCCACTATGAGGTCTACCTGTGTCGATTCTAAGCTTCCTGGACCAACCGGAAGTGGTTAAATTCACCCTAAAAGTGTTTTGAAACACATAACCTGTCATTATGAAAATCACTGCATTCAACCCTGTGTAGATCAGTCAATTCTTAACTTAAAGACTTAAAACTCAGGATTCTGTAAGAGGCTACCTCAGTCAAGACATGTGTTTACTTATAGCTTCCTGTGCCAACCGGAAGTGCCTTTAATTGGGTCACACTGTCTGTTTTGAAGGGTTAAAAAAGTCACATCTCTCCAAAACTTCATATGTGTGACTAGGTAACCCTCCTGAACTGTAAATCAGTCATTTCTCCCAACAGATGTCAAAGAAAAGCTCTCTCACACACACACAGCAAGGATGGAGTGAAAAAGTGCGGTGCTTAAAGACACAGAGAGCAGGCAATGACATTACCATAATCCCTAGGCCGTGCAGAGTTCATCGAGATATCCCGCTTGACCGTAGCTCGCTCGGTCTAAGCGCAGCGACCATTAGAAAAGTAGGCCCAAAATGAAGCCTGCCCCACAACGTCATTTGCTTTTGGGTGACAGTGAGAGAACCGTTAGGGTGAGAAGCACAATTCGACCTCAGGTACGTTCCTAAGGTCCTCCCGATCCGTGCAAGCCTAACCTTGACCGTGTGGCATTAACCCTTAACAGTAAAACAGGGTTTTTTGATCTCACAGATGACAATGACTTCTCTCCCCATAGGAATACATTGCCTGCACCCCGAAATTCAACCTGAAGCCTATGTGGGTTATGAATGCCGTATGAACCTGTCATCGATGACAGTCCATCAGGCCACTATGAGGTCTACCTGTGTCGATTCTAAGCTTCCTGGACCAACCGGAAGTGGTTAAAATCACCCTAAAAGTGTATATCCATACAATGCCTGCAGTTTGATAGACATAGTGCATTCAACCCTGTGTAAATCAGTCAGTTCTTAACGTAAGGACTTAAAACTCAGGATTCTGTAAAAGCATACCCCAATGAGGATATGTGTTGACTTATAGCTTCCTGTCCCAACCGGAAGTGCCATAATTGGTGTCACAGGGGCTGTTTCAAAGGGTTAAAAAAGTCACATCTTTCCAAAACTTCATATGTGTGATTAGGCAACCCCCATGAACTGTAAATCAGTCATTTTTCCCATAAAATTTCAAAGGAAAACTAAATCACACAGACACACAACTTGGAAGGAGGGACGTATTGGGGTGCGTAGAGACAGACAGTGCCTGCAATAGTTAGCTTTGTTCGAGCTAAAAAAGAACTGTCCGACCTAGAGTTCTGAAATGTTAGAAACCTGTTCTAGACCTCAGGTCGATAGTGCGTGGTGAGTTACGTGGCTCTAGAAGGTTCTCGGACCGAGAAACAGCCTCGTACATTTGCAATGACTTCAATTCATTTTGACCATTACGAAAATGATGACATTTAGAAAAGTCTCAGAGACGCAAGACTAGGTGCATTGAAACCGGCTCGGCCCATAGAGACGGACCCCAACGTTTCTGTCCGATAGCTCATTCAAGGACCCCATAGCAAGGCATGGAAAAAAAGTGGATTTTCAGCACCAATTAGGGTTTTGCTCGGGCACCGAAGGACCTATCGAGCCAAAACTCGGGATTCGGGGTCGCCTCACATAGGCCTACACATAATGTTCGAACTGGACCCGCAGCCAGCTATGTTTTACGTTTTTATTATGTTTTAAACTGAAGGCGCTGTGAATTATGGGCCTGCTCTGACATATGTGATAGTTGGCTTCTAAATGAGTTGGAAAAAGTGGGTTTGGTGTCAATTGATATCAGTTTGGTGTCAGAATGACATCTAATTGACTGATGGACACTGACTTGCTAGTTGACTTTTGTACATTTGCAATATGTTTAAACGGAGAGGGACCATCCCCAAAATGGCATTCTGAAATCAACACAAAAAATGGCATCACCATAGACTCCAGACTGTGCCGAGTTCAACGAGACGCCCCGCTTGACCGTAGCTCGCTCTGAGTGCAGCGACCTTGAAAAAAAGAAGGCCAAAATTAAGCCTGGCCCTCAATGTCATTTGCTTTTGGGTGACAGTGAGAGAACAGTTCGGGTGAGAAGCACAATTCAACCTCAGGTACGTTCCTAAGGTCCTCCCGATCCGTGCAAGCCTAACCTCGACCGTGTGGCATTAACCCTTAACAGTTAAAAGTAGGTGTTTACTTCAAACAGTTTGCATTGACTTCTCTCCCCATAGGAATACATTGCCTGCACCCCTAAATTCAACCGGAAGCCTATGTGGGTTATGAATGCTGTATTAACCTGTCATCGATGACAGTCCATCAGGCCACTATGAGGTCTACCTGTGTCGATTCTAAGCTTCCTGGACCAACCGGAAGTGGTTAAATTCACCCTAAAAGTGTTTTGAAACACATAACCTGTCATTATGAAAATCACTGCATTCAACCCTGTGTAGATCAGTCAATTCTTAACTTAAAGACTTAAAACTCAGGATTCTGTAAGAGGCTACCTCAGTCAAGACATGTGTTTACTTATAGCTTCCTGTGCCAACCGGAAGTGCCTTTAATTGGGTCACACTGTCTGTTTTGTAGGGTTAAAAAAGTCACATCTCTCCAAAACTTCATATGTGTGACTAGGTAACCCTCCTGAACTGTAAATCAGTCATTTCTCCCAACAGATGTCAAAGAAAAGCTCTCTCACACACACACAGCAAGGATGGAGTGAAAAAGTGCGGTGCTTAAAGACACAGAGAGCAGGCAATGACATTACCATAATCCCTAGGCCGTGCAGAGTTCATCGAGATATCCCGCTTGACCGTAGCTCGCTCGGTCTAAGCGCAGCGACCATTAGAAAAGTAGGCCCAAAATGAAGCCTGCCCCACAACGTCATTTGCTTTTGGGTGACAGTGAGAGAACCGTTAGGGTGAGAAGCACAATTCGACCTCAGGTACGTTCCTAAGGTCCTCCCGATCCGTGCAAGCCTAACCTTGACCGTGTGGCATTAACCCTTAACAGTAAAACAGGGTTTTTTGATCTCACAGATGACAATGACTTCTCTCCCCATAGGAATACATTGCCTGCACCCCGAAATTCAACCTGAAGCCTATGTGGGTTATGAATGCCGTATGAACCTGTCATCGATGACAGTCCATCAGGCCACTATGAGGTCTACCTGTGTCGATTCTAAGCTTCCTGGACCAACCGGAAGTGGTTAAAATCACCCTAAAAGTGTATATCCATACAATGCCTGCAGTTTGATAGACATAGTGCATTCAACCCTGTGTAAATCAGTCAGTTCTTAACGTAAGGACTTAAAACTCAGGATTCTGTAAAAGCATACCCCAATGAGGATATGTGTTGACTTATAGCTTCCTGTCCCAACCGGAAGTGCCATAATTGGTGTCACAGGGGCTGTTTCAAAGGGTTAAAAAAGTCACATCTTTCCAAAACTTCATATGTGTGATTAGGCAACCCCCATGAACTGTAAATCAGTCATTTTTCCCATAAAATTTCAAAGGAAAACTAAATCACACAGACACACAACTTGGAAGGAGGGACGTATTGGGGTGCGTAGAGACAGACAGTGCCTGCAATAGTTAGCTTTGTTCGAGCTAAAAAAGAACTGTCCGACCTAGAGTTCTGAAATGTTAGAAACCTGTTCTAGACCTCAGGTCGATAGTGCGTGGTGAGTTACGTGGCTCTAGAAGGTTCTCGGACCGAGAAACAGCCTCGTACATTTGCAATGACTTCAATTCATTTTGACCATTACGAAAATGACGACATTTAGAAAAGTCTCAGAGACGCAAGACTAGGTGCATTGAAACCGGCTCGGCCCATAGAGACGGACCCCAACGTTTCTGTCCGATAGCTCATTCAAGGACCCCATAGCAAGGCATGGAAAAAAAGTGGATTTTCAGCACCAATTAGGGTTTTGCTCGGGCACCGAAGGACCTATCGAGCCAAAACTCGGGATTCGGGGTCGCCTCACATAGGCCTACACATAATGTTCGAACTGGACCCGCAGCTAGAACGTAAGTATATGTTTTACGTTTTTATTATGTTTTAAACTGAAGGCGCTGTGAATTATGGGCCTGCTCTGACATATGTGATAGTTGGCTTCTAAATGAGTTGGAAAAAGTGGGTTTGGTGTCAATTGATATCAGTTTGGTGTCAGAATGACATCTAATTGACTGATGGACACTGACTTGCTAGTTGACTTTTGTACATTTGCAATATGTTTAAACGGAGAGGGACCATCCCCAAAATGGCATTCTGAAATCAACACAAAAAATGGCATCACCATAGACTCCAGACTGTGCCGAGTTCAACGAGACGCCCCGCTTGACCGTAGCTCGCTCTGAGTGCAGCGACCTTGAAAAAAAGAAGGCCAAAATTAAGCCTGGCCCTCAATGTCATTTGCTTTTGGGTGACAGTGAGAGAACAGTTCGGGTGAGAAGCACAATTCGACCTCAGGTACGTTCCTAAGGTCCTCCCGATCCGTGCAAGCCTAACCTCGACCGTGTGGCATTAACCCTTAACAGTTAAAAGTAGGTGTTTACTTCAAACAGTTTGCATTGACTTCTCTCCCCATAGGAATACATTGCCTGCACCCCTAAATTCAACCGGAAGCCTATGTGGGTTATGAATGCTGTATGAACCTGTCATCGATGACAGTCCATCAGGCCGCTATGAGGTCTACCTGTGTCGATTCTAAGCTTCCTGGACCAACCGGAAGTGGTTAAATTCACCCTAAGAGTGTTTTGAAACACATAACCTGTCATTATGAAAATCACTGCATTCAACCCTGTGTAGATCAGTCAATTCTTAACTTAAAGACTTAAAACTCAGGATTCTGTAAAAGCATACCCCAATGAGGATATGTGTTGACTTATAGCTTCCTGTCCCAACCGGAAGTGCCATAATTGGTGTCACAGGGGCTGTTTCGAAGGGTTAAAAAAGTCACATCTTTCCAAAACTTCATATGTGTGATTAGGCAACCCCCATGAACTGAAAATCAGTCATTTTTCCCATAAAATTTCAAAGGAAAACTAAATCACACAGACACACAACTTGGAAGGAGGGACGTATTGGGGTGCGTAGAGACAGACAGTGCCTGCAATAGTTAGCTTTGTTCGAGCTAAAAAAGAACTGTCCGACCTAGAGTTCTGAAATGTTAGAAACCTGTTCTAGACCTCAGGTCGATAGTGCGTGGTGAGTTACGTGGCTCTAGAAGGTTCTCGGACCGAGAAACAGCCTCGTACATTTGCAATGACTTCAATTCATTTTGACCATTACGAAAATGATGACATTTAGAAAAGTCTCAGAGACGCAAGACTAGGTGCATTGAAACCGGCTCGGCCCATAGAGACGGACCCCAACGTTTCTGTCCGATAGCTCATTCAAGGACCCCATAGCAAGGCATGGAAAAAAAGTGGATTTTCAGCACCAATTAGGGTTTTGCTCGGGCACCGAAGGACCTATCGAGCCAAAACTCGGGATTCGGGGTCGCCTCACATAGGCCTACACATAATGTTCGAACTGGACCCGCAGCTAGAACGTAACTATATGTTTTACGTTTTTATTATGTTTTAAACTGAAGGCGCTGTGAATTATGGGCCTGCTCTGACATATGTGATAGTTGGCTTCTAAATGAGTTGGAAAAAGTGGGTTTGGTGTCAATTGATATCAGTTTGGTGTCAGAATGACATCTAATTGACTGATGGACACTGACTTGCTAGTTGACTTTTGTACATTTGCAATATGTTTAAACGGAGAGGGACCATCCCCAAAATGGCATTCTGAAATCAACACAAAAAATGGCATCACCATAGACTCCAGACTGTGCCGAGTTCAACGAGACGCCCCGCTTGACCGTAGCTCGCTCTGAGTGCAGCGACCTTGAAAAAAAGAAGGCCAAAATTAAGCCTGGCCCTCAATGTCATTTGCTTTTGGGTGACAGTGAGAGAACAGTTCGGGTGAGAAGCACAATTCGACCTCAGGTACGTTCCTAAGGTCCTCTCGATCCGTGCAAGCCTAACCTCGACCGTGTGGCATTAACCCTTAACAGTTAAAAGTAGGTGTTTACTTCAAACAGTTTGCATTGACTTCTCTCCCCATAGGAATACATTGCCTGCACCCCTGAATTCAACCGGAAGCCTATGTGGGTTATGAATGCTGTATGAACCTGTCATCGATGACAGTCCATCAGGCCGCTATGAGGTCTACCTGTGTCGATTCTAAGCTTCCTGGACCAACCGGAAGTGGTTAAATTCACCCTAAGAGTGTTTTGAAACACATAACCTGTCATTATGAAAATCACTGCATTCAACCCTGTGTAGATCAGTCAATTCTTAACTTAAAGACTTAAAACTCAGGATTCTGTAAGAGGCTACCTCAGTCAAGACATGTGTTTACTTATAGCTTCCTGTACCAACCGGAAGTGCCATAATTGGTGTCACAGGGGCTGTTTCGAAGGGTTAAAAAAGTCACATCTCTCCAAAACTTCATATGTGTGATTAGGCAACCCCCATGAACTGTAAATCAGTCATTTTTCCCATAAAATTTCAAAGGAAAACTAAATCACACAGACACACAACTTGGAAGGAGGGACGTATTGGGGTGCGTAGAGACAGACAGTGCCTGCAATAGTTAGCTTTGTTCGAGCTAAAAAAGAACCGTCCGACCTAGAGTTCTGAAACGTTAGAAACCTGTTCTAGACCTCAGGTCGATAGTGCGTGGTGAGTTACGTGGCTCTAGAAGGTTCTCGGACCGAGAAACAGCCTCGTACATTTGCAATGACTTCAATTCATTTTGACCATTACGAAAATGACGACATTTAGAAAAGTCTCAGAGACGCAAGACTAGGTGCATTGAAACCGGCTCGGCCCATAGAGACGGACCCCAATGTTTCTGTCCGATAGCCCATTCAAGGACCCCATAGCAAGGCATGGAAAAAAAGTGGATTTTCAGCACCAATTAGGGTTTTGCTCGGGCACCGAAGGACCTATCGAGCCAAAACTCGGGATTCGGGGTCGCCTCACATAGGCCTACACATAATGTTCGAACTGGACCCGCAGCTAGAACGTAACTATATGTTTTACGTTTTTATTATGTTTTAAACTGAAGGTGCTGTGAATTATGGGCCTGCTCTGACATATGTGATAGTTGGCTTCTAAATGAGTTGGAAAAAGTGGGTTTGGTGTCAATTGATATCAGTTTGGTGTCAGAATGACATCTAATTGACTGATGGACACTGACTTGCTAGTTGACTTTTGTACATTTGCAATATGTTTAAACGGAGAAGGACCATCCCCAAAATGGCATTCTGAAATCAACACAAAAAATGGCATCACCATAGACTCCAGACTGTGCCGAGTTCAACGAGACGCCCCGCTTGACCGTAGCTCGCTCTGAGTGCAGCGACCTTGAAAAAAAGAAGGCCAAAATGAAGCCTGGCCCTCAATGTCATTTGCTTTTGGGTGACAGTGAGAGAACAGTTCGGGTGAGAAGCACAATTCAACCTCAGGTACGTTCCTAAGGTCCTCTCGATCCGTGCAAGCCTAACCTCGACCGTGTGGCATTAACCCTTAACAGTTAAAAGTAGGTGTTTACTTCAAACAGTTTGCATTGACTTCTCTCCCCATAGGAATACATTGCCTGCACCCCTAAATTCAACCGGAAGCCTATGTGGGTTATGAATGCTGTATGAACCTGTCATCGATGACAGTCCATCAGGCCGCTATGAGGTCTACCTGTGTCGATTCTAAGCTTCCTGGACCAACCGGAAGTGGTTAAATTCACCCTAAGAGTGTTTTGAAACACATAACCTGTCATTATGAAAATCACTGCATTCAACCCTGTGTAGATCAGTCAATTCTTAACTTAAAGACTTAAAACTCAGGATTCTGTAAGAGGCTACCTCAGTCAAGACATGTGTTTACTTATAGCTTCCTGTACCAACCGGAAGTGCCATAATTGGTGTCACAGGGGCTGTTTCGAAGGGTTAAAAAAGTCACATCTCTCCAAAACTTCATATGTGTGATTAGGCAACCCCCATGAACTGTAAATCAGTCATTTTTCCCATAAAATTTCAAAGGAAAACTAAATCACACAGACACACAACTTGGAAGGAGGGACGTATTGGGGTGCGTAGAGACAGACAGTGCCTGCAATAGTTAGCTTTGTTCGAGCTAAAAAAGAACCGTCCGACCTAGAGTTCTGAAACGTTAGAAACCTGTTCTAGACCTCAGGTCGATAGTGCGTGGTGAGTTACGTGGCTCTAGAAGGTTCTCGGACCGAGAAACAGCCTCGTACATTTGCAATGACTTCAATTCATTTTGACCATTACGAAAATGACGACATTTAGAAAAGTCTCAGAGACGCAAGACTAGGTGCATTGAAACCGGCTCGGCCCATAGAGACGGACCCCAATGTTTCTGTCCGATAGCCCATTCAAGGACCCCATAGCAAGGCATGGAAAAAAAGTGGATTTTCAGCACCAATTAGGGTTTTGCTCGGGCACCGAAGGACCTATCGAGCCAAAACTCGGGATTCGGGGTCGCCTCACATAGGCCTACACATAATGTTCGAACTGGACCCGCAGCTAGAACGTAACTATATGTTTTACGTTTTTATTATGTTTTAAACTGAAGGTGCTGTGAATTATGGGCCTGCTCTGACATATGTGATAGTTGGCTTCTAAATGAGTTGGAAAAAGTGGGTTTGGTGTCAATTGATATCAGTTTGGTGTCAGAATGACATCTAATTGACTGATGGACACTGACTTGCTAGTTGACTTTTGTACATTTGCAATATGTTTAAACGGAGAAGGACCATCCCCAAAATGGCATTCTGAAATCAACACAAAAAATGGCATCACCATAGACTCCAGACTGTGCCGAGTTCAACGAGACGCCCCGCTTGACCGTAGCTCGCTCTGAGTGCAGCGACCTTGAAAAAAAGAAGGCCAAAATGAAGCCTGGCCCTCAATGTCATTTGCTTTTGGGTGACAGTGAGAGAACAGTTCGGGTGAGAAGCACAATTCAACCTCAGGTACGTTCCTAAGGTCCTCCCGATCCGTGCAAGCCTAACCTCGACCGTGTGGCATTAACCCTTAACAGTTAAAAGTAGGTGTTTACTTCAAACAGTTTGCATTGACTTCTCTCCCCATAGGAATACATTGCCTGCACCCCTAAATTCAACCGGAAGCCTATGTGGGTTATGAATGCTGTATGAACCTGTCATCGATGACAGTCCATCAGGCCGCTATGAGGTCTACCTGTGTCGATTCTAAGCTTCCTGGACCAACCGGAAGTGGTTAAATTCACCCTAAAAGTGTTTTGAAACACATAACCTGTCATTATGAAAATCACTGCATTCAACCCTGTGTAGATCAGTCAATTCTTAACTTAAAGACTTAAAACTCAGGATTCTGTAAGAGGCTACCTCAGTCAAGACATGTGTTTACTTATAGCTTCCTGTACCAACCGGAAGTGCCATAATTGGTGTCACAGGGGCTGTTTCGAAGGGTTAAAAAAGTCACATCTCTCCAAAACTTCATATGTGTGATTAGGCAACCCCCATGAACTGTAAATCAGTCATTTTTCCCATAAAATTTCAAAGGAAAACTAAATCACACAGACACACAACTTGGAAGGAGGGACGTATTGGGGTGCGTAGAGACAGACAGTGCCTGCAATAGTTAGCTTTGTTCGAGCTAAAAAAGAACCGTCCGACCTAGAGTTCTGAAACGTTAGAAACCTGTTCTAGACCTCAGGTCGATAGTGCGTGGTGAGTTACGTGGCTCTAGAAGGTTCTCGGACCGAGAAACAGCCTCGTACATTTGCAATGACTTCAATTCATTTTGACCATTACGAAAATGACGACATTTAGAAAAGTCTCAGAGACGCAAGACTAGGTGCATTGAAACCGGCTCGGCACATAGAGACGGACCCCAACGTTTCTGTCCGATAGCTCATTCAAGGACCCCATAGCAAGGCATGGAAAAAAAGTGGATTTTCAGCACCAATTAGGGTTTTGCTCGGGCACCGAAGGACCTATCGAGCCAAAACTCGGGATTCGGGGTCGCCTCACATAGGCCTACACATAATGCTCGAACTGGACCCGCAGCTAGAACGTAACTATATGTTTTACGTTTTTATTATGTTTTAAACTGAAGGCGCTGTGAATTATGGGCCTGCTCTGACATATGTGATAGTTGGCTTCTAAATGAGTTGGAAAAAGTGGGTTTGGTGTCAATTGATATCAGTTTGGTGTCAGAATGACATCTAATTGACTGATGGACACTGACTTGCTAGTTGACTTTTGTACATTTGCAATATGTTTAAACGGAGAGGGACCATCCCCAAAATGGCATTCTGAAATCAACACAAAAAATGGCATCACCATAGACTCCAGACTGTGCCGAGTTCAACGAGACGCCCCGCTTGACCGTAGCTCGCTCTGAGTGCAGCGACCTTGAAAAAAAGAAGGCCAAAATGAAGCCTGGCCCTCAATGTCATTTTCTTTTGGGTGACAGTGAGAGAACCGTTAGGGTGAGAAGCACAATTCGACCTCAGGTACGTTCCCAAGGTCCTCCCGATCCGTGCAAGCCTAACCTCGACCGTGTGGCATTAACCCTTAACAGTTAAAAGTAGGTGTTTACTTCAAACATTTTGCATTGACTTCTCTCCCCATAGGAATACATTGCCTGCACCCCTAAATTCAACCGGAAGCCTATGTGGGTTATGAATGCTGTATGAACCTGTCATCGATGACAGTCCATCAGGCCGCTATGAGGTCTACCTGTGTCGATTCTAAGCTTCCTGGACCAACCGGAAGTGGTTAAATTCACCCTAAAAGTGTTTTGAAACACATAACCTGTCATTATGAAAATCACTGCATTCAACCCTGTGTAGATCATTCAATTCTTAACTTAAAGACTTAAAACTCAGGATTCTGTAAGAGGCTACCTCAGTCAAGACATGTGTTTACTTATAGCTTCCTGTACCAACCGGAAGTGCCATAATTTGTGTCACAGGGGCTGTTTCGAAGGGTTAAAAAAGTCACATCTCTCCAAAACTTCATATGTGTGATTAGGCAACCCCCATGAACTGTAAATCAGTCATTTTTCCCATAAAATTTCAAAGGAAAACTAAATCACACAGACACACAACTTGGAAGGAGGGACGTATTGGGGTGCGTAGAGACAGACAGTGCCTGCAATAGTTAGCTTTGTTCGAGCTAAAAAAGAACTGTCCGACGTAGAGTTCTGAAATGTTAGAAACCTGTTCTAGACCTCAGGTCGATAGTGCGTGGTGAGTTACGTGGCTCTAGAAGGTTCTCGGACCGAGAAACAGCCTCGTACATTTGCAATGACTTCAATTCATTTTGACCATTACGAAAATGATGACATTTAGAAAAGTCTCAGAGACGCAAGACTAGGTGCATTGAAACCGGCTCGGCCCATAGAGACGGACCCCAACGTTTCTGTCCGATAGCTCATTCAAGGACCCCATAGCAAGGCATGGAAAAAAAGTGGATTTTCAGCACCAATTAGGGTTTTGCTCGGGCACCGAAGGACCTATCGAGCCAAAACTCGGGATTCGGGGTCGCCTCACATAGGCCTACACATAATGTTCGAACTGGACCCGCAGCTAGAACGTAACTATATGTTTTACGTTTTTATTATGTTTTAAACTGAAGGCGCTGTGAATTATGGGCCTGCTCTGACATATGTGATAGTTGGCTTCTAAATGAGTTGGAAAAAGTGGGTTTGGTGTCAATTGATATCAGTTTGGTGTCAGAATGACATCTAATTGACTGATGGACACTGACTTGCTAGTTGACTTTTGTACATTTGCAATATGTTTAAACGGAGAGGGACCATCCCCAAAATGGCATTCTGAAATCAACACAAAAAATGGCATCACCATAGACTCCAGACTGTGCCGAGTTCAACGAGACGCCCCGCTTGACCGTAGCTCGCTCTGAGTGCAGCGACCTTGAAAAAAAGAAGGCCAAAATGAAGCCTGGCCCTCAATGTCATTTGCTTTTGGGTGACAGTGAGAGAACAGTTCGGGTGAGAAGCACAATTCAACCTCAGGTACGTTCCTAAGGTCCTCCCGATCCGTGCAAGCCTAACCTCGACCGTGTGGCATTAACCCTTAACAGTTAAAAGTAGGTGTTTACTTCAAACAGTTTGCATTGACTTCTCTCCCCATAGGAATACATTGCCTGCACCCCTAAATTCAACCGGAAGCCTATGTGGGTTATGAATGCTGTATGAACCTGTCATCGATGACAGTCCATCAGGCCGCTATGAGGTCTACCTGTGTCGATTCTAAGCTTCCTGGACCAACCGGAAGTGGTTAAATTCACCCTAAAAGTGTTTTGAAACACATAACCTGTCATTATGAAAATCACTGCATTCAACCCTGTGTAGATCAGTCAATTCTTAACTTAAAGACTTAAAACTCAGGATTCTGTAAGAGGCTACCTCAGTCAAGACATGTGTTTACTTATAGCTTCCTGTACCAACCGGAAGTGCCATAATTGGTGTCACAGGGGCTGTTTCGAAGGGTTAAAAAAGTCACATCTCTCCAAAACTTCATATGTGTGATTAGGCAACCCCCATGAACTGTAAATCAGTCATTTTTCCCATAAAATTTCAAAGGAAAACTAAATCACACAGACACACAACTTGGAAGGAGGGACGTATTGGGGTGCGTAGAGACAGACAGTGCCTGCAATAGTTAGCTTTGTTCGAGCTAAAAAAGAACCGTCCGACCTAGAGTTCTGAAACGTTAGAAACCTGTTCTAGACCTCAGGTCGATAGTGCGTGGTGAGTTACGTGGCTCTAGAAGGTTCTCGGACCGAGAAACAGCCTCGTACATTTGCAATGACTTCAATTCATTTTGACCATTACGAAAATGACGACATTTAGAAAAGTCTCAGAGACGCAAGACTAGGTGCATTGAAACCGGCTCGGCACATAGAGACGGACCCCAACGTTTCTGTCCGATAGCTCATTCAAGGACCCCATAGCAAGGCATGGAAAAAAAGTGGATTTTCAGCACCAATTAGGGTTTTGCTCGGGCACCGAAGGACCTATCGAGCCAAAACTCGGGATTCGGGGTCGCCTCACATAGGCCTACACATAATGCTCGAACTGGACCCGCAGCTAGAACGTAACTATATGTTTTACGTTTTTATTATGTTTTAAACTGAAGGCGCTGTGAATTATGGGCCTGCTCTGACATATGTGATAGTTGGCTTCTAAATGAGTTGGAAAAAGTGGGTTTGGTGTCAATTGATATCAGTTTGGTGTCAGAATGACATCTAATTGACTGATGGACACTGACTTGCTAGTTGACTTTTGTACATTTGCAATATGTTTAAACGGAGAGGGACCATCCCCAAAATGGCATTCTGAAATCAACACAAAAAATGGCATCACCATAGACTCCAGACTGTGCCGAGTTCAACGAGACGCCCCGCTTGACCGTAGCTCGCTCTGAGTGCAGCGACCTTGAAAAAAAGAAGGCCAAAATGAAGCCTGGCCCTCAATGTCATTTTCTTTTGGGTGACAGTGAGAGAACCGTTAGGGTGAGAAGCACAATTCGACCTCAGGTACGTTCCCAAGGTCCTCCCGATCCGTGCAAGCCTAACCTCGACCGTGTGGCATTAACCCTTAACAGTTAAAAGTAGGTGTTTACTTCAAACATTTTGCATTGACTTCTCTCCCCATAGGAATACATTGCCTGCACCCCTAAATTCAACCGGAAGCCTATGTGGGTTATGAATGCTGTATGAACCTGTCATCGATGACAGTCCATCAGGCCGCTATGAGGTCTACCTGTGTCGATTCTAAGCTTCCTGGACCAACCGGAAGTGGTTAAATTCACCCTAAAAGTGTTTTGAAACACATAACCTGTCATTATGAAAATCACTGCATTCAACCCTGTGTAGATCATTCAATTCTTAACTTAAAGACTTAAAACTCAGGATTCTGTAAGAGGCTACCTCAGTCAAGACATGTGTTTACTTATAGCTTCCTGTACCAACCGGAAGTGCCAT
The DNA here is from genome assembly GCF_013265735.2 of Oncorhynchus mykiss. Classification (NCBI taxonomy): domain Eukaryota; kingdom Metazoa; phylum Chordata; class Actinopteri; order Salmoniformes; family Salmonidae; genus Oncorhynchus; species Oncorhynchus mykiss. Next base: position 36,245,878 of record NC_048571.1, read on the forward strand.
AATTTGTGTCACAGGGGCTGTTTCGAAGGGTTAAAAAAGTCACATCTCTCCAAAACTTCATATGTGTGATTAGGCAACCCCCATGAACTGTAAATCAGTCATTTTTCCCATAAAATTTCAAAGGAAAACTAAATCACACAGACACACAACTTGGAAGGAGGGACGTATTGGGGTGCGTAGAGACAGACAGTGCCTGCAATAGTTAGCTTTGTTCGAGCTAAAAAAGAACTGTCCGACGTAGAGTTCTGAAATGTTAGAAACCTGTTCTAGACCTCAGGTCGATAGTGCGTGGTGAGTTACGTGGCTCTAGAAGGTTCTCGGACCGAGAAACAGCCTCGTACATTTGCAATGACTTCAATTCATTTTGACCATTACGAAAATGATGACATTTAGAAAAGTCTCAGAGACGCAAGACTAGGTGCATTGAAACCGGCTCGGCCCATAGAGACGGACCCCAACGTTTCTGTCCGATAGCTCATTCAAGGACCCCATAGCAAGGCATGGAAAAAAAGTGGATTTTCAGCACCAATTAGGGTTTTGCTCGGGCACCGAAGGACCTATCGAGCCAAAACTCGGGATTCGGGGTCGCCTCACATAGGCCTACACATAATGTTCGAACTGGACCCGCAGCTAGAACGTAACTATATGTTTTACGTTTTTATTATGTTTTAAACTGAAGGCGCTGTGAATTATGGGCCTGCTCTGACATATGTGATAGTTGGCTTCTAAATGAGTTGGAAAAAGTGGGTTTGGTGTCAATTGATATCAGTTTGGTGTCAGAATGACATCTAATTGACTGATGGACACTGACTTGCTAGTTGACTTTTGTACATTTGCAATATGTTTAAACGGAGAGGGACCATCCCCAAAATGGCATTCTGAAATCAACACAAAAAATGGCATCACCATAGACTCCAGACTGTGCCGAGTTCAACGAGACGCCCCGCTTGACCGTAGCTCGCTCTGAGTGCAGCGACCTTGAAAAAAAGAAGGCCAAAATGAAGCCTGGCCCTCAATGTCATTTGCTTTTGGGTGACAGTGAGAGAACAGTTCGGGTGAGAAGCACAATTCAACCTCAGGTACGTTCCTAAGGTCCTCCCGATCCGTGCAAGCCTAACCTCGACCGTGTGGCATTAACCCTTAACAGTTAAAAGTAGGTGTTTACTTCAAACAGTTTGCATTGACTTCTCTCCCCATAGGAATACATTGCCTGCACCCCTAAATTCAACCGGAAGCCTATGTGGGTTATGAATGCTGTATGAACCTGTCATCGATGACAGTCCATCAGGCCGCTATGAGGTCTACCTGTGTCGATTCTAAGCTTCCTGGACCAACCGGAAGTGGTTAAATTCACCCTAAAAGTGTTTTGAAACACATAACCTGTCATTATGAAAATCACTGCATTCAACCCTGTGTAGATCAGTCAATTCTTAACTTAAAGACTTAAAACTCAGGATTCTGTAAGAGGCTACCTCAGTCAAGACATGTGTTTACTTATAGCTTCCTGTACCAACCGGAAGTGCCATAATTGGTGTCACAGGGGCTGTTTCGAAGGGTTAAAAAAGTCACATCTCTCCAAAACTTCATATGTTTGATTAGGCAACCCCCATGAACTGTAAATCAGTCATTTTTCCCATAAAATTTCAAAGGAAAACTAAATCACACAGACACACAACTTGGAAGGAGGGACGTATTGGGGTGCGTAGAGACAGACAGTGCCTGCAATAGTTAGCTTTGTTCGAGCTAAAAAAGAACCGTCCGACCTAGAGTTCTGAAACGTTAGAAACCTGTTCTAGACCTCAGGTCGATAGTGCGTGGTGAGTTACGTGGCTCTAGAAGGTTCTCGGACCGAGAAACAGCCTCGTACATTTGCAATGACTTCAATTCATTTTGACCATTACGAAAATGACGACATTTAGAAAAGTCTCAGAGACGCAAGACTAGGTGCATTGAAACCGGCTCGGCCCATAGAGACGGACCCCAACGTTTCTGTCCGATAGCTCATTCAAGGACCCCATAGCAAGGCATGGAAAAAAAGTGGATTTTCAGCACCAATTAGGGTTTTGCTCGGGCACCGAAGGACCTATCGAGCCAAAACTCGGGATTCGGGGTCGCCTCACATAGGCCTACACATAATGCTCGAACTGGACCCGCAGCTAGAACGTAACTATATGTTTTACGTTTTTATTATGTTTTAAACTGAAGGCGCTGTGAATTATGGGCCTGCTCTGACATATGTGATAGTTGGCTTCTAAATGAGTTGGAAAAAGTGGGTTTGGTGTCAATTGATATCAGTTTGGTGTCAGAATGACATCTAATTGACTGATGGACACTGACTTGCTAGTTGACTTTTGTACATTTGCAATATGTTTAAACGGAGAGGGACCATCCCCAAAATGGCATTCTGAAATCAACACAAAAAATGGCATCACCATAGACTCCAGACTGTGCCGAGTTCAACGAGACGCCCCGCTTGACCGTAGCTCGCTCTGAGTGCAGCGACCTTGAAAAAAAGAAGGCCAAAATGAAGCCTGGCCCTCAATGTCATTTTCTTTTGGGTGACAGTGAGAGAACCGTTAGGGTGAGAAGCACAATTCGACCTCAGGTACGTTCCCAAGGTCCTCCCGATCCGTGCAAGCCTAACCTCGACCGTGTGGCATTAACCCTTAACAGTTAAAAGTAGGTGTTTACTTCAAACATTTTGCATTGACTTCTCTCCCCATAGGAATACATTGCCTGCACCCCTAAATTCAACCGGAAGCCTATGTGGGTTATGAATGCTGTATGAACCTGTCATCGATGACAGTCCATCAGGCCGCTATGAGGTCTACCTGTGTCGATTCTAAGCTTCCTGGACCAACCGGAAGTGGTTAAATTCACCCTAAAAGTGTTTTGAAACACATAACCTGTCATTATGAAAATCACTGCATTCAACCCTGTGTAGATCATTCAATTCTTAACTTAAAGACTTAAAACTCAGGATTCTGTAAGAGGCTACCTCAGTCAAGACATGTGTTTACTTATAGCTTCCTGTACCAACCGGAAGTGCCATAATTTGTGTCACAGGGGCTGTTTCGAAGGGTTAAAAAAGTCACATCTCTCCAAAACTTCATATGTGTGATTAGGCAACCCCCATGAACTGTAAATCAGTCATTTTTCCCATAAAATTTCAAAGGAAAACTAAATCACACAGACACACAACTTGGAAGGAGGGACGTATTGGGGTGCGTAGAGACAGACAGTGCCTGCAATAGTTAGCTTTGTTCGAGCTAAAAAAGAACTGTCCGACGTAGAGTTCTGAAATGTTAGAAACCTGTTCTAGACCTCAGGTCGATAGTGCGTGGTGAGTTACGTGGCTCTAGAAGGTTCTCGGACCGAGAAACAGCCTCGTACATTTGCAATGACTTCAATTCATTTTGACCATTACGAAAATGACGACATTTAGAAAAGTCTCAGAGACGCAAGACTAGGTGCATTGAAACCGGCTCGGCCCATAGAGACGGACCCCAACGTTTCTGTCCGATAGCTCATTCAAGGACCCCATAGCAAGGCATGGAAAAAAAGTGGATTTTCAGCACCAATTAGGGTTTTGCTCGGGCACCGAAGGACCTATCGAGCCAAAACTCGGGATTCGGGGTCGCCTCACATAGGCCTACACATAATGTTCGAACTGGACCCGCAGCTAGAACGTAACTATATGTTTTACGTTTTTATTATGTTTTAAACTGAAGGCGCTGTGAATTATGGGCCTGCTCTGACATATGTGATAGTTGGCTTCTAAATGAGTTGGAAAAAGTGGGTTTGGTGTCAATTGATATCAGTTTGGTGTCAGAATGACATCTAATTGACTGATGGACACTGACTTGCTAGTTGACTTTTGTACATTTGCAATATGTTTAAACGGAGAGGGACCATCCCCAAAATGGCATTCTGAAATCAACACAAAAAATGGCATCACCATAGACTCCAGACTGTGCCGAGTTCAACGAGACGCCCCGCTTGACCGTAGCTCGCTCTGAGTGCAGCGACCTTGAAAAAAAGAAGGCCAAAATTAAGCCTGGCCCTCAATGTCATTTGCTTTTGGGTGACAGTGAGAGAACAGTTCGGGTGAGAAGCACAATTCAACCTCAGGTACGTTCCTAAGGTCCTCCCGATCCGTGCAAGCCTAACCTCGACCGTGTGGCATTAACCCTTAACAGTTAAAAGTAGGTGTTTACTTCAAACAGTTTGCATTGACTTCTCTCCCCATAGGAATACATTGCCTGCACCCCTAAATTCAACCGGAAGCCTATGTGGGTTATGAATGCTGTATTAACCTGTCATCGATGACAGTCCATCAGGCCACTATGAGGTCTACCTGTGTCGATTCTAAGCTTCCTGGACCAACCGGAAGTGGTTAAATTCACCCTAAAAGTGTTTTGAAACACATAACCTGTCATTATGAAAATCACTGCATTCAACCCTGTGTAGATCAGTCAATTCTTAACTTAAAGACTTAAAACTCAGGATTCTGTAAGAGGCTACCTCAGTCAAGACATGTGTTTACTTATAGCTTCCTGTGCCAACCGGAAGTGCCTTTAATTGGGTCACACTGTCTGTTTTGAAGGGTTAAAAAAGTCACATCTCTCCAAAACTTCATATGTGTGACTAGGTAACCCTCCTGAACTGTAAATCAGTCATTTCTCCCAACAGATGTCAAAGAAAAGCTCTCTCACACACACACAGCAAGGATGGAGTGAAAAAGTGCGGTGCTTAAACTTCTTGCTCCTACCTGAGACGCAGATGTCTCATCTAGACACCTGGAAATGCAAATGCACTACGCTAAATGCTAAATGTACTCGTTAAAACTCAAACGTTCATTAAAACACACATGCAGGGTATTGAATTAAAGCTACACTTGTTGTGAATCTAGCCAACAAGTCAGATTTTTAAAATGATTTTCGGCGAAAGCATGAGAAGCTATTATCTGATAGCATGCAACACCCCAAAATACCTGAAGGGGACGTAAACAAAATAATTAGCGTAGCCGGCGCTACACAAAACGCAGAAATAAAATATAAAACATTCATTACCTTTGATGATATTCTTTGTTGGCACTCCTATATGTCCCATAAACATCACAATTGGGTATTTTTCCCGATTAAATCCGTCCATGTATGCCCAAAATATCCATTTGTATAGCCTGTCTGGTTCAGGAAAAGCTCCGTTCCAAAACGCAACGTCATTTTTAAAAATTATATAAGTTGCCTATATTCTTTGACAAAACACTTCAACCTACTTTTGTAACCCAACTTTAGGTATTTGTAAACGTTAATAATCGATCAAATTGATCACTGGGCGATCTGTATTCAATAGCAGCTACTCAAGAAAACGTTGTCCTTTGTCTCTCTTCAAAAATCGATTCCTGTATGCTGGACGAAATGAAGGATCTATTTGTCATTACACAAAGGATTTCTGTCAATGAAAATGACGTTTTTGGCGACATCGTGTGGAAGTTGTAGGAACTGCAAGCTCCCTGCTATATATTTTTGCTTGCAATAAACAACTCAGAGACTGGCGGATTAATACTTTTCTGTGGTTTTTGTGACCAGGTTTTTCTTGGGATTTCGCTTGCTGTTCACCTTCTACTTTTGGGTGACAGTGAGAGAACCGTTAGGGTGAGAAGCACAATTCGACCTCAGGTACGTTTCTAAGGTCCTCCCGATCCGTGCAAGCCTAACCTCGACTGTGTGGCATTAACCCTTAACAGTTAAAAGTAGGTGTTTACTTCAAACAGTTTGCATTGACTTCTCTCCCCATAGGAATACATTGCCTGCACCCCTAAATTCAACCGGAAGCCTATGTGGGTTATGAATGCTGTATGAACCTGTCATCGATGACAGTCCATAAGGCCACTATGAGGTCGACCTGTGTCGATTCTAAGCTTCCTGGACCAACCGGAAGTGGTTAAATTCACCCTAAAAGTGTTTTGAAACACATAAAATGTCATTATGAAAATCACTGCATTCAACCCTGTGTAGATCAGTGAATTCTTAACTTAAAGACTTAAAACTCAGGATTCTGTAAGAGGCTACCTCAGTCAAGACATGTGTTTACTTATAGCTTCCTGTGCCAACCGGAAGTGCCTTTAATTGGGTCACACTGTCTGTTTTGTAGGGTTAAAAAAGTTACATCTCTCCAAAACTTCATATGTGTGACTAGGTAACCCTCCTGAACTGTAAATCAGTAATTTCTCCCAACAGATGTCAAAGAAAAGCTCTCTCACACACACACAGCAAGGATGGAGTGAAAAAAGTGCGGTGCTTAAAGACACAGAGAGCAGGCAATGGCATTACCATAATCCCTAGGCCGTGCAGAGTTCATCGAGATATCCCGCTTGACCGTAGCTCGCTCGGTCTAAGCGCAGCGACCATTAGAAAAGTAGGCCCAAAATGAAGCCTGCCCCACAACGTCATTTGCTTTTGGGTGACAGTGAGAGAACCGTTAGGGTGAGAAGCACAATTCGACCTCAGGTACGTTCCTAAGGTCCTCCCGATCCGTGCAAGCCTAACCTTGACCGTGTGGCATTAACGCTTAACAGTAAAACAGGGTTTTTTGATCTCACAGATTACAATGACCCCTCTCCCCATAGGAATACATTGCCTGCACCCCGAAATTCAACCTGAAGCCTATGTGGGTTATGAATGCCGTATGAACCTGTCATCGATGACAGTCCATCAGGCCACTATGAGGTCTACCTGTGTCGATTCTAAGCTTCCTGGACCAACCGGAAGTGGTTAAAATCACCCTAAAAGTGTATATCCATACAATGCCTGCAGTTTGATAGACATAGTGCATTCAACCCTGTGTAAATCAGTCAGTTCTTAACGTAAGGACTTAAAACTCAGGATTCTGTAAAAGCATACCCCAATGAGGATATGTGTTGACTTATAGCTTCCTGTGCCAACCGGAAGTGCCATAATTTGTGTCACAGGTGCTGTTTCAAAGGGTTAAAAAAGTCACATCTTTCCAAAACTTCATATGTGTGATTAGGCAACCCCCATGAACTGTAAATCAGTCATTTTTCCCATAAAATTTCAAAGGAAAACTAAATCACACAGACACACAACTTGGAAGGAGGGACGTATTGGGGTGCGTAGAGACAGACAGTGCCTGCAATAGTTAGTTTTGTTCGAGCTAAAAAAGAACCGTCCGACCTAGAGTTCTGAAACGTTAGAAACCTGTTCTAGACCTCAGGTCGATAGTGCGTGGTGAGTTACGTGGCTCTAGAAGGTTCTCGGACCGAGAAACAGCCTCGTACATTTGCAATGACTTCAATTCATTTTGACCATTACGAAAATGACGACATTTAGAAAAGTCTCAAAGACGCAAGACTAGGTGCATTGAAACCGGCTCGGCCCATAGAGACGGACCCCAACGTTTCTGTCCGATAGCTCATTCAAGGACCCCATAGCAAGGCATGGAAAAAAGTGGATTTTCAGCACCAATTAGGGTTTTGCTCGGGCACCGAAGGACCTATCGAGCCAAAACTCGGGATTCGGGGTCGCCTCACATAGGCCTACACATAATGTTCGAACTGGACCCGCAGCTAGAACGTAACTATGTGTTTTACGTTTTAAACTGAAGGTGCTGTGAATTATGGGCCTGCATATATATATATCACATATGTGATAGTTGGCTTCTAAATGAGTTGGAAAAAGTGGGTTTGGTGTCAATTGATATCAGTTTGGTGTCAGAATGACATCTAATTGACTGATGGACACTGACTTGCTAGTTGACTTTTGTACATTTGCAATATGTTTAAACGGAGAGGGACCATCCCCAAAATGGCATTCTGAAATCAACACAAAAAATGGCATCACCATAGACTCCAGACTGTGCCGAGTTCAACGAGACGCCCCGCTTGACCGTAGCTCGCTCTGAGTGCAGCGACCTTGAAAAAAAGAAGGCCAAAATTAAGCCTGGCCCTCAATGTCATTTTCTTTTGGGTGACAGTGAGAGAACCGTTAGGGTGAGAAGCACAATTCGACCTCAGGTACGTTCCCAAGGTCCTCCCGATCCGTGCAAGCCTAACCTCGACTGTGTGGCATTAACCCTTAACAGTTAAAAGTAGGTGTTTACTTCAAACAGTTTGCATTGAATTCTCTCCCCATAGGAATACATTGCCTGCACCCCTAAATTCAACCGGAAGCCTATGTGGGTTATGAATGCTGTATGAACCTGTCATCGATGACAGTCCATCAGGCCGCTATGAGGTCTACCTGTGTCGATTCTAAGCTTCCTGGACCAACCGGAAGTGGTTAAATTCACCCTAAAAGTGTTTTGAAACACATAACCTGTCATTATGAAAATCACTGCATTCAACCCTGTGTAGATCAGTCAATTCTTAACTTAAAGACTTAAAACTCAGGATTCTGTAAGAGGCTACCTCAGTCAAGACATGTGTTTACTTATAGCTTCCTGTACCAACCGGAAGTGCCATAATTGGTGTCACAGGGGCTGTTTCGAAGGGTTAAAAAAGTCACATCTCTCCAAAACTTCATATGTGTGATTAGGCAACCCCCATGAACTGTAAAATCAGTAATTTCTCCCAACAGATGTCAAAGAAAAGCTCTCTCACACACACACAGCAAGGATGGAGTGAAAAAAGTGCGGTGCTTAAAGACACAGAGAGCAGGCAATGGCATTACCATAATCCCTAGGCCGTGCAGAGTTCATCGAGATATCCCGCTTGACCGTAGCTCGCTCGGTCTAAGCGCAGCGACCATTAGAAAAGTAGGCCCAAAATGAAGCCTGCCCCACAACGTCATTTGCTTTTGGGTGACAGTGAGAGAACCGTTAGGGTGAGAAGCACAATTCGACCTCAGGTACGTTCCTAAGGTCCTCCTGATCCGTGTAAGCCTAACCTTGACCGTGTTGCATTAACCCTTAACAGTAAAACAGGGTTTTTTGATCTCACAGATTACAATGACTTCTCTCCCCATAGGAATACATTGCCTGCACCCCGAAATTCAACCTGAAGCCTATGTGGGTTATGAATGCCGTATGAACTTGTCATCGATGACAGTCCATCAGGCCACTATGAGGTCTACCTGTGTCGATTCTAAGCTTCCTGGACGAACCGGAAGTGGTTAAAATCACCCTAAAAGTGTATATCCATACAATGCCTGCAGTTTGATAGATATAGTGCATTCAACCCTGTGTAAATCAGTCAGTTCTTAACGTAAGGACTTAAAACTCAGGATTCTGTAAAAGCATACCCCAATGAGGATATGTGTTTACTTATAGCTTCCTGTGCCAACCGGAAGTGCCTTTAATTGGGTCACACTGTCAGTTTTGAAGGGTTAAAAAAGTCACATCTCTCCAAAACTTCATATGTGTGACTAGGTAACCCTCCTGAACTGTAAATCAGTAATTTCTCCCAACAGATGTCAAAGAAAAGCTCTCTCACACACACACAGCAAGGATGGAGTGAAAAAGTGCGGTGCTTAAACTTCTTGCTCCTACCTGAGACGCAGATGTCTCATCTAGACACCTGGAAATGCAAATGCACTACGCTAAATGCTAAATGTACTCGTTAAAACTCAAACGTTCATTAAAACACACATGCAGGGTATTGAATTAAAGCTACACTCGTTGTGAATCTAGCCAACAAGTCAGATTTTTAAAATGATTTTCGGCGAAAGCATGAGAAGCTATTATCTGATAGCATGCAACACCCCAAAATACCTGAAGGGGATGTAAACAAAAGAATTAGCGTAGCCGGCGCTACACAAAACGCAGAAATAAAATATAAAACATTCATTACCTTTGATGATATTCTTTGTTGGCACTCCTATATGTTCCATAAACATCACAATTGGGTCTTTTTCCCGATTAAATCCGTCCATGTATGCCCAAAATATCCATTTGTATAGCCTGTCTGGTTCAGGAAAAGCTCCGTTCCAAAACGCAACGTCATTTTTTAAAATTATATAAGTTGCCTATATTCTTTGACAAAACACTTCAACCTACTTTTGTAACCCAACTTTAGGTATTTGTAAACGTTAATAATCGATCAAATTGATCACTGGGCGATCTGTATTCAATAGCAGCTACTCAAGAAAACGTTGTCCTTTGTCTCTCTTCAAAAATCGATTCCTGTATGCTGGACGAAATGAAGGATCTATTTGTCATTACACAAAGGATTTTTGTCAATGAAAATGACGTTTTTGGCGACATCGTGTGGAAGTTGTAGGAACTGCAAGCTCCCTGCTATATATTTTTGCTTGCAATAAACAACTCAGAGACTGGCGGTATAATACTTTTCTGTGGTTTTTGTGACCAGGTTTTTCTTGGGATTTTGCTTGCTGTTCACCTTCTGCTTTTGGGTGACAGTGAGAGAACCGTTAGGGTGAGAAGCACAATTCGACCTCAGGTACGTTTCTAAGGTCCTCCCGATCCGTGCAAGCCTAACCTCGACCGTGTGGCATTAACCCTTAACAGTTAAAAGTAGGTGTTTACTTCAAACAGTTTGCATTGACTTCTCTCCCCATAGGAATACATTGCCTGCACCCCTAAATTCAACCGGAAGCCTATGTGGGTTATGAATGCTGTATGAACCTGTCATCGATGACAGTCCATCAGGCCACTATGAGGTCTACCTGTGTCGATTCTAAGCTTCCTGGACCAACCGGAAGTGGTTAAATTCACCCTAAAATTGTTTTGAAACACATAAAATGTCATTATGAAAATCACTGCATTCAACCCTGTGTAGATCAGTCAATTCTTAACTTAAAGACTTAAAACTCAGGATTCTGTAAGAGGCTACCTCAGTCAAGACATGTGTTTACTTATAGCTTCCTGTGCCAACCGGAAGTGCCTTTAATTGGGTCACACTGTCTGTTTTGTAGGGTTAAAAAAGTTACATCTCTCCAAAACTTCATATGTGTGACTAGGTAACCCTCCTGAACTGTAAATCAGTAATTTCTCCCAACAGATGTCAAAGAAAAGCTCTCTCACACACACACAGCAAGGATGGAGTGAAAAAAGTGCGGTGCTTAAAGACACAGAGAGCAGGCAATGGCATTACCATAATCCCTAGGCCGTGCAGAGTTCATCGAGATATCCCGCTTGACCGTAGCTCGCTCGGTCTAAGTGCAGCGACCATTAGAAAAGTAGGCCCAAAATGAAGCCTGCCCCACAACGTCATTTGCTTTTGGGTGACAGTGAGAGAACCGTTAGGGTGAGAAGCACAATTCGACCTCAGGTACGTTCCTAAGGTCCTCCCGATCCGTGCAAGCCTAACCTTGACCGTGTGGCATTAACCCTTAACAGTAAAACAGGGTTTTTTGATGTCACAGATTACAATGACCCCTCTCCCCATAGGAATACATTGCCTGCACCCCGAAATTCAACCTGAAGCCTATGTGGGTTATGAATGCCGTATGAACCTGTCATCGATGACAGTCCATCAGGCCACTATGAGGTCTACCTGTGTCGATTCTAAGCTTCCTGGACCAACCGGAAGTGGTTAAAATCACCCTAAAAGTGTATATCCATACAATGCCTGCAGTTTGATAGACATAGTGCATTCAACCCTGTGTAAATCAGTCAGTTCTTAACGTAAGGACTTAAAACTCAGGATTCTGTAAAAGCATACCCCAATGAGGATATGTGTTTACTTATAGCTTCCTGTGCCAACCGGAAGTGCCTTTAATTGGGTCACACTGTCAGTTTTGAAGGGTTAAAAAAGTCACATCTCTCCAAAACTTCATATGTGTGACTAGGTAACCCTCCTGAACTGTAAATCAGTAATTTCTCCCAACAGATGTCAAAGAAAAGCTCTCTCACACACACACAGCAAGGATGGAGTGAAAAAGTGCGGTGCTTAAACTTCTTGCTCCTACCTGAGACGCAGATGTCTCATCTAGACACCTGGAAATGCAAATGCACTACGCTAAATGCTAAATGTACTCGTTAAAACTCAAACGTTCATTAAAACACACATGCAGGGTATTGAATTAAAGCTACACTTGTTGTGAATCTAGCCAACAAGTCAGATTTTTAAACTGATTTTCGGCGAAAGCATGAGAAGCTATTATCTGATAGCATGCAACACCCCAAAATACCTGAAGGGGACGTAAACAAAATAATTAGCGTAGCCGGCGCTACACAAAACGCAGAAATAAAATATAAAACATTCATTACCTTTGATGATATTCTTTGTTGGCACTCCTATATGTTCCATAAACATCACAATTGGGTCTTTTTCCCGATTAAATCCGTCCATGTATGCCCAAAATATCCATTTGTATAGCCTGTCTGGTTCAGGAAAAGCTCCGTTCCAAAACGCAACGTCATTTTTTAAAATTATATAAGTTGCCTATATTCTTTGACAAAACACTTCAACCTACTTTTGTAACCCAACTTTAGGTATTTGTAAACGTTAATAATCGATCAAATTGATCACTGGGCGATCTGTATTCAATAGCAGCTACTCAAGAAAACGTTGTCCTTTGTCTCTCTTCAAAAATCGATTCCTGTATGCTGGACGAAATGAAGGATCTATTTGTCATTACACAAAGGATTTTTGTCAATGAAAATGACGTTTTTGGCGACATCGTGTGGAAGTTGTAGGAACTGCAAGCTCCCTGCTATATATTTTTGCTTGCAATAAACAACTCAGAGACTGGCGGTATAATACTTTTCTGTGGTTTTTGTGACCAGGTTTTTCTTGGGATTTCGCTTGCTGTTCACCTTCTGCTTTTGGGTGACAGTGAGAGAACCGTTAGGGTGAGAAGCACAATTCGACCTCAGGTACGTTTCTAAGGTCCTCCCGATCCGTGCAAGCCTAACCTCGACCGTGTGGCATTAACCCTTAACAGTTAAAAGTAGGTGTTTACTTCAAACAGTTTGCATTGACTTCTCTCCCCATAGGAATACATTGCCTGCACCCCTAAATTCAACCGGAAGCCTATGTGGGTTATGAATGCTGTATGAACCTGTCATCGATGACAGTCCATCAGGCCACTATGAGGTCTACCTGTGTCGATTCTAAGCTTCCTGGACCAACCGGAAGTGGTTAAATTCACCCTAAAAGTGTTTTGAAACACATAACCTGTCATTATGAAAATCACTGCATTCAACCCTGTGTAGATCATTCAATTCTTGACTTAAAGACTTAAAACTCAGGATTCTGTAAGAGGCTACCTCAGTCAAGACATGTGTTTACTTATAGCTTCCTGTACCAACCGGAAGTGCCATAATTGGTGTCACAGGGGCTGTTTCGAAGGGTTAAAAAAGTCACATCTCTCCAAAACTTCATATGTGTGATTAGGCAACCCCCATGAACTGTAAATCAGTCATTTTTCCCATAAAATTTCAAAGGAAAACTAAATCACACAGACACACAACTTGGAAGGAGGGACGTATTGGGGTGCGTAGAGACAGACAGTGCCTGCAATAGTTAGCTTTGTTCGAGCTAAAAAAGAACCGTCCGACCTAGAGTTCTGAAACGTTAGAAACCTGTTCTAGACCTCAGGTCGATAGTGCGTGGTGAGTTACGTGGCTCTAGAAGGTTCTCGGACCGAGAAACAGCCTCGTACATTTGCAATGACTTCAATTCATTTTGACCATTACGAAAATGACGACATTTAGAAAAGTCTCAGAGACGCAAGACTAGGTGCATTGAAACCGGCTCGGCCCATAGAGACGGACCCCAACGTTTCTGTCCGATAGCTCATTCAAGGACCCCATAGCAAGGCATGGAAAAAAGTGGATTTTCAGCACCAATTAGGGTTTTGCTCGGGCACCGAAGGACCTATCGAGCCAAAACTCGGGATTCGGGGTCGCCTCACATAGGCCTACACATAATGTTCGAACTGGACCCGCAGCTAGAACGTAACTATATGTTTTACGTTTTTATTATGTTTTAAACTGAAGGCGCTGTGAATTATGGGCCTGCTCTGACATATGTGATAGTTGGCTTCTAAATGAGTTGGAAAAAGTGGGTTTGGTGTCAATTGATATCAGTTTGGTGTCAGAATGACATCTAATTGACTGATGGACACTGACTTGCTAGTTGACTTTTGTACATTTGCAATATGTTTAAACGGAGAGGGACCATCCCCAAAATGGCATTCTGAAATCAACACAAAAAATGGCATCACCATAGACTCCAGACTGTGCCGAGTTCAACGAGACGCCCCGCTTGACCGTAGCTCGCTCTGAGTGCAGCGACCTTGAAAAAAAGAAGGCCAAAATGAAGCCTGGCCCTCAATGTCATTTTCTTTTGGGTGACAGTGAGAGGACCGTTAGGGTGAGAAGCACAATTCGACCTCAGGTACGTTCCCAAGGTCCTCCCGATCCGTGCAAGCCTAACCTCGACTGTGTGGCATTAACCCTTAACAGTTAAAAGTAGGTGTTTACTTCAAACATTTTGCATTGACTTCTCTCCCCTTAGGAATACATTGCCTGCACCCCTAAATTCAACCGGAAGCCTATGTGGGTTATGAATGCTGTATGAACCTGTCATCGATGACAGTCCATCAGGCCGCTATGAGGTCTACCTGTGTCGATTCTAAGCTTCCTGGACCAACCGGAAGTGGTTAAATTCACCCTAAAAGTGTTTTGAAACACATAACCTGTCATTATGAAAATCACTGCATTCAACCCTGTGTAGATCAGTCAATTCTTAACTTAAAGACTTAAAACTCAGGATTCTGTAAGAGGCTACCTCAGTCAAGACATGTGTTTACTTATAGCTTCCTGTACCAACCGGAAGTGCCATAATTGGTGTCACAGGGGCTGTTTCGAAGGGTTAAAAAAGTCACATCTCTCCAAAACTTCATATGTGTGATTAGGCAACCCCCATGAACTGTAAATCAGTCATTTTTCCCATAAAATTTCAAAGGAAAACTAAATCACACAGACACACAACTTGGAAGGAGGGACGTATTGGGGTGCGTAGAGACAGACAGTGCCTGCAATAGTTAGCTTTGTTCGAGCTAAAAAAGAACCGTCCGACCTAGAGTTCTGAAACGTTAGAAACCTGTTCTAGACCTCAGGTCGATAGTGCGTGGTGAGTTACGTGGCTCTAGAAGGTTCTCGGACCGAGAAACAGCCTCGTACATTTGCAATGACTTCAATTCATTTTGACCATTACGAAAATGACGACATTTAGAAAAGTCTCAGAGACGCAAGACTAGGTGCATTGAAACCGGCTCGGCCCATAGAGACGGACCCCAACGTTTCTGTCCGATAGCTCATTCAAGGACCCCATAGCAAGGCATGGAAAAAAGTGGATTTTCAGCACCAATTAGGGTTTTGCTCGGGCACCGAAGGACCTATCGAGCCAAAACTCGGGATTCGGGGTCGCCTCACATAGGCCTACACATAATGTTCGAACTGGACCCGCAGCTAGAACGTAACTATATGTTTTACGTTTTTATTATGTTTTAAACTGAAGGCGCTGTGAATTATGGGCCTGCTCTGACATATGTGATAGTTGGCTTCTAAATGAGTTGGAAAAAGTGGGTTTGGTGTCAATTGATATCAGTTTGGTGTCAGAATGACATCTAATTGACTGATGGACACTGACTTGCTAGTTGACTTTTGTACATTTGCAATATGTTTAAACGGAGAGGGACCATCCCCAAAATGGCATTCTGAAATCAACACAAAAAATGGCATCACCATAGACTCCAGACTGTGCCGAGTTCAACGAGACGCCCCGCTTGACCGTAGCTCGCTCTGAGTGCAGCGACCTTGAAAAAAAGAAGGCCAAAATGAAGCCTGGCCCTCAATGTCATTTTCTTTTGGGTGACAGTGAGAGGACCGTTAGGGTGAGAAGCACAATTCGACCTCAGGTACGTTCCCAAGGTCCTCCCGATCCGTGCAAGCCTAACCTCGACTGTGTGGCATTAACCCTTAACAGTTAAAAGTAGGTGTTTACTTCAAACATTTTGCATTGACTTCTCTCCCCTTAGGAATACATTGCCTGCACCCCTAAATTCAACCGGAAGCCTATGTGGGTTATGAATGCTGTATGAACCTGTCATCGATGACAGTCCATCAGGCCGCTATGAGGTCTACCTGTGTCGATTCTAAGCTTCCTGGACCAACCGGAAGTGGTTAAATTCACCCTAAAAGTGTTTTGAAACACATAACCTGTCATTATGAAAATCACTGCATTCAACCCTGTGTAGATCAGTCAATTCTTAACTTAAAGACTTAAAACTCAGGATTCTGTAAGAGGCTACCTCAGTCAAGACATGTGTTTACTTATAGCTTCCTGTACCAACCGGAAGTGCCATAATTGGTGTCACAGGGGCTGTTTCGAAGGGTTAAAAAAGTCACATCTCTCCAAAACTTCATATGTGTGATTAGGCAACCCCCATGAACTGTAAATCAGTCATTTTTCCCATAAAATTTCAAAGGAAAACTAAATCACACAGACACACAACTTGGAAGGAGGGACGTATTGGGGTGCGTAGAGACAGACAGTGCCTGCAATAGTTAGCTTTGTTCGAGCTAAAAAAGAACCGTCCGACCTAGAGTTCTGAAACGTTAGAAACCTGTTCTAGACCTCAGGTCGATAGTGCGTGGTGAGTTACGTGGCTCTAGAAGGTTCTCGGACCGAGAAACAGCCTCGTACATTTGCAATGACTTCAATTCATTTTGACCATTACGAAAATGACGACATTTAGAAAAGTCTCAGAGACGCAAGACTAGGTGCATTGAAACCGGCTCGGCCCATAGAGACGGACCCCAACGTTTCTGTCCGATAGCTCATTCAAGGACCCCATAGCAAGGCATGGAAAAAAAGTGGATTTTCAGCACCAATTAGGGTTTTGCTCGGGCACCGAAGGACCTATCGAGCCAAAACTCGGGATTCGGGGTCGCCTCACATAGGCCTACACATAATGTTCGAACTGGACCCGCAGCTAGAACGTAACTATATGTTTTACGTTTTTATTATGTTTTAAACTGAAGGCGCTGTGAATTATGGGCCTGCTCTGACATATGTGATAGTTGGCTTCTAAATGAGTTGGAAAAAGTGGGTTTGGTGTCAATTGATATCAGTTTGGTGTCAGAATGACATCTAATTGACTGATGGACACTGACTTGCTAGTTGACTTTTGTACATTTGCAATATGTTTAAACGGAGAGGGACCATCCCCAAAATGGCATTCTGAAATCAACACAAAAAATGGCATCACCATAGACTCCAGACTGTGCCGAGTTCAACGAGACGCCCCGCTTGACCGTAGCTCGCTCTGAGTGCAGCGACCTTGAAAAAAAGAAGGCCAAAATGAAGCCTGGCCCTCAATGTCATTTTCTTTTGGGTGACAGTGAGAGGACCGTTAGGGTGAGAAGCACAATTCGACCTCAGGTACGTTCCCAAGGTCCTCCCGATCCGTGCAAGCCTAACCTCGACTGTGTGGCATTAACCCTTAACAGTTAAAAGTAGGTGTTTACTTCAAACATTTTGCATTGACTTCTCTCCCCTTAGGAATACATTGCCTGCACCCCTAAATTCAACCGGAAGCCTATGTGGGTTATGAATGCTGTATGAACCTGTCATCGATGACAGTCCATCAGGCCGCTATGAGGTCTACCTGTGTCGATTCTAAGCTTCCTGGACCAACCGGAAGTGGTTAAATTCACCCTAAAAGTGTTTTGAAACACATAACCTGTCATTATGAAAATCACTGCATTCAACCCTGTGTAGATCAGTCAATTCTTAACTTAAAGACTTAAAACTCAGGATTCTGTAAGAGGCTACCTCAGTCAAGACATGTGTTTACTTATAGCTTCCTGTACCAACCGGAAGTGCCATAATTGGTGTCACAGGGGCTGTTTCGAAGGGTTAAAAAAGTCACATCTCTCCAAAACTTCATATGTGTGATTAGGCAACCCCCATGAACTGTAAATCAGTCATTTTTCCCATAAAATTTCAAAGGAAAACTAAATCACACAGACACACAACTTGGAAGGAGGGACGTATTGGGGTGCGTAGAGACAGACAGTGCCTGCAATAGTTAGCTTTGTTCGAGCTAAAAAAGAACCGTCCGACCTAGAGTTCTGAAACGTTAGAAACCTGTTCTAGACCTCAGGTCGATAGTGCGTGGTGAGTTACGTGGCTCTAGAAGGTTCTCGGACCGAGAAACAGCCTCGTACATTTGCAATGACTTCAATTCATTTTGACCATTACGAAAATGACGACATTTAGAAAAGTCTCAGAGACGCAAGACTAGGTGCATTGAAACCGGCTCGGCCCATAGAGACGGACCCCAACGTTTCTGTCCGATAGCTCATTCAAGGACCCCATAGCAAGGCATGGAAAAAAAGTGGATTTTCAGCACCAATTAGGGTTTTGCTCGGGCACCGAAGGACCTATCGAGCCAAAACTCGGGATTCGGGGTCACCTCACATAGGCCTACACATAATGTTCGAACTGGACCCGCAGCTAGAACGTAACTATATGTTTTACGTTTTTATTATGTTTTAAACTGAAGGCGCTGTGAATTATGGGCCTGCTCTGACATATGTGATAGTTGGCTTCTAAATGAGTTGGAAAAAGTGGGTTTGGTGTCAATTGATATCAGTTTGGTGTCAGAATGACATCTAATTGACTGATGGACACTGACTTGCTAGTTGACTTTTGTACATTTGCAATATGTTTAAACGGAGAGGGACCATCCCCAAAATGGCATTCTGAAATCAACACAAAAAATGGCATCACCATAGACTCCAGACTGTGCCGAGTTCAACGAGACGCCCCGCTTGACCGTAGCTCGCTCTGAGTGCAGCGACCTTGAAAAAAAGAAGGCCAAAATGAAGCCTGGCCCTCAATGTCATTTTCTTTTGGGTGACAGTGAGAGAACCGTTAGGGTGAGAAGCACAATTCGACCTCAGGTACGTTCCCAAGGTCCTCCCGATCCGTGCAAGCCTAACCTCGACCGTGTGGCATTAACCCTTAACAGTTAAAAGTAGGTGTTTACTTCAAACATTTTGCATTGACTTCTCTCCCCTTAGGAATACATTGCCTGCACCCCTAAATTCAACCGGAAGCCTATGTGGGTTATGAATGCTGTATGAACCTGTCATCGATGACAGTCCATCAGGCCGCTATGAGGTCTACCTGTGTCGATTCTAAGCTTCCTGGACCAACCGGAAGTGGTTAAATTCACCCTAAAAGTGTTTTGAAACACATAACCTGTCATTATGAAAATCACTGCATTCAACCCTGTGTAGATCAGTCAATTCTTAACTTAAAGACTTAAAACTCAGGATTCTGTAAGAGGCTACCTCAGTCAAGACATGTGTTTACTTATAGCTTCCTGTACCAACCGGAAGTGCCATAATTGGTGTCACAGTGGCTGTTTCGAAGGGTTAAAAAAGTCACATCTCTCCAAAACTTCATATGTGTGATTAGGCAACCCCCATGAACTGTAAATCAGTCATTTTTCCCATAAAATTTCAAAGGAAAACTAAATCACACAGACACACAACTTGGAAGGAGGGACGTATTGGGGTGCGTAGAGACAGACAGTGCCTGCAATAGTTAGCTTTGTTCGAGCTAAAAAAGAACCGTCCGACCTAGAGTTCTGAAACGTTAGAAACCTGTTCTAGACCTCAGGTCGATAGTGCGTGGTGAGTTACGTGGCTCTAGAAGGTTCTCGGACCGAGAAACAGCCTCGTACATTTGCAATGACTTCAATTCATTTTGACCATTACGAAAATGACGACATTTAGAAAAGTCTCAGAGACGCAAGACTAGGTGCATTGAAACCGGCTCGGCCCATAGAGACGGACCCCAACGTTTCTGTCCGATAGCTCATTCAAGGACCCCATAGCAAGGCATGGAAAAAAAGTGGATTTTCAGCACCAATTAGGGTTTTGCTCGGGCACCGAAGGACCTATCGAGCCAAAACTCGGGATTCGGGGTCGCCTCACATAGGCCTACACATAATGTTCGAACTGGACCCGCAGCTAGAACGTAACTATATGTTTTACGTTTTTATTATGTTTTAAACTGAAGGCGCTGTGAATTATGGGCCTGCTCTGACATATGTGATAGTTGGCTTCTAAATGAGTTGGAAAAAGTGGGTTTGGTGTCAATTGATATCAGTTTGGTGTCAGAATGACATCTAATTGACTGATGGACACTGACTTGCTAGTTGACTTTTGTACATTTGCAATATGTTTAAACGGAGAGGGACCATCCCCAAAATGGCATTCTGAAATCAACACAAAAAATGGCATCACCATAGACTCCAGACTGTGCCGAGTTCAACGAGACGCCCCGCTTGACCGTAGCTCGCTCTGAGTGCAGCGACCTTGAAAAAAAGAAGGCCAAAATGAAGCCTGGCCCTCAATGTCATTTTCTTTTGGGTGACAGTGAGAGGACCGTTAGGGTGAGAAGCACAATTCGACCTCAGGTACGTTCCCAAGGTCCTCCCGATCCGTGCAAGCCTAACCTCGACTGTGTGGCATTAACCCTTAACAGTTAAAAGTAGGTGTTTACTTCAAACATTTTGCATTGACTTCTCTCCCCATAGGAATACATTGCCTGCACCCCTAAATTCAACCGGAAGCCTATGTGGGTTATGAATGCTGTATGAACCTGTCATCGATGACAGTCCATCAGGCCGCTATGAGGTCTACCTGTGTCGATTCTAAGCTTCCTGGACCAACCGGAAGTGGTTAAATTCACCCTAAAAGTGTTTTGAAACACATAACCTGTCATTATGAAAATCACTGCATTCAACCCTGTGTAGATCATTCAATTCTTAACTTAAAGACTTAAAACTCAGGATTCTGTAAGAGGCTACCTCAGTCAAGACATGTGTTTACTTATAGCTTCCTGTACCAACCGGAAGTGCCATAATTGGTGTCACAGGGGCTGTTTCAAAGGGTTAAAAAAGTCACATCTTTCCAAAACTTCATATGTGTGATTAGGCAACCCCCATGAACTGTAAATCAGTCATTTTTCCCATAAAATTTCAAAGGAAAACTAAATCACACAGACACACAACTTGGAAGGAGGGACGTATTGGGGTGCGTAGAAACAGACAGTGCCTGCAATAGTTAGCTTTGTTCGAGCTAAAAAAGAACTGTCCGACCTAGAGTTCTGAAATGTTAGAAACCTGTTCTAGACCTCAGGTCGATAGTGCGTGGTGAGTTACGTGGCTCTAGAAGGTTCTCGGACCGAGAAACAGCCTCGTACATTTGCAATGACTTCAATTCATTTTGACCATTACGAAAATGACGACATTTAGAAAAGTCTCAGAGACGCAAGACTAGGTGCATTGAAACCGGCTCGGCCCATAGAGACGGACCCCAACGTTTCTGTCCGATAGCTCATTCAAGGACCCCATAGCAAGGCATGGAAAAAAAGTGGATTTTCAGCACCAATTAGGGTTTTGCTCGGGCACCGAAGGACCTATCGAGCCAAAACTCGGGATTCGGGGTCGCCTCACATAGGCCTACACATAATGTTCGAACTGGACCCGCAGCTAGAACGTAACTATATGTTTTACGTTTTTATTATGTTTTAAACTGAAGGCGCTGTGAATTATGGGCCTGCTCTGACATATGTGATAGTTGGCTTCTAAATGAGTTGGAAAAAGTGGGTTTGGTGTCAATTGATATCAG
Organism: Oncorhynchus mykiss; assembly: GCF_013265735.2. Taxonomy (NCBI): domain Eukaryota; kingdom Metazoa; phylum Chordata; class Actinopteri; order Salmoniformes; family Salmonidae; genus Oncorhynchus; species Oncorhynchus mykiss. The sequence continues at coordinate 36,267,520 of NC_048571.1, forward strand.
TTTGGTGTCAGAATGACATCTAATTGACTGATGGACACTGACTTGCTAGTTGACTTTTGTACATTTGCAATATGTTTAAACGGAGAGGGACCATCCCCAAAATGGCATTCTGAAATCAACACAAAAAATGGCATCACCATAGACTCCAGACTGTGCCGAGTTCAACGAGACGCCCCGCTTGACCGTAGCTCGCTCTGAGTGCAGCGACCTTGAAAAAAAGAAGGCCAAAATGAAGCCTGGCCCTCAATGTCATTTTCTTTTGGGTGACAGTGAGAGAACCGTTAGGGTGAGAAGCACAATTCGACCTCAGGTACGTTCCCAAGGTCCTCCCGATCCGTGCAAGCCTAACCTCGACCGTGTGGCATTAACCCTTAACAGTTAAAAGTAGGTGTTTACTTCAAACATTTTGCATTGACTTCTCTCCCCTTAGGAATACATTGCCTGCACCCCTAAATTCAACCGGAAGCCTATGTGGGTTATGAATGCTGTATGAACCTGTCATCGATGACAGTCCATCAGGCCGCTATGAGGTCTACCTGTGTCGATTCTAAGCTTCCTGGACCAACCGGAAGTGGTTAAATTCACCCTAAAAGTGTTTTGAAACACATAACCTGTCATTATGAAAATCACTGCATTCAACCCTGTGTAGATCAGTCAATTCTTAACTTAAAGACTTAAAACTCAGGATTCTGTAAGAGGCTACCTCAGTCAAGACATGTGTTTACTTATAGCTTCCTGTACCAACCGGAAGTGCCATAATTGGTGTCACAGTGGCTGTTTCGAAGGGTTAAAAAAGTCACATCTCTCCAAAACTTCATATGTGTGATTAGGCAACCCCCATGAACTGTAAATCAGTCATTTTTCCCATAAAATTTCAAAGGAAAACTAAATCACACAGACACACAACTTGGAAGGAGGGACGTATTGGGGTGCGTAGAGACAGACAGTGCCTGCAATAGTTAGCTTTGTTCGAGCTAAAAAAGAACCGTCCGACCTAGAGTTCTGAAACGTTAGAAACCTGTTCTAGACCTCAGGTCGATAGTGCGTGGTGAGTTACGTGGCTCTAGAAGGTTCTCGGACCGAGAAACAGCCTCGTACATTTGCAATGACTTCAATTCATTTTGACCATTACGAAAATGACGACATTTAGAAAAGTCTCAGAGACGCAAGACTAGGTGCATTGAAACCGGCTCGGCCCATAGAGACGGACCCCAACGTTTCTGTCCGATAGCTCATTCAAGGACCCCATAGCAAGGCATGGAAAAAAAGTGGATTTTCAGCACCAATTAGGGTTTTGCTCGGGCACCGAAGGACCTATCGAGCCAAAACTCGGGATTCGGGGTCGCCTCACATAGGCCTACACATAATGTTCGAACTGGACCCGCAGCTAGAACGTAACTATATGTTTTACGTTTTTATTATGTTTTAAACTGAAGGCGCTGTGAATTATGGGCCTGCTCTGACATATGTGATAGTTGGCTTCTAAATGAGTTGGAAAAAGTGGGTTTGGTGTCAATTGATATCAGTTTGGTGTCAGAATGACATCTAATTGACTGATGGACACTGACTTGCTAGTTGACTTTTGTACATTTGCAATATGTTTAAACGGAGAGGGACCATCCCCAAAATGGCATTCTGAAATCAACACAAAAAATGGCATCACCATAGACTCCAGACTGTGCCGAGTTCAACGAGACGCCCCGCTTGACCGTAGCTCGCTCTGAGTGCAGCGACCTTGAAAAAAAGAAGGCCAAAATGAAGCCTGGCCCTCAATGTCATTTTCTTTTGGGTGACAGTGAGAGGACCGTTAGGGTGAGAAGCACAATTCGACCTCAGGTACGTTCCCAAGGTCCTCCCGATCCGTGCAAGCCTAACCTCGACTGTGTGGCATTAACCCTTAACAGTTAAAAGTAGGTGTTTACTTCAAACATTTTGCATTGACTTCTCTCCCCATAGGAATACATTGCCTGCACCCCTAAATTCAACCGGAAGCCTATGTGGGTTATGAATGCTGTATGAACCTGTCATCGATGACAGTCCATCAGGCCGCTATGAGGTCTACCTGTGTCGATTCTAAGCTTCCTGGACCAACCGGAAGTGGTTAAATTCACCCTAAAAGTGTTTTGAAACACATAACCTGTCATTATGAAAATCACTGCATTCAACCCTGTGTAGATCATTCAATTCTTAACTTAAAGACTTAAAACTCAGGATTCTGTAAGAGGCTACCTCAGTCAAGACATGTGTTTACTTATAGCTTCCTGTACCAACCGGAAGTGCCATAATTGGTGTCACAGGGGCTGTTTCAAAGGGTTAAAAAAGTCACATCTTTCCAAAACTTCATATGTGTGATTAGGCAACCCCCATGAACTGTAAATCAGTCATTTTTCCCATAAAATTTCAAAGGAAAACTAAATCACACAGACACACAACTTGGAAGGAGGGACGTATTGGGGTGCGTAGAGACAGACAGTGCCTGCAATAGTTAGCTTTGTTCGAGCTAAAAAAGAACTGTCCGACCTAGAGTTCTGAAATGTTAGAAACCTGTTCTAGACCTCAGGTCGATAGTGCGTGGTGAGTTACGTGGCTCTAGAAGGTTCTCGGACCGAGAAACAGCCTCGTACATTTGCAATGACTTCAATTCATTTTGACCATTACGAAAATGACGACATTTAGAAAAGTCTCAGAGACGCAAGACTAGGTGCATTGAAACCGGCTCGGCCCATAGAGACGGACCCCAATGTTTCTGTCCGATAGCTCATTCAAGGACCCCATAGCAAGGCATGGAAAAAAAGTGGATTTTCAGCACCAATTAGGGTTTTGCTCGGGCACCGAAGGACCTATCGAGCCAAAACTCGGGATTCGGGGTCGCCTCACATAGGCCTACACATAATGTTCGAACTGGACCCGCAGCTAGAACGTAACTATATGTTTTACGTTTTTATTATGTTTTAAACTGAAGGTGCTGTGAATTATGGGCCTGCTCTGACATATGTGATAGTTGGCTTCTAAATGAGTTGGAAAAAGTGGGTTTGGTGTCAATTGATATCAGTTTGGTGTCAGAATGACATCTAATTGACTGATGGACACTGACTTGCTAGTTGACTTTTGTACATTTGCAATATGTTTAAACGGAGAGGGACCATCCCCAAAATGGCATTCTGAAATCAACACAAAAAATGGCATCACCATAGACTCCAGACTGTGCCGAGTTCAACGAGACGCCCCGCTTGACCGTAGCTCGCTCTGAGTGCAGCGACCTTGAAAAAAAGAAGGCCAAAATGAAGCCTGGCCCTCAATGTCATTTTCTTTTGGGTGACAGTGAGAGGACCGTTAGGGTGAGAAGCACAATTCGACCTCAGGTACGTTCCCAAGGTCCTCCCGATCCGTGCAAGCCTAACCTCGACTGTGTGGCATTAACCCTTAACAGTTAAAAGTAGGTGTTTACTTCAAACATTTTGCATTGACTTCTCTCCCCATAGGAATACATTGCCTGCACCCCTAAATTCAACCGGAAGCCTATGTGGGTTATGAATGCTGTATGAACCTGTCATCGATGACAGTCCATCAGGCCGCTATGAGGTCTACCTGTGTCGATTCTAAGCTTCCTGGACCAACCGGAAGTGGTTAAATTCACCCTAAAAGTGTTTTGAAACACATAACCTGTCATTATGAAAATCACTGCATTCAACCCTGTGTAGATCATTCAATTCTTAACTTAAAGACTTAAAACTCAGGATTCTGTAAGAGGCTACCTCAGTCAAGACATGTGTTTACTTATAGCTTCCTGTACCAACCGGAAGTGCCATAATTGGTGTCACAGGGGCTGTTTCAAAGGGTTAAAAAAGTCACATCTTTCCAAAACTTCATATGTGTGATTAGGCAACCCCCATGAACTGTAAATCAGTCATTTTTCCCATAAAATTTCAAAGGAAAACTAAATCACACAGACACACAACTTGGAAGGAGGGACGTATTGGGGTGCGTAGAGACAGACAGTGCCTGCAATAGTTAGCTTTGTTCGAGCTAAAAAAGAACTGTCCGACCTAGAGTTCTGAAATGTTAGAAACCTGTTCTAGACCTCAGGTCGATAGTGCGTGGTGAGTTACGTGGCTCTAGAAGGTTCTCGGACCGAGAAACAGCCTCGTACATTTGCAATGACTTCAATTCATTTTGACCATTACGAAAATGACGACATTTAGAAAAGTCTCAGAGACGCAAGACTAGGTGCATTGAAACCGGCTCGGCCCATAGAGACGGACCCCAATGTTTCTGTCCGATAGCTCATTCAAGGACCCCATAGCAAGGCATGGAAAAAAAGTGGATTTTCAGCACCAATTAGGGTTTTGCTCGGGCACCGAAGGACCTATCGAGCCAAAACTCGGGATTCGGGGTCGCCTCACATAGGCCTACACATAATGTTCGAACTGGACCCGCAGCTAGAACGTAACTATATGTTTTACGTTTTTATTATGTTTTAAACTGAAGGTGCTGTGAATTATGGGCCTGCTCTGACATATGTGATAGTTGGCTTCTAAATGAGTTGGAAAAAGTGGGTTTGGTGTCAATTGATATCAGTTTGGTTTCAGAATGACATCTAATTGACTGATGGACACTGACTTGCTAGTTGACTTTTGTACATTTGCAATATGTTTAAACGGAGAGGGACCATCCCCAAAATGGCATTCTGAAATCAACACAAAAAATGGCATCACCATAGACTCCAGACTGTGCCGAGTTCAACGAGACGCCCCGCTTGACCGTAGCTCGCTCTGAGTGCAGCGACCTTGAAAAAAAGAAGGCCAAAATGAAGCCTGGCCCTCAATGTCATTTGCTTTTGGGTGACAGTGAGAGAACCGTTAGGGTGAGAAGCACAATTCGACCTCAGGTACGTTCCCAAGGTCCTCCCGATCCGTGCAAGCCTAACCTCGACTGTGTGGCATTAACCCTTAACAGTTAAAAGTAGGTGTTTACTTCAAACATTTTGCATTGACTTCTCTCCCCATAGGAATACATTGCCTGCACCCCTAAATTCAACCGGAAGCCTATGTGGGTTATGAATGCTGTATGAACCTGTCATCGATGACAGTCCATCAGGCCGCTATGAGGTCTACCTGTGTCGATTCTAAGCTTCCTGGACCAACCGGAAGTGGTTAAATTCACCCTAAAAGTGTTTTGAAACACATAACCTGTCATTATGAAAATCACTGCATTCAACCCTGTGTAGATCATTCAATTCTTAACTTAAAGACTTAAAACTCAGGATTCTGTAAGAGGCTACCTCAGTCAAGACATGTGTTTACTTATAGCTTCCTGTACCAACCGGAAGTGCCATAATTGGTGTCACAGGGGCTGTTTCAAAGGGTTAAAAAAGTCACATCTTTCCAAAACTTCATATGTGTGATTAGGCAACCCCCATGAACTGTAAATCAGTCATTTTTCCCATAAAATTTCAAAGGAAAACTAAATCACACAGACACACAACTTGGAAGGAGGGACGTATTGGGGTGCGTAGAGACAGACAGTGCCTGCAATAGTTAGCTTTGTTCGAGCTAAAAAAGAACTGTCCGACCTAGAGTTCTGAAATGTTAGAAACCTGTTCTAGACCTCAGGTCGATAGTGCGTGGTGAGTTACGTGGCTCTAGAAGGTTCTCGGACCGAGAAACAGCCTCGTACATTTGCAATGACTTCAATTCATTTTGACCATTACGAAAATGACGACATTTAGAAAAGTCTCAGAGACGCAAGACTAGGTGCATTGAAACCGGCTCGGCCCATAGAGACGGACCCCAATGTTTCTGTCCGATAGCTCATTCAAGGACCCCATAGCAAGGCATGGAAAAAAAGTGGATTTTCAGCACCAATTAGGGTTTTGCTCGGGCACCGAAGGACCTATCGAGCCAAAACTCGGGATTCGGGGTCGCCTCACATAGGCCTACACATAATGTTCGAACTGGACCCGCAGCTAGAACGTAACTATATGTTTTACGTTTTTATTATGTTTTAAACTGAAGGTGCTGTGAATTATGGGCCTGCTCTGACATATGTGATAGTTGGCTTCTAAATGAGTTGGAAAAAGTGGGTTTGGTGTCAATTGATATCAGTTTGGTGTCAGAATGACATCTAATTGACTGATGGACACTGACTTGCTAGTTGACTTTTGTACATTTGCAATATGTTTAAACGGAGAGGGACCATCCCCAAAATGGCATTCTGAAATCAACACAAAAAATGGCATCACCATAGACTCCAGACTGTGCCGAGTTCAACGAGACGCCCCGCTTGACCGTAGCTCGCTCTGAGTGCAGCGACCTTGAAAAAAAGAAGGCCAAAATGAAGCCTGGCCCTCAATGTCATTTGCTTTTGGGTGACAGTGAGAGAACCGTTAGGGTGAGAAGCACAATTCGACCTCAGGTACGTTCCCAAGGTCCTCCCGATCCGTGCAAGCCTAACCTCGACCGTGTGGCATTAACCCTTAACAGTTAAAAGTAGGTGTTTACTTCAAACATTTTGCATTGACTTCTCTCCCCATAGGAATACATTGCCTGCACCCCTAAATTCAACCGGAAGCCTATGTGGGTTATGAATGCTGTATGAACCTGTCATCGATGACAGTCCATCAGGCCGCTATGAGGTCTACCTGTGTCGATTCTAAGCTTCCTGGACCAACCGGAAGTGGTTAAATTCACCCTAAAAGTGTTTTGAAACACATAACCTGTCATTATGAAAATCACTGCATTCAACCCTGTGTAGATCATTCAATTCTTAACTTAAAGACTTAAAACTCAGGATTCTGTAAGAGGCTACCTCAGTCAAGACATGTGTTTACTTATAGCTTCCTGTACCAACCGGAAGTGCCATAATTGGTGTCACAGGGGCTGTTTCGAAGGGTTAAAAAAGTCACATCTCTCCAAAACTTCATATGTGTGATTAGGCAACCCCCATGAACTGTAAATCAGTCATTTTTCCCATAAAATTTCAAAGGAAAACTAAATCACACAGACACACAACTTGGAAGGAGGGACGTATTGGGGTGCGTAGAGACAGACAGTGCCTGCAATAGTTAGCTTTGTTCGAGCTAAAAAAGAACCGTCCGACCTAGAGTTCTGAAACGTTAGAAACCTGTTCTAGACCTCAGGTCGATAGTGCGTGGTGAGTTACGTGGCTCTAGAAGGTTCTCGGACCGAGAAACAGCCTCGTACATTTGCAATGACTTCAATTCATTTTGACCATTACGAAAATGACGACATTTAGAAAAGTCTCAGAGACGCAAGACTAGGTGCATTGAAACCGGCTCGGCCCATAGAGACGGACCCCAACGTTTCTGTCCGATAGCTCATTCAATGACCCCATAGCAAGGCATGGAAAAAAAGTGGATTTTCAGCACCAATTAGGGTTTTGCTCGGGCACCGAAGGACCTATCGAGCCAAAACTCGGGATTCGGGGTCGCCTCACATAGGCCTACACATAATGTTCGAACTGGACCCGCAGCTAGAACGTAACTATATGTTTTACGTTTTTATTATGTTTTAAACTGAAGGCGCTGTGAATTATGGGCCTGCTCTGACATATGTGATAGTTGGCTTCTAAATGAGTTGGAAAAAGTGGGTTTGGTGTCAATTGATATCAGTTTGGTGTCAGAATGACATCTAATTGACTGATGGACACTGACTTGCTAGTTGACTTTTGTACATTTGCAATATGTTTAAACGGAGAGGGACCATCCCCAAAATGGCATTCTGAAATCAACACAAAAAATGGCATCACCATAGACTCCAGACTGTGCCGAGTTCAACGAGACGCCCCGCTTGACCGTAGCTCGCTCTGAGTGCAGCGACCTTGAAAAAAAGAAGGCCAAAATGAAGCCTGGCCCTCAATGTCATTTTCTTTTGGGTGACAGTGAGAGGACCGTTAGGGTGAGAAGCACAATTCGACCTCAGGTACGTTCCCAAGGTCCTCCCGATCCGTGCAAGCCTAACCTCGACTGTGTGGCATTAACCCTTAACAGTTAAAAGTAGGTGTTTACTTCAAACATTTTGCATTGACTTCTCTCCCCATAGGAATACATTGCCTGCACCCCTAAATTCAACCGGAAGCCTATGTGGGTTATGAATGCTGTATGAACCTGTCATCGATGACAGTCCATCAGGCCGCTATGAGGTCTACCTGTGTCGATTCTAAGCTTCCTGGACCAACCGGAAGTGGTTAAATTCACCCTAAAAGTGTTTTGAAACACATAACCTGTCATTATGAAAATCACTGCATTCAACCCTGTGTAGATCATTCAATTCTTAACTTAAAGACTTAAAACTCAGGATTCTGTAAGAGGCTACCTCAGTCAAGACATGTGTTTACTTATAGCTTCCTGTACCAACCGGAAGTGCCATAATTGGTGTCACAGGGGCTGTTTCAAAGGGTTAAAAAAGTCACATCTCTCCAAAACTTCATATGTGTGATTAGGCAACCCCCATGAACTGTAAATCAGTCATTTTTCCCATAAAATTTCAAAGGAAAACTAAATCACACAGACACACAACTTGGAAGGAGGGACGTATTGGGGTTCGTAGAGACAGACAGTGCCTGCAATAGTTAGCTTTGTTCGAGCTAAAAAAGAACCGTCCGACCTAGAGTTCTGAAACGTTAGAAACCTGTTCTAGACCTCAGGTCGATAGTGCGTGGTGAGTTACGTGGCTCTAGAAGGTTCTCGGACCGAGAAACAGCCTCGTACATTTGCAATGACTTCAATTCATTTTGACCATTACGAAAATGACGACATTTAGAAAAGTCTCAGAGACGCAAGACTAGGTGCATTGAAACCGGCTCGGCCCATAGAGACGGACCCCAATGTTTCTGTCCGATAGCTCATTCAAGGACCCCATAGCAAGGCATGGAAAAAAAGTGGATTTTCAGCACCAATTAGGGTTTTGCTCGGGCACCGAAGGACCTATCGAGCCAAAACTCGGGATTCGGGGTCGCCTCACATAGGCCTACACATAATGTTCGAACTGGACCCGCAGCTAGAACGTAACTATATGTTTTACGTTTTTATTATGTTTTAAACTGAAGGTGCTGTGAATTATGGGCCTGCTCTGACATATGTGATAGTTGGCTTCTAAATGAGTTGGAAAAAGTGGGTTTGGTGTCAATTGATATCAGTTTGGTGTCAGAATGACATCTAATTGACTGATGGACACTGACTTGCTAGTTGACTTTTGTACATTTGCAATATGTTTAAACGGAGAGGGACCATCCCCAAAATGGCATTCTGAAATCAACACAAAAAATGGCATCACCATAGACTCCAGACTGTGCCGAGTTCAACGAGACGCCCCGCTTGACCGTAGCTCGCTCTGAGTGCAGCGACCTTGAAAAAAAGAAGGCCAAAATGAAGCCTGGCCCTCAATGTCATTTGCTTTTGGGTGACAGTGAGAGAACCGTTAGGGTGAGAAGCACAATTCGACCTCAGGTACGTTCCCAAGGTCCTCCCGATCCGTGCAAGCCTAACCTCGACCGTGTGGCATTAACCCTTAACAGTTAAAAGTAGGTGTTTACTTCAAACATTTTGCATTGACTTCTCTCCCCATAGGAATACATTGCCTGCACCCCTAAATTCAACCGGAAGCCTATGTGGGTTATGAATGCTGTATGAACCTGTCATCGATGACAGTCCATCAGGCCGCTATGAGGTCTACCTGTGTCGATTCTAAGCTTCCTGGACCAACCGGAAGTGGTTAAATTCACCCTAAAAGTGTTTTGAAACACATAACCTGTCATTATGAAAATCACTGCATTCAACCCTGTGTAGATCATTCAATTCTTAACTTAAAGACTTAAAACTCAGGATTCTGTAAGAGGCTACCTCAGTCAAGACATGTGTTTACTTATAGCTTCCTGTACCAACCGGAAGTGCCATAATTGGTGTCACAGGGGCTGTTTCGAAGGGTTAAAAAAGTCACATCTCTCCAAAACTTCATATGTGTGATTAGGCAACCCCCATGAACTGTAAATCAGTCATTTTTCCCATAAAATTTCAAAGGAAAACTAAATCACACAGACACACAACTTGGAAGGAGGGACGTATTGGGGTGCGTAGAGACAGACAGTGCCTGCAATAGTTAGCTTTGTTCGAGCTAAAAAAGAACCATCCGACCTAGAGTTCTGAAACGTTAGAAACCTGTTCTAGACCTCAGGTCGATAGTGCGTGGTGAGTTACGTGGCTCTAGAAGGTTCTCGGACCGAGAAACAGCCTCGTACATTTGCAATGACTTCAATTCATTTTGACCATTACGAAAATGACGACATTTAGAAAAGTCTCAGAGACGCAAGACTAGGTGCATTGAAACCGGCTCGGCCCATAGAGACGGACCCCAACGTTTCTGTCCGATAGCTCATTCAATGACCCCATAGCAAGGCATGGAAAAAAAGTGGATTTTCAGCACCAATTAGGGTTTTGCTCGGGCACCGAAGGACCTATCGAGCCAAAACTCGGGATTCGGGGTCGCCTCACATAGGCCTACACATAATGTTCGAACTGGACCCGCAGCTAGAACGTAACTATATGTTTTACGTTTTTATTATGTTTTAAACTGAAGGCGCTGTGAATTATGGGCCTGCTCTGACATATGTGATAGTTGGCTTCTAAATGAGTTGGAAAAAGTGGGTTTGGTGTCAATTGATATCAGTTTGGTGTCAGAATGACATCTAATTGACTGATGGACACTGACTTGCTAGTTGACTTTTGTACATTTGCAATATGTTTAAACGGAGAGGGACCATCCCCAAAATGGCATTCTGAAATCAACACAAAAAATGGCATCACCATAGACTCCAGACTGTGCCGAGTTCAACGAGACGCCCCGCTTGACCGTAGCTCGCTCTGAGTGCAGCGACCTTGAAAAAAAGAAGGCCAAAATGAAGCCTGGCCCTCAATGTCATTTTCTTTTGGGTGACAGTGAGAGGACCGTTAGGGTGAGAAGCACAATTCGACCTCAGGTACGTTCCCAAGGTCCTCCCGATCCGAGCAAGCCTAACCTCGACTGTGTGGCATTAACCCTTAACAGTTAAAAGTAGGTGTTTACTTCAAACATTTTGCATTGACTTCTCTCCCCATAGGAATACATTGCCTGCACCCCTAAATTCAACCGGAAGCCTATGTGGGTTATGAATGCTGTATGAACCTGTCATCGATGACAGTCCATCAGGCCGCTATGAGGTCTACCTGTGTCGATTCTAAGCTTCCTGGACCAACCGGAAGTGGTTAAATTCACCCTAAAAGTGTTTTGAAACACATAACCTGTCATTATGAAAATCACTGCATTCAACCCTGTGTAGATCATTCAATTCTTAACTTAAAGACTTAAAACTCAGGATTCTGTAAGAGGCTACCTCAGTCAAGACATGTGTTTACTTATAGCTTCCTGTACCAACCGGAAGTGCCATAATTGGTGTCACAGGGGCTGTTTCAAAGGGTTAAAAAAGTCACATCTTTCCAAAACTTCATATGTGTGATTAGGCAACCCCCATGAACTGTAAATCAGTCATTTTTCCCATAAAATTTCAAAGGAAAACTAAATCACACAGACACACAACTTGGAAGGAGGGACGTATTGGGGTGCGTAGAGACAGACAGTGCCTGCAATAGTTAGCTTTGTTCGAGCTAAAAAAGAACTGTCCGACCTAGAGTTCTGAAATGTTAGAAACCTGTTCTAGACCTCAGGTCGATAGTGCGTGGTGAGTTACGTGGCTCTAGAAGGTTCTCGGACCGAGAAACAGCCTCGTACATTTGCAATGACTTCAATTCATTTTGACCATTACGAAAATGACGACATTTAGAAAAGTCTCAGAGACGCAAGACTAGGTGCATTGAAACCGGCTCGGCCCATAGAGACGGACCCCAATGTTTCTGTCCGATAGCTCATTCAAGGACCCCATAGCAAGGCATGGAAAAAAAGTGGATTTTCAGCACCAATTAGGGTTTTGCTCGGGCACCGAAGGACCTATCGAGCCAAAACTCGGGATTCGGGGTCGCCTCACATAGGCCTACACATAATGTTCGAACTGGACCCGCAGCTAGAACGTAACTATATGTTTTACGTTTTTATTATGTTTTAAACTGAAGGTGCTGTGAATTATGGGCCTGCTCTGACATATGTGATAGTTGGCTTCTAAATGAGTTGGAAAAAGTGGGTTTGGTGTCAATTGATATCAGTTTGGTGTCAGAATGACATCTAATTGACTGATGGACACTGACTTGCTAGTTGACTTTTGTACATTTGCAATATGTTTAAACGGAGAGGGACCATCCCCAAAATGGCATTCTGAAATCAACACAAAAAATGGCATCACCATAGACTCCAGACAGTGCCGAGTTCAACGAGACGCCCCGCTTGACCGTAGCTCGCTCTGAGTGCAGCGACCTTGAAAAAAAGAAGGCCAAAATGAAGCCTGGCCCTCAATGTCATTTGCTTTTGGGTGACAGTGAGAGAACCGTTAGGGTGAGAAGCACAATTCGACCTCAGGTACGTTCCCAAGGTCCTCCCGATCCGTGCAAGCCTAACCTCGACCGTGTGGCATTAACCCTTAACAGTTAAAAGTAGGTGTTTACTTCAAACATTTTGCATTGACTTCTCTCCCCATAGGAATACATTGCCTGCACCCCTAAATTCAACCGGAAGCCTATGTGGGTTATGAATGCTGTATGAACCTGTCATCGATGACAGTCCATCAGGCCGCTATGAGGTCTACCTGTGTCGATTCTAAGCTTCCTGGACCAACCGGAAGTGGTTAAATTCACCCTAAAAGTGTTTTGAAACACATAACCTGTCATTATGAAAATCACTGCATTCAACCCTGTGTAGATCATTCAATTCTTAACTTAAAGACTTAAAACTCAGGATTCTGTAAGAGGCTACCTCAGTCAAGACATGTGTTTACTTATAGCTTCCTGTACCAACCGGAAGTGCCATAATTGGTGTCACAGGGGCTGTTTCGAAGGGTTAAAAAAGTCACATCTCTCCAAAACTTCATATGTGTGATTAGGCAACCCCCATGAACTGTAAATCAGTCATTTTTCCCATAAAATTTCAAAGGAAAACTAAATCACACAGACACACAACTTGGAAGGAGGGACGTATTGGGGTGCGTAGAGACAGACAGTGCCTGCAATAGTTAGCTTTGTTCGAGCTAAAAAAGAACCGTCCGACCTAGAGTTCTGAAACGTTAGAAACCTGTTCTAGACCTCAGGTCGATAGTGCGTGGTGAGTTACGTGGCTCTAGAAGGTTCTCGGACCGAGAAACAGCCTCGTACATTTGCAATGACTTCAATTCATTTTGACCATTACGAAAATGACGACATTTAGAAAAGTCTCAGAGACGCAAGACTAGGTGCATTGAAACCGGCTCGGCCCATAGAGACGGACCCCAACGTTTCTGTCCGATAGCTCATTCAATGACCCCATAGCAAGGCATGGAAAAAAAGTGGATTTTCAGCACCAATTAGGGTTTTGCTCGGGCACCGAAGGACCTATCGAGCCAAAACTCGGGATTCCGGGTCGCCTCACATAGGCCTACACATAATGTTCGAACTGGACCCGCAGCTAGAACGTAACTATATGTTTTACGTTTTTATTATGTTTTAAACTGAAGGCGCTGTGAATTATGGGCCTGCTCTGACATATGTGATAGTTGGCTTCTAAATGAGTTGGAAAAAGTGGGTTTGGTGTCAATTGATATCAGTTTGGTGTCAGAATGACATCTAATTGACTGATGGACACTGACTTGCTAGTTGACTTTTGTACATTTGCAATATGTTTAAACGGAGAGGGACCATCCCCAAAATGGCATTCTGAAATCAACACAAAAAATGGCATCACCATAGACTCCAGACTGTGCCGAGTTCAACGAGACGCCCCGCTTGACCGTAGCTCGCTCTGAGTGCAGCGACCTTGAAAAAAAGAAGGCCAAAATGAAGCCTGGCCCTCAATGTCATTTTCTTTTGGGTGACAGTGAGAGGACCGTTAGGGTGAGAAGCACAATTCGACCTCAGGTACGTTCCCAAGGTCCTCCCGATCCGTGCAAGCCTAACCTCGACTGTGTGGCATTAACCCTTAACAGTTAAAAGTAGGTGTTTACTTCAAACATTTTGCATTGACTTCTCTCCCCTTAGGAATACATTGCCTGCACCCCGAAATTCAACCGGAAGCCTATGTGGGTTATGAATGCTGTATGAACCTGTCATCGATGACAGTCCATCAGGCCGCTATGAGGTCTACCTGTGTCGATTCTAAGCTTCCTGGACCAACCGGAAGTGGTTAAATTCACCCTAAAAGTGTTTTGAAACACATAACCTGTCATTATGAAAATCATTGCATTCAACCCTGTGTAGATCAGTCAATTCTTAACTTAAAGACTTAAAACTCAGGATTCTGTAAGAGGCTACCTCAGTCAAGACATGTGTTTACTTATAGCTTCCTGTACCAACCGGAAGTGCCATAATTGGTGTCACAGGGGCTGTTTCGAAGTGTTAAAAAAGTCACATCTCTCCAAAACTTCATATGTGTGATTAGGCAACCCCCATGAACTGTAAATCAGTCATTTTTCCCATAAAATTTCAAAGGAAAACTAAATCACACAGACACACAACTTGGAAGGAGGGACGTATTGGGGTGCGTAGAGACAGACAGTGCCTGCAATAGTTAGCTTTGTTCGAGCTAAAAAAGAACCGTCCGACCTAGAGTTCTGAAACGTTAGAAACCTGTTCTAGACCTCAGGTCGATAGTGCGTGGTGAGTTACGTGGCTCTAGAAGGTTCTCGGACCGAGAAACAGCCTCGTACATTTGCAATGACTTCAATTCATTTTGACCATTACGAAAATGACGACATTTAGAAAAGTCTCAGAGACGCAAGACTAGGTGCATTGAAACCGGCTCGGCCCATAGAGACGGACCCCAACGTTTCTGTCCGATAGCTCATTCAAGGACCCCATAGCAAGGCATGGAAAAAAAGTGGATTTTCAGCACCAATTAGGGTTTTGCTCGGGCACCGAAGGACCTATCGAGCCAAAACTCGGGATTCGGGGTCGCCTCACATAGGCCTACACATAATGTTCGAACTGGACCCGCAGCTAGAACGTAACTATGTGTTTTACGTTTTTATGTTTTAAACTGAAGGCGCTGTGAATTATGGGCATGCTCTGACATATGTGATAGTTGGCTTCTAAATGAGTTGGAAAAAGTGGGTTTGGTGTCAATTGATATCAGTTTGGTGTCAGAATGACATCTAATTGACTGATGGACACTGACTTGCTAGTTGACTTTTGTACATTTGCAATATGTTTAAACGGAGAGGGACCATCCCCAAAATGGCATTCTGAAATCAACACAAAAAATGGCATCACCATAGACTCCAGACTGTGCCGAGTTCAACGAGACGCCCCGCTTGACCGTAGCTCGCTCTGAGTGCAGCGACCTTGAAAAAAAGAAGGCCAAAATGAAGCCTGGCCCTCAATGTCATTTTCTTTTGGGTGACAGTGAGAGAACCGTTAGGGTGAGAAGCACAATTCGACCTCAGGTACGTTCCCAAGGTCCTCCCGATCCGTGCAAGCCTAACCTCGACCGTGTGGCATTAACCCTTAACAGTTAAAAGTAGGTGTTTACTTCAAACATTTTGCATTGACTTCTCTCCCCATAGGAATACATTGCCTGCACCCCTAAATTCAACCGGAAGCCTATGTGGGTTATGAATGCTGTATGAACCTGTCATCGATGACAGTCCATCAGGCCGCTATGAGGTCTACCTGTGTCGATTCTAAGCTTCCTGGACCAACCGGAAGTGGTTAAATTCACCCTAAAAGTGTTTTGAAACACATAACCTGTCATTATGAAAATCACTGCATTCAACCCTGTGTAGATCATTCAATTCTTAACTTAAAGACTTAAAACTCAGGATTCTGTAAGAGGCTACCTCAGTCAAGACATGTGTTTACTTATAGCTTCCTGTACCAACCGGAAGTGCCATAATTGGTGTCACAGGGGCTGTTTCAAAGGGTTAAAAAAGTCACATCTTTCCAAAACTTCATATGTGTGATTAGGCAACCCCCATGAACTGTAAATCAGTCATTTTTCCCATAAAATTTCAAAGGAAAACTAAATCACACAGACACACAACTTGGAAGGAGGGACGTATTGGGGTGCGTAGAGACAGACAGTGCCTGCAATAGTTAGCTTTGTTCGAGCTAAAAAAGAACTGTCCGACCTAGAGTTCTGAAATGTTAGAAACCTGTTCTAGACCTCAGGTCGATAGTGCGTGGTGAGTTACGTGGCTCTAGAAGGTTCTCGGACCGAGAAACAGCCTCGTACATTTGCAATGACTTCAATTCATTTTGACCATTACGAAAATGACGACATTTAGAAAAGTCTCAGAGATGCAAGACTAGGTGCATTGAAACCGGCTCGGCCCATAGAGACGGACCCCAACGTTTCTGTCCGATAGCTCATTCAAGGACCCCATAGCAAGGCATGGAAAAAAAGTGGATTTTCAGCACCAATTAGGGTTTTGCTCGGGCACCGAAGGACCTATCGAGCCAAAACTCGGGATTCGGGGTCGCCTCACATAGGCCTACACATAATGTTCGAACTGGACCCGCAGCTAGAACGTAACTATATGTTTTACGTTTTTATTATGTTTTAAACTGAAGGCGCTGTGAATTATGGGCCTGCTCTGACATATGTGATAGTTGGCTTCTAAATGAGTTGGAAAAAGTGGGTTTGGTGTCAATTGATATCAGTTTGGTGTCAGAATGACATCTAATTGACTGATGGACACTGACTTGCTAGTTGACTTTTGTACATTTGCAATATGTTTAAACGGAGAGGGACCATCCCCAAAATGGCATTCTGAAATCAACACAAAAAATGGCATCACCATAGACTCCAGACTGTGCCGAGTTCAACGAGACGCCCCGCTTGACCGTAGCTCGCTCTGAGTGCAGCGACCTTGAAAAAAAGAAGGCCAAAATGAAGCCTGGCCCTCAATGTCATTTTCTTTTGGGTGACAGTGAGAGAACCGTTAGGGTGAGAAGCACAATTCGACCTCAGGTACGTTCCCAAGGTCCTCCCGATCCGTGCAAGCCTAACCTCGACCGTGTGGCATTAACCCTTAACAGTTAAAAGTAGGTGTTTACTTCAAACATTTTGCATTGACTTCTCTCCCCATAGGAATACATTGCCTGCACCCCTAAATTCAACCGGAAGCCTATGTGGGTTATGAATGCTGTATGAACCTGTCATCGATGACAGTCCATCAGGCCGCTATGAGGTCTACCTGTGTCGATTCTAAGCTTCCTGGACCAACCGGAAGTGGTTAAATTCACCCTAAAAGTGTTTTGAAACACATAACCTGTCATTATGAAAATCACTGCATTCAACCCTGTGTAGATCATTCAATTCTTAACTTAAAGACTTAAAACTCAGGATTCTGTAAGAGGCTACCTCAGTCAAGACATGTGTTTACTTATAGCTTCCTGTACCAACCGGAAGTGCCATAATTGGTGTCACAGGGGCTGTTTCAAAGGGTTAAAAAAGTCACATCTTTCCAAAACTTCATATGTGTGATTAGGCAACCCCCATGAACTGTAAATCAGTCATTTTTCCCATAAAATTTCAAAGGAAAACTAAATCACACAGACACACAACTTGGAAGGAGGGACGTATTGGGGTGCGTAGAGACAGACAGTGCCTGCAATAGTTAGCTTTGTTCGAGCTAAAAAAGAACTGTCCGACCTAGAGTTCTGAAATGTTAGAAACCTGTTCTAGACCTCAGGTCGATAGTGCGTGGTGAGTTACGTGGCTCTAGAAGGTTCTCGGACCGAGAAACAGCCTCGTACATTTGCAATGACTTCAATTCATTTTGACCATTACGAAAATGACGACATTTAGAAAAGTCTCAGAGATGCAAGACTAGGTGCATTGAAACCGGCTCGGCCCATAGAGACGGACCCCAACGTTTCTGTCCGATAGCTCATTCAAGGACCCCATAGCAAGGCATGGAAAAAAAGTGGATTTTCAGCACCAATTAGGGTTTTGCTCGGGCACCGAAGGACCTATCGAGCCAAAACTCGGGATTCGGGGTCGCCTCACATAGGCCTACACATAATGTTCGAACTGGACCCGCAGCTAGAACGTAACTATATGTTTTACGTTTTTATTATGTTTTAAACTGAAGGCGCTGTGAATTATGGGCCTGCTCTGACATATGTGATAGTTGGCTTCTAAATGAGTTGGAAAAAGTGGGTTTGGTGTCAATTGATATCAGTTTGGTGTCAGAATGACATCTAATTGACTGATGGACACTGACTTGCTAGTTGACTTTTGTACATTTGCAATATGTTTAAACGGAGAGGGACCATCCCCAAAATGGCATTCTGAAATCAACACAAAAAATGGCATCACCATAGACTCCAGACTGTGCCGAGTTCAACGAGACGCCCCGCTTGACCGTAGCTCGCTCTGAGTGCAGCGACCTTGAAAAAAAGAAGGCCAAAATTAAGCCTGGCCCTCAATGTCATTTGCTTTTGGGTGACAGTGAGAGAACAGTTCGGGTGAGAAGCACAATTCAACCTCAGGTACGTTCCTAAGGTCCTCCCGATCCGTGCAAGCCTAACCTCGACCGTGTGGCATTAACCCTTAACAGTTAAAAGTAGGTGTTTACTTCAAACAGTTTGCATTGACTTCTCTCCCCATAGGAATACATTGCCTGCACCCCTAAATTCAACCGGAAGCCTATGTGGGTTATGAATGCTGTATGAACCTGTCATCGATGACAGTCCATCAGGCCGCTATGAGGTCTACCTGTGTCGATTCTAAGCTTCCTGGACCAACCGGAAGTGGTTAAATTCACCCTAAAAGTGTTTTGAAACACATAACCTGTCATTATGAAAATCACTGCATTCAACCCTGTGTAGATCAGTCAATTCTTAACTTAAAGACTTAAAACTCAGGATTCTGTAAGAGGCTACCTCAGTCAAGACATGTGTTTACTTATAGCTTCCTGTACCAACCGGAAGTGCCATAATTGGTGTCACAGGGGCTGTTTCGAAGGGTTAAAAAAGTCACATCTCTCCAAAACTTCATATGTGTGATTAGGCAACCCCCATGAACTGTAAATCAGTCATTTTTCCCATAAAATTTCAAAGGAAAACTAAATCACACAGACACACAACTTGGAAGGAGGGACGTATTGGGGTGCGTAGAGACAGACAGTGCCTGCAATAGTTAGCTTTGTTCGAGCTAAAAAAGAACCGTCCGACCTAGAGTTCAGAAACGTTAGAAACCTGTTCTAGACCTCAGGTCGATAGTGCGTGGTGAGTTACGTGGCTCTAGAAGGTTCTCGGACCGAGAAACAGCCTCGTACATTTGCAATGACTTCAATTCATTTTGACCATTACGAAAATGACGACATTTAGAAAAGTCTCAGAGATGCAAGACTAGGTGCATTGAAACCGGCTCGGCCCATAGAGACGGACCCCAACGTTTCTGTCCGATAGCTCATTCAAGGACCCCATAGCAAGGCATGGAAAAAAAGTGGATTTTCAGCACCAATTAGGGTTTTGCTCGGGCACCGAAGGACCTATCGAGCCAAAACTCGGGATTCGGGGTCGCCTCACATAGGCCTACACATAATGTTCGAACTGGACCCGCAGCTAGAACGTAACTATATGTTTTACGCTTTTATTATGTTTTAAACTGAAGGCGCTGTGAATTATGGGCCTGCTCTGACATATGTGATAGTTGGCTTCTAAATGAGTTGGAAAAAGTGGGTTTGGTGTCAATTGATATCAGTTTGGTGTCAGAATGACATCTAATTGACTGATGGACACTGACTTGCTAGTTGACTTTTGTACATTTGCAATATGTTTAAACGGAGAGGGACCATCCCCAAAATGGCATTCTGAAATCAACACAAAAAATGGCATCACCATAGACTCCAGACTGTGCCGAGTTCAACGAGACGCCCCGCTTGACCGTAGCTCGCTCTGAGTGCAGCGACCTTGAAAAAAAGAAGGCCAAAATTAAGCCTGGCCCTCAATGTCATTTGCTTTTGGGTGACAGTGAGAGAACAGTTCGGGTGAGAAGCACAATTCAACCTCAGGTACGTTCCTAAGGTCCTCCCGATCCGTGCAAGCCTAACCTCGACCGTGTGGCATTAACCCTTAACAGTTAAAAGTAGGTGTTTACTTCAAACAGTTTGCATTGACTTCTCTCCCCATAGGAATACATTGCCTGCACCCCTAAATTCAACCGGAAGCCTATGTGGGTTATGAATGCTGTATGAACCTGTCATCGATGACAGTCCATCAGGCCGCTATGAGGTCTACCTGTGTCGATTCTAAGCTTCCTGGACCAACCGGAAGTGGTTAAATTCACCCTAAAAGTGTTTTGAAACACATAACCTGTCATTATGAAAATCACTGCATTCAACCCTGTGTAGATCAGTCAATTCTTAACTTAAAGACTTAAAACTCAGGATTCTGTAAGAGGCTACCTCAGTCAAGACATGTGTTTACTTATAGCTTCCTGTACCAACCGGAAGTGCCATAATTGGTGTCACAGGGGCTGTTTCGAAGGGTTAAAAAAGTCACATCTCTCCAAAACTTCATATGTGTGATTAGGCAACCCCCATGAACTGTAAATCAGTCATTTTTCCCATAAAATTTCAAAGGAAAACTAAATCACACAGACACACAACTTGGAAGGAGGGACGTATTGGGGTGCGTAGAGACAGACAGTGCCTGCAATAGTTAGCTTTGTTCGAGCTAAAAAAGAACCGTCCGACCTAGAGTTCTGAAACGTTAGAAACCTGTTCTAGACCTCAGGTCGATAGTGCGTGGTGAGTTACGTGGCTCTAGAAGGTTCTCGGACCGAGAAACAGCCTCGTACATTTGCAATGACTTCAATTCATTTTGACCATTACGAAAATGACGACATTTAGAAAAGTCTCAGAGACGCAAGACTAGGTGCATTGAAACCGGCTCGGCCCATAGAGACGGACCCCAACGTTTCTGTCCGATAGCTCATTCAAGGACCCCATAGCAAGGCATGGAAAAAAAGTGGATTTTCAGCACCAATTAGGGTTTTGCTCGGGCACCGAAGGACTTATCGAGCC
The DNA here is from genome assembly GCF_013265735.2 of Oncorhynchus mykiss. NCBI lineage: Eukaryota > Metazoa > Chordata > Actinopteri > Salmoniformes > Salmonidae > Oncorhynchus > Oncorhynchus mykiss. Next base: position 36,288,679 of record NC_048571.1, read on the forward strand.
AAAACTCGGGATTCGGGGTCGCCTCACATAGGCCTACACATAATGTTCGAACTGGACCCGCAGCTAGAACGTAACTATATGTTTTACGTTTTTATTATGTTTTAAACTGAAGGCGCTGTGAATTATGGGCCTGCTCTGACATATGTGATAGTTGGCTTCTAAATGAGTTGGAAAAAGTGGGTTTGGTGTCAATTGATATCAGTTTGGTGTCAGAATGACATCTAATTGACTGATGGACACTGACTTGCTAGTTGACTTTTGTACATTTGCAATATGTTTAAACGGAGAGGGACCATCCCCAAAATGGCATTCTGAAATCAACACAAAAAATGGCATCACCATAGACTCCAGACTGTGCCGAGTTCAACGAGACGCCCCGCTTGACCGTAGCTCGCTCTGAGTGCAGCGACCTTGAAAAAAAGAAGGCCAAAATGAAGCCTGGCCCTCAATGTCATTTGCTTTTGGGTGACAGTGAGAGAACAGTTCGGGTGAGAAGCACAATTCAACCTCAGGTACGTTCCTAAGGTCCTCCCGATCCGTGCAAGCCTAACCTCGACCGTGTGGCATTAACCCTTAACAGTGAAACAGGGTTTTTTGATCTCACAGATTACAATGACTTCTCTCCCCATAGGAATACATTGCCTGCACCCCGAAATTCAACCTGAAGCCTATGTGGGTTATGAATGCCGTATGAACCTGTCATCGATGACAGTCCATCAGGCCACTATGAGGTCTACCTGTGTCGATTCTAAGCTTCCTGGACCAACCAGAAGTGGTTAAAATCACCCTAAAAGTGTATATCCATACAATGCCTGTAGTTTGATAGATATAGTGCATTCAACCCTGTGTAAATCAGTCAGTTCTTAACGTAAGGACTTAAAACTCAGGATTCTGTAAAAGCATACCCCAATGAGGATATGTGTTTACTTATAGCTTCCTGTGCCAACCGGAAGTGCCTTTAATTGGGTCACACTGTCAGTTTTGAAGGGTTAAAAAAGTCACATCTCTCCAAAACTTCATATGTGTGACTAGGTAACCCTCCTGAACTGTAAATCAGTAATTTCTCCCAACAGATGTCAAAGAAAAGCTCTCTCACACACACACAGCAAGGATGGAGTGAAAAAGTGCGGTGCTTAAACTTCTTGCTCCTACCTGAGACGCAGATGTCTCATCTAGACACCTGGAAATGCAAATGCACTACGCTAAATGCTAAATGTACTCGTTAAAACTCAAACGTTCATTAAAACACACATGCAGGGTATTGAATTAAAGCTACACTTGTTGTGAATCTAGCCAACAAGTCAGATTTTTAAAATGATTTTCGGCGAAAGCATGAGAAGCTATTATCTGATAGCATGCAACACCCCAAAATACCTGAAGGGGACGTAAACAAAATAATTAGCGTAGCCGGCGCTACACAAAACGCAGAAATAAAATATAAAACATTCATTACCTTTGATGATATTCTTTGTTGGCACTCCTATATGTCCCATAAACATCACAATTGGGTATTTTTCCCGATTAAATCCGTCCATGTATGCCCAAAATATCCATTTGTATAGCCTGTCTGGTTCAGGAAAAGCTCCGTTCCAAAACGCAACGTCATTTTTAAAAATTATATAAGTTGCCTATATTCTTTGACAAAACACTTCAACCTACTTTTGTAACCCAACTTTAGGTATTTGTAAACGTTAATAATCGATCAAATTGATCACTGGGCGATCTGTATTCAATAGCAGCTACTCAAGAAAACGTTGTCCTTTGTCTCTCTTCAAAAATCGATTCCTGTATGCTGGACGAAATGAAGGATCTATTTGTCATTACACAAAGGATTTTTGTCAATGAAAATGACGTTTTTGGCGACATCGTGTGGAAGTTGTAGGAACTGCAAGCTCCCTGCTATATATTTTTGCTTGCAATAAACAACTCAGAGACTGGCGGATTAATACTTTTCTGTGGTTTTTGTGACCAGGTTTTTCTTGGGATTTCGCTTGCTGTTCACCTTCTGCTTTTGGGTGACAGTGAGAGAACCGTTAGGGTGAGAAGCACAATTCGACCTCAGGTACGTTCCTAAGGTCCTCCCGATCCGTGCAAGCCTAACCTCGACCGTGTGGCATTAACCCTTAACAGTTAAAAGTAGGTGTTTACTTCAAACAGTTTGCATTGACTTCTCTCCCCATAGGAATACATTGCCTGCACCCCTAAATTCAACCGGAAGCCTATGTGGGTTATGAATGCTGTATGAACCTGTCATCGATGACAGTCCATCAGGCCACTATGAGGTCTACCTGTGTCGATTCTAAGCTTCCTGGACCAACCGGAAGTGGTTAAATTCACCCTAAAAGTGTTTTGAAACACATAAAATGTCATTATGATTCAACCCTGTGTAGATCAGTCAATTCTTAACTTAAAGACTTAAAACTCAGGATTCTGTAAGAGGCTACCTCAGTCAAGACATGTGTTTACTTATAGCTTCCTGTGCCAACCGGAAGTGCCTTTAATTGGGTCACACTGTCTGTTTTGTAGGGTTAAAAAAGTTACATCTCTCCAAAACTTCATATGTGTGACTAGGTAACCCTCCTGAACTGTAAATCAGTAATTTCTCCCAACAGATGTCAAAGAAAAGCTCTCTCACACACACACAGCAAGGATGGAGTGAAAAAAGTGCGGTGCTTAAAGACACAGAGAGCAGGCAATGGCATTACCATAATCCCTAGGCCGTGCAGAGTTCATCGAGATATCCCGCTTGACCGTAGCTCGCTCGGTCTAAGCGCAGCGACCATTAGAAAAGTAGGCCCAAAATGAAGCCTGCCCCACAACGTCATTTGCTTTTGGGTGACAGTGAGAGAACCGTTAGGGTGAGAAGCACAATTCGACCTCAGGTACGTTCCTAAGGTCCTCCCGATCCGTGCAAGCCTAACCTTGACCGTGTGGCATTAACCCTTAACAGTAAAACAGGGTTTTTTGATCTCACAGATTACAATGACCCCTCTCCCCATAGGAATACATTGCCTGCACCCCGAAATTCAACCGGAAGCCTATGTGGGTTATGAATGCCGTATGAACCTGTCATCGATGACAGTCCATCAGGCCACTATGAGGTCTACCTGTGTCGATTCTAAGCTTCCTGGACCAACCGGAAGTGGTTAAAATCACCCTAAAAGTGTATATCCATACAATGCCTGCAGTTTGATAGACATAGTGCATTCAACCCTGTGTAAATCAGTCAGTTCGTAACGTAAGGACTTAAAACTCAGGATTCTGTAAAAGCATACCCCAATGAGGATATGTGTTGACTTATAGCTTCCTGTGCCAACCGGAAGTGCCATAATTGGTGTCACAGGTGCTGTTTCAAAGGGTTAAAAAAGTCACATCTTTCCAAAACTTCATATGTGTGATTAGGCAACCCCCATGAACTGTAAATCAGTCATTTTTCCCATAAAATTTCAAAGGAAAACTAAATCACACAGACACACAACTTGGAAGGAGGGACGTATTGGGGTGCGTAGAGACAGACAGTGCCTGCAATAGTTAGCTTTGTTCGAGCTAAAAAAGAACCGTCCGACCTAGAGTTCTGAAACGTTAGAAACCTGTTCTAGACCTCAGGTCGATAGTGCGTGGTGAGTTACGTGGCTCTAGAAGGTTCTCGGACCGAGAAACAGCCTCGTACATTTGCAATGACTTCAATTCATTTTGACCATTACGAAAATGACGACATTTAGAAAAGTCTCAGAGACGCAAGACTAGGTGCATTGAAACCGGCTCGGCCCATAGAGACGGACCCCAACGTTTCTGTCCGATAGCTCATTCAAGGACCCCATAGCAAGGCATGGAAAAAAGTGGATTTTCAGCACCAATTAGGGTTTTGCTCGGGCACCGAAGGACCTATCGAGCCAAAACTCGGGATTCGGGGTCGCCTCACATAGGCCTACACATAATGTTCGAACTGGACCCGCAGCTAGAACGTAACTATGTGTTTTACGTTTTTATGTTTTAAACTGAAGGCGCTGTGAATTATGGGCCTGCTCTGACATATGTGATAGTTGGCTTCTAAATGAGTTGGAAAAAGTGGGTTTGGTGTCAATTGATATCAGTTTGGTGTCAGAATTACATCTAATTGACTGATGGACACTGACTTGCTAGTTGACTTTTGTACATTTGCAATATGTTTAAACGGAGAGGGACCATCCCCAAAATGGCATTCTGAAATCAACACAAAAAATGGCATCACCATAGACTCCAGACTGTGCCGAGTTCAACGAGACGCCCCGCTTGACCGTAGCTCGCTCTGAGTGCAGCGACCTTGAAAAAAAGAAGGCCAAAATTAAGCCTGGCCCTCAATGTCATTTGCTTTTGGGTGACAGTGAGAGAACCGTTAGGGTGAGAAGCACAATTCGACCTCAGGTACGTTCCTAAGGTCCTCCCGATCCGTGCAAGCCTAACCTTGACCGTGTGGCATTAACCCTTAACAGTAAAACAGGGTTTTTTGATCTCACAGATTACAATGACCCCTCTCCCCATAGGAATACATTGCCTGCACCCCGAAATTCAACCGGAAGCCTATGTGGGTTATGAATGCCGTATGAACCTGTCATCGATGACAGTCCATCAGGCCACTATGAGGTCTACCTGTGTCGATTCTAAGCTTCCTGGACCAACCGGAAGTGGTTAAAATCACCCTAAAAGTGTATATCCATACAATGCCTGCAGTTTGATAGACATAGTGCATTCAACCCTGTGTAAATCAGTCAGTTCGTAACGTAAGGACTTAAAACTCAGGATTCTGTAAAAGCATACCCCAATGAGGATATGTGTTGACTTATAGCTTCCTGTGCCAACCGGAAGTGCCATAATTGGTGTCACAGGTGCTGTTTCAAAGGGTTAAAAAAGTCACATCTTTCCAAAACTTCATATGTGTGATTAGGCAACCCCCATGAACTGTAAATCAGTCATTTTTCCCATAAAATTTCAAAGGAAAACTAAATCACACAGACACACAACTTGGAAGGAGGGACGTATTGGGGTGCGTAGAGACAGACAGTGCCTGCAATAGTTAGCTTTGTTCGAGCTAAAAAAGAACCGTCCGACCTAGAGTTCTGAAACGTTAGAAACCTGTTCTAGACCTCAGGTCGATAGTGCGTGGTGAGTTACGTGGCTCTAGAAGGTTCTCGGACCGAGAAACAGCCTCGTACATTTGCAATGACTTCAATTCATTTTGACCATTACGAAAATGACGACATTTAGAAAAGTCTCAGAGACGCAAGACTAGGTGCATTGAAACCGGCTCGGCCCATAGAGACGGACCCCAACGTTTCTGTCCGATAGCTCATTCAAGGACCCCATAGCAAGGCATGGAAAAAAGTGGATTTTCAGCACCAATTAGGGTTTTGCTCGGGCACCGAAGGACCTATCGAGCCAAAACTCGGGATTCGGGGTCGCCTCACATAGGCCTACACATAATGTTCGAACTGGACCCGCAGCTAGAACGTAACTATGTGTTTTACGTTTTTATGTTTTAAACTGAAGGCGCTGTGAATTATGGGCCTGCTCTGACATATGTGATAGTTGGCTTCTAAATGAGTTGGAAAAAGTGGGTTTGGTGTCAATTGATATCAGTTTGGTGTCAGAATTACATCTAATTGACTGATGGACACTGACTTGCTAGTTGACTTTTGTACATTTGCAATATGTTTAAACGGAGAGGGACCATCCCCAAAATGGCATTCTGAAATCAACACAAAAAATGGCATCACCATAGACTCCAGACTGTGCCGAGTTCAACGAGACGCCCCGCTTGACCGTAGCTCGCTCTGAGTGCAGCGACCTTGAAAAAAAGAAGGCCAAAATTAAGCCTGGCCCTCAATGTCATTTGCTTTTGGGTGACAGTGAGAGAACCGTTAGGGTGAGAAGCACAATTCGACCTCAGGTACGTTCCTAAGGTCCTCCCGATCCGTGCAAGCCTAACCTTGACCGTGTGGCATTAACCCTTAACAGTAAAACAGGGTTTTTTGATCTCACAGATTACAATGACCCCTCTCCCCATAGGAATACATTGCCTGCACCCCGAAATTCAACCGGAAGCCTATGTGGGTTATGAATGCCGTATGAACCTGTCATCGATGACAGTCCATCAGGCCACTATGAGGTCTACCTGTGTCGATTCTAAGCTTCCTGGACCAACCGGAAGTGGTTAAAATCACCCTAAAAGTGTATATCCATACAATGCCTGCAGTTTGATAGACATAGTGCATTCAACCCTGTGTAAATCAGTCAGTTCGTAACGTAAGGACTTAAAACTCAGGATTCTGTAAAAGCATACCCCAATGAGGATATGTGTTGACTTATAGCTTCCTGTGCCAACCGGAAGTGCCATAATTGGTGTCACAGGTGCTGTTTCAAAGGGTTAAAAAAGTCACATCTTTCCAAAACTTCATATGTGTGATTAGGCAACCCCCATGAACTGTAAATCAGTCATTTTTCCCATAAAATTTCAAAGGAAAACTAAATCACACAGACACACAACTTGGAAGGAGGGACGTATTGGGGTGCGTAGAGACAGACAGTGCCTGCAATAGTTAGCTTTGTTCGAGCTAAAAAAGAACCGTCCGACCTAGAGTTCTGAAACGTTAGAAACCTGTTCTAGACCTCAGGTCGATAGTGCGTGGTGAGTTACGTGGCTCTAGAAGGTTCTCGGACCGAGAAACAGCCTCGTACATTTGCAATGACTTCAATTCATTTTGACCATTACGAAAATGACGACATTTAGAAAAGTCTCAGAGACGCAAGACTAGGTGCATTGAAACCGGCTCGGCCCATAGAGACGGACCCCAACGTTTCTGTCCGATAGCTCATTCAAGGACCCCATAGCAAGGCATGGAAAAAAGTGGATTTTCAGCACCAATTAGGGTTTTGCTCGGGCACCGAAGGACCTATCGAGCCAAAACTCGGGATTCGGGGTCGCCTCACATAGGCCTACACATAATGTTCGAACTGGACCCGCAGCTAGAACGTAACTATGTGTTTTACGTTTTTATGTTTTAAACTGAAGGCGCTGTGAATTATGGGCCTGCTCTGACATATGTGATAGTTGGCTTCTAAATGAGTTGGAAAAAGTGGGTTTGGTGTCAATTGATATCAGTTTGGTGTCAGAATTACATCTAATTGACTGATGGACACTGACTTGCTAGTTGACTTTTGTACATTTGCAATATGTTTAAACGGAGAGGGACCATCCCCAAAATGGCATTCTGAAATCAACACAAAAAATGGCATCACCATAGACTCCAGACTGTGCCGAGTTCAACGAGACGCCCCGCTTGACCGTAGCTCGCTCTGAGTGCAGCGACCTTGAAAAAAAGAAGGCCAAAATTAAGCCTGGCCCTCAATGTCATTTGCTTTTGGGTGACAGTGAGAGAACCGTTAGGGTGAGAAGCACAATTCGACCTCAGGTACGTTCCTAAGGTCCTCCCGATCCGTGCAAGCCTAACCTCGACCGTGTGGCATTAACCCTTAACAGTTAAAAGTAGGTGTTTACTTCAAACAGTTTGCATTGACTTCTCTCCCCATAGGAATACATTGCCTGCACCCCTAAATTCAACCGGAAGCCTATGTGGGTTATGAATGCTGTATGAACCTGTCATCGATGACAGTCCATCAGGCCACTATGAGGTCTACCTGTGTCGATTCTAAGCTTCCTGGACCAACCGGAAGTGGTTAAATTCACCCTAAAAGTGTTTTGAAACACATAAAATGTCATTATGATTCAACCCTGTGTAGATCAGTCAATTCTTAACTTAAAGACTTAAAACTCAGGATTCTGTAAGAGGCTACCTCAGTCAAGACATGTGTTTACTTATAGCTTCCTGTGCCAACCGGAAGTGCCTTTAATTGGGTCACACTGTCTGTTTTGTAGGGTTAAAAAAGTTACATCTCTCCAAAACTTCATATGTGTGACTAGGTAACCCTCCTGAACTGTAAATCAGTCATTTCTCCCAACAGATGTCAAAGAAAAGCTCTCTCACACACACACAGCAAGGATGGAGTGAAAAAAGTGCGGTGCTTAAAGACACAGAGAGCAGGCAATGGCATTACCATAATCCCTAGGCCGTGCAGAGTTCATCGAGATATCCCGCTTGACCGTAGCTCGCTCGGTCTAAGCGCAGCGACCATTAGAAAAGTAGGCCCAAAATGAAGCCTGCCCCACAACGTCATTTGCTTTTGGGTGACAGTGAGAGAACCGTTAGGGTGAGAAGCACAATTCGACCTCAGGTACGTTCCTAAGGTCCTCCCGATCCGTGCAAGCCTAACCTTGACCGTGTGGCATTAACCCTTAACAGTAAAACAGGGTTTTTTGATCTCACAGATTACAATGACCCCTCTCCCCATAGGAATACATTGCCTGCACCCCGAAATTCAACCGGAAGCCTATGTGGGTTATGAATGCCGTATGAACCTGTCATCGATGACAGTCCATCAGGCCACTATGAGGTCTACCTGTGTCGATTCTAAGCTTCCTGGACCAACCGGAAGTGGTTAAAATCACCCTAAAAGTGTATATCCATACAATGCCTGCAGTTTGATAGACATAGTGCATTCAACCCTGTGTAAATCAGTCAGTTCGTAACGTAAGGACTTAAAACTCAGGATTCTGTAAAAGCATACCCCAATGAGGATATGTGTTGACTTATAGCTTCCTGTGCCAACCGGAAGTGCCATAATTGGTGTCACAGGTGCTGTTTCAAAGGGTTAAAAAAGTCACATCTTTCCAAAACTTCATATGTGTGATTAGGCAACCCCCATGAACTGTAAATCAGTCATTTTTCCCATAAAATTTCAAAGGAAAACTAAATCACACAGACACACAACTTGGAAGGAGGGACGTATTGGGGTGCGTAGAGACAGACAGTGCCTGCAATAGTTAGCTTTGTTCGAGCTAAAAAAGAACCGTCCGACCTAGAGTTCTGAAACGTTAGAAACCTGTTCTAGACCTCAGGTCGATAGTGCGTGGTGAGTTACGTGGCTCTAGAAGGTTCTCGGACCGAGAAACAGCCTCGTACATTTGCAATGACTTCAATTCATTTTGACCATTACGAAAATGACGACATTTAGAAAAGTCTCAGAGACGCAAGACTAGGTGCATTGAAACCGGCTCGGCCCATAGAGACGGACCCCAACGTTTCTGTCCGATAGCTCATTCAAGGACCCCATAGCAAGGCATGGAAAAAAAGTGGATTTTCAGCACCAATTAGGGTTTTGCTCGGGCACCGAAGGACCTATCGAGCCAAAACTCGGGATTCGGGGTCGCCTCACATAGGCCTACACATAATGTTCGAACTGGACCCGCAGCTAGAACGTAACTATATGTTTTACGTTTTTATTATGTTTTAAACTGAAGGCGCTGTGAATTATGGGCCTGCTCTGACATATGTGATAGTTGGCTTCTAAATGAGTTGGAAAAAGTGGGTTTGGTGTCAATTGATATCAGTTTGGTGTCAGAATGACATCTAATTGACTGATGGACACTGACTTGCTAGTTGACTTTTGTACATTTGCAATATGTTTAAACGGAGAGGGACCATCCCCAAAATGGCATTCTGAAATCAACACAAAAAATGGCATCACCATAGACTCCAGACTGTGCCGAGTTCAACGAGACGCCCCGCTTGACCGTAGCTCGCTCTGAGTGCAGCGACCTTGAAAAAAAGAAGGCCAAAATTAAGCCTGGCCCTCAATGTAATTTGCTTTTGGGTGACAGTGAGAGAACAGTTCGGGTGAGAAGCACAATTCAACCTCAGGTACGTTCCTAAGGTCCTCCCGATCCGTGCAAGCCTAACCTCGACCGTGTGGCATTAACCCTTAACAGTTAAAAGTAGGTGTTTACTTCAAACAGTTTGCATTGACTTCTCTCCCCATAGGAATACATTGCCTGCACCCCTAAATTCAACCGGAAGCCTATGTGGGTTATGAATGCTGTATGAACCTGTCATCGATGACAGTCCATCAGGCCACTATGAGGTCTACCTGTGTCGATTCTAAGCTTCCTGGACCAACCGGAAGTGGTTAAATTCACCCTAAAAGTGTTTTGAAACACATAAAATGTCATTATGAAAATCACTGCATTCAACCCTGTGTAGATCAGTCAATTCTTAACTTAAAGACTTAAAACTCAGGATTCTGTAAGAGGCTACCTCAGTCAAGACATGTGTTTACTTATAGCTTCCTGTGCCAACCGGAAGTGCCTTTAATTGGGTCACACTGTCTGTTTTGTAAGGTTAAAAAAGTCACATATTTCCAAAACTTCATATGTGTGACTAGGTAACCCTCCGGACCTGTAAATCAGTAATTTCTCCCAACAGATGTCAAAGAAAAGCTCTCTCACACACACAGCAAGGATGGAGTGAAAAAAGTGCGGTGCTTAAAGACACAGAGAGCAGGCAATGGCATTACCATAATCCCTAGGCCGTGCAGAGTTCATCGAGATATCCCGCTTGACCGTAGCTCGCTCGGTCTAAGCGCAGCGACCATTAGAAAAGTAGGCCCAAAATGAAGCCTGCCCCACAACGTCATTTGCTTTTGGGTGACAGTGAGAGAACCGTTAGGGTGAGAAGCACAATTCGACCTCAGGTACGTTCCTAAGGTCCTCCTGATCCGTGTAAGCCTAACCTTGACCGTGTTGCATTAACCCTTAACAGTAAAACAGGGTTTTTTGATCTCACAGATTACAATGACTTCTCTCCCCATAGGAATACATTGCCTGCACCCCGAAATTCAACCTGAAGCCTATGTGGGTTATGAATGCCGTATGAACTTGTCATCGATGACAGTCCATCAGGCCACTATGAGGTCTACCTGTGTCGATTCTAAGCTTCCTGGACGAACCGGAAGTGGTTAAAATCACCCTAAAAGTGTATATCCATACAATGCCTGCAGTTTGATAGATATAGTGCATTCAACCCTGTGTAAATCAGTCAGTTCTTAACGTAAGGACTTAAAACTCAGGATTCTGTAAAAGCATACCCCAATGAGGATATGTGTTTACTTATAGCTTCCTGTGCCAACCGGAAGTGCCTTTAATTGGGTCACACTGTCAGTTTTGAAGGGTTAAAAAAGTCACATCTCTCCAAAACTTCATATGTGTGACTAGGTAACCCTCCTGAACTGTAAATCAGTAATTTCTCCCAACAGATGTCAAAGAAAAGCTCTCTCACACACACACAGCAAGGATGGAGTGAAAAAGTGCGGTGCTTAAACTTCTTGCTCCTACCTGAGACGCAGATGTCTCATCTAGACACCTGGAAATGCAAATGCACTACGCTAAATGCTAAATGTACTCGTTAAAACTCAAACGTTCATTAAAACACACATGCAGGGTATTGAATTAAAGCTACACTCGTTGTGAATCTAGCCAACAAGTCAGATTTTTAAAATGATTTTCGGCGAAAGCATGAGAAGCTATTATCTGATAGCATGCAACACCCCAAAATACCTGAAGGGGATGTAAACAAAAGAATTAGCGTAGCCGGCGCTACACAAAACGCAGAAATAAAATATAAAACATTCATTACCTTTGATGATATTCTTTGTTGGCACTCCTATATGTTCCATAAACATCACAATTGGGTCTTTTTCCCGATTAAATCCGTCCATGTATGCCCAAAATATCCATTTGTATAGCCTGTCTGGTTCAGGAAAAGCTCCGTTCCAAAACGCAACGTCATTTTTTAAAATTATATAAGTTGCCTATATTCTTTGACAAAACACTTCAACCTACTTTTGTAACCCAACTTTAGGTATTTGTAAACGTTAATAATCGATCAAATTGATCACTGGGCGATCTGTATTCAATAGCAGCTACTCAAGAAAACGTTGTCCTTTGTCTCTCTTCAAAAATCGATTCCTGTATGCTGGACGAAATGAAGGATCTATTTGTCATTACACAAAGGATTTTTGTCAATGAAAATGACGTTTTTGGCGACATCGTGTGGAAGTTGTAGGAACTGCAAGCTCCCTGCTATATATTTTTGCTTGCAATAAACAACTCAGAGACTGGCGGTATAATACTTTTCTGTGGTTTTTGTGACCAGGTTTTTCTTGGGATTTTGCTTGCTGTTCACCTTCTGCTTTTGGGTGACAGTGAGAGAACCGTTAGGGTGAGAAGCACAATTCGACCTCAGGTACGTTTCTAAGGTCCTCCCGATCCGTGCAAGCCTAACCTTGACCGTGTGGCATTAACCCTTAACAGTTAAAAGTAGGTGTTTACTTCAAACAGTTTGCATTGACTTCTCTCCCCATAGGAATACATTGCCTGCACCCCTAAATTCAACCGGAAGCCTATGTGGGTTATGAATGCTGTATGAACCTGTCATCGATGACAGTCCATCAGGCCACTATGAGGTCTACCTGTGTCGATTCTAAGCTTCCTGGACCAACCGGAAGTGGTTAAATTCACCCTAAAATTGTTTTGAAACATAAAATGTCATTATGAAAATCACTGCATTCAACCCTGTGTAGATCAGTCAATTCTTAACTTAAAGACTTAAAACTCAGGATTCTGTAAGAGGCTACCTCAGTCAAGACATGTGTTTACTTATAGCTTCCTGTGCCAACCGGAAGTGCCTTTAATTGGGTCACACTGTCTGTTTTGTAGGGTTAAAAAAGTTACATCTCTCCAAAACTTCATATGTGTGACTAGGTAACCCTCCTGAACTGTAAATCAGTAATTTCTCCCAACAGATGTCAAAGAAAAGCTCTCTCACACACACACAGCAAGGATGGAGTGAAAAAAGTGCGGTGCTTAAAGACACAGAGAGCAGGCAATGGCATTACCATAATCCCTAGGCCGTGCAGAGTTCATCGAGATATCCCGCTTGACCGTAGCTCGCTCGGTCTAAGTGCAGCGACCATTAGAAAAGTAGGCCCAAAATGAAGCCTGCCCCACAACGTCATTTGCTTTTGGGTGACAGTGAGAGAACCGTTAGGGTGAGAAGCACAATTCGACCTCAGGTACGTTCCTAAGGTCCTCCCGATCCGTGCAAGCCTAACCTTGACCGTGTGGCATTAACCCTTAACAGTAAAACAGGGTTTTTTGATCTCACAGATTACAATGACCCCTCTCCCCATAGGAATACATTGCCTGCACCCCGAAATTCAACCTGAAGCCTATGTGGGTTATGAATGCCGTATGAACCTGTCATCGATGACAGTCCATCAGGCCACTATGAGGTCTACCTGTGTCGATTCTAAGCTTCCTGGACCAACCGGAAGTGGTTAAAATCACCCTAAAAGTGTATATCCATACAATGCCTGCAGTTTGATAGACATAGTGCATTCAACCCTGTGTAAATCAGTCAGTTCTTAACGTAAGGACTTAAAACTCAGGATTCTGTAAAAGCATACCCCAATGAGGATATGTGTTTACTTATAGCTTCCTGTGCCAACCGGAAGTGCCTTTAATTGGGTCACACTGTCAGTTTTGAAGGGTTAAAAAAGTCACATCTCTCCAAAACTTCATATGTGTGACTAGGTAACCCTCCTGAACTGTAAATCAGTAATTTCTCCCAACAGATGTCAAAGAAAAGCTCTCTCACACACACACAGCAAGGATGGAGTGAAAAAGTGCGGTGCTTAAACTTCTTGCTCCTACCTGAGACGCAGATGTCTCATCTAGACACCTGGAAATGCAAATGCACTACGCTAAATGCTAAATGTACTCGTTAAAACTCAAACGTTCATTAAAACACACATGCAGGGTATTGAATTAAAGCTACACTTGTTGTGAATCTAGCCAACAAGTCAGATTTTTAAAATGATTTTCGGCGAAAGCATGAGAAGCTATTATCTGATAGCATGCAACACCCCAAAATACCTGAAGGGGACGTAAACAAAAGAATTAGCGTAGCCGGCGCTACACAAAACGCAGAAATAAAATATAAAACATTCATTACCTTTGATGATATTCTTTGTTGGCACTCCTATATGTTCCATAAACATCACAATTGGGTCTTTTTCCCGATTAAATCCGTCCATGTATGCCCAAAATATCCATTTGTATAGCCTGTCTGGTTCAGGAAAAGCTCCGTTCCAAAACGCAACGTCATTTTTTAAAATTATATAAGTTGCCTATATTCTTTGACAAAACACTTCAACCTACTTTTGTAACCCAACTTTAGGTATTTGTAAACGTTAATAATCGATCAAATTGATCACTGGGCGATCTGTATTCAATAGCAGCTACTCAAGAAAACGTTGTCCTTTGTCTCTCTTCAAAAATCGATTCCTGTATGCTGGACGAAATGAAGGATCTATTTGTCATTACACAAAGGATTTTTGTCAATGAAAATGACGTTTTTGGCGACATCGTGTGGAAGTTGTAGGAACTGCAAGCTCCCTGCTATATATTTTTGCTTGCAATAAACAACTCAGAGACTGGCGGTATAATACTTTTCTGTGGTTTTTGTGACCAGGTTTTTCTTGGGATTTCGCTTGCTGTTCACCTTCTGCTTTTGGGTGACAGTGAGAGAACCGTTAGGGTGAGAAGCACAATTCGACCTCAGGTACGTTTCTAAGGTCCTCCCGATCCGTGCAAGCCTAACCTCGACCGTGTGGCATTAACCCTTAACAGTTAAAAGTAGGTGTTTACTTCAAACAGTTTGCATTGACTTCTCTCCCCATAGGAATACATTGCCTGCACCCCTAAATTCAACCGGAAGCCTATGTGGGTTATGAATGCTGTATGAACCTGTCATCGATGACAGTCCATCAGGCCACTATGAGGTCTACCTGTGTCGATTCTAAGCTTCCTGGACCAACCGGAAGTGGTTAAATTCACCCTAAAAGTGTTTTGAAACACATAAAATGTCATTATGAAAATCACTGCATTCAACCCTGTGTAGATCAGTCAATTCTTAACTTAAATACTTAAAACTCAGGATTCTGTAAGAGGCTACCTCAGTCAAGACATGTGTTTACTTATAGCTTCCTGTGCCAACCGGAAGTGCCTTTAATTGGGTCACACTGTCTGTTTTGTAGGGTTAAAAAAGTTACATCTCTCCAAAACTTCATATGTGTGACTAGGTAACCCTCCTGAACTGTAAATCAGTAATTTCTCCCAACAGATGTCAAAGAAAAGCTCTCTCACACACACACAGCAAGGATGGAGTGAAAAAAGTGCGGTGCTTAAAGACACAGAGAGCAGGCAATGGCATTACCATAATCCCTAGGCCGTGCAGAGTTCATCGAGATATCCCGCTTGACCGTAGCTCGCTCGGTCTAAGCGCAGCGACCATTAGAAAAGTAGGCCTGCCCCACAACGTCATTTGCTTTTGGGTGACAGTGAGAGAACCGTTAGGGTGAGAAGCACAATTCGACCTCAGGTACGTTCCTAAGGTCCTCCTGATCCGTGTAAGCCTAACCTTGACCGTGTTGCATTAACCCTTAACAGTGAAACAGGGTTTTTTGATCTCACAGATTACAATGACTTCTCTCCCCATAGGAATACATTGCCTGCACCCCGAAATTCAACCTGAAGCCTATGTGGGTTATGAATGCCGTATGAACCTGTCATCGATGACAGTCCATCAGGCCACTATGAGGTCTACCTGTGTCGATTCTAAGCTTCCTGGACCAACCAGAAGTGGTTAAAATCACCCTAAAAGTGTATATCCATACAATGCCTGCAGTTTGATAGACATAGTGCATTCAACCCTGTGTAAATCAGTCAGTTCTTAACGTAAGGACTTAAAACTCAGGATTCTGTAAAAGCATACCCCATTGAGGATATGTGTTGACTTATAGCTTCCTGTGCCAACCGGAAGTGCCATAATTGGTGTCACATGGGCTGTTTCGAAGGGTTAAAAAAGTCACATCTTTCCAAAACTTCATATGTGTGATTAGGCAACCCCCATGAACTGTAAATCAGTCATTTTTCCCATAAAATTTCAAAGGAAAACTAAATCACACAGACACACAACTTGGAAGGAGGGACGTATTGGGGTGCGTAGAGACAGACAGTGCCTGCAATAGTTAGCTTTGTTCGAGCTAAAAAAGAACCGTCCGACCTAGAGTTCTGAAACGTTAGAAACCTGTTCTAGACCTCAGGTCGATAGTGCGTGGTGAGTTACGTGGCTCTAGAAGGTTCTCGGACCGAGAAACAGCCTCGTACATTTGCAATGACTTCAATTCATTTTGACCATTACGAAAATGACGACATTTAGAAAAGTCTCAGAGACGCAAGACTAGGTGCATTGAAACCGGCTCGGCCCATAGAGACGGACCCCAATGTTTCTGTCCGATAGCTCATTCAAGGACCCCATAGCAAGGCATGGAAAAAAAGTGGATTTTCAGCACCAATTAGGGTTTTGCTCGGGCACCGAAGGACCTATCGAGCCAAAACTCGGGATTCGGGGTCGCCTCACATAGGCCTACACATAATGTTCGAACTGGACCCGCAGCTAGAACGTAACTATATGTTTTACGTTTTTATTATGTTTTAAACTGAAGGCGCTGTGAATTATGGGCCTGCTCTGACATATGTGATAGTTGGCTTCTAAATGAGTTGGAAAAAGTGGGTTTGGTGTCAATTGATATCAGTTTGGTGTCAGAATGACATCTAATTGACTGATGGACACTGACTTGCTAGTTGACTTTTGTACATTTGCAATATGTTTAAACGGAGAGGGACCATCCCCAAAATGGCATTCTGAAATCAACACAAAAAATGGCATCACCATAGACTCCAGACTGTGCCGAGTTCAACGAGACGCCCCGCTTGACCGTAGCTCGCTCTGAGTGCAGCGACCTTGAAAAAAAGAAGGCCAAAATTAAGCCTGGCCCTCAATGTCATTTGCTTTTGGGTGACAGTGAGAGAACCGTTAGGGTGAGAAGCACAATTCGACCTCAGGTACGTTCCTAAGGTCCTCCCGATCCGTGCAAGCCTAACCTCGACCGTGTGGCATTAACCCTTAACAGTTAAAAGTAGGTGTTTACTTCAAACAGTTTGCATTGACTTCTCTCCCCATAGGAATACATTGCCTGCACCCCTAAATTCAACCGGAAGCCTATGTGGGTTATGAATGCTGTATGAACCTGTCATCGATGACAGTCCATCAGGCCACTATGAGGTCTACCTGTGTCGATTCTAAGCTTCCTGGACCAACCGGAAGTGGTTAAATTCACCCTAAAAGTGTTTTGAAACACATAAAATGTCATTATGAAAATCACTGCATTCAACCCTGTGTAGATCAGTCAATTCTTAACTTAAAGACTTAAAACTCAGGATTCTGTAAGAGGCTACCTCAGTCAAGACATGTGTTTACTTATAGCTTCCTGTGCCAACCGGAAGTGCCTTTAATTGGGTCACACTGTCTGTTTTGTAGGGTTAAAAAAGTTACATCTCTCCAAAACTTCATATGTGTGACTAGGTAACCCTCCTGAACTGTAAATCAGTCATTTCTCCCAACAGATGTCAAAGAAAAGCTCTCTCACACACACACAGCAAGGATGGAGTGAAAAAAGTGCGGTGCTTAAAGACACAGAGAGCAGGCAATGGCATTACCATAATCCCTAGGCCGTGCAGAGTTCATCGAGATATCCCGCTTGACCGTAGCTCGCTCGGTCTAAGCGCAGCGACCATTAGAAAAGTAGGCCCAAAATGAAGCCTGCCCCATAACGTCATTTGCTTTTGGGTGACAGTGAGAGAACCGTTAGGGTGAGAAGCACAATTCGACCTCAGGTACGTTCCTAAGGTCCTCCTGATCCGTGTAAGCCTAACCTTGACCGTGTGGCATTAACCCTTAACAGTAAAACAGGGTTTTTTGATCTCACAGATTACAATGACCCCTCTCCCCATAGGAATACATTGCCTGCACCCCGAAATTCAACCTGAAGCCTATGTGGGTTATGAATGCCGTATGAACCTGTCATCGATGACAGTCCATCAGGCCACTATGAGGTCTACCTGTGTCGATTCTAAGCTTCCTGGACCAACCGGAAGTGGTTAAAATCACCCTAAAAGTGTATATCCATACAATGCCTGCAGTTTGATAGACATAGTGCATTCAACCCTGTGTAAATCAGTCAGTTCTTAACGTAAGGACTTAAAACTCAGGATTCTGTAAAAGCATACCCCAATGAGGATATGTGTTGACTTATAGCTTCCTGTGCCAACCGAAAGTACCATAATTGGTGTCACAGGTGCTGTTTCAAAGGGTTAAAAAAGTCACATCTTTCCAAAACTTCATATGTGTGATTAGGCAACCCCCATGAACTGTAAATCAGTCATTTTTCCCATAAAATTTCAAAGGAAAACTAAATCACACAGACACACAACTTGGAAGGAGGGACGTATTGGGGTTCGTAGAGACAGACAGTGCCTGCAATAGTTAGCTTTGTTCAAGCTAAAAAAGAACCGTCCGACCTAGAGTTCTGAAATGTTAGAAACCTGTTCTAGACCTCAGGTCGATAGTGCGTGGTGAGTTACGTGGCTCTAGAAGGTTCTCGGACCGAGAAACAGCCTCGTACATTTGCAATGACTTCAATTAATTTTGACCATTACGAAAATGACGACATTTAGAAAAGTCTCAGAGACGCAAGACTAGGTGCATTGAAACCGGCTCGGCCCATAGAGACGGACCCCAACGTTTCTGTCCGATAGCTCATTCAAGGACCCCATAGCAAGGCATGGAAAAAAGTGGATTTTCAGCACCAATTAGGGTTTTGCTCGGGCACCGAAGGACCTATCGAGCCAAAACTCGGGATTCGGGGTCGCCTCACATAGGCCTACACATAATGTTCGAACTGGACCCGCAGCTAGAACGTAACTATGTGTTTTACGTTTTTATGTTTTAAACTGAAGGCGCTGTGAATTATGGGCCTGCTCTGACATATGTGATAGTTGGCTTCTAAATGAGTTGGAAAAAGTGGGTTTGGTGTCAATTGATATCAGTTTGGTGTCAGAATGACATCTAATTGACTGATGGACACTGACTTGCTAGTTGACTTTTGTACATTTGCAATATGTTTAAACGGAGAGGGACCATCCCCAAAATGGCATTCTGAAATCAACACAAAAAATGGCATCACCATAGACTCCAGACTGTGCCGAGTTCAATGAGACGCCCCGCTTGACCGTAGCTCGCTCTGAGTGCAGCGACCTTGAAAAAAAGAAGGCCAAAATGAAGCCTGGCCCTCAATGTCATTTGCTTTTGGGTGACAGTGAGAGAACCGTTAGGGTGAGAAGCACAATTCAACCTCAGGTACGTTCCTAAGGTCCTCCCGATCCGTGCAAGCCTAACCTCGACCGTGTGGCATTAACCCTTAACAGTTAAAAGTAGGTGTTTACTTCAAACAGTTTGCATTGACTTCTCTCCCCATAGGAATACATTGCCTGCACCCCTAAATTCAACCGGAAGCCTATGTGGGTTATGAATGCTGTATGAACCTGTCATCGATGACAGTCCATCAGGCCACTATGAGGTCTACCTGTGTCGATTCTAAGCTTCCTGGACCAACCGGAAGTGGTTAAATTCACCCTAAAAGTGTTTTGAAACACATAAAATGTCATTATGAAAATCACTGCATTCAACCCTGTGTAGATCAGTCAATTCTTAACTTAAATACTTAAAACTCAGGATTCTGTAAGAGGCTACCTCAGTCAAGACATGTGTTTACTTATAGCTTCCTGTGCCCACCGGAAGTGCCTTTAATTGGGTCACACTGTCTGTTTTGTAGGGTTAAAAAAGTTACATCTCTCCAAAACTTCATATGTGTGACTAGGTAACCCTCCTGAACTGTAAATCAGTCATTTCTCCCAACAGATGTCAAAGAAAAGCTCTCTCACACACACACAGCAAGGATGGAGTGAAAAAAGTGCGGTGCTTAAAGACACAGAGAGCAGGCAATGGCATTACCATAATCCCTAGGCCGTGCAGAGTTCATCGAGATATCCCGCTTGACCGTAGCTCGCTCGGTCTAAGCGCAGCGACCATTAGAAAAGTAGGCCCAAAATGAAGCCTGCCCCACAACGTCATTTGCTTTTGGGTGACAGTGAGAGAACCGTTAGGGTGAGAAGCACAATTCGACCTCAGGTACGTTCCTAAGGTCCTCCCGATCCGTGCAAGCCTAACCTTGACCGTGTGGCATTAACCCTTAACAGTAAAACAGGGTTTTTTGATCTCACAGATTACAATGACCCCTCTCCCCATAGGAATACATTGCCTGCACCCCGAAATTCAACCTGAAGCCTATGTGGGTTATGAATGCCGTATGAACCTGTCATCGATGACAGTCCATCAGGCCACTATGAGGTCTACCTGTGTCGATTCTAAGCTTCCTGGACCAACCGGAAGTGGTTAAAATCACCCTAAAAGTGTATATCCATACAATGCCTGCAGTTTGATAGACATAGTGCATTCAACCCTGTGTAAATCAGTCAGTTCTTAACGTAAGGACTTAAAACTCAGGATTCTGTAAAAGCATACCCCAATGAGGATATGTGTTGACTTATAGCTTCCTGTGCCAACCGAAAGTACCATAATTGGTGTCACAGGTGCTGTTTCAAAGGGTTAAAAAAGTCACATCTTTCCAAAACTTCATATGTGTGATTAGGCAACCCCCATGAACTGTAAATCAGTCATTTTTCCCATAAAATTTCTAAGGAAAACTAAATCACACAGACACACAACTTGGAAGGAGGGACGTATTGGGGTTCGTAGAGACAGACAGTGCCTGCAATAGTTAGCTTTGTTCGAGCTAAAAAAGAACCGTCCGACCTAGAGTTCTGAAACGTTAGAAACCTGTTCTAGACCTCAGGTCGATAGTGCGTGGTGAGTTACGTGGCTCTAGAAGGTTCTCGGACCGAGAAACAGCCTCGTACATTTGCAATGACTTCAATTCATTTTGACCATTACGAAAATGACGACATTTAGAAAAGTCTCAGAGACGCAAGACTAGGTGCATTGAAACCGGCTCGGCCCATAGAGACGGACCCCAACGTTTCTGTCCGATAGCTCATTCAAGGACCCCATAGCAAGGCATGGAAAAAAGTGGATTTTCAGCACCAATTAGGGTTTTGCTCGGGCACCGAAGGACCTATTGAGCCAAAACTCGGGATTCGGGGTCGCCTCACATAGGCCTACACATAATGTTCGAACTGGACCCGCAGCTAGAACGTAACTATGTGTTTTACGTTTTTATGTTTTAAACTGAAGGCGCTGTGAATTATGGGCCTGCTCTGACATATGTGATAGTTGGCTTCTAAATGAGTTGGAAAAAGTGGGTTTGGTGTCAATTGATATCAGTTTGGTGTCAGAATGACATCTAATTGACTGATGGACACTGACTTGCTAGTTGACTTTTGTACATTTGCAATATGTTTAAACGGAGAGGGACCATCCCCAAAATGGCATTCTGAAATCAACACAAAAAATGGCATCACCATAGACTCCAGACTGTGCCGAGTTCAACGAGACGCCCCGCTTGACCGTAGCTCGCTCTGAGTGCAGCGACCTTGAAAAAAAGAAGGCCAAAATGAAGCCTGGCCCTCAATGTCATTTGCTTTTGGGTGACAGTGAGAGAACCGTTAGGGTGAGAAGCACAATTCGACCTCAGGTACGTTCCTAAGGTCCTCCCGATCCGTGCAAGCCTAACCTCGACCGTGTGGCATTAACCCTTAACAGTTAAAAGTAGGTGTTTACTTCAAACAGTTTGCATTGACTTCTCTCCCCATAGGAATACATTGCCTGCACCCCTAAATTCAACCGGAAGCCTATGTGGGTTATGAATGCTGTATGAACCTGTCATCGATGACAGTCCATCAGGCCACTATGAGGTCTACCTGTGTCGATTCTAAGCTTCCTGGACCAACCGGAAGTGGTTAAATTCACCCTAAAAGTGTTTTGAAACACATAAAATGTCATTATGAAAATCACTGCATTCAACCCTGTGTAGATCAGTCAATTCTTAACTTAAAGACTTAAAACTCAGGATTCTGTAAGAGGCTACCTCAGTCAAGACATGTGTTTACTTATAGCTTCCTGTGCCAACCGGAAGTGCCTTTAATTGGGTCACACTGTCTGTTTTGTAAGGTTAAAAAAGTTACATCTCTCCAAAACTTCATATGTGTGACTAGGTAACCCTCCTGAACTGTAAATCAGTCATTTCTCCCAACAGATGTCAAAGAAAAGCTCTCTCACACACACACAGCAAGGATGGAGTGAAAAAAGTGCGGTGCTTAAAGACACAGAGAGCAGGCAATGGCATTACCATAATCCCTAGGCCGTGCAGAGTTCATTGAGATATCCCGCTTGACCGTAGCTCGCTCGGTCTAAGCGCAGCGACCATTAGAAAAGTAGGGCCAAAATGAAGCCTGCCCCACAACGTCATTTGCTTTTGGGTGACAGTGAGAGAACCGTTAGGGTGAGAAGCACAATTCGACCTCAGGTACGTTCCTAAGGTCCTCCCGATCCGTGCAAGCCTAACCTTGACCGTGTGGCATTAACCCGTAACAGTAAAACAGGGTTTTTTGATCTCACAGATTACAATGACTTCTCTCCCCATAGGAATACATTGCCTGCACCCCGAAATTCAACCTGAAGCCTATGTGGGTTATGAATGCCGTATGAACTTGTCATCGATGACAGTCCATCAGGCCACTATGAGGTCTACCTGTGTCGATTCTAAGCTTCCTGGACCAACCGGAAGTGGTTAAAATCACCCTAAAAGTGTATATCCATACAATGCCTGCAGTTTGATAGACATAGTGCATTCAACCCTGTGTAAATCAGTCAGTTCTTAACCTTTCTGATCTCCCCATCCCGGATCCGGGTTCGTGAATACAGACTCAAGCTCATTACCATAACGCAACGTTAACTATTCATGAAAATCGCAAATGAAATGAAATAAATATGCTAGCTCTCAAGCTTAGCCTTTTGTTAACAACACTGTCATCTCAGATTTTCAAAATATGCTTCTCAACCATTGCAAAACAATCATTTGTGTAACAGTATTGATGGCTAACGTAGCATTTAGCATTAGCATTCAGCTGGCAACATTTACACAAAAAAACAGAAAAGCATTCAAAAAAATCATTTACCTTTGAAGAACTTCAGATGTTTTCATTGAGGAGACTCTCAGATAGCAAATGTTCAGTTTTTCCTGAAAGATTATTTGTTTAGGACAAATCGCTCCGTTTTCTGCGTCACGTTTAGCTATGAAAAAACCCCTGTATCCAGGATTGTGTAAATCTATCAGCAAGCTCATTAGCATAACACAACGTTAACTATTTATGAAAATCGCAAATGAAATGAAATAAATATGCCATCTCTCAAGCTTAGCCTTTTGTAAACAACACTGTCATCTCAGATTTTCAAAATATGCTTCTCAACCATAGGAAAACAATCATTTGTGTAAAAGTAGCTAGCTAGAGTTAGCATTTCGCGTTAGCATTTAGCGTTAGCATTAGCGTTAGCATCCAGCACGCAACATTAACAAAAACATAAAAGCCTTCAAATAAAATCATTTACCTTTGAAGAAATTCTGATGTTTTCAATGAGGATACTCTCAGTTAGATAGCAGATGCTCAGTTTTTCCAAAAAGATTCCTTGTGTATTAGAAATAGCTCCGTTTTATACATCACATTTGGCTACCAAAAAAAATCCATAAATTCAGTCCTCAAAACGCAAACTTTTTTCCAAATTAACTCCATAATATCGACTGAAAACATGGCAAACGTTGTTTAGAATCAATCCTCAAGGTGTTTTTCACATATCTCTTCATTGATACATCGTTCTTGGAAACATGCTTTCTCTCCTGAATCCCAGGAGAAAATGCCTGCACCTGAAGATTACGCACAAATTTAGACAAAGGACACCGGGCGGACCTCTGGAAAATGTAGTCTCTTATGGCCAATCTTCCAATGATATGCCTACAAATACGTCACAATGCTGCTAAGACCTTGGGCGAACGACAGAAAGTGTAGGCTCATTCCTTGCGCAATCACAGCCATATAAGGAGAGAATGGAAAACAGAGCTTCAGAAATTCTGCTAATTCCTGGGTGATGCATCATCTTGGTTTCGCCTGTAGAATGAGTTCTGGGGCACTTACAGACAAAATCTTTGCAGATTCTGAAACTTCAGAGTGTTTTCTTTCCAAAACTGTCAAGAATATGCATAGTCGAGCATCTTTTCGTGACAAAATATCGCGCTTAAAACGGGAACGTTTTTTATCCAAAAATGAAATAGCGCCCCTAGAGCTCTAAGAGGTTAACGTAAGGACTTAAAACTCAGGATTCTGTAAAAGCATACCCCAATGAGGATATGTGTTGACTTATAGCTTCCTGTGCCAACCGAAAGTACCATAATTGGTGTCACAGGTGCTGTTTCAAAGGGTTAAAAAAGTCACATCTTTCCAAAACTTCATATGTGTGATTAGGCAACCCCCATGAACTGTAAATCAGTCATTTTTCCCATAAAATTTCAAAGGAAAACTAAATCACACAGACACACAACTTGGAAGGAGGGACGTATTGGGGTTCGTAGAGACAGACAGTGCCTGCAATAGTTAGCTTTGTTCAAGCTAAAAAAGAACCGTCCGACCTAGAGTTCTGAAACGTTAGAAACCTGTTCTAGACCTCAGGTCGATAGTGCGTGGTGAGTTACGTGGCTCTAGAAGGTTCTCGGACCGAGAAACAGCCTCGTACATTTGCAATGACTTCAATTCATTTTGACCATTACGAAAATGACGACATTTAGAAAAGTCTCAGAGACGCAAGACTAGGTGCATTGAAACCGGCTCGGCCCATAGAGACGGACCCCAACGTTTCTGTCCGATAGCTCATTCAAGGACCCCATAGCAAGGCATGGAAAAAAGTGGATTTTCAGCACCAATTAGGGTTTTGCTCGGGCACCGAAGGACCTATTGAGCCAAAACTCGGGATTCGGGGTCGCCTCACATAGGCCTACACATAATGTTCGAACTGGACCCGCAGCTAGAACGTAACTATGTGTTTTACGTTTTTATGTTTTAAACTGAAGGCGCTGTGAATTATGGGCCTGCTCTGACATATGTGATAGTTGGCTTCTAAATGAGTTGGAAAAAGTGGGTTTGGTGTCAATTGATATCAGTTTGGTGTCAGAATGACATCTAATTGACTGATGGACACTGACTTGCTAGTTGACTTTTGTACATTTGCAATATGTTTAAACGGAGAGGGACCATCCCCAAAATGGCATTCTGAAATCAACACAAAAAATGGCATCACCATAGACTCCAGACTGTGCCGAGTTCAACGAGACGCCCCGCTTGACCGTAGCTCGCTCTGAGTGCAGCGACCTTGAAAAAAAGAAGGCCAAAATGAAGCCTGGCCCTCAATGTCATTTGCTTTTGGGTGACAGTGAGAGAACCGTTAGGGTGAGAAGCACAATTCGACCTCAGGTACGTTCCTAAGGTCCTCCCGATCCGTGCAAGCCTAACCTCGACCGTGTGGCATTAACCCTTAACAGTTAAAAGTAGGTGTTTACTTCAAACAGTTTGCATTGACTTCTCTCCCCATAGGAATACATTGCCTGCACCCCTAAATTCAACCGGAAGCCTATGTGGGTTATGAATGCTGTATGAACCTGTCATCGATGACAGTCCATCAGGCCACTATGAGGTCTACCTGTGTCGATTCTAAGCTTCCTGGACCAACCGGAAGTGGTTAAATTCACCCTAAAAGTGTTTTGAAACACATAAAATGTCATTATGAAAATCACTGCATTCAACCCTGTGTAGATCAGTCAATTCTTAACTTAAAGACTTAAAACTCAGGATTCTGTAAGAGGCTACCTCAGTCAAGACATGTGTTTACTTATAGCTTCCTGTGCCAACCGGAAGTGCCTTTAATTGGGTCACACTGTCTGTTTTGTAAGGTTAAAAAAGTTACATCTCTCCAAAACTTCATATGTGTGACTAGGTAACCCTCCTGAACTGTAAATCAGTCATTTCTCCCAACAGATGTCAAAGAAAAGCTCTCTCACACACACACAGCAAGGATGGAGTGAAAAAAGTGCGGTGCTTAAAGACACAGAGAGCAGGCAATGGCATTACCATAATCCCTAGGCCGTGCAGAGTTCATTGAGATATCCCGCTTGACCGTAGCTCGCTCGGTCTAAGCGCAGCGACCATTAGAAAAGTAGGGCCAAAATGAAGCCTGCCCCACAACGTCATTTGCTTTTGGGTGACAGTGAGAGAACCGTTAGGGTGAGAAGCACAATTCGACCTCAGGTACGTTCCTAAGGTCCTCCCGATCCGTGCAAGCCTAACCTTGACCGTGTGGCATTAACCCGTAACAGTAAAACAGGGTTTTTTGATCTCACAGATTACAATGACTTCTCTCCCCATAGGAATACATTGCCTGCACCCCGAAATTCAACCTGAAGCCTATGTGGGTTATGAATGCCGTATGAACTTGTCATCGATGACAGTCCATCAGGCCACTATGAGGTCTACCTGTGTCGATTCTAAGCTTCCTGGACCAACCGGAAGTGGTTAAAATCACCCTAAAAGTGTATATCCATACAATGCCTGCAGTTTGATAGACATAGTGCATTCAACCCTGTGTAAATCAGTCAGTTCTTAACCTTTCTGATCTCCCCATCCCGGATCCGGGTTCGTGAATACAGACTCAAGCTCATTACCATAACGCAACGTTAACTATTCATGAAAATCGCAAATGAAATGAAATAAATATGCTAGCTCTCAAGCTTAGCCTTTTGTTAACAACACTGTCATCTCAGATTTTCAAAATATGCTTCTCAACCATTGCAAAACAATCATTTGTGTAACAGTATTGATGGCTAACGTAGCATTTAGCATTAGCATTCAGCTGGCAACATTTACACAAAAAAACAGAAAAGCATTCAAAAAAATCATTTACCTTTGAAGAACTTCAGATGTTTTCATTGAGGAGACTCTCAGATAGCAAATGTTCAGTTTTTCCTGAAAGATTATTTGTTTAGGACAAATCGCTCCGTTTTCTGCGTCACGTTTAGCTATGAAAAAACCCCTGTATCCAGGATTGTGTAAATCTATCAGCAAGCTCATTAGCATAACACAACGTTAACTATTTATGAAAATCGCAAATGAAATGAAATAAATATGCCATCTCTCAAGCTTAGCCTTTTGTAAACAACACTGTCATCTCAGATTTTCAAAATATGCTTCTCAACCATAGGAAAACAATCATTTGTGTAAAAGTAGCTAGCTAGAGTTAGCATTTCGCGTTAGCATTTAGCGTTAGCATTAGCGTTAGCATCCAGCACGCAACATTAACAAAAACATAAAAGCCTTCAAATAAAATCATTTACCTTTGAAGAAATTCTGATGTTTTCAATGAGGATACTCTCAGTTAGATAGCAGATGCTCAGTTTTTCCAAAAAGATTCCTTGTGTATTAGAAATAGCTCCGTTTTATACATCACATTTGGCTACCAAAAAAAATCCATAAATTCAGTCCTCAAAACGCAAACTTTTTTCCAAATTAACTCCATAATATCGACTGAAAACATGGCAAACGTTGTTTAGAATCAATCCTCAAGGTGTTTTTCACATATCTCTTCATTGATACATCGTTCTTGGAAACATGCTTTCTCTCCTGAATCCCAGGAGAAAATGCCTGCACCTGAAGATTACGCACAAATTTAGACAAAGGACACCGGGCGGACCTCTGGAAAATGTAGTCTCTTATGGCCAATCTTCCAATGATATGCCTACAAATACGTCACAATGCTGCTAAGACCTTGGGCGAACGACAGAAAGTGTAGGCTCATTCCTTGCGCAATCACAGCCATATAAGGAGAGAATGGAAAACAGAGCTTCAGAAATTCTGCTAATTCCTGGGTGATGCATCATCTTGGTTTCGCCTGTAGAATGAGTTCTGGGGCACTTACAGACAAAATCTTTGCAGATTCTGAAACTTCAGAGTGTTTTCTTTCCAAAACTGTCAAGAATATGCATAGTCGAGCATCTTTTCGTGACAAAATATCGCGCTTAAAACGGGAACGTTTTTTATCCAAAAATGAAATAGCGCCCCTAGAGCTCTAAGAGGTTAACGTAAGGACTTAAAACTCAGGATTCTGTAAAAGCATACCCCAATGAGGATATGTGTTGACTTATAGCTTCCTGTGCCAACCGAAAGTACCATAATTGGTGTCACAGGTGCTGTTTCAAAGGGTTAAAAAAGTCACATCTTTCCAAAACTTCATATGTGTGATTAGGCAACCCCCATGAACTGTAAATCAGTCATTTTTCCCATAAAATTTCAAAGGAAAACTAAATCACACAGACACACAACTTGGAAGGAGGGACGTATTGGGGTTCGTAGAGACAGACAGTGCCTGCAATAGTTAGCTTTGTTCAAGCTAAAAAAGAACCGTCCGACCTAGAGTTCTGAAACGTTAGAAACCTGTTCTAGACCTCAGGTCGATAGTGCGTGGTGAGTTACGTGGCTCTAGAAGGTTCTCGGACCGAGAAACAGCCTCGTACATTTGCAATGACTTCAATTCATTTTGACCATTACGAAAATGACGACATTTAGAAAAGTCTCAGAGACGCAAGACTAGGTGCATTGAAACCGGCTCGGCCCATAGAGACGGACCCCAACGTTTCTGTCCGATAGCTCATTCAAGGACCCCATAGCAAGGCATGGAAAAAAGTGGATTTTCAGCACCAATTAGGGTTTTGCTCGGGCACCGAAGGACCTATTGAGCCAAAACTCGGGATTCGGGGTCGCCTCACATAGGCCTACACATAATGTTCGAACTGGACCCGCAGCTAGAACGTAACTATGTGTTTTACGTTTTTATGTTTTAAACTGAAGGCGCTGTGAATTATGGGCCTGCTCTGACATATGTGATAGTTGGCTTCTAAATGAGTTGGAAAAAGTGGGTTTGGTGTCAATTGATATCAGTTTGGTGTCAGAATGACATCTAATTGACTGATGGACACTGACTTGCTAGTTGACTTTTGTACATTTGCAATATGTTTAAACGGAGAGGGACCATCCCCAAAATGGCATTCTGAAATCAACACAAAAAATGGCATCACCATAGACTCCAGACTGTGCCGAGTTCAACGAGACGCCCCGCTTGACCGTAGCTCGCTCTGAGTGCAGCGACCTTGAAAAAAAGAAGGCCAAAATGAAGCCTGGCCCTCAATGTCATTTGCTTTTGGGTGACAGTGAGAGAACCGTTAGGGTGAGAAGCACAATTCGACCTCAGGTACGTTCCTAAGGTCCTCCCGATCCGTGCAAGCCTAACCTCGACCGTGTGGCATTAACCCTTAACAGTTAAAAGTAGGTGTTTACTTCAAACAGTTTGCATTGACTTCTCTCCCCATAGGAATACATTGCCTGCACCCCTAAATTCAACCGGAAGCCTATGTGGGTTATGAATGCTGTATGAACCTGTCATCGATGACAGTCCATCAGGCCACTATGAGGTCTACCTGTGTCGATTCTAAGCTTCCTGGACCAACCGGAAGTGGTTAAATTCACCCTAAAAGTGTTTTGAAACACATAAAATGTCATTATGAAAATCACTGCATTCAACCCTGTGTAGATCAGTCAATTCTTAACTTAAAGACTTAAAACTCAGGATTCTGTAAGAGGCTACCTCAGTCAAGACATGTGTTTACTTATAGCTTCCTGTGCCAACCGGAAGTGCCTTTAATTGGGTCACACTGTCTGTTTTGTAAGGTTAAAAAAGTTACATCTCTCCAAAACTTCATATGTGTGACTAGGTAACCCTCCTGAACTGTAAATCAGTCATTTCTCCCAACAGATGTCAAAGAAAAGCTCTCTCACACACACACAGCAAGGATGGAGTGAAAAAAGTGCGGTGCTTAAAGACACAGAGAGCAGGCAATGGCATTACCATAATCCCTAGGCCGTGCAGAGTTCATTGAGATATCCCGCTTGACCGTAGCTCGCTCGGTCTAAGCGCAGCGACCATTAGAAAAGTAGGGCCAAAATGAAGCCTGCCCCACAACGTCATTTGCTTTTGGGTGACAGTGAGAGAACCGTTAGGGTGAGAAGCACAATTCGACCTCAGGTACGTTCCTAAGGTCCTCCCGATCCGTGCAAGCCTAACCTTGACCGTGTGGCATTAACCCGTAACAGTAAAACAGGGTTTTTTGATCTCACAGATTACAATGACTTCTCTCCCCATAGGAATACATTGCCTGCACCCCGAAATTCAACCTGAAGCCTATGTGGGTTATGAATGCCGTATGAACTTGTCATCGATGACAGTCCATCAGGCCACTATGAGGTCTACCTGTGTCGATTCTAAGCTTCCTGGACCAACCGGAAGTGGTTAAAATCACCCTAAAAGTGTATATCCATACAATGCCTGCAGTTTGATAGACATAGTGCATTCAACCCTGTGTAAATCAGTCAGTTCTTAACCTTTCTGATCTCCCCATCCCGGATCCGGGTTCGTGAATACAGACTCAAGCTCATTACCATAACGCAACGTTAACTATTCATGAAAATCGCAAATGAAATGAAATAAATATGCTAGCTCTCAAGCTTAGCCTTTTGTTAACAACACTGTCATCTCAGATTTTCAAAATATGCTTCTCAACCATTGCAAAACAATCATTTGTGTAACAGTATTGATGGCTAACGTAGCATTTAGCATTAGCATTCAGCTGGCAACATTTACACAAAAAAACAGAAAAGCATTCAAAAAAATCATTTACCTTTGAAGAACTTCAGATGTTTTCATTGAGGAGACTCTCAGATAGCAAATGTTCAGTTTTTCCTGAAAGATTATTTGTTTAGGACAAATCGCTCCGTTTTCTGCGTCACGTTTAGCTATGAAAAAACCCCTGTATCCAGGATTGTGTAAATCTATCAGCAAGCTCATTAGCATAACACAACGTTAACTATTTATGAAAATCGCAAATGAAATGAAATAAATATGCCATCTCTCAAGCTTAGCCTTTTGTAAACAACACTGTCATCTCAGATTTTCAAAATATGCTTCTCAACCATAGGAAAACAATCATTTGTGTAAAAGTAGCTAGCTAGAGTTAGCATTTCGCGTTAGCATTTAGCGTTAGCATTAGCGTTAGCATCCAGCACGCAACATTAACAAAAACATAAAAGCCTTCAAATAAAATCATTTACCTTTGAAGAAATTCTGATGTTTTCAATGAGGATACTCTCAGTTAGATAGCAGATGCTCAGTTTTTCCAAAAAGATTCCTTGTGTATTAGAAATAGCTCCGTTTTATACATCACATTTGGCTACCAAAAAAAATCCATAAATTCAGTCCTCAAAACGCAAACTTTTTTCCAAATTAACTCCATAATATCGACTGAAAACATGGCAAACGTTGTTTAGAATCAATCCTCAAGGTGTTTTTCACATATCTCTTCATTGATACATCGTTCTTGGAAACATGCTTTCTCTCCTGAATCCCAGGAGAAAATGCCTGCACCTGAAGATTACGCACAAATTTAGACAAAGGACACCGGGCGGACCTCTGGAAAATGTAGTCTCTTATGGCCAATCTTCCAATGATATGCCTACAAATACGTCACAATGCTGCTAAGACCTTGGGCGAACGACAGAAAGTGTAGGCTCATTCCTTGCGCAATCACAGCCATATAAGGAGAGAATGGAAAACAGAGCTTCAGAAATTCTGCTAATTCCTGGGTGATGCATCATCTTGGTTTCGCCTGTAGAATGAGTTCTGGGGCACTTACAGACAAAATCTTTGCAGATTCTGAAACTTCAGAGTGTTTTCTTTCCAAAACTGTCAAGAATATGCATAGTCGAGCATCTTTTCGTGACAAAATATCGCGCTTAAAACGGGAACGTTTTTTATCCAAAAATGAAATAGCGCCCCTAGAGCTCTAAGAGGTTAACGTAAGGACTTAAAACTCAGGATTCTGTAAAAGCATACCCCAATGAGGATATGTGTTGACTTATAGCTTCCTGTGCCAACCGAAAGTACCATAATTGGTGTCACAGGTGCTGTTTCAAAGGGTTAAAAAAGTCACATCTTTCCAAAACTTCATATGTGTGATTAGGCAACCCCCATGAACTGTAAATCAGTCATTTTTCCCATAAAATTTCAAAGGAAAACTAAATCACACAGACACACAACTTGGAAGGAGGGACGTATTGGGGTTCGTAGAGACAGACAGTGCCTGCAATAGTTAGCTTTGTTCAAGCTAAAAAAGAACCGTCCGACCTAGAGTTCTGAAACGTTAGAAACCTGTTCTAGACCTCAGGTCGATAGTGCGTGGTGAGTTACGTGGCTCTAGAAGGTTCTCGGACCGAGAAACAGCCTCGTACATTTGCAATGACTTCAATTCATTTTGACCATTACGAAAATGACGACATTTAGAAAAGTCTCAGAGACGCAAGACTAGGTGCATTGAAACCGGCTCGGCCCATAGAGACGGACCCCAACGTTTCTGTCCGATAGCTCATTCAAGGACCCCATAGCAAGGCATGGAAAAAAGTGGATTTTCAGCACCAATTAGGGTTTTGCTCGGGCACCGAAGGACCTATTGAGCCAAAACTCGGGATTCGGGGTCGCCTCACATAGGCCTACACATAATGTTCGAACTGGACCCGCAGCTAGAACGTAACTATGTGTTTTACGTTTTTATGTTTTAAACTGAAGGCGCTGTGAATTATGGGCCTGCTCTGACATATGTGATAGTTGGCTTCTAAATGAGTTGGAAAAAGTGGGTTTGGTGTCAATTGATATCAGTTTGGTGTCAGAATGACATCTAATTGACTGATGGACACTGACTTGCTAGTTGACTTTTGTACATTTGCAATATGTTTAAACGGAGAGGGACCATCCCCAAAATGGCATTCTGAAATCAACACAAAAAATGGCATCACCATAGACTCCAGACTGTGCCGAGTTCAACGAGACGCCCCGCTTGACCGTAGCTCGCTCTGAGTGCAGCGACCTTGAAAAAAAGAAGGCCAAAATGAAGCCTGGCCCTCAATGTCATTTGCTTTTGGGTGACAGTGAGAGAACCGTTAGGGTGAGAAGCACAATTCGACCTCAGGTACGTTCCTAAGGTCCTCCCGATCCGTGCAAGCCTAACCTCGACCGTGTGGCATTAACCCTTAACAGTTAAAAGTAGGTGTTTACTTCAAACAGTTTGCATTGACTTCTCTCCCCATAGGAATACATTGCCTGCACCCCTAAATTCAACCGGAAGCCTATGTGGGTTATGAATGCTGTATGAACCTGTCATCGATGACAGTCCATCAGGCCACTATGAGGTCTACCTGTGTCGATTCTAAGCTTCCTGGACCAACCGGAAGTGGTTAAATTCACCCTAAAAGTGTTTTGAAACACATAAAATGTCATTATGAAAATCACTGCATTCAACCCTGTGTAGATCAGTCAATTCTTAACTTAAAGACTTAAAACTCAGGATTCTGTAAGAGGCTACCTCAGTCAAGACATGTGTTTACTTATAGCTTCCTGTGCCAACCGGAAGTGCCTTTAATTGGGTCACACTGTCTGTTTTGTAAGGTTAAAAAAGTTACATCTCTCCAAAACTTCATATGTGTGACTAGGTAACCCTCCTGAACTGTAAATCAGTCATTTCTCCCAACAGATGTCAAAGAAAAGCTCTCTCACACACACACAGCAAGGATGGAGTGAAAAAAGTGCGGTGCTTAAAGACACAGAGAGCAGGCAATGGCATTACCATAATCCCTAGGCCGTGCAGAGTTCATTGAGATATCCCGCTTGACCGTAGCTCGCTCGGTCTAAGCGCAGCGACCATTAGAAAAGTAGGGCCAAAATGAAGCCTGCCCCACAACGTCATTTGCTTTTGGGTGACAGTGAGAGAACCGTTAGGGTGAGAAGCACAATTCGACCTCAGGTACGTTCCTAAGGTCCTCCCGATCCGTGCAAGCCTAACCTTGACCGTGTGGCATTAACCCGTAACAGTAAAACAGGGTTTTTTGATCTCACAGATTACAATGACTTCTCTCCCCATAGGAATACATTGCCTGCACCCCGAAATTCAACCTGAAGCCTATGTGGGTTATGAATGCCGTATGAACTTGTCATCGATGACAGTCCATCAGGCCACTATGAGGTCTACCTGTGTCGATTCTAAGCTTCCTGGACCAACCGGAAGTGGTTAAAATCACCCTAAAAGTGTATATCCATACAATGCCTGCAGTTTGATAGACATAGTGCATTCAACCCTGTGTAAATCAGTCAGTTCTTAACCTTTCTGATCTCCCCATCCCGGATCCGGGTTCGTGAATACAGACTCAAGCTCATTACCATAACGCAACGTTAACTATTCATGAAAATCGCAAATGAAATGAAATAAATATGCTAGCTCTCAAGCTTAGCCTTTTGTTAACAACACTGTCATCTCAGATTTTCAAAATATGCTTCTCAACCATTGCAAAACAATCATTTGTGTAACAGTATTGATGGCTAACGTAGCATTTAGCATTAGCATTCAGCTGGCAACATTTACACAAAAAAACAGAAAAGCATTCAAAAAAATCATTTACCTTTGAAGAACTTCAGATGTTTTCATTGAGGAGACTCTCAGATAGCAAATGTTCAGTTTTTCCTGAAAGATTATTTGTTTAGGACAAATCGCTCCGTTTTCTGCGTCACGTTTAGCTATGAAAAAACCCCTGTATCCAGGATTGTGTAAATCTATCAGCAAGCTCATTAGCATAACACAACGTTAACTATTTATGAAAATCGCAAATGAAATGAAATAAATATGCCATCTCTCAAGCTTAGCCTTTTGTAAACAACACTGTCATCTCAGATTTTCAAAATATGCTTCTCAACCATAGGAAAACAATCATTTGTGTAAAAGTAGCTAGCTAGAGTTAGCATTTCGCGTTAGCATTTAGCGTTAGCATTAGCGTTAGCATCCAGCACGCAACATTAACAAAAACATAAAAGCCTTCAAATAAAATCATTTACCTTTGAAGAAATTCTGATGTTTTCAATGAGGATACTCTCAGTTAGATAGCAGATGCTCAGTTTTTCCAAAAAGATTCCTTGTGTATTAGAAATAGCTCCGTTTTATACATCACATTTGGCTACCAAAAAAAATCCATAAATTCAGTCCTCAAAACGCAAACTTTTTTCCAAATTAACTCCATAATATCGACTGAAAACATGGCAAACGTTGTTTAGAATCAATCCTCAAGG
This sequence comes from Oncorhynchus mykiss, assembly GCF_013265735.2. Lineage (NCBI taxonomy): Eukaryota > Metazoa > Chordata > Actinopteri > Salmoniformes > Salmonidae > Oncorhynchus > Oncorhynchus mykiss. The sequence continues at coordinate 36,323,895 of NC_048571.1, forward strand.
TGTTTTTCACATATCTCTTCATTGATACATCGTTCTTGGAAACATGCTTTCTCTCCTGAATCCCAGGAGAAAATGCCTGCACCTGAAGATTACGCACAAATTTAGACAAAGGACACCGGGCGGACCTCTGGAAAATGTAGTCTCTTATGGCCAATCTTCCAATGATATGCCTACAAATACGTCACAATGCTGCTAAGACCTTGGGCGAACGACAGAAAGTGTAGGCTCATTCCTTGCGCAATCACAGCCATATAAGGAGAGAATGGAAAACAGAGCTTCAGAAATTCTGCTAATTCCTGGGTGATGCATCATCTTGGTTTCGCCTGTAGAATGAGTTCTGGGGCACTTACAGACAAAATCTTTGCAGATTCTGAAACTTCAGAGTGTTTTCTTTCCAAAACTGTCAAGAATATGCATAGTCGAGCATCTTTTCGTGACAAAATATCGCGCTTAAAACGGGAACGTTTTTTATCCAAAAATGAAATAGCGCCCCTAGAGCTCTAAGAGGTTAACGTAAGGACTTAAAACTCAGGATTCTGTAAAAGCATACCCCAATGAGGATATGTGTTGACTTATAGCTTCCTGTGCCAACCGAAAGTACCATAATTGGTGTCACAGGTGCTGTTTCAAAGGGTTAAAAAAGTCACATCTTTCCAAAACTTCATATGTGTGATTAGGCAACCCCCATGAACTGTAAATCAGTCATTTTTCCCATAAAATTTCAAAGGAAAACTAAATCACACAGACACACAACTTGGAAGGAGGGACGTATTGGGGTTCGTAGAGACAGACAGTGCCTGCAATAGTTAGCTTTGTTCAAGCTAAAAAAGAACCGTCCGACCTAGAGTTCTGAAACGTTAGAAACCTGTTCTAGACCTCAGGTCGATAGTGCGTGGTGAGTTACGTGGCTCTAGAAGGTTCTCGGACCGAGAAACAGCCTCGTACATTTGCAATGACTTCAATTCATTTTGACCATTACGAAAATGACGACATTTAGAAAAGTCTCAGAGACGCAAGACTAGGTGCATTGAAACCGGCTCGGCCCATAGAGACGGACCCCAACGTTTCTGTCCGATAGCTCATTCAAGGACCCCATAGCAAGGCATGGAAAAAAGTGGATTTTCAGCACCAATTAGGGTTTTGCTCGGGCACCGAAGGACCTATTGAGCCAAAACTCGGGATTCGGGGTCGCCTCACATAGGCCTACACATAATGTTCGAACTGGACCCGCAGCTAGAACGTAACTATGTGTTTTACGTTTTTATGTTTTAAACTGAAGGCGCTGTGAATTATGGGCCTGCTCTGACATATGTGATAGTTGGCTTCTAAATGAGTTGGAAAAAGTGGGTTTGGTGTCAATTGATATCAGTTTGGTGTCAGAATGACATCTAATTGACTGATGGACACTGACTTGCTAGTTGACTTTTGTACATTTGCAATATGTTTAAACGGAGAGGGACCATCCCCAAAATGGCATTCTGAAATCAACACAAAAAATGGCATCACCATAGACTCCAGACTGTGCCGAGTTCAACGAGACGCCCCGCTTGACCGTAGCTCGCTCTGAGTGCAGCGACCTTGAAAAAAAGAAGGCCAAAATGAAGCCTGGCCCTCAATGTCATTTGCTTTTGGGTGACAGTGAGAGAACCGTTAGGGTGAGAAGCACAATTCGACCTCAGGTACGTTCCTAAGGTCCTCCCGATCCGTGCAAGCCTAACCTCGACCGTGTGGCATTAACCCTTAACAGTTAAAAGTAGGTGTTTACTTCAAACAGTTTGCATTGACTTCTCTCCCCATAGGAATACATTGCCTGCACCCCTAAATTCAACCGGAAGCCTATGTGGGTTATGAATGCTGTATGAACCTGTCATCGATGACAGTCCATCAGGCCACTATGAGGTCTACCTGTGTCGATTCTAAGCTTCCTGGACCAACCGGAAGTGGTTAAATTCACCCTAAAAGTGTTTTGAAACACATAAAATGTCATTATGAAAATCACTGCATTCAATCCTGTGTAGATCAGTCAATTCTTAACTTAAATACTTAAAACTCAGGATTCTGTAAGAGGCTACCTCAGTCAAGACATGTGTTTACTTATAGCTTCCTGTGCCAACCGGAAGTGCCTTTAATTGGGTCACACTGTCTGTTTTGTAGGGTTAAAAAAGTTACATCTCTCCAAAACTTCATATGTGTGACTAGGTAACCCTCCTGAACTGTAAATCAGTCATTTCTCCCAACAGATGTCAAAGAAAAGCTCTCTCACACACACACAGCAAGGATGGAGTGAAAAAAGTGCGGTGCTTAAAGACACAGAGAGCAGGCAATGGCATTACCATAATCCCTAGGCCGTGCAGAGTTCATCGAGATATCCCGCTTGACCGTAGCTCGCTCGGTCTAAGCGCAGCGACCATTAGAAAAGTAGGCCCAAAATGAAGCCTGCCCCACAACGTCATTTGCTTTTGGGTGACAGTGAGAGAACCGTTAGGGTGAGAAGCACAATTCGACCTCAGGTACGTTCCTAAGGTCCTCCTGATCCGTGTAAGCCTAACCTTGACCGTGTTGCATTAACCCTTAACAGTGAAACAGGGTTTTTTGATCTCACAGATTACAATGACTTCTCTCCCCATAGGAATACATTGCCTGCACCCCGAAATTCAACCTGAAGCCTATGTGGGTTATGAATGCCGTATGAACCTGTCATCCATGACAGTCCATCAGGCCACTATGAGGTCTACCTGTGTCGATTCTAAGCTTCCTGGACCAACCAGAAGTGGTTAAAATCACCCTAAAAGTGTATATCCATACAATGCCTGCAGTTTGATAGACATAGTGCATTCAACCCTGTGTAAATCAGTCAGTTCTTAACGTAAGGACTTAAAACTCAGGATTCTGTAAAAGCATACCCCATTGAGGATATGTGTTGACTTATAGCTTCCTGTGCCAACCGGAAGTGCCATAATTGGTGTCACATGGGCTGTTTCGAAGGGTTAAAAAAGTCACATCTTTCCAAAACTTCATATGTGTGATTAGGCAACCCCCATGAACTGTAAATCAGTCATTTTTCCCATAAAATTTCAAAGGAAAACTAAATCACACAGACACACAACTTGGAAGGAGGGACGTATTGGGGTGCGTAGAGACAGACAGTGCCTGCAATAGTTAGCTTTGTTCGAGCTAAAAAAGAACCGTCCGACCTAGAGTTCTGAAACGTTAGAAACCTGTTCTAGACCTCAGGTCGATAGTGCGTGGTGAGTTACGTGGCTCTAGAAGGTTCTCGGACCGAGAAACAGCCTCGTACATTTGCAATGACTTCAATTCATTTTGACCATTACGAAAATGACGACATTTAGAAAAGTCTCAGAGACGCAAGACTAGGTGCATTGAAACCGGCTCGGCCCATAGAGACGGACCCCAATGTTTCTGTCCGATAGCTCATTCAAGGACCCCATAGCAAGGCATGGAAAAAAAGTGGATTTTCAGCACCAATTAGGGTTTTGCTCGGGCACCGAAGGACCTATCGAGCCAAAACTCGGGATTCGGGGTCGCCTCACATAGGCCTACACATAATGTTCGAACTGGACCCGCAGCTAGAACGTAACTATATGTTTTACGTTTTTATTATGTTTTAAACTGAAGGCGCTGTGAATTATGGGCCTGCTCTGACATATGTGATAGTTGGCTTCTAAATGAGTTGGAAAAAGTGGGTTTGGTGTCAATTGATATCAGTTTGGTGTCAGAATGACATCTAATTGACTGATGGACACTGACTTGCTAGTTGACTTTTGTACATTTGAAATATGTTTAAACGGAGAGGGACCATCCCCAAAATGGCATTCTGAAATCAACACAAAAAATGGCATCACCATAGACTCCAGACTGTGCCGAGTTCAACGAGACGCCCCGCTTGACCGTAGCTCGCTCTGAGTGCAGCGACCTTGAAAAAAAGAAGGCCAAAATTAAGCCTGGCCCTCAATGTCATTTGCTTTTGGGTGACAGTGAGAGAACCGTTAGGGTGAGAAGCACAATTCGACCTCAGGTACGTTCCTAAGGTCCTCCCGATCCGTGCAAGCCTAACCTCGACCGTGTGGCATTAACCCTTAACAGTTAAAAGTAGGTGTTTACTTCAAACAGTTTGCATTGACTTCTCTCCCCATAGGAATACATTGCCTGCACCCCTAAATTCAACCGGAAGCCTATGTGGGTTATGAATGCTGTATGAACCTGTCATCGATGACAGTCCATCAGGCCACTATGAGGTCTACCTGTGTCGATTCTAAGCTTCCTGGACCAACCGGAAGTGGTTAAATTCACCCTAAAAGTGTTTTGAAACACATAAAATGTCATTATGAAAATCACTGCATTCAATCCTGTGTAGATCAGTCAATTCTTAACTTAAATACTTAAAACTCAGGATTCTGTAAGAGGCTACCTCAGTCAAGACATGTGTTTACTTATAGCTTCCTGTGCCAACCGGAAGTGCCTTTAATTGGGTCACACTGTCTGTTTTGTAGGGTTAAAAAAGTTACATCTCTCCAAAACTTCATATGTGTGACTAGGTAACCCTCCTGAACTGTAAATCAGTCATTTCTCCCAACAGATGTCAAAGAAAAGCTCTCTCACACACACACAGCAAGGATGGAGTGAAAAAAGTGCGGTGCTTAAAGACACAGAGAGCAGGCAATGGCATTACCATAATCCCTAGGCCGTGCAGAGTTCATCGAGATATCCCGCTTGACCGTAGCTCGCTCGGTCTAAGCGCAGCGACCATTAGAAAAGTAGGCCCAAAATGAAGCCTGCCCCACAACGTCATTTGCTTTTGGGTGACAGTGAGAGAACCGTTAGGGTGAGAAGCACAATTCGACCTCAGGTACGTTCCTAAGGTCCTCCTGATCCGTGTAAGCCTAACCTTGACCGTGTTGCATTAACCCTTAACAGTGAAACAGGGTTTTTTGATCTCACAGATTACAATGACTTCTCTCCCCATAGGAATACATTGCCTGCACCCCGAAATTCAACCTGAAGCCTATGTGGGTTATGAATGCCGTATGAACCTGTCATCGATGACAGTCCATCAGGCCACTATGAGGTCTACCTGTGTCGATTCTAAGCTTCCTGGACCAACCAGAAGTGGTTAAAATCACCCTAAAAGTGTGTATCCATACAATGCCTGCAGTTTGATAGACATAGTGCATTCAACCCTGTGTAAATCAGTCAGTTCTTAACGTAAGGACTTAAAACTCAGGATTCTGTAAAAGCATACCCCATTGAGGATATGTGTTGACTTATAGCTTCCTGTGCCAACCGGAAGTGCCATAATTGGTGTCACATGGGCTGTTTCGAAGGGTTAAAAAAGTCACATCTTTCCAAAACTTCATATGTGTGATTAGGCAACCCCCATGAACTGTAAATCAGTCATTTTTCCCATAAAATTTCAAAGGAAAACTAAATCACACAGACACACAACTTGGAAGGAGGGACGTATTGGGGTGCGTAGAGACAGACAGTGCCTGCAATAGTTAGCTTTGTTCGAGCTAAAAAAGAACCGTCCGACCTAGAGTTCTGAAACGTTAGAAACCTGTTCTAGACCTCAGGTCGATAGTGCGTGGTGAGTTACGTGGCTCTAGAAGGTTCTCGGACCGAGAAACAGCCTCGTACATTTGCAATGACTTCAATTCATTTTGACCATTACGAAAATGACGACATTTAGAAAAGTCTCAGAGACGCAAGACTAGGTGCATTGAAACCGGCTCGGCCCATAGAGACGGACCCCAATGTTTCTGTCCGATAGCTCATTCAAGGACCCCATAGCAAGGCATGGAAAAAAAGTGGATTTTCAGCACCAATTAGGGTTTTGCTCGGGCACCGAAGGACCTATCGAGCCAAAACTCGGGATTCGGGGTCGCCTCACATAGGCCTACACATAATGTTCGAACTGGACCCGCAGCTAGAACGTAACTATATGTTTTACGTTTTTATTATGTTTTAAACTGAAGGCGCTGTGAATTATGGGCCTGCTCTGACATATGTGATAGTTGGCTTCTAAATGAGTTGGAAAAAGTGGGTTTGGTGTCAATTGATATCAGTTTGGTGTCAGAATGACATCTAATTGACTGATGGACACTGACTTGCTAGTTGACTTTTGTACATTTGCAATATGTTTAAACGGAGAGGGACCATCCCCAAAATGGCATTCTGAAATCAACACAAAAAATGGCATCACCATAGACTCCAGACTGTGCCGAGTTCAACGAGACGCCCCGCTTGACCGTAGCTCGCTCTGAGTGCAGCGACCTTGAAAAAAAGAAGGCCAAAATTAAGCCTGGCCCTCAATGTCATTTGCTTTTGGGTGACAGTGAGAGAACCGTTAGGGTGAGAAGCACAATTCGACCTCAGGTACGTTCCTAAGGTCCTCCCGATCCGTGCAAGCCTAACCTCGACCGTGTGGCATTAACCCTTAACAGTTAAAAGTAGGTGTTTACTTCAAACAGTTTGCATTGACTTCTCTCCCCATAGGAATACATTGCCTGCACCCCTAAATTCAACCGGAAGCCTATGTGGGTTATGAATGCTGTATGAACCTGTCATCGATGACAGTCCATCAGGCCACTATGAGGTCTACCTGTGTCGATTCTAAGCTTCCTGGACCAACCGGAAGTGGTTAAATTCACCCTAAAAGTGTTTTGAAACACATAAAATGTCATTATGAAAATCACTGCATTCAACCCTGTGTAGATCAGTCAATTCTTAACTTAAAGACTTAAAACTCAGGATTCTGTAAGAGGCTACCTCAGTCAAGACATGTGTTTACTTATAGCTTCCTGTGCCAACCGGAAGTGCCTTTAATTGGGTCACACTGTCTGTTTTGTAGGGTTAAAAAAGTTACATCTCTCCAAAACTTCATATGTGTGACTAGGTAACCCTCCTGAACTGTAAATCAGTCATTTCTCCCAACAGATGTCAAAGAAAAGCTCTCTCACACACACACAGCAAGGATGGAGTGAAAAAAGTGCGGTGCTTAAAGACACAGAGAGCAGGCAATGGCATTACCATAATCCCTAGGCCGTGCAGAGTTCATCGAGATATCCCGCTTGACCGTAGCTCGCTCGGTCTAAGCGCAGCGACCATTAGAAAAGTAGGCCTGCCCCACAACGTCATTTGCTTTTGGGTGACAGTGAGAGAACCGTTAGGGTGAGAAGCACAATTCGACCTCAGGTACGTTCCTAAGGTCCTCCTGATCCGTGTAAGCCTAACCTTGACCGTGTTGCATTAACCCTTAACAGTAAAACAGGGTTTTTTGATCTCACAGATTACAATGACTTCTCTCCCCATAGGAATACATTGCCTGCACCCCGAAATTCAACCTGAAGCCTATGTGGGTTATGAATGCCGTATGAACTTGTCATCGATGACAGTCCATCAGGCCACTATGAGGTCTACCTGTGTCGATTCTAAGCTTCCTGGACGAACCGGAAGTGGTTAAAATCACCCTAAAAGTGTATATCCATACAATGCCTGCAGTTTGATAGATATAGTGCATTCAACCCTGTGTAAATCAGTCAGTTCTTAACGTAAGGACTTAAAACTCAGGATTCTGTAAAAGCATACCCCAATGAGGATATGTGTTTACTTATAGCTTCCTGTGCCAACCGGAAGTGCCTTTAATTGGGTCACACTGTCAGTTTTGAAGGGTTAAAAAAGTCACATCTCTCCAAAACTTCATATGTGTGACTAGGTAACCCTCCTGAACTGTAAATCAGTCATTTCTCCCAACAGATGTCAAAGAAAAGCTCTCTCACACACACACAGCAAGGATGGAGTGAAAAAGTGCGGTGCTTAAACTTCTTGCTCCTACCTGAGACGCAGATGTCTCATCTAGACACCTGGAAATGCAAATGCGCTACGCTAAATGCTAAATGTACTCGTTAAAACTCAAACGTTCATTAAAACACACATGCAGGGTATTGAATTAAAGCTACACTCGTTGTGAATCTAGCCAACAAGTCAGATTTTTAAAATGATTTTCGGCGAAAGCATGAGAAGCTATTATCTGATAGCATGCAACACCCCAAAATACCTGAAGGGGAAGTAAACAAAAGAATTAGCGTAGCCGGCGCTACACAAAACGCAGAAATAAAATATAAAACATTCATTACCTTTGATGATATTCTTTGTTGGCACTCCTATATGTTCCATAAACATCACAATTGGGTCTTTTTCCCGATTAAATCCGTCCATGTATGCCCAAAATATCCATTTGTATAGCCTGTCTGGTTCAGGAAAAGCTCCGTTCCAAAACGCAACGTCATTTTTTAAAATGATATAAGTTGCCTATATTCTTTGACAAAACACTTCAACCTACTTTTGTAAGCCAACTTTAGGTATTTGTAAACGTTAATAATCGATCAAATTGATCACTGGGCGATCTGTATTCAATAGCAGCTACTCAAGAAAACGTTGTCCTTTGTCTCTCTTCAAAAATCGATTCCTGTATGCTGGACGAAATGAAGGATCTATTTGTCATTACACAAAGGATTTTTGTCAATGAAAATTACGTTTTTGGCGACATCGTGTGGAAGTTGTAGGAACTGCAAGCTCCCTGCTATATATTTTTGCTTGCAATAAACAACTCAGAGACTGGCGGTATAATACTTTTCTGTGGTTTTTGTGACCAGGTTTTTCTTGGGATTTCGCTTGCTGTTCACCTTCTGCTTTTGGGTGACAGTGAGAGAACCGTTAGGGTGAGAAGCACAATTCGACCTCAGGTACGTTCCTAAGGTCCTCCCGATCCGTGCAAGCCTAACCTCGACCGTGTGGCATTAACCCTTAACAGTTAAAAGTAGGTGTTTACTTCAAACAGTTTGCATTGACTTCTCTCCCCATAGGAATACATTGCCTGCACCCCTAAATTCAACCGGAAGCCTATGTGGGTTATGAATGCTGTATGAACCTGTCATCGATGACAGTCCATCAGGCCACTATGAGGTCTACCTGTGTCGATTCTAAGCTTCCTGGACCAACCGGAAGTGGTTAAATTCACCCTAAAAGTGTTTTGAAACACATAAAATGTCATTATGAAAATCACTGCATTCAATCCTGTGTAGATCAGTCAATTCTTAACTTAAATACTTAAAACTCAGGATTCTGTAAGAGGCTACCTCAGTCAAGACATGTGTTTACTTATAGCTTCCTGTGCCAACCGGAAGTGCCTTTAATTGGGTCACACTGTCTGTTTTGTAGGGTTAAAAAAGTTACATCTCTCCAAAACTTCATATGTGTGACTAGGTAACCCTCCTGAACTGTAAATCAGTCATTTCTCCCAACAGATGTCAAAGAAAAGCTCTCTCACACACACACAGCAAGGATGGAGTGAAAAAAGTGCGGTGCTTAAAGACACAGAGAGCAGGCAATGGCATTACCATAATCCCTAGGCCGTGCAGAGTTCATCGAGATATCCCGCTTGACCGTAGCTCGCTCGGTCTAAGCGCAGCGACCATTAGAAAAGTAGGCCCAAAATGAAGCCTGCCCCACAACGTCATTTGCTTTTGGGTGACAGTGAGAGAACCGTTAGGGTGAGAAGCACAATTCGACCTCAGGTACGTTCCTAAGGTCCTCCTGATCCGTGTAAGCCTAACCTTGACCGTGTTGCATTAACCCTTAACAGTGAAACAGGGTTTTTTGATCTCACAGATTACAATGACTTCTCTCCCCATAGGAATACATTGCCTGCACCCCGAAATTCAACCTGAAGCCTATGTGGGTTATGAATGCCGTATGAACCTGTCATCCATGACAGTCCATCAGGCCACTATGAGGTCTACCTGTGTCGATTCTAAGCTTCCTGGACCAACCAGAAGTGGTTAAAATCACCCTAAAAGTGTATATCCATACAATGCCTGCAGTTTGATAGACATAGTGCATTCAACCCTGTGTAAATCAGTCAGTTCTTAACGTAAGGACTTAAAACTCAGGATTCTGTAAAAGCATACCCCATTGAGGATATGTGTTGACTTATAGCTTCCTGTGCCAACCGGAAGTGCCATAATTGGTGTCACATGGGCTGTTTCGAAGGGTTAAAAAAGTCACATCTTTCCAAAACTTCATATGTGTGATTAGGCAACCCCCATGAACTGTAAATCAGTCATTTTTCCCATAAAATTTCAAAGGAAAACTAAATCACACAGACACACAACTTGGAAGGAGGGACGTATTGGGGTGCGTAGAGACAGACAGTGCCTGCAATAGTTCGCTTTGTTCGAGCTAAAAAAGAACCGTCCGACCTAGAGTTCTGAAACGTTAGAAACCTGTTCTAGACCTCAGGTCGATAGTGCGTGGTGAGTTACGTGGCTCTAGAAGGTTCTCGGACCGAGAAACAGCCTCGTACATTTGCAATGACTTCAATTCATTTTGACCATTACGAAAATGACGACATTTAGAAAAGTCTCAGAGACGCAAGACTAGGTGCATTGAAACCGGCTCGGCCCATAGAGACGGACCCCAATGTTTCTGTCCGATAGCTCATTCAAGGACCCCATAGCAAGGCATGGAAAAAAAGTGGATTTTCAGCACCAATTAGGGTTTTGCTCGGGCACCGAAGGACCTATCGAGCCAAAACTCGGGATTCGGGGTCGCCTCACATAGGCCTACACATAATGTTCGAACTGGACCCGCAGCTAGAACGTAACTATATGTTTTACGTTTTTATTATGTTTTAAACTGAAGGCGCTGTGAATTATGGGCCTGCTCTGACATATGTGATAGTTGGCTTCTAAATGAGTTGGAAAAAGTGGGTTTGGTGTCAATTGATATCAGTTTGGTGTCAGAATGACATCTAATTGACTGATGGACACTGACTTGCTAGTTGACTTTTGTACATTTGCAATATGTTTAAACGGAGAGGGACCATCCCCAAAATGGCATTCTGAAATCAACACAAAAAATGGCATCACCATAGACTCCAGACTGTGCCGAGTTCAACGAGACGCCCCGCTTGACCGTAGCTCGCTCTGAGTGCAGCGACCTTGAAAAAAAGAAGGCCAAAATTAAGCCTGGCCCTCAATGTCATTTGCTTTTGGGTGACAGTGAGAGAACCGTTAGGGTGAGAAGCACAATTCGACCTCAGGTACGTTCCTAAGGTCCTCCCGATCCGTGCAAGCCTAACCTCGACCGTGTGGCATTAACCCTTAACAGTTAAAAGTAGGTGTTTACTTCAAACAGTTTGCATTGACTTCTCTCCCCATAGGAATACATTGCCTGCACCCCTAAATTCAACCGGAAGCCTATGTGGGTTATGAATGCTGTATGAACCTGTCATCGATGACAGTCCATCAGGCCACTATGAGGTCTACCTGTGTCGATTCTAAGCTTCCTGGACCAACCGGAAGTGGTTAAATTCACCCTAAAAGTGTTTTGAAACACATAAAATGTCATTATGAAAATCACTGCATTCAACCCTGTGTAGATCAGTCAATTCTTAACTTAAAGACTTAAAACTCAGGATTCTGTAAGAGGCTACCTCAGTCAAGACATGTGTTTACTTATAGCTTCCTGTGCCAACCGGAAGTGCCTTTAATTGGGTCACACTGTCTGTTTTGTAGGGTTAAAAAAGTCACATCTTTCCAAAACTTCATATGTGTGACTAGGTAACCCTCCGGACCTGTAAATCAGTAATTTCTCCCAACAGATGTCAAAGAAAAGCTCTCTCACACACACACAGCAAGGATGGAGTGAAAAAAGTGCGGTGCTTAAAGACACAGAGAGCAGGCAATGGCATTACCATAATCCCTAGGCCGTGCAGAGTTCATCGAGATATCCCGCTTGACCGTAGCTCGCTCGGTCTAAGCGCAGCGACCATTAGAAAAGTAGGCCCAAAATGAAGCCTGCCCCACAACGTCATTTGCTTTTGGGTGACAGTGAGAGAACCGTTAGGGTGAGAAGCACAATTCGACCTCAGGTACGTTCCTAAGGTCCTCCTGATCCGTGTAAGCCTAACCTTGACCGTGTTGCATTAACCCTTAACAGTAAAACAGGGTTTTTTGATCTCACAGATTACAATGACTTCTCTCCCCATAGGAATACATTGCCTGCACCCCGAAATTCAACCTGAAGCCTATGTGGGTTATGAATGCCGTATGAACTTGTCATCGATGACAGTCCATCAGGCCACTATGAGGTCTACCTGTGTCGATTCTAAGCTTCCTGGACCAACCGGAAGTGGTTAAAATCACCCTAAAAGTGTATATCCATACAATGCCTGCAGTTTGATAGATATAGTGCATTCAACCCTGTGTAAATCAGTCAGTTCTTAACGTAAGGACTTAAAACTCAGGATTCTGTAAAAGCATACCCCAATGAGGATATGTGTTTACTTATAGCTTCCTGTGCCAACCGGAAGTGCCTTTAATTGGGTCACACTGTCAGTTTTGAAGGGTTAAAAAAGTCACATCTCTCCAAAACTTCATATGTGTGACTAGGTAACCCTCCTGAACTGTAAATCAGTCATTTCTCCCAACAGATGTCAAAGAAAAGCTCTCTCACACACACACAGCAAGGATGGAGTGAAAAAGTGCGGTGCTTAAACTTCTTGCTCCTACCTGAGACGCAGATGTCTCATCTAGACACCTGGAAATGCAAATGCGCTACGCTAAATGCTAAATGTACTCGTTAAAACTCAAACGTTCATTAAAACACACATGCAGGGTATTGAATTAAAGCTACACTCGTTGTGAATCTAGCCAACAAGTCAGATTTTTAAAATGATTTTCGGCGAAAGCATGAGAAGCTATTATCTGATAGCATGCAACACCCCAAAATACCTGAAGGGGAAGTAAACAAAAGAATTAGCGTAGCCGGCGCTACACAAAACGCAGAAATAAAATATAAAACATTCATTACCTTTGATGATATTCTTTGTTGGCACTCCTATATGTTCCATAAACATCACAATTGGGTCTTTTTCCCGATTAAATCCGTCCATGTATGCCCAAAATATCCATTTGTATAGCCTGTCTGGTTCAGGAAAAGCTCCGTTCCAAAACGCAACGTCATTTTTTAAAATGATATAAGTTGCCTATATTCTTTGACAAAACACTTCAACCTACTTTTGTAAGCCAACTTTAGGTATTTGTAAACGTTAATAATCGATCAAATTGATCACTGGGCGATCTGTATTCAATAGCAGCTACTCAAGAAAACGTTGTCCTTTGTCTCTCTTCAAAAATCGATTCCTGTATGCTGGACGAAATGAAGGATCTATTTGTCATTACACAAAGGATTTTTGTCAATGAAAATTACGTTTTTGGCGACATCGTGTGGAAGTTGTAGGAACTGCAAGCTCCCTGCTATATATTTTTGCTTGCAATAAACAACTCAGAGACTGGCGGTATAATACTTTTCTGTGGTTTTTGTGACCAGGTTTTTCTTGGGATTTCGCTTGCTGTTCACCTTCTGCTTTTGGGTGACAGTGAGAGAACCGTTAGGGTGAGAAGCACAATTCGACCTCAGGTACGTTTCTAAGGTCCTCCGATCCGTGCAAGCCTAACCTCGACCGTGTGGCATTAACCCTTAACAGTTAAAAGTAGGTGTTTACTTCAAACAGTTTGCATTGACTTCTCTCCCCATAGGAATACATTGCCTGCACCCCTAAATTCAACCGGAAGCCTATGTGGGTTATGAATGCTGTATGAACCTGTCATCGATGACAGTCCATCAGGCCACTATGAGGTCTACCTGTGTCGATTCTAAGCTTCCTGGACCAACCGGAAGTGGTTAAATTCACCCTAAAAGTGTTTTGAAACACATAAAATGTCATTATGAAAATCACTGCATTCAACCCTGTGTAGATCAGTCAATTCTTAACTTAAAGACTTAAAACTCAGGATTCTGTAAGAGGCTACCTCAGTCAAGACATGTGTTTACTTATAGCTTCCTGTGCCTACCGGAAGTGCCTTTAATTGGGTCACACTGTCTGTTTTGTAGGGTTAAAAAAGTCACATCTCTCCAAAACTTCATATGTGTGACTAGGTAACCCTCCTGAACTGTAAATCAGTAATTTCTCCCAACAGATGTCAAAGAAAAGCTCTCTCACACACACACAGAAAGGATGGAGTGAAAAAAGTGCGGTGCTTAAAGACACAGAGAGCAGGCAATGGCATTACCATAATCCCTAGGCCGTGCAGAGTTCATCGAGATATCCCGCTTGACCGTAGCTCGCTCGGTCTAAGCGCAGCGACCATTAGAAAAGTAGGCCCAAAATGAAGCCTGCCCCACAACGTCATTTGCTTTTGGGTGACAGTGAAATAACCGTTAGGGTGAGAAGCACAATTCGACCTCAGGTACGTTCCTAAGGTCCTCCTGATCCGTGTAAGCCTAACCTTGACCGTGTTGCATTAACCCTTAACAGTAAAACAGGGTTTTTTGATCTCACAGATTACAATGACCCCTCTCCCCATAGGAATACATTGCCTGCACCCCGAAATTCAACCTAAAGCCTATGTGGGTTATGAATGCCGTATGAACCTGTCATCGATGACAGTCCATCAGGCCACTATGAGGTCTACCTGTGTCGATTCTAAGCTTCCTGGACCAACCGGAAGTGGTTAAAATCACCCTAAAAGTGTATATCCATACAATGCCTGCAGTTTGATAGACATAGTGCATTCAACCCTGTGTAAATCAGTCAGTTCTTAACGTAAGGACTTAAAACTCAGGATTCTGTAAAAGCATACCCCAATGAGGATATGTGTTGACTTATAGCTTCCTGTGCCAACCGAAAGTACCATAATTGGTGTCACAGGTGCTGTTTCAAAGGGTTAAAAAAGTCACATCTTTCCAAAACTTCATATGTGTGATTAGGCAACCCCCATGAACTGTAAATCAGTCATTTTTCCCATAAAATTTCAAAGGAAAACTAAATCACACAGACACACAACTTGGAAGGAGGGACGTATTGGGGTGCGTAGAGACAGACAGTGCCTGCAATAGTTAGCTTTGTTCGAGCTAAAAAAGAACCGTCCGACCTAGAGTTCTGAAACGTTAGAAACCTGTTCTAGACCTCAGGTCGATAGTGTGTGGTGAGTTACGTGGCTCTAGAAGGTTCTCGGACCGAGAAACAGCCTCGTACATTTGCAATGACTTCAATTCATTTTGACCATTACGAAAATGACGACATTTAGAAAAGTCTCAGAGACGCAAGACTAGGTGCATTGAAACCGGCTCGGCCCATAGAGACGGACCCCAACGTTTCTGTCCGATAGCTCATTCAAGGACCCCATAGCAAGGCATGGAAAAAAGTGGATTTTCAGCACCAATTAGGGTTTTGCTCGGGCACCGAAGGACCTATCGAGCCAAAACTCGGGATTCGGGGTCGCCTCACATAGGCCTACACATAATGTTCGAACTGGACCCGCAGCTAGAATGTAACTATGTGTTTTACGTTTTTATGTTTTAAACTGAAGGCGCTGTGAATTATGGGCCTGCTCTGACATATGTGATAGTTGGCTTCTAAATGAGTTGGAAAAAGTGGGTTTGGTGTCAATTGATATCAGTTTGGTGTCAGAATGACATCTAATTGACTGATGGACACTGACTTGCTAGTTGACTTTTGTACATTTGCAATATGTTTAAACGGAGAGGGACCATCCCCAAAATGGCATTCTGAAATCAACACAAAAAATGGCATCACCATAGACTCCAGACTGTGCCGAGTTCAACGAGACGCCCCGCTTGACCGTAGCTCGCTCTGAGTGCAGCGACCTTGAAAAAAAGAAGGCCAAAATGAAGCCTGGCCCTCAATGTCATTTGCTTTTGGGTGACAGTGAGAGAACCGTTAGGGTGAGAAGCACAATTCGACCTCAGGTACGTTCCCAAGGTCCTCCCGATCCGTGCAAGCCTAACCTCGACGTGTGGCATTAACCCTTAACAGTTAAAAGTAGGTGTTTACTTCAAACAGTTTGCATTGACTTCTCTCCCCATAGGAATACATTGCCTGCACCCCTAAATTCAACCGGAAGCCTATGTGGGTTATGAATGCTGTATGAACCTGTCATCGATGACAGTCCATCAGGCCACTATGAGGTCTACCTGTGTCGATTCTAAGCTTCCTGGACCAACCGGAAGTGGTTAAATTCACCCTAAAAGTGTTTTGAAACACATAAAATGTCATTATGAAAATCACTGCATTCAACCCTGTGTAGATCAGTCAATTCTTAACTTAAATACTTAAAAACTCAGGATTCTGTAAGAGGCTACCTCAGTCAAGACATGTGTTTACTTATAGCTTCCTGTGCCAACCGGAAGTGCCTTTAATTGGGTCACACTGTCTGTTTTGTAGGGTTAAAAAAGTTACATCTCTCCAAAACTTCATATGTGTGACTAGGTAACCCTCCTGAACTGTAAATCAGTCATTTCTCCCAACAGATGTCAAAGAAAAGCTCTCTCACACACACACAGCAAGGATGGAGTGAAAAAAGTGCGGTGCTTAAAGACACAGAGAGCAGGCAATGGCATTACCATAATCCCTAGGCCGTGCAGAGTTCATCGAGATATCCCGCTTGACCGTAGCTCGCTCGGTCTAAGCGCAGCGACCATTAGAAAAGTAGGCCCAAAATGAAGCCTGCCCCACAACGTCATTTGCTTTTGGGTGACAGTGAGAGAACCGTTAGGGTGAGAAGCACAATTCGACCTCAGGTACGTTCCTAAGGTCCTCCCGATCCGTGCAAGCCTAACCTTGACCGTGTGGCATTAACCCTTAACAGTAAAACAGGGTTTTTTGATCTCACAGATTACAATGACCCCTCTCCCCATAGGAATACATTGCCTGCACCCCGAAATTCAACCTGAAGCCTATGTGGGTTATGAATGCCGTATGAACCTGTCATCGATGACAGTCCATCAGGCCACTATGAGGTCTACCTGTGTCGATTCTAAGCTTCCTGGACCAACCGGAAGTGGTTAAAATCACCCTAAAAGTGTATATCCATACAATGCCTGCAGTTTGATAGACATAGTGCATTCAACCCTGTGTAAATCAGTCAGTTCTTAACGTAAGGACTTAAAACTCAGGATTCTGTAAAAGCATACCCCAATGAGGATATGTGTTGACTTATAGCTTCCTGTGCCAACCGGAAGTGCCATAATTGGTGTCACAGGTGCTGTTTCAAAGGGTTAAAAAAGTCACATCTTTCCAAAACTTCATATGTGTGATTAGGCAACCCCCATGAACTGTAAATCAGTAATTTTTCCCATAAAATTTCAAAGGAAAACTAAATCACACAGACACACAACTTGGAAGGAGGGACGTATTGGGGTGCGTAGAGACAGACAGTGCCTGCAATAGTTAGCTTTGTTCGAGCTAAAAAAGAACCGTCCGACCTAGAGTTCTGAAACGTTAGAAACCTGTTCTAGACCTCAGGTCGATAGTGCGTGGTGAGTTACGTGGCTCTAGAAGGTTCTCGGACCGAGAAACAGCCTCGTACATTTGCAATGACTTCAATTCATTTTGACCATTACGAAAATGACGACATTTAGAAAAGTCTCAGAGACGCAAGACTAGGTGCATTGAAACCGGCTCGGCCCATAGAGACGGACCCCAACGTTTCTGTCCGATAGCTCATTCAAGGACCCCATAGCAAGGCATGGAAAAAAGTGGATTTTCAGCACCAATTAGGGTTTTGCTCGGGCACCGAAGGACCTATCGAGCCAAAACTCGGGATTCGGGGTCGCCTCACATAGGCCTACACATAATGTTCGAACTGGACCCGCAGCTAGAATGTAACTATGTGTTTTACGTTTTTATGTTTTAAACTGAAGGCGCTGTGAATTATGGGCCTGCTCTGACATATGTGATAGTTGGCTTCTAAATGAGTTGGAAAAAGTGGGTTTGGTGTCAATTGATATCAGTTTGGTGTCAGAATGACATCTAATTGACTGATGGACACTGACTTGCTAGTTGACTTTTGTACATTTGCAATATGTTTAAACGGAGAGGGACCATCCCCAAAATGGCATTCTGAAATCAACACAAAAAATGGCATCACCATAGACTCCAGACTGTGCCGAGTTCAACGAGACGCCCCGCTTGACCGTAGCTCGCTCTGAGTGCAGCGACCTTGAAAAAAAGAAGGCCAAAATGAAGCCTGGCCCTCAATGTCATTTGCTTTTGGGTGACAGTGAGAGAACCGTTAGGGTGAGAAGCACAATTCGACCTCAGGTACGTTCCTAAGGTCCTCCCGATCCGTGCAAGCCTAACCTCGACCGTGTGGCATTAACCCTTAACAGTTAAAAGTAGGTGTTTACTTCAAACAGTTTGCATTGACTTCTCTCCCCATAGGAATACATTGCCTGCACCCCTAAATTCAACCGGAAGCCTATGTGGGTTATGAATGCTGTATGAACCTGTCATCGATGACAGTCCATCAGGCCACTATGAGGTCTACCTGTGTCGATTCTAAGCTTCCTGGACCAACCGGAAGTGGTTCAATTCACCCTAAAAGTGTTTTGAAACACATAAAATGTCATTATGAAAATCACTGCATTCAACCCTGTGTAGATCAGTCAATTCTTAACTTAAATACTTAAAACTCAGGATTCTGTAAGAGGCTACCTCAGTCAAGACATGTGTTTACTTATAGCTTCCTGTGCCAACCGGAAGTGCCTTTAATTGGGTCACACTGTCTGTTTTGTAGGGTTAAAAAAGTTACATCTCTCCAAAACTTCATATGTGTGACTAGGTAACCCTCCTGAACTGTAAATCAGTCATTTCTCCCAACAGATGTCAAAGAAAAGCTCTCTCACACACACACAGCAAGGATGGAGTGAAAAAAGTGCGGTGCTTAAAGACACAGAGAGCAGGCAATGGCATTACCATAATCCCTAGGCCGTGCAGAGTTCATCGAGATATCCCGCTTGACCGTAGCTCGCTCGGTCTAAGCGCAGCGACCATTAGAAAAGTAGGCCCAAAATGAAGCCTGCCCCACAACGTCATTTGCTTTTGGGTGACAGTGAGAGAACCGTTAGGGTGAGAAGCACAATTCGACCTCAGGTACGTTCCTAAGGTCCTCCCGATCCGTGCAAGCCTAACCTTGACCGTGTGGCATTAACCCTTAACAGTAAAACAGGGTTTTTTGATCTCAACAGATTACAATGACCCCTCTCCCCATAGGAATACATTGCCTGCACCCCGAAATTCAACCTGAAGCCTATGTGGGTTATGAATGCCGTATGAACCTGTCATCGATGACAGTCCATCAGGCCACTATGAGGTCTACCTGTGTCGATTCTAAGCTTCCTGGACCAACCGGAAGTGGTTAAAATCACCCTAAAAGTGTATATCCATACAATGCCTGCAGTTTGATAGACATAGTGCATTCAACCCTGTGTAAATCAGTCAGTTCTTAACGTAAGGACTTAAAACTCAGGATTCTGTAAAAGCATACCCCAATGAGGATATGTGTTGACTTATAGCTTCCTGTGCCAACCGAAAGTACCATAATTGGTGTCACAGGTGCTGTTTCAAAGGGTTAAAAAAGTCACATCTTTCCAAAACTTCATATGTGTGATTAGGCAACCCCCATGAACTGTAAATCAGTCATTTTTCCCATAAAATTTCAAAGGAAAACTAAATCACACAGACACACAACTTGGAAGGAGGGACGTATTGGGGTGCGTAGAGACAGACAGTGCCTGCAATAGTTAGCTTTGTTCGAGCTAAAAAAGAACCGTCCGACCTAGAGTTCTGAAACGTTAGAAACCTGTTCTAGACCTCAGGTCGATAGTGCTGTGGTGAGTTACGTGGCTCTAGAAGGTTCTCGGACCGAGAAACAGCCTCGTACATTTGCAATGACTTCAATTCATTTTGACCATTACGAAAATGACGACATTTAGAAAAGTCTCAGAGACGCAAGACTAGGTGCATTGAAACCGGCTCGGCCCATAGAGACGGACCCCAACGTTTCTGTCCGATAGCTCATTCAAGGACCCCATAGCAAGGCATGGAAAAAAGTGGATTTTCAGCACCAATTAGGGTTTTGCTCGGGCACCGAAGGACCTATCGAGCCAAAACTCGGGATTCGGGGTCGCCTCACATAGGCCTACACATAATGTTCGAACTGGACCCGCAGCTAGAACGTAACTATGTGTTTTACGTTTTTATGTTTTAAACTGAAGGCGCTGTGAATTATGGGCCTGCTCTGACATATGTGATAGTTGGCTTCTAAATGAGTTGGAAAAAGTGGGTTTGGTGTCAATTGATATCAGTTTGGTGTCAGAATGACATCTAATTGACTGATGGACACTGACTTGCTAGTTGACTTTTGTACATTTGCAATATGTTTAAACGGAGAGGGACCATCCCCAAAATGGCATTCTGAAATCAACACAAAAAATGGCATCACCATAGACTCCAGACTGTGCCGAGTTCAACGAGACGCCCCGCTTGACCGTAGCTCGCTCTGAGTGCAGCGACCTTGAAAAAAAGAAGGCCAAAATGAAGCCTGGCCCTCAATGTCATTTGCTTTTGGGTGACAGTGAGAGAACCGTTAGGGTGAGAAGCACAATTCGACCTCAGGTACGTTCCTAAGGTCCTCCCGATCCGTGCAAGCCTAACCTCGACCGTGTGGCATTAACCCTTAACAGTTAAAAGTAGGTGTTTACTTCAAACAGTTTGCATTGACTTCTCTCCCCATAGGAATACATTGCCTGCACCCCTAAATTCAACCGGAAGCCTATGTGGGTTATGAATGCTGTATGAACCTGTCATCGATGACAGTCCATCAGGCCACTATGAGGTCTACCTGTGTCGATTCTAAGCTTCCTGGACCAACCGGAAGTGGTTAAATTCACCCTAAAAGTGTTTTGAAACACATAAAATGTCATTATGAAAATCACTGCATTCAACCCTGTGTAGATCAGTCAATTCTTAACTTAAATACTTAAAACTCAGGATTCTGTAAGAGGCTACCTCAGTCAAGACATGTGTTTACTTATAGCTTCCTGTGCCAACCGGAAGTGCCTTTAATTGGGTCACACTGTCTGTTTTGTAGGGTTAAAAAAGTTACATCTCTCCAAAACTTCATATGTGTGACTAGGTAACCCTCCTGAACTGTAAATCAGTCATTTCTCCCAACAGATGTCAAAGAAAAGCTCTCTCACACACACACAGCAAGGATGGAGTGAAAAAAGTGCGGTGCTTAAAGACACAGAGAGCAGGCAATGGCATTACCATAATCCCTAGGCCGTGCAGAGTTCATCGAGATATCCCGCTTGACCGTAGCTCGCTCGGTCTAAGCGCAGCGACCATTAGAAAAGTAGGCCCAAAATGAAGCCTGCCCCACAACGTCATTTGCTTTTGGGTGACAGTGAGAGAACCGTTAGGGTGAGAAGCACAATTCGACCTCAGGTACGTTCCTAAGGTCCTCCCGATCCGTGCAAGCCTAACCTTGACCGTGTGGCATTAACCCTTAACAGTAAAACAGGGTTTTTTGATCTCACAGATTACAATGACCCCTCTCCCCATAGGAATACATTGCCTGCACCCCGAAATTCAACCTGAAGCCTATGTGGGTTATGAATGCCGTATGAACCTGTCATCGATGACAGTCCATCAGGCCACTATGAGGTCTACCTGTGTCGATTCTAAGCTTCCTGGACCAACCGGAAGTGGTTAAAATCACCCTAAAAGTGTATATCCATACAATGCCTGCAGTTTGATAGACATAGTGCATTCAACCCTGTGTAAATCAGTCAGTTCTTAACGTAAGGACTTAAAACTCAGGATTCTGTAAAAGCATACCCCAATGAGGATATGTGTTGACTTATAGCTTCCTGTGCCAACCGAAAGTACCATAATTGGTGTCACAGGTGCTGTTTCAAAGGGTTAAAAAAGTCACATCTTTCCAAAACTTCATATGTGTGATTAGGCAACCCCCATGAACTGTAAATCAGTCATTTTTCCCATAAAATTTCAAAGGAAAACTAAATCACACAGACACACAACTTGGAAGGAGGGACGTATTGGGGTTCGTAGAGACAGACAGTGCCTGCAATAGTTAGCTTTGTTCAAGCTAAAAAAGAACCGTCCGACCTAGAGTTCTGAAACTGTTAGAAACCTGTTCTAGACCTCAGGTCGATAGTGCGTGGTGAGTTACGTGGCTCTAGAAGGTTCTCGGACCGAGAAACAGCCTCGTACATTTGCAATGACTTCAATTCATTTTGACCATTACGAAAATGACGACATTTAGAAAAGTCTCAGAGACGCAAGACTAGGTGCATTGAAACCGGCTCGGCCCATAGAGACGGACCCCAACGTTTCTGTCCGATAGCTCATTCAAGGACCCCATAGCAAGGCATGGAAAAAAGTGGATTTTCAGCACCAATTAGGGTTTTGCTCGGGCACCGAAGGACCTATCGAGCCAAAACTCGGGATTCGGGGTCGCCTCACATAGGCCTACACATAATGTTCGAACTGGACCCGCAGCTAGAACGTAACTATGTGTTTTACGTTTTTATGTTTTAAACTGAAGGCGCTGTGAATTATGGGCCTGCTCTGACATATGTGATAGTTGGCTTCTAAATGAGTTGGAAAAAGTGGGTTTGGTGTCAATTGATATCAGTTTGGTGTCAGAATGACATCTAATTGACTGATGGACACTGACTTGCTAGTTGACTTTTGTACATTTGCAATATGTTTAAACGGAGAGGGACCATCCCCAAAATGGCATTCTGAAATCAACACAAAAAATGGCATCACCATAGACTCCAGACTGTGCCGAGTTCAACGAGACGCCCCGCTTGACCGTAGCTCGCTCTGAGTGCAGCGACCTTGAAAAAAAGAAGGCCAAAATGAAGCCTGGCCCTCAATGTCATTTGCTTTTGGGTGACAGTGAGAGAACCGTTAGGGTGAGAAGCACAATTCGACCTCAGGTACGTTCCTAAGGTCCTCCCGATCCGTGCAAGCCTAACCTCGACCGTGTGGCATTAACCCTTAACAGTTAAAAGTAGGTGTTTACTTCAAACAGTTTGCATTGACTTCTCTCCCCATAGGAATACATTGCCTGCACCCCTAAATTCAACCGGAAGCCTATGTGGGTTATGAATGCTGTATGAACCTGTCATCGATGACAGTCCATCAGGCCACTATGAGGTCTACCTGTGTCGATTCTAAGCTTCCTGGACCAACCGGAAGTGGTTAAATTCACCCTAAAAGTGTTTTGAAACACATAAAATGTCATTATGAAAATCACTGCATTCAACCCTGTGTAGATCAGTCAATTCTTAACTTAAATACTTAAAACTCAGGATTCTGTAAGAGGCTACCTCAGTCAAGACATGTGTTTACTTATAGCTTCCTGTGCCCACCGGAAGTGCCTTTAATTGGGTCACACTGTCTGTTTTGTAGGGTTAAAAAAGTTACATCTCTCCAAAACTTCATATGTGTGACTAGGTAACCCTCCTGAACTGTAAATCAGTCATTTCTCCCAACAGATGTCAAAGAAAAGCTCTCTCACACACACACAGCAAGGATGGAGTGAAAAAAGTGCGGTGCTTAAAGACACAGAGAGCAGGCAATGGCATTACCATAATCCCTAGGCCGTGCAGAGTTCATCGAGATATCCCGCTTGACCGTAGCTCGCTCGGTCTAAGCGCAGCGACCATTAGAAAAGTAGGCCCAAAATGAAGCCTGCCCCACAACGTCATTTGCTTTTGGGTGACAGTGAGAGAACCGTTAGGGTGAGAAGCACAATTCGACCTCAGGTACGTTCCTAAGGTCCTCCCGATCCGTGCAAGCCTAACCTTGACCGTGTGGCATTAACCCTTAACAGTAAAACAGGGTTTTTTGATCTCACAGATTACAATGACCCTCTCTCCCCATAGGAATACATTGCCTGCACCCCGAAATTCAACCTGAAGCCTATGTGGGTTATGAATGCCGTATGAACCTGTCATCGATGACAGTCCATCAGGCCACTATGAGGTCTACCTGTGTCGATTCTAAGCTTCCTGGACCAACCGGAAGTGGTTAAAATCACCCTAAAAGTGTATATCCATACAATGCCTGCAGTTTGATAGACATAGTGCATTCAACCCTGTGTAAATCAGTCAGTTCTTAACGTAAGGACTTAAAACTCAGGATTCTGTAAAAGCATACCCCAATGAGGATATGTGTTGACTTATAGCTTCCTGTGCCAACCGAAAGTACCATAATTGGTGTCACAGGTGCTGTTTCAAAGGGTTAAAAAAGTCACATCTTTCCAAAACTTCATATGTGTGATTAGGCAACCCCCATGAACTGTAAATCAGTCATTTTTCCCATAAAATTTCAAAGGAAAACTAAATCACACAGACACACAACTTGGAAGGAGGGACGTATTGGGGTTCGTAGAGACAGACAGTGCCTGCAATAGTTAGCTTTGTTCAAGCTAAAAAAGAACCGTCCGACCTAGAGTTCTGAAACTGTTAGAAACCTGTTCTA
This sequence comes from Oncorhynchus mykiss, assembly GCF_013265735.2. NCBI lineage: Eukaryota > Metazoa > Chordata > Actinopteri > Salmoniformes > Salmonidae > Oncorhynchus > Oncorhynchus mykiss. The sequence continues at coordinate 36,348,358 of NC_048571.1, forward strand.
GACCTCAGGTCGATAGTGCGTGGTGAGTTACGTGGCTCTAGAAGGTTCTCGGACCGAGAAACAGCCTCGTACATTTGCAATGACTTCAATTCATTTTGACCATTACGAAAATGACGACATTTAGAAAAGTCTCAGAGACGCAAGACTAGGTGCATTGAAACCGGCTCGGCCCATAGAGACGGACCCCAACGTTTCTGTCCGATAGCTCATTCAAGGACCCCATAGCAAGGCATGGAAAAAAGTGGATTTTCAGCACCAATTAGGGTTTTGCTCGGGCACCGAAGGACCTATCGAGCCAAAACTCGGGATTCGGGGTCGCCTCACATAGGCCTACACATAATGTTCGAACTGGACCCGCAGCTAGAACGTAACTATGTGTTTTACGTTTTTATGTTTTAAACTGAAGGCGCTGTGAATTATGGGCCTGCTCTGACATATGTGATAGTTGGCTTCTAAATGAGTTGGAAAAAGTGGGTTTGGTGTCAATTGATATCAGTTTGGTGTCAGAATGACATCTAATTGACTGATGGACACTGACTTGCTAGTTGACTTTTGTACATTTGCAATATGTTTAAACGGAGAGGGACCATCCCCAAAATGGCATTCTGAAATCAACACAAAAAATGGCATCACCATAGACTCCAGACTGTGCCGAGTTCAACGAGACGCCCCGCTTGACCGTAGCTCGCTCTGAGTGCAGCGACCTTGAAAAAAAGAAGGCCAAAATGAAGCCTGGCCCTCAATGTCATTTGCTTTTGGGTGACAGTGAGAGAACCGTTAGGGTGAGAAGCACAATTCGACCTCAGGTACGTTCCTAAGGTCCTCCCGATCCGTGCAAGCCTAACCTCGACCGTGTGGCATTAACCCTTAACAGTTAAAAGTAGGTGTTTACTTCAAACAGTTTGCATTGACTTCTCTCCCCATAGGAATACATTGCCTGCACCCCTAAATTCAACCGGAAGCCTATGTGGGTTATGAATGCTGTATGAACCTGTCATCGATGACAGTCCATCAGGCCACTATGAGGTCTACCTGTGTCGATTCTAAGCTTCCTGGACCAACCGGAAGTGGTTAAATTCACCCTAAAAGTGTTTTGAAACACATAAAATGTCATTATGAAAATCACTGCATTCAACCCTGTGTAGATCAGTCAATTCTTAACTTAAATACTTAAAACTCAGGATTCTGTAAGAGGCTACCTCAGTCAAGACATGTGTTTACTTATAGCTTCCTGTGCCAACCGGAAGTGCCTTTAATTGGGTCACACTGTCTGTTTTGTAGGGTTAAAAAAGTTACATCTCTCCAAAACTTCATATGTGTGACTAGGTAACCCTCCTGAACTGTAAATCAGTCATTTCTCCCAACAGATGTCAAAGAAAAGCTCTCTCACACACACACAGCAAGGATGGAGTGAAAAAAGTGCGGTGCTTAAAGACACAGAGAGCAGGCAATGGCATTACCATAATCCCTAGGCCGTGCAGAGTTCATCGAGATATCCCGCTTGACCGTAGCTCGCTCGGTCTAAGCGCAGCGACCATTAGAAAAGTAGGCCCAAAATGAAGCCTGCCCCACAACGTCATTTGCTTTTGGGTGACAGTGAGAGAACCGTTAGGGTGAGAAGCACAATTCGACCTCAGGTACGTTCCTAAGGTCCTCCCGATCCGTGCAAGCCTAACCTTGACCGTGTGGCATTAACCCTTAACAGTAAAACAGGGTTTTTTGATCTCACAGATTACAATGACCCCTCTCCCCATAGGAATACATTGCCTGCACCCCGAAATTCAACCTGAAGCCTATGTGGGTTATGAATGCCGTATGAACCTGTCATCGATGACAGTCCATCAGGCCACTATGAGGTCTACCTGTGTCGATTCTAAGCTTCCTGGACCAACCGGAAGTGGTTAAAATCACCCTAAAAGTGTATATCCATACAATGCCTGCAGTTTGATAGACATAGTGCATTCAACCCTGTGTAAATCAGTCAGTTCTTAACGTAAGGACTTAAAACTCAGGATTCTGTAAAAGCATACCCCAATGAGGATATGTGTTGACTTATAGCTTCCTGTGCCAACCGAAAGTACCATAATTGGTGTCACAGGTGCTGTTTCAAAGGGTTAAAAAAGTCACATCTTTCCAAAACTTCATATGTGTGATTAGGCAACCCCCATGAACTGTAAATCAGTCATTTTTCCCATAAAATTTCAAAGGAAAACTAAATCACACAGACACACAACTTGGAAGGAGGGACGTATTGGGGTTCGTAGAGACAGACAGTGCCTGCAATAGTTAGCTTTGTTCGAGCTAAAAAAGAACCGTCCGACCTAGAGTTCTGAAACGTTAGAAACCTGTTCTAGACCTCAGGTCGATAGTGCGTGGTGAGTTACGTGGCTCTAGAAGGTTCTCGGACCGAGAAACAGCCTCGTACATTTGCAATGACTTCAATTCATTTTGACCATTACGAAAATGACGACATTTAGAAAAGTCTCAGAGACGCAAGACTAGGTGCATTGAAACCGGCTCGGCCCATAGAGACGGACCCCAACGTTTCTGTCCGATAGCTCATTCAAGGACCCCATAGCAAGGCATGGAAAAAAGTGGATTTTCAGCACCAATTAGGGTTTTGCTCGGGCACCGAAGGACCTATCGAGCCAAAACTCGGGATTCGGGGTCGCCTCACATAGGCCTACACATAATGTTCGAACTGGACCCGCAGCTAGAACGTAACTATGTGTTTTACGTTTTTATGTTTTAAACTGAAGGCGCTGTGAATTATGGGCCTGCTCTGACATATGTGATAGTTGGCTTCTAAATGAGTTGGAAAAAGTGGGTTTGGTGTCAATTGATATCAGTTTGGTGTCAGAATGACATCTAATTGACTGATGGACACTGACTTGCTAGTTGACTTTTGTACATTTGCAATATGTTTAAACGGAGAGGGACCATCCCCAAAATGGCATTCTGAAATCAACACAAAAAATGGCATCACCATAGACTCCAGACTGTGCCGAGTTCAACGAGACGCCCCGCTTGACCGTAGCTCGCTCTGAGTGCAGCGACCTTGAAAAAAGAAGGCCAAAATGAAGCCTGGCCCTCAATGTCATTTGCTTTTGGGTGACAGTGAGAGAACCGTTAGGGTGAGAAGCACAATTCGACCTCAGGTACGTTCCTAAGGTCCTCCCGATCCGTGCAAGCCTAACCTCGACCGTGTGGCATTAACCCTTAACAGTTAAAAGTAGGTGTTTACTTCAAACAGTTTGCATTGACTTCTCTCCCCATAGGAATACATTGCCTGCACCCCGAAATTCAACCTGAAGCCTATGTGGGTTATGAATGCCGTATGAACCTGTCATCGATGACAGTCCATCAGGCCACTATGAGGTCTACCTGTGTCGATTCTAAGCTTCCTGGACCAACCGGAAGTGGTTAAAATCACCCTAAAAGTGTATATCCATACAATGCCTGCAGTTTGATAGACATAGTGCATTCAACCCTGTGTAAATCAGTCAGTTCTTAACGTAAGGACTTAAAACTCAGGATTCTGTAAAAGCATACCCCAATGAGGATATGTGTTGACTTATAGCTTCCTGTGCCAACCGAAAGTACCATAATTGGTGTCACAGGTGCTGTTTCAAAGGGTTAAAAAAGTCACATCTTTCCAAAACTTCATATGTGTGATTAGGCAACCCCCATGAACTGTAAATCAGTCATTTTTCCCATAAAATTTCAAAGGAAAACTAAATCACACAGACACACAACTTGGAAGGAGGGACGTATTGGGGTTCGTAGAGACAGACAGTGCCTGCAATAGTTAGCTTTGTTCGAGCTAAAAAAGAACCGTCCGACCTAGAGTTCTGAAACGTTAGAAACCTGTTCTAGACCTCAGGTCGATAGTGCGTGGTGAGTTACGTGGCTCTAGAAGGTTCTCGGACCGAGAAACAGCCTCGTACATTTGCAATGACTTCAATTCATTTTGACCATTACGAAAATGACGACATTTAGAAAAGTCTCAGAGACGCAAGACTAGGTGCATTGAAACCGGCTCGGCCCATAGAGACGGACCCCAACGTTTCTGTCCGATAGCTCATTCAAGGACCCCATAGCAAGGCATGGAAAAAAGTGGATTTTCAGCACCAATTAGGGTTTTGCTCGGGCACCGAAGGACCTATCGAGCCAAAACTCGGGATTCGGGGTCGCCTCACATAGGCCTACACATAATGTTCGAACTGGACCCGCAGCTAGAACGTAACTATGTGTTTTACGTTTTTATGTTTTAAACTGAAGGCGCTGTGAATTATGGGCCTGCTCTGACATATGTGATAGTTGGCTTCTAAATGAGTTGGAAAAAGTGGGTTTGGTGTCAATTGATATCAGTTTGGTGTCAGAATGACATCTAATTGACTGATGGACACTGACTTGCTAGTTGACTTTTGTACATTTGCAATATGTTTAAACGGAGAGGGACCATCCCCAAAATGGCATTCTGAAATCAACACAAAAAATGGCATCACCATAGACTCCAGACTGTGCCGAGTTCAACGAGACGCCCCGCTTGACCGTAGCTCGCTCTGAGTGCAGCGACCTTGAAAAAAAGAAGGCCAAAATGAAGCCTGGCCCTCAATGTCATTTGCTTTTGGGTGACAGTGAGAGAACCGTTAGGGTGAGAAGCACAATTCGACCTCAGGTACGTTCCTAAGGTCCTCCCGATCCGTGCAAGCCTAACCTCGACCGTGTGGCATTAACCCTTAACAGTTAAAAGTAGGTGTTTACTTCAAACAGTTTGCATTGACTTCTCTCCCCATAGGAATACATTGCCTGCACCCCTAAATTCAACCGGAAGCCTATGTGGGTTATGAATGCTGTATGAACCTGTCATCGATGACAGTCCATCAGGCCACTATGAGGTCTACCTGTGTCGATTCTAAGCTTCCTGGACCAACCGGAAGTGGTTAAATTCACCCTAAAAGTGTTTTGAAACACATAAAATGTCATTATGAAAATCACTGCATTCAACCCTGTGTAGATCAGTCAATTCTTAACTTAAATACTTAAAACTCAGGATTCTGTAAGAGGCTACCTCAGTCAAGACATGTGTTTACTTATAGCTTCCTGTGCCCACCGGAAGTGCCTTTAATTGGGTCACACTGTCTGTTTTGTAGGGTTAAAAAAGTTACATCTCTCCAAAACTTCATATGTGTGACTAGGTAACCCTCCTGAACTGTAAATCAGTCATTTCTCCCAACAGATGTCAAAGAAAAGCTCTCTCACACACACACAGCAAGGATGGAGTGAAAAAAGTGCGGTGCTTAAAGACACAGAGAGCAGGCAATGGCATTACCATAATCCCTAGGCCGTGCAGAGTTCATCGAGATATCCCGCTTGACCGTAGCTCGCTCGGTCTAAGCGCAGCGACCATTAGAAAAGTAGGCCCAAAATGAAGCCTGCCCCACAACGTCATTTGCTTTTGGGTGACAGTGAGAGAACCGTTAGGGTGAGAAGCACAATTCGACCTCAGGTACGTTCCTAAGGTCCTCCCGATCCGTGCAAGCCTAACCTTGACCGTGTGGCATTAACCCTTAACAGTAAAACAGGGTTTTTTGATCTCACAGATTACAATGACCCCTCTCCCCATAGGAATACATTGCCTGCACCCCGAAATTCAACCTGAAGCCTATGTGGGTTATGAATGCCGTATGAACCTGTCATCGATGACAGTCCATCAGGCCACTATGAGGTCTACCTGTGTCGATTCTAAGCTTCCTGGACCAACCGGAAGTGGTTAAAATCACCCTAAAAGTGTATATCCATACAATGCCTGCAGTTTGATAGACATAGTGCATTCAACCCTGTGTAAATCAGTCAGTTCTTAACGTAAGGACTTAAAACTCAGGATTCTGTAAAAGCATACCCCAATGAGGATATGTGTTGACTTATAGCTTCCTGTGCCAACCGAAAGTACCATAATTGGTGTCACAGGTGCTGTTTCAAAGGGTTAAAAAAGTCACATCTTTCCAAAACTTCATATGTGTGATTAGGCAACCCCCATGAACTGTAAATCAGTCATTTTTCCCATAAAATTTCAAAGGAAAACTAAATCACACAGACACACAACTTGGAAGGAGGGACGTATTGGGGTTCGTAGAGACAGACAGTGCCTGCAATAGTTAGCTTTGTTCGAGCTAAAAAAGAACCGTCCGACCTAGAGTTCTGAAACGTTAGAAACCTGTTCTAGACCTCAGGTCGATAGTGCGTGGTGAGTTACGTGGCTCTAGAAGGTTCTCGGACCGAGAAACAGCCTCGTACATTTGCAATGACTTCAATTCATTTTGACCATTACGAAAATGACGACATTTAGAAAAGTCTCAGAGACGCAAGACTAGGTGCATTGAAACCGGCTCGGCCCATAGAGACGGACCCCAACGTTTCTGTCCGATAGCTCATTCAAGGACCCCATAGCAAGGCATGGAAAAAAGTGGATTTTCAGCACCAATTAGGGTTTTGCTCGGGCACCGAAGGACCTATCGAGCCAAAACTCGGGATTCGGGGTCGCCTCACATAGGCCTACACATAATGTTCGAACTGGACCCGCAGCTAGAACGTAACTATGTGTTTTACGTTTTTATGTTTTAAACTGAAGGCGCTGTGAATTATGGGCCTGCTCTGACATATGTGATAGTTGGCTTCTAAATGAGTTGGAAAAAGTGGGTTTGGTGTCAATTGATATCAGTTTGGTGTCAGAATGACATCTAATTGACTGATGGACACTGACTTGCTAGTTGACTTTTGTACATTTGCAATATGTTTAAACGGAGAGGGACCATCCCCAAAATGGCATTCTGAAATCAACACAAAAAATGGCATCACCATAGACTCCAGACTGTGCCGAGTTCAACGAGACGCCCCGCTTGACCGTAGCTCGCTCTGAGTGCAGCGACCTTGAAAAAAAGAAGGCCAAAATGAAGCCTGGCCCTCAATGTCATTTGCTTTTGGGTGACAGTGAGAGAACCGTTAGGGTGAGAAGCACAATTCGACCTCAGGTACGTTCCTAAGGTCCTCCCGATCCGTGCAAGCCTAACCTCGACCGTGTGGCATTAACCCTTAACAGTTAAAAGTAGGTGTTTACTTCAAACAGTTTGCATTGACTTCTCTCCCCATAGGAATACATTGCCTGCACCCCTAAATTCAACCGGAAGCCTATGTGGGTTATGAATGCTGTATGAACCTGTCATCGATGACAGTCCATCAGGCCACTATGAGGTCTACCTGTGTCGATTCTAAGCTTCCTGGACCAACCGGAAGTGGTTAAATTCACCCTAAAAGTGTTTTGAAACACATAAAATGTCATTATGAAAATCACTGCATTCAACCCTGTGTAGATCAGTCAATTCTTAACTTAAATACTTAAAACTCAGGATTCTGTAAGAGGCTACCTCAGTCAAGACATGTGTTTACTTATAGCTTCCTGTGCCAACCGGAAGTGCCTTTAATTGGGTCACACTGTCTGTTTTGTAAGGGTTAAAAAAGTTACATCTCTCCAAAACTTCATATGTGTGACTAGGTAACCCTCCTGAACTGTAAATCAGTCATTTCTCCCAACAGATGTCAAAGAAAAGCTCTCTCACACACACACAGCAAGGATGGAGTGAAAAAAGTGCGGTGCTTAAAGACACAGAGAGCAGGCAATGGCATTACCATAATCCCTAGGCCGTGCAGAGTTCATTGAGATATCCCGCTTGACCGTAGCTCGCTCGGTCTAAGCGCAGCGACCATTAGAAAAGTAGGCCCAAAATGAAGCCTGCCCCACAACGTCATTTGCTTTTGGGTGACAGTGAGAGAACCGTTAGGGTGAGAAGCACAATTCGACCTCAGGTACGTTCCTAAGGTCCTCCCGATCCGTGCAAGCCTAACCTTGACCGTGTGGCATTAACCCGTAACAGTAAAACAGGGTTTTTTGATCTCACAGATTACAATGACCTTCTCTCCCCATAGGAATACATTGCCTGCACCCCGAAATTCAACCTGAAGCCTATGTGGGTTATGAATGCCGTATGAACCTTGTCATCGATGACAGTCCATCAGGCCACTATGAGGTCTACCTGTGTCGATTCTAAGCTTCCTGGACCAACCGGAAGTGGTTAAAATCACCCTAAAAGTGTATATCCATACAATGCCTGCAGTTTGATAGACATAGTGCATTCAACCCTGTGTAAATCAGTCAGTTCTTAACGTAAGGACTTAAAACTCAGGATTCTGTAAAAGCATACCCCAATGAGGATATGTGTTGACTTATAGCTTCCTGTGCCAACCGAAAGTACCATAATTGGTGTCACAGGTGCTGTTTCAAAGGGTTAAAAAAGTCACATCTTTCCAAAACTTCATATGTGTGATTAGGCAACCCCCATGAACTGTAAATCAGTCATTTTTCCCATAAAATTTCAAAGGAAAACTAAATCACACAGACACACAACTTGGAAGGAGGGACGTATTGGGGTTCGTAGAGACAGACAGTGCCTGCAATAGTTAGCTTTGTTCAAGCTAAAAAAGAACCGTCCGACCTAGAGTTCTGAAACGTTAGAAACCTGTTCTAGACCTCAGGTCGATAGTGCGTGGTGAGTTACGTGGCTCTAGAAGGTTCTCGGACCGAGAAACAGCCTCGTACATTTGCAATGACTTCAATTCATTTTGACCATTACGAAAATGACGACATTTAGAAAAGTCTCAGAGACGCAAGACTAGGTGCATTGAAACCGGCTCGGCCCATAGAGACGGACCCCAACGTTTCTGTCCGATAGCTCATTCAAGGACCCCATAGCAAGGCATGGAAAAAAGTGGATTTTCAGCACCAATTAGGGTTTTGCTCGGGCACCGAAGGACCTATCGAGCCAAAACTCGGGATTCGGGGTCGCCTCACATAGGCCTACACATAATGTTCGAACTGGACCCGCAGCTAGAACGTAACTATGTGTTTTACGTTTTTATGTTTTAAACTGAAGGCGCTGTGAATTATGGGCCTGCTCTGACATATGTGATAGTTGGCTTCTAAATGAGTTGGAAAAAGTGGGTTTGGTGTCAATTGATATCAGTTTGGTGTCAGAATGACATCTAATTGACTGATGGACACTGACTTGCTAGTTGACTTTTGTACATTTGCAATATGTTTAAACGGAGAGGGACCATCCCCAAAATGGCATTCTGAAATCAACACAAAAAATGGCATCACCATAGACTCCAGACTGTACCGAGTTCAACGAGACGCCCCGCTTGACCGTAGCTCGCTCTGAGTGCAGCGACCTTGAAAAAAAGAAGGCCAAAATGAAGCCTGGCCCTCAATGTCATTTGCTTTTGGGTGACAGTGAGAGAACCGTTAGGGTGAGAAGCACAATTCGACCTCAGGTACGTTCCTTAAGGTCCTCCCGATCCGTGCAAGCCTAACCTCGACCGTGTGGCATTAACCCTTAACAGTTAAAAGTATGTGTTTACTTCAAACAGTTTGCATTGACTTCTCTCCCCATAGGAATACATTGCCTGCACCCCTAAATTCAACCGGAAGCCTATGTGGGTTATGAATGCTGTATGAACCTGTCATCGATGACAGTCCATCAGGCCACTATGAGGTCTACCTGTGTCGATTCTAAGCTTCCTGGACCAACCGGAAGTGGTTAAATTCACCCTAAAAGTGTTTTGAAACACATAAAATGTCATTATGAAAATCACTGCATTCAATCCTGTGTAGATCAGTCAATTCTTAACTTAAATACTTAAAACTCAGGATTCTGTAAGAGGCTACCTCAGTCAAGACATGTGTTTACTTATAGCTTCCTGTGCCAACCGGAAGTGCCTTTAATTGGGTCACACTGTCTGTTTTGTAGGGTTAAAAAAGTTACATCTCTCCAAAACTTCATATGTGTGACTAGGTAACCCTCCTGAACTGTAAATCAGTCATTTCTCCCAACAGATGTCAAAGAAAAGCTCTCTCACACACACACAGCAAGGATGGAGTGAAAAAAGTGCGGTGCTTAAAGACACAGAGAGCAGGCAATGGCATTACCATAATCCCTAGGCCGTGCAGAGTTCATCGAGATATCCCGCTTGACCGTAGCTCGCTCGGTCTAAGCGCAGCGACCATTAGAAAAGTAGGCCCAAAATGAAGCCTGCCCCACAACGTCATTTGCTTTTGGGTGACAGTGAGAGAACCGTTAGGGTGAGAAGCACAATTCGACCTCAGGTACGTTCCTAAGGTCCTCCCGATCCGTGCAAGCCTAACCTTGACCGTGTGGCATTAACCCTTAACAGTAAAACAGGGTTTTTTGATCTCACAGATTACAATGACCCCTCTCCCCATAGGAATACATTGCCTGCACCCCGAAATTCAACCTGAAGCCTATGTGGGTTATGAATGCCGTATGAACCTGTCATCGATGACAGTCCATCAGGCCACTATGAGGTCTACCTGTGTCGATTCTAAGCTTCCTGGACCAACCGGAAGTGGTTAAAATCACCCTAAAAGTGTATATCCATACAATGCCTGCAGTTTGATAGACATAGTGCATTCAACCCTGTGTAAATCAGTCAGTTCTTAACGTAAGGACTTAAAACTCAGGATTCTGTAAAAGCATACCCCAATGAGGATATGTGTTGACTTATAGCTTCCTGTGCCAACCGAAAGTACCATAATTGGTGTCACAGGTGCTGTTTCAAAGGGTTAAAAAAGTCACATCTTTCCAAAACTTCATATGTGTGATTAGGCAACCCCCATGAACTGTAAATCAGTCATTTTTCCCATAAAATTTAAAAGGAAAACTAAATCACACAGACACACAACTTGGAAGGAGGGACGTATTGGGGTTCGTAGAGACAGACAGTGCCTGCAATAGTTAGCTTTGTTCAAGCTAAAAAAGAACCGTCCGACCTAGAGTTCTGAAACGTTAGAAACCTGTTCTAGACCTCAGGTCGATAGTGCGTGGTGAGTTACGTGGCTCTAGAAGGTTCTCGGACCGAGAAACAGCCTCGTACATTTGCAATGACTTCAATTCATTTTGACCATTACGAAAATGACGACATTTAGAAAAGTCTCAGAGACGCAAGACTAGGTGCATTGAAACCGGCTCGGCCCATAGAGACGGACCCCAACGTTTCTGTCCGATAGCTCATTCAAGGACCCCATAGCAAGGCATGGAAAAAAGTGGATTTTCAGCACCAATTAGGGTTTTGCTCGGGCACCGAAGGACCTATCGAGCCAAAACTCGGGATTCGGGGTCGCCTCACATAGGCCTACACATAATGTTCGAACTGGACCCGCAGCTAGAACGTAACTATGTGTTTTACGTTTTTATGTTTTAAACTGAAGGCGCTGTGAATTATGGGCCTGCTCTGACATATGTGATAGTTGGCTTCTAAATGAGTTGGAAAAAGTGGGTTTGGTGTCAATTGATATCAGTTTGGTGTCAGAATGACATCTAATTGACTGATGGACACTGACTTGCTAGTTGACTTTTGTACATTTGCAATATGTTTAAACGGAGAGGGACCATCCCCAAAATGGCATTCTGAAATCAACACAAAAAATGGCATCACCATAGACTCCAGACTGTGCCGAGTTCAACGAGACGCCCCGCTTGACCGTAGCTCGCTCTGAGTGCAGCGACCTTGAAAAAAAGAAGGCCAAAATGAAGCCTGGCCCTCAATGTCATTTGCTTTTGGGTGACAGTGAGAGAACCGTTAGGGTGAGAAGCACAATTCGACCTCAGGTACGTTCCTAAGGTCCTCCCGATCCGTGCAAGCCTAACCTCGACCGTGTGGCATTAACCCTTAACAGTTAAAAGTAGGTGTTTACTTCAAACAGTTTGCATTGACTTCTCTCCCCATAGGAATACATTGCCTGCACCCCTAAATTCAACCGGAAGCCTATGTGGGTTATGAATGCTGTATGAACCTGTCATCGATGACAGTCCATCAGGCCACTATGAGGTCTACCTGTGTCGATTCTAAGCTTCCTGGACCAACCGGAAGTGGTTAAATTCACCCTAAAAGTGTTTTGAAACACATAAAATGTCATTATGAAAATCACTGCATTCAACCCTGTGTAGATCAGTCAATTCTTAACTTAAATACTTAAAACTCAGGATTCTGTAAGAGGCTACCTCAGTCAAGACATGTGTTTACTTATAGCTTCCTGTGCCCACCGGAAGTGCCTTTAATTGGGTCACACTGTCTGTTTTGTAGGGTTAAAAAAGTTACATCTCTCCAAAACTTCATATGTGTGACTAGGTAACCCTCCTGAACTGTAAATCAGTCATTTCTCCCAACAGATGTCAAAGAAAAGCTCTCTCACACACACACAGCAAGGATGGAGTGAAAAAAGTGCGGTGCTTAAAGACACAGAGAGCAGGCAATGGCATTACCATAATCCCTAGGCCGTGCAGAGTTCATCGAGATATCCCGCTTGACCGTAGCTCGCTCGGTCTAAGCGCAGCGACCATTAGAAAAGTAGGCCCAAAATGAAGCCTGCCCCACAACGTCATTTGCTTTTGGGTGACAGTGAGAGAACCGTTAGGGTGAGAAGCACAATTCGACCTCAGGTACGTTCCTAAGGTCCTCCCGATCCGTGCAAGCCTAACCTTGACCGTGTGGCATTAACCCTTAACAGTAAAACAGGGTTTTTTGATCTCACAGATTACAATGACTTCTCTCCCCATAGGAATACATTGCCTGCACCCCGAAATTCAACCTGAAGCCTATGTGGGTTATGAATGCCGTATGAACCTTGTCATCGATGACAGTCCATCAGGCCACTATGAGGTCTACCTGTGTCGATTCTAAGCTTCCTGGACCAACCGGAAGTGGTTAAAATCACCCTAAAAGTGTATATCCATACAATGCCTGCAGTTTGATAGACATAGTGCATTCAACCCTGTGTAAATCAGTCAGTTCTTAACGTAAGGACTTAAAACTCAGGATTCTGTAAAAGCATACCCCAATGAGGATATGTGTTGACTTATAGCTTCCTGTGCCAACCGAAAGTACCATAATTGGTGTCACAGGTGCTGTTTCAAAGGGTTAAAAAAGTCACATCTTTCCAAAACTTCATATGTGTGATTAGGCAACCCCCATGAACTGTAAATCAGTCATTTTTCCCATAAAATTTCAAAGGAAAACTAAATCACACAGACACACAACTTGGAAGGAGGGACGTATTGGGGTTCGTAGAGACAGACAGTGCCTGCAATAGTTAGCTTTGTTCAAGCTAAAAAAGAACCGTCCGACCTAGAGTTCTGAAACGTTAGAAACCTGTTCTAGACCTCAGGTCGATAGTGCGTGGTGAGTTACGTGGCTCTAGAAGGTTCTCGGACCGAGAAACAGCCTCGTACATTTGCAATGACTTCAATTCATTTTGACCATTACGAAAATGACGACATTTAGAAAAGTCTCAGAGACGCAAGACTAGGTGCATTGAAACCGGCTCGGCCCATAGAGACGGACCCCAACGTTTCTGTCCGATAGCTCATTCAAGGACCCCATAGCAAGGCATGGAAAAAAGTGGATTTTCAGCACCAATTAGGGTTTTGCTCGGGCACCGAAGGACCTATCGAGCCAAAACTCGGGATTCGGGGTCGCCTCACATAGGCCTACACATAATGTTCGAACTGGACCCGCAGCTAGAACGTAACTATGTGTTTTACGTTTTTATGTTTTAAACTGAAGGCGCTGTGAATTATGGGCCTGCTCTGACATATGTGATAGTTGGCTTCTAAATGAGTTGGAAAAAGTGGGTTTGGTGTCAATTGATATCAGTTTGGTGTCAGAATGACATCTAATTGACTGATGGACACTGACTTGCTAGTTGACTTTTGTACATTTGCAATATGTTTAAACGGAGAGGGACCATCCCCAAAATGGCATTCTGAAATCAACACAAAAAATGGCATCACCATAGACTCCAGACTGTACCGAGTTCAACGAGACGCCCCGCTTGACCGTAGCTCGCTCTGAGTGCAGCGACCTTGAAAAAAAGAAGGCCAAAATGAAGCCTGGCCCTCAATGTCATTTGCTTTTGGGTGACAGTGAGAGAACCGTTAGGGTGAGAAGCACAATTCGACCTCAGGTACGTTCCTTAAGGTCCTCCCGATCCGTGCAAGCCTAACCTCGACCGTGTGGCATTAACCCTTAACAGTTAAAAGTATGTGTTTACTTCAAACAGTTTGCATTGACTTCTCTCCCCATAGGAATACATTGCCTGCACCCCTAAATTCAACCGGAAGCCTATGTGGGTTATGAATGCTGTATGAACCTGTCATCGATGACAGTCCATCAGGCCACTATGAGGTCTACCTGTGTCGATTCTAAGCTTCCTGGACCAACCGGAAGTGGTTAAATTCACCCTAAAAGTGTTTTGAAACACATAAAATGTCATTATGAAAATCACTGCATTCAATCCTGTGTAGATCAGTCAATTCTTAACTTAAATACTTAAAACTCAGGATTCTGTAAGAGGCTACCTCAGTCAAGACATGTGTTTACTTATAGCTTCCTGTGCCAACCGGAAGTGCCTTTAATTGGGTCACACTGTCTGTTTTGTAGGGTTAAAAAAGTTACATCTCTCCAAAACTTCATATGTGTGACTAGGTAACCCTCCTGAACTGTAAATCAGTCATTTCTCCCAACAGATGTCAAAGAAAAGCTCTCTCACACACACACAGCAAGGATGGAGTGAAAAAAGTGCGGTGCTTAAAGACACAGAGAGCAGGCAATGGCATTACCATAATCCCTAGGCCGTGCAGAGTTCATCGAGATATCCCGCTTGACCGTAGCTCGCTCGGTCTAAGCGCAGCGACCATTAGAAAAGTAGGCCCAAAATGAAGCCTGCCCCACAACGTCATTTGCTTTTGGGTGACAGTGAGAGAACCGTTAGGGTGAGAAGCACAATTCGACCTCAGGTACGTTCCTAAGGTCCTCCCGATCCGTGCAAGCCTAACCTTGACCGTGTGGCATTAACCCGTAACAGTAAAACAGGGTTTTTTGATCTCACAGATTACAATGACCTTCTCTCCCCATAGGAATACATTGCCTGCACCCCGAAATTCAACCTGAAGCCTATGTGGGTTATGAATGCCGTATGAACTTGTCATCGATGACAGTCCATCAGGCCACTATGAGGTCTACCTGTGTCGATTCTAAGCTTCCTGGACCAACCGGAAGTGGTTAAAATCACCCTAAAAGTGTATATCCATACAATGCCTGCAGTTTGATAGACATAGTGCATTCAACCCTGTGTAAATCAGTCAGTTCTTAACGTAAGGACTTAAAACTCAGGATTCTGTAAAAGCATACCCCAATGAGGATATGTGTTGACTTATAGCTTCCTGTGCCAACCGAAAGTACCATAATTGGTGTCACAGGTGCTGTTTCAAAGGGTTAAAAAAGTCACATCTTTCCAAAACTTCATATGTGTGATTAGGCAACCCCCATGAACTGTAAATCAGTCATTTTTCCCATAAAATTTCAAAGGAAAACTAAATCACACAGACACACAACTTGGAAGGAGGGACGTATTGGGGTTCGTAGAGACAGACAGTGCCTGCAATAGTTAGCTTTGTTCAAGCTAAAAAAGAACCGTCCGACCTAGAGTTCTGAAACGTTAGAAACCTGTTCTAGACCTCAGGTCGATAGTGCGTGGTGAGTTACGTGGCTCTAGAAGGTTCTCGGACCGAGAAACAGCCTCGTACATTTGCAATGACTTCAATTCATTTTGACCATTACGAAAATGACGACATTTAGAAAAGTCTCAGAGACGCAAGACTAGGTGCATTGAAACCGGCTCGGCCCATAGAGACGGACCCCAACGTTTCTGTCCGATAGCTCATTCAAGGACCCCATAGCAAGGCATGGAAAAAAGTGGATTTTCAGCACCAATTAGGGTTTTGCTCGGGCACCGAAGGACCTATCGAGCCAAAACTCGGGATTCGGGGTCGCCTCACATAGGCCTACACATAATGTTCGAACTGGACCCGCAGCTAGAACGTAACTATGTGTTTTACGTTTTTATGTTTTAAACTGAAGGCGCTGTGAATTATGGGCCTGCTCTGACATATGTGATAGTTGGCTTCTAAATGAGTTGGAAAAAGTGGGTTTGGTGTCAATTGATATCAGTTTGGTGTCAGAATGACATCTAATTGACTGATGGACACTGACTTGCTAGTTGACTTTTGTACATTTGCAATATGTTTAAACGGAGAGGGACCATCCCCAAAATGGCATTCTGAAATCAACACAAAAAATGGCATCACCATAGACTCCAGACTGTGCCGAGTTCAACGAGACGCCCCGCTTGACCGTAGCTCGCTCTGAGTGCAGCGACCTTGAAAAAAAGAAGGCCAAAATGAAGCCTGGCCCTCAATGTCATTTGCTTTTGGGTGACAGTGAGAGAACCGTTAGGGTGAGAAGCACAATTCGACCTCAGGTACGTTCCTAAGGTCCTCCCGATCCGTGCAAGCCTAACCTCGACCGTGTGGCATTAACCCTTAACAGTTAAAAGTAGGTGTTTACTTCAAACAGTTTGCATTGACTTCTCTCCCCATAGGAATACATTGCCTGCACCCCTAAATTCAACCGGAAGCCTATGTGGGTTATGAATGCTGTATGAACCTGTCATCGATGACAGTCCATCAGGCCACTATGAGGTCTACCTGTGTCGATTCTAAGCTTCCTGGACCAACCGGAAGTGGTTAAATTCACCCTAAAAGTGTTTTGAAACACATAAAATGTCATTATGAAAATCACTGCATTCAACCCTGTGTAGATCAGTCAATTCTTAACTTAAATACTTAAAACTCAGGATTCTGTAAGAGGCTACCTCAGTCAAGACATGTGTTTACTTATAGCTTCCTGTGCCAACCGGAAGTGCCTTTAATTGGGTCACACTGTCTGTTTTGTAGGGTTAAAAAAGTTACATCTCTCCAAAACTTCATATGTGTGACTAGGTAACCCTCCTGAACTGTAAATCAGTCATTTCTCCCAACAGATGTCAAAGAAAAGCTCTCTCACACACACACAGCAAGGATGGAGTGAAAAAAGTGCGGTGCTTAAAGACACAGAGAGCAGGCAATGGCATTACCATAATCCCTAGGCCGTGCAGAGTTCATCGAGATATCCCGCTTGACCGTAGCTCGCTCGGTCTAAGCTGCAGCGACCATTAGAAAAGTAGGCCCAAAATGAAGCCTGCCCCACAACGTCATTTGCTTTTGGGTGACAGTGAGAGAACCGTTAGGGTGAGAAGCACAATTCGACCTCAGGTACGTTCCTAAGGTCCTCCCGATCCGTGCAAGCCTAACCTTGACCGTGTGGCATTAACCCTTAACAGTAAAACAGGGTTTTTTGATCTCACAGATTACAATGACCCCTCTCCCCATAGGAATACATTGCCTGCACCCCGAAATTCAACCTGAAGCCTATGTGGGTTATGAATGCCGTATGAACCTGTCATCGATGACAGTCCATCAGGCCACTATGAGGTCTACCTGTGTCGATTCTAAGCTTCCTGGACCAACCGGAAGTGGTTAAAATCACCCTAAAAGTGTATATCCATACAATGCCTGCAGTTTGATAGACATAGTGCATTCAACCCTGTGTAAATCAGTCAGTTCTTAACGTAAGGACTTAAAACTCAGGATTCTGTAAAAGCATACCCCAATGAGGATATGTGTTGACTTATAGCTTCCTGTGCCAACCGAAAGTACCATAATTGGTGTCACAGGTGCTGTTTCAAAGGGTTAAAAAAGTCACATCTTTCCAAAACTTCATATGTGTGATTAGGCAACCCCCATGAACTGTAAATCAGTCATTTTTCCCATAAAATTTCAAAGGAAAACTAAATCACACAGACACACAACTTGGAAGGAGGGACGTATTGGGGTTCGTAGAGACAGACAGTGCCTGCAATAGTTAGCTTTGTTCAAGCTAAAAAAGAACCGTCCGACCTAGAGTTCTGAAACGTTAGAAACCTGTTCTAGACCTCAGGTCGATAGTGCGTGGTGAGTTACGTGGCTCTAGAAGGTTCTCGGACCGAGAAACAGCCTCGTACATTTGCAATGACTTCAATTCATTTTGACCATTACGAAAATGACGACATTTAGAAAAGTCTCAGAGACGCAAGACTAGGTGCATTGAAACCGGCTCGGCCCATAGAGACGGACCCCAACGTTTCTGTCCGATAGCTCATTCAAGGACCCCATAGCAAGGCATGGAAAAAAGTGGATTTTCAGCACCAATTAGGGTTTTGCTCGGGCACCGAAGGACCTATCGAGCCAAAACTCGGGATTCGGGGTCGCCTCACATAGGCCTACACATAATGTTCGAACTGGACCCGCAGCTAGAACGTAACTATGTGTTTTACGTTTTTATGTTTTAAACTGAAGGCGCTGTGAATTATGGGCCTGCTCTGACATATGTGATAGTTGGCTTCTAAATGAGTTGGAAAAAGTGGGTTTGGTGTCAATTGATATCAGTTTGGTGTCAGAATGACATCTAATTGACTGATGGACACTGACTTGCTAGTTGACTTTTGTACATTTGCAATATGTTTAAACGGAGAGGGACCATCCCCAAAATGGCATTCTGAAATCAACACAAAAAATGGCATCACCATAGACTCCAGACTGTGCCGAGTTCAACGAGACGCCCCGCTTGACCGTAGCTCGCTCTGAGTGCAGCGACCTTGAAAAAAAGAAGGCCAAAATGAAGCCTGGCCCTCAATGTCATTTGCTTTTGGGTGACAGTGAGAGAACCGTTAGGGTGAGAAGCACAATTCGACCTCAGGTACGTTCCTAAGGTCCTCCCGATCCGTGCAAGCCTAACCTCGACCGTGTGGCATTAACCCTTAACAGTTAAAAGTAGGTGTTTACTTCAAACAGTTTGCATTGACTTCTCTCCCCATAGGAATACATTGCCTGCACCCCTAAATTCAACCGGAAGCCTATGTGGGTTATGAATGCTGTATGAACCTGTCATCGATGACAGTCCATCAGGCCACTATGAGGTCTACCTGTGTCGATTCTAAGCTTCCTGGACCAACCGGAAGTGGTTAAATTCACCCTAAAAGTGTTTTGAAACACATAAAATGTTATTATGAAAATCACTGCATTCAACCCTGTGTAGATCAGTCAATTCTTAACTTAAATACTTAAAACTCAGGATTCTGTAAGAGGCTACCTCAGTCAAGACATGTGTTTACTTATAGCTTCCTGTGCCAACCGGAAGTGCCTTTAATTGGGTCACACTGTCTGTTTTGTAGGGTTAAAAAAGTTACATCTCTCCAAAACTTCATATGTGTGACTAGGTAACCCTCCTGAACTGTAAATCAGTCATTTCTCCCAACAGATGTCAAAGAAAAGCTCTCTCACACACACACAGCAAGGATGGAGTGAAAAAAGTGCGGTGCTTAAAGACACAGAGAGCAGGCAATGGCATTACCATAATCCCTAGGCCGTGCAGAGTTCATCGAGATATCCCGCTTGACCGTAGCTCGCTCGGTCTAAGCGCAGCGACCATTAGAAAAGTAGGCCCAAAATGAAGCCTGCCCCACAACGTCATTTGCTTTTGGGTGACAGTGAGAGAACCGTTAGGGTGAGAAGCACAATTCGACCTCAGGTACGTTCCTAAGGTCCTCCCGATCCGTGCAAGCCTAACCTTGACCGTGTGGCATTAACCCTTAACAGTAAAACAGGGTTTTTTGATCTCACAGATTACAATGACCCCTCTCCCCATAGGAATACATTGCCTGCACCCCGAAATTCAACCTGAAGCCTATGTGGGTTATGAATGCCGTATGAACCTGTCATCGATGACAGTCCATCAGGCCACTATGAGGTCTACCTGTGTCGATTCTAAGCTTCCTGGACCAACCGGAAGTGGTTAAAATCACCCTAAAAGTGTATATCCATACAATGCCTGCAGTTTGATAGACATAGTGCATTCAACCCTGTGTAAATCAGTCAGTTCTTAACGTAAGGACTTAAAACTCAGGATTCTGTAAAAGCATACCCCAATGAGGATATGTGTTGACTTATAGCTTCCTGTGCCAACCGAAAGTACCATAATTGGTGTCACAGGTGCTGTTTCAAAGGGTTAAAAAAGTCACATCTTTCCAAAACTTCATATGTGTGATTAGGCAACCCCCATGAACTGTAAATCAGTCATTTTTCCCATAAAATTTCAAAGGAAAACTAAATCACACAGACACACAACTTGGAAGGAGGGACGTATTGGGGTTCGTAGAGACAGACAGTGCCTGCAATAGTTAGCTTTGTTCAAGCTAAAAAAGAACCGTCCGACCTAGAGTTCTGAAATGTTAGAAACCTGTTCTAGACCTCAGGTCGATAGTGCGTGGTGAGTTACGTGGCTCTAGAAGGTTCTCGGACCGAGAAACAGCCTCGTACATTTGCAATGACTTCAATTCATTTTGACCATTACGAAAATGACGACATTTAGAAAAGTCTCAGAGACGCAAGACTAGGTGCATTGAAACCGGCTCGGCCCATAGAGACGGACCCCAACGTTTCTGTCCGATAGCTCATTCAAGGACCCCATAGCAAGGCATGGAAAAAAGTGGATTTTCAGCACCAATTAGGGTTTTGCTCGGGCACCGAAGGACCTATCGAGCCAAAACTCGGGATTCGGGGTCGCCTCACATAGGCCTACACATAATGTTCGAACTGGACCCGCAGCTAGAACGTAACTATGTGTTTTACGTTTTTATGTTTTAAACTGAAGGCGCTGTGAATTATGGGCCTGCTCTGACATATGTGATAGTTGGCTTCTAAATGAGTTGGAAAAAGTGGGTTTGGTGTCAATTGATATCAGTTTGGTGTCAGAATGACATCTAATTGACTGATGGACACTGACTTGCTAGTTGACTTTTGTACATTTGCAATATGTTTAAACGGAGAGGGACCATCCCCAAAATGGCATTCTGAAATCAACACAAAAAATGGCATCACCATAGACTCCAGACTGTGCCGAGTTCAACGAGACGCCCCGCTTGACCGTAGCTCGCTCTGAGTGCAGCGACCTTGAAAAAAAGAAGGCCAAAATGAAGCCTGGCCCTCAATGTCATTTGCTTTTGGGTGACAGTGAGAGAACCGTTAGGGTGAGAAGCACAATTCGACCTCAGGTACGTTCCTAAGGTCCTCCCGATCCGTGCAAGCCTAACCTCGACCGTGTGGCATTAACCCTTAACAGTTAAAAGTAGGTGTTTACTTCAAACAGTTTGCATTGACTTCTCTCCCCATAGGAATACATTGCCTGCACCCCTAAATTCAACCGGAAGCCTATGTGGGTTATGAATGCTGTATGAACCTGTCATCGATGACAGTCCATCAGGCCACTATGAGGTCTACCTGTGTCGATTCTAAGCTTCCTGGACCAACCGGAAGTGGTTAAATTCACCCTAAAAGTGTTTTGAAACACATAAAATGTCATTATGAAAATCACTGCATTCAACCCTGTGTAGATCAGTCAATTCTTAACTTAAATACTTAAAACTCAGGATTCTGTAAGAGGCTACCTCAGTCAAGACATGTGTTTACTTATAGCTTCCTGTGCCCACCGGAAGTGCCTTTAATTGGGTCACACTGTCTGTTTTGTAGGGTTAAAAAAGTTACATCTCTCCAAAACTTCATATGTGTGACTAGGTAACCCTCCTGAACTGTAAATCAGTCATTTCTCCCAACAGATGTCAAAGAAAAGCTCTCTCACACACACACAGCAAGGATGGAGTGAAAAAAGTGCGGTGCTTAAAGACACAGAGAGCAGGCAATGGCATTACCATAATCCCTAGGCCGTGCAGAGTTCATCGAGATATCCCGCTTGACCGTAGCTCGCTCGGTCTAAGCGCAGCGACCATTAGAAAAGTAGGCCCAAAATGAAGCCTGCCCCACAACGTCATTTGCTTTTGGGTGACAGTGAGAGAACCGTTAGGGTGAGAAGCACAATTCGACCTCAGGTACGTTCCTAAGGTCCTCCCGATCCGTGCAAGCCTAACCTTGACCGTGTGGCATTAACCCTTAACAGTAAAACAGGTTTTTTTGATCTCACAGATTACAATGACCCCTCTCCCCATAGGAATACATTGCCTGCACCCCGAAATTCAACCTGAAGCCTATGTGGGTTATGAATGCCGTATGAACCTGTCATCGATGACAGTCCATCAGGCCACTATGAGGTCTACCTGTGTCGATTCTAAGCTTCCTGGACCAACCGGAAGTGGTTAAAATCACCCTAAAAGTGTATATCCATACAATGCCTGCAGTTTGATAGACATAGTGCATTCAACCCTGTGTAAATCAGTCAGTTCTTAACGTAAGGACTTAAAACTCAGGATTCTGTAAAAGCATACCCCAATGAGGATATGTGTTGACTTATAGCTTCCTGTGCCAACCGAAAGTACCATAATTGGTGTCACAGGTGCTGTTTCAAAGGGTTAAAAAAGTTACATCTTTCCAAAACTTCATATGTGTGATTAGGCAACCCCCATGAACTGTAAATCAGTCATTTTTCCCATAAAATTTCAAAGGAAAACTAAATCACACAGACACACAACTTGGAAGGAGGGACGTATTGGGGTTCGTAGAGACAGACAGTGCCTGCAATAGTTAGCTTTGTTCGAGCTAAAAAAGAACCGTCCGACCTAGAGTTCTGAAACGTTAGAAACCTGTTCTAGACCTCAGGTCGATAGTGCGTGGTGAGTTACGTGGCTCTAGAAGGTTCTCGGACCGAGAAACAGCCTCGTACATTTGCAATGACTTCAATTCATTTTGACCATTACGAAAATGACGACATTTAGAAAAGTCTCAGAGACGCAAGACTAGGTGCATTGAAACCGGCTCGGCCCATAGAGACGGACCCCAAAGTTTCTGTCCGATAGCTCATTCAAGGACCCCATAGCAAGGCATGGAAAAAAGTGGATTTTCAGCACCAATTAGGGTTTTGCTCGGGCACCGAAGGATCTAGCGAGCCAAAACTCGGGATTCGGGGTCGCCTCACATAGGCCTACACATAATGTTCGAACTGGACCCGCAGCTAGAACGTAACTATGTGTTTTACGTTTTTATGTTTTAAACTGAAGGCGCTGTGAATTATGGGCCTGCTCTGACATATGTGATAGTTGGCTTCTAAATGAGTTGGAAAAAGTGGGTTTGGTGTCAATTGATATCAGTTTGGTGTCAGAATGACATCTAATTGACTGATGGACACTGACTTGCTAGTTGACTTTTGTACATTTGCAATATGTTTAAACGGAGAGGGACCATCCCCAAAATGGCATTCTGAAATCAACACAAAAAATGGCATCACCATAGACTCCAGACTGTGCCGAGTTCAATGAGACGCCCCGCTTGACCGTAGCTCGCTCTGAGTGCAGCGACCTTGAAAAAAAGAAGGCCAAAATGAAGCCTGGCCCTCAATGTCATTTGCTTTTGGGTGACAGTGAGAGAACCGTTAGGGTGAGAAGCACAATTCGACCTCAGGTACGTTCCTAAGGTCCTCCCGATCCGTGCAAGCCTAACCTCGACCGTGTGGCATTAACCCTTAACAGTTAAAAGTAGGTGTTTACTTCAAACAGTTTGCATTGACTTCTCTCCCCATAGGAATACATTGCCTGCACCCCTAAATTCAACCGGAAGCCTATGTGGGTTATGAATGCTGTATGAACCTGTCATCGATGACAGTCCATCAGGCCACTATGAGGTCTACCTGTGTCGATTCTAAGCTTCCTGGACCAACCGGAAGTGGTTAAATTCACCCTAAAAGTGTTTTGAAACACATAAAATGTCATTATGAAAATCACTGCATTCAACCCTGTGTAGATCAGTCAATTCTTAACTTAAATACTTAAAACTCAGGATTCTGTAAGAGGCTACCTCAGTCAAGACATGTGTTTACTTATAGCTTCCTGTGCCCACCGGAAGTGCCTTTAATTGGGTCACACTGTCTGTTTTGTAGGGTTAAAAAAGTTACATCTCTCCAAAACTTCATATGTGTGACTAGGTAACCCTCCTGAACTGTAAATCAGTCATTTCTCCCAACAGATGTCAAAGAAAAGCTCTCTCACACACACACAGCAAGGATGGAGTGAAAAAAGTGCGGTGCTTAAAGACACAGAGAGCAGGCAATGGCATTACCATAATCCCTAGGCCGTGCAGAGTTCATCGAGATATCCCGCTTGACCGTAGCTCGCTCGGTCTAAGTGCAGCGACCATTAGAAAAGTAGGCCCAAAATGAAGCCTGCCCCACAACGTCATTTGCTTTTGGGTGACAGTGAGAGAACCGTTAGGGTGAGAAGCACAATTCGACCTCAGGTACGTTCCTAAGGTCCTCCCGATCCGTGCAAGCCTAACCTTGACCGTGTGGCATTAACCCTTAACAGTAAAACAGGGTTTTTTGATCTCACAGATTACAATGACCCCTCTCCCCATAGGAATACATTGCCTGCACCCCGAAATTCAACCTGAAGCCTATGTGGGTTATGAATGCCGTATGAACCTGTCATCGATGACAGTCCATCAGGCCACTATGAGGTCTACCTGTGTCGATTCTAAGCTTCCTGGACCAACCGGAAGTGGTTAAAATCACCCTAAAAGTGTATATCCATACAATGCCTGCAGTTTGATAGACATAGTGCATTCAACCCTGTGTAAATCAGTCAGTTCTTAACGTAAGGACTTAAAACTCAGGATTCTGTAAAAGCATACCCCAATGAGGATATGTGTTGACTTATAGCTTCCTGTGCCAACCGAAAGTACCATAATTGGTGTCACAGGTGCTGTTTCAAAGGGTTAAAAAAGTCACATCTTTCCAAAACTTCATATGTGTGATTAGGCAACCCCCATGAACTGTAAATCAGTCATTTTTCCCATAAAATTTCAAAGGAAAACTAAATCACACAGACACACAACTTGGAAGGAGGGACGTATTGGGGTTCGTAGAGACAGACAGTGCCTGCAATAGTTAGCTTTGTTCAAGCTAAAAAAGAACCGTCCGACCTAGAGTTCTGAAACGTTAGAAACCTGTTCTAGACCTCAGGTCGATAGTGCGTGGTGAGTTACGTGGCTCTAGAAGGTTCTCGGACCGAGAAACAGCCTCGTACATTTGCAATGACTTCAATTCATTTTGACCATTACGAAAATGACGACATTTAGAAAAGTCTCAGAGACGCAAGACTAGGTGCATTGAAACCGGCTCGGCCCATAGAGACGGACCCCAACGTTTCTGTCCGATAGCTCATTCAAGGACCCCATAGCAAGGCATGGAAAAAAGTGGATTTTCAGCACCAATTAGGGTTTTGCTCGGGCACCGAAGGACCTATCGAGCCAAAACTCGGGATTCGGGGTCGCCTCACATAGGCCTACACATAATGTTCGAACTGGACCCGCAGCTAGAACGTAACTATGTGTTTTACGTTTTTATGTTTTAAACTGAAGGCGCTGTGAATTATGGGCCTGCTCTGACATATGTGATAGTTGGCTTCTAAATGAGTTGGAAAAAGTGGGTTTGGTGTCAATTGATATCAGTTTGGTGTCAGAATGACATCTAATTGACTGATGGACACTGACTTGCTAGTTGACTTTTGTACATTTGCAATATGTTTAAACGGAGAGGGACCATCCCCAAAATGGCATTCTGAAATCAACACAAAAAATGGCATCACCATAGACTCCAGACTGTGCCGAGTTCAACGAGACGCCCCGCTTGACCGTAGCTCGCTCTGAGTGCAGCGACCTTGAAAAAAAGAAGGCCAAAATGAAGCCTGGCCCTCAATGTCATTTGCTTTTGGGTGACAGTGAGAGAACCGTTAGGGTGAGAAGCACAATTCGACCTCAGGTACGTTCCTAAGGTCCTCCCGATCCGTGCAAGCCTAACCTCGACCGTGTGGCATTAACCCTTAACAGTTAAAAGTAGGTGTTTACTTCAAACAGTTTGCATTGACTTCTCTCCCCATAGGAATACATTGCCTGCACCCCTAAATTCAACCGGAAGCCTATGTGGGTTATGAATGCTGTATGAACCTGTCATCGATGACAGTCCATCAGGCCACTATGAGGTCTACCTGTGTCGATTCTAAGCTTCCTGGACCAACCGGAAGTGGTTAAATTCACCCTAAAAGTGTTTTGAAACACATAAAATGTCATTATGAAAATCACTGCATTCAACCCTGTGTAGATCAGTCAATTCTTAACTTAAATACTTAAAACTCAGGATTCTGTAAGAGGCTACCTCAGTCAAGACATGTGTTTACTTATAGCTTCCTGTGCCAACCGGAAGTGCCTTTAATTGGGTCACACTGTCTGTTTTGTAGGGTTAAAAAAGTTACATCTCTCCAAAACTTCATATGTGTGACTAGGTAACCCTCCTGAACTGTAAATCAGTCATTTCTCCCAACAGATGTCAAAGAAAAGCTCTCTCACACACACACAGCAAGGATGGAGTGAAAAAAGTGCGGTGCTTAAAGACACAGAGAGCAGGCAATGGCATTACCATAATCCCTAGGCCGTGCAGAGTTCATCGAGATATCCCGCTTGACCGTAGCTCGCTCGGTCTAAGCGCAGCG
This sequence comes from Oncorhynchus mykiss, assembly GCF_013265735.2. Lineage (NCBI taxonomy): Eukaryota > Metazoa > Chordata > Actinopteri > Salmoniformes > Salmonidae > Oncorhynchus > Oncorhynchus mykiss. The sequence continues at coordinate 36,374,951 of NC_048571.1, forward strand.
ACCATTAGAAAAGTAGGCCCAAAATGAAGCCTGCCCCACAACGTCATTTGCTTTTGGGTGACAGTGAGAGAACCGTTAGGGTGAGAAGCACAATTCGACCTCAGGTACGTTCCTAAGGTCCTCCCGATCCGTGCAAGCCTAACCTTGACCGTGTGGCATTAACCCTTAACAGTAAAACAGGGTTTTTTGATCTCACAGATTACAATGACCCCTCTCCCCATAGGAATACATTGCCTGCACCCCGAAATTCAACCTGAAGCCTATGTGGGTTATGAATGCCGTATGAACCTGTCATCGATGACAGTCCATCAGGCCACTATGAGGTCTACCTGTGTCGATTCTAAGCTTCCTGGACCAACCGGAAGTGGTTAAAATCACCCTAAAAGTGTATATCCATACAATGCCTGCAGTTTGATAGACATAGTGCATTCAACCCTGTGTAAATCAGTCAGTTCTTAACGTAAGGACTTAAAACTCAGGATTCTGTAAAAGCATACCCCAATGAGGATATGTGTTGACTTATAGCTTCCTGTGCCAACCGAAAGTACCATAATTGGTGTCACAGGTGCTGTTTCAAAGGGTTAAAAAAGTCACATCTTTCCAAAACTTCATATGTGTGATTAGGCAACCCCCATGAACTGTAAATCAGTCATTTTTCCCATAAAATTTCAAAGGAAAACTAAATCACACAGACACACAACTTGGAAGGAGGGACGTATTGGGGTTCGTAGAGACAGACAGTGCCTGCAATAGTTAGCTTTGTTCGAGCTAAAAAAGAACCGTCCGACCTAGAGTTCTGAAACTGTTAGAAACCTGTTCTAGACCTCAGGTCGATAGTGCGTGGTGAGTTACGTGGCTCTAGAAGGTTCTCGGACCGAGAAACAGCCTCGTACATTTGCAATGACTTCAATTCATTTTGACCATTACGAAAATGACGACATTTAGAAAAGTCTCAGAGACGCAAGACTAGGTGCATTGAAACCGGCTCGGCCCATAGAGACGGACCCCAACGTTTCTGTCCGATAGCTCATTCAAGGACCCCATAGCAAGGCATGGAAAAAAGTGGATTTTCAGCACCAATTAGGGTTTTGCTCGGGCACCGAAGGACCTATCGAGCCAAAACTCGGGATTCGGGGTCGCCTCACATAGGCCTACACATAATGTTCGAACTGGACCCGCAGCTAGAACGTAACTATGTGTTTTACGTTTTTATGTTTTAAACTGAAGGCGCTGTGAATTATGGGCCTGCTCTGACATATGTGATAGTTGGCTTCTAAATGAGTTGGAAAAAGTGGGTTTGGTGTCAATTGATATCAGTTTGGTGTCAGAATGACATCTAATTGACTGATGGACACTGACTTGCTAGTTGACTTTTGTACATTTGCAATATGTTTAAACGGAGAGGGACCATCCCCAAAATGGCATTCTGAAATCAACACAAAAAATGGCATCACCATAGACTCCAGACTGTGCCGAGTTCAACGAGACGCCCCGCTTGACCGTAGCTCGCTCTGAGTGCAGCGACCTTGAAAAAAAGAAGGCCAAAATGAAGCCTGGCCCTCAATGTCATTTGCTTTTGGGTGACAGTGAGAGAACCGTTAGGGTGAGAAGCACAATTCGACCTCAGGTACGTTCCTAAGGTCCTCCCGATCCGTGCAAGCCTAACCTCGACCGTGTGGCATTAACCCTTAACAGTTAAAAGTAGGTGTTTACTTCAAACAGTTTGCATTGACTTCTCTCCCCATAGGAATACATTGCCTGCACCCCTAAATTCAACCGGAAGCCTATGTGGGTTATGAATGCTGTATGAACCTGTCATCGATGACAGTCCATCAGGCCACTATGAGGTCTACCTGTGTCGATTCTAAGCTTCCTGGACCAACCGGAAGTGGTTAAATTCACCCTAAAAGTGTTTTGAAACACATAAAATGTCATTATGAAAATCACTGCATTCAACCCTGTGTAGATCAGTCAATTCTTAACTTAAATACTTAAAACTCAGGATTCTGTAAGAGGCTACCTCAGTCAAGACATGTGTTTACTTATAGCTTCCTGTGCCAACCGGAAGTGCCTTTAATTGGGTCACACTGTCTGTTTTGTAGGGTTAAAAAAGTTACATCTCTCCAAAACTTCATATGTGTGACTAGGTAACCCTCCTGAACTGTAAATCAGTCATTTCTCCCAACAGATGTCAAAGAAAAGCTCTCTCACACACACACAGCAAGGATGGAGTGAAAAAAGTGCGGTGCTTAAAGACACAGAGAGCAGGCAATGGCATTACCATAATCCCTAGGCCGTGCAGAGTTCATCGAGATATCCCGCTTGACCGTAGCTCGCTCGGTCTAAGCGCAGCGACCATTAGAAAAGTAGGCCCAAAATGAAGCCTGCCCCACAACGTCATTTGCTTTTGGGTGACAGTGAGAGAACCGTTAGGGTGAGAAGCACAATTCGACCTCAGGTACGTTCCTAAGGTCCTCCCGATCCGTGCAAGCCTAACCTTGACCGTGTGGCATTAACCCTTAACAGTAAAACAGGGTTTTTTGATCTCACAGATTACAATGACCCCTCTCCCCATAGGAATACATTGCCTGCACCCCGAAATTCAACCTGAAGCCTATGTGGGTTATGAATGCCGTATGAACCTGTCATCGATGACAGTCCATCAGGCCACTATGAGGTCTACCTGTGTCGATTCTAAGCTTCCTGGACCAACCGGAAGTGGTTAAAATCACCCTAAAAGTGTATATCCATACAATGCCTGCAGTTTGATAGACATAGTGCATTCAACCCTGTGTAAATCAGTCAGTTCTTAACGTAAGGACTTAAAACTCAGGATTCTGTAAAAGCATACCCCAATGAGGATATGTGTTGACTTATAGCTTCCTGTGCCAACCGAAAGTACCATAATTGGTGTCACAGGTGCTGTTTCAAAGGGTTAAAAAAGTCACATCTTTCCAAAACTTCATATGTGTGATTAGGCAACCCCCATGAACTGTAAATCAGTCATTTTTCCCATAAAATTTCAAAGGAAAACTAAATCACACAGACACACAACTTGGAAGGAGGGACGTATTGGGGTTCGTAGAGACAGACAGTGCCTGCAATAGTTAGCTTTGTTCAAGCTAAAAAAGAACCGTCCGACCTAGAGTTCTGAAACGTTAGAAACCTGTTCTAGACCTCAGGTCGATAGTGCGTGGTGAGTTACGTGGCTCTAGAAGGTTCTCGGACCGAGAAACAGCCTCGTACATTTGCAATGACTTCAATTCATTTTGACCATTACGAAAATGACGACATTTAGAAAAGTCTCAGAGACGCAAGACTAGGTGCATTGAAACCGGCTCGGCCCATAGAGACGGACCCCAACGTTTCTGTCCGATAGCTCATTCAAGGACCCCATAGCAAGGCATGGAAAAAAGTGGATTTTCAGCACCAATTAGGGTTTTGCTCGGGCACCGAAGGACCTATCGAGCCAAAACTCGGGATTCGGGGTCGCCTCACATAGGCCTACACATAATGTTCGAACTGGACCCGCAGCTAGAACGTAACTATGTGTTTTACGTTTTTATGTTTTAAACTGAAGGCGCTGTGAATTATGGGCCTGCTCTGACATATGTGATAGTTGGCTTCTAAATGAGTTGGAAAAAGTGGGTTTGGTGTCAATTGATATCAGTTTGGTGTCAGAATGACATCTAATTGACTGATGGACACTGACTTGCTAGTTGACTTTTGTACATTTGCAATATGTTTAAACGGAGAGGGACCATCCCCAAAATGGCATTCTGAAATCAACACAAAAAATGGCATCACCATAGACTCCAGACTGTGCCGAGTTCAACGAGACGCCCCGCTTGACCGTAGCTCGCTCTGAGTGCAGCGACCTTGAAAAAAAGAAGGCCAAAATGAAGCCTGGCCCTCAATGTCATTTGCTTTTGGGTGACAGTGAGAGAACCGTTAGGGTGAGAAGCACAATTCGACCTCAGGTACGTTCCTAAGGTCCTCCCGATCCGTGCAAGCCTAACCTCGACCGTGTGGCATTAACCCTTAACAGTTAAAAGTAGGTGTTTACTTCAAACAGTTTGCATTGACTTCTCTCCCCATAGGAATACATTGCCTGCACCCCTAAATTCAACCGGAAGCCTATGTGGGTTATGAATGCTGTATGAACCTGTCATCGATGACAGTCCATCAGGCCACTATGAGGTCTACCTGTGTCGATTCTAAGCTTCCTGGACCAACCGGAAGTGGTTAAATTCACCCTAAAAGTGTTTTGAAACACATAAAATGTCATTATGAAAATCACTGCATTCAACCCTGTGTAGATCAGTCAATTCTTAACTTAAATACTTAAAACTCAGGATTCTGTAAGAGGCTACCTCAGTCAAGACATGTGTTTACTTATAGCTTCCTGTGCCAACCGGAAGTGCCTTTAATTGGGTCACACTGTCTGTTTTGTAGGGTTAAAAAAGTTACATCTCTCCAAAACTTCATATGTGTGACTAGGTAACCCTCCTGAACTGTAAATCAGTCATTTCTCCCAACAGATGTCAAAGAAAAGCTCTCTCACACACACACAGCAAGGATGGAGTGAAAAAAGTGCGGTGCTTAAAGACACAGAGAGCAGGCAATGGCATTACCATAATCCCTAGGCCGTGCAGAGTTCATCGAGATATCCCGCTTGACCGTAGCTCGCTCGGTCTAAGCGCAGCGACCATTAGAAAAGTAGGCCCAAAATGAAGCCTGCCCCACAACGTCATTTGCTTTTGGGTGACAGTGAGAGAACCGTTAGGGTGAGAAGCACAATTCGACCTCAGGTACGTTCCTAAGGTCCTCCCGATCCGTGCAAGCCTAACCTTGACCGTGTGGCATTAACCCTTAACAGTAAAACAGGGTTTTTTGATCTCACAGATTACAATGACCCCTCTCCCCATAGGAATACATTGCCTGCACCCCGAAATTCAACCTGAAGCCTATGTGGGTTATGAATGCCGTATGAACCTGTCATCGATGACAGTCCATCAGGCCACTATGAGGTCTACCTGTGTCGATTCTAAGCTTCCTGGACCAACCGGAAGTGGTTAAAATCACCCTAAAAGTGTATATCCATACAATGCCTGCAGTTTGATAGACATAGTGCATTCAACCCTGTGTAAATCAGTCAGTTCTTAACGTAAGGACTTAAAACTCAGGATTCTGTAAAAGCATACCCCAATGAGGATATGTGTTGACTTATAGCTTCCTGTGCCAACCGAAAGTACCATAATTGGTGTCACAGGTGCTGTTTCAAAGGGTTAAAAAAGTCACATCTTTCCAAAACTTCATATGTGTGATTAGGCAACCCCCATGAACTGTAAATCAGTCATTTTTCCCATAAAATTTCAAAGGAAAACTAAATCACACAGACACACAACTTGGAAGGAGGGACGTATTGGGGTGCGTAGAGACAGACAGTGCCTGCAATAGTTAGCTTTGTTCGAGCTAAAAAAGAACCGTCCGACCTAGAGTTCTGAAACGTTAGAAACCTGTTCTAGACCTCAGGTCGATAGTGCGTGGTGAGTTACGTGGCTCTAGAAGGTTCTCGGACCGAGAAACAGCCTCGTACATTTGCAATGACTTCAATTCATTTTGACCATTACGAAAATGACGACATTTAGAAAAGTCTCAGAGACGCAAGACTAGGTGCATTGAAACCGGCTCGGCCCATAGAGACGGACCCCAACGTTTCTGTCCGATAGCTCATTCAAGGACCCCATAGCAAGGCATGGAAAAAAGTGGATTTTCAGCACCAATTAGGGTTTTGCTCGGGCACCGAAGGACCTATCGAGCCAAAACTCGGGATTCGGGGTCGCCTCACATAGGCCTACACATAATGTTCGAACTGGACCCGCAGCTAGAACGTAACTATGTGTTTTACGTTTTTATGTTTTAAACTGAAGGCGCTGTGAATTATGGGCCTGCTCTGACATATGTGATAGTTGGCTTCTAAATGAGTTGGAAAAAGTGGGTTTGGTGTCAATTGATATCAGTTTGGTGTCAGAATGACATCTAATTGACTGATGGACACTGACTTGCTAGTTGACTTTTGTACATTTGCAATATGTTTAAACGGAGAGGGACCATCCCCAAAATGGCATTCTGAAATCAACACAAAAAATGGCATCACCATAGACTCCAGACTGTGCCGAGTTCAACGAGACGCCCCGCTTGACCGTAGCTCGCTCTGAGTGCAGCGACCTTGAAAAAAAGAAGGCCAAAATGAAGCCTGGCCCTCAATGTCATTTGCTTTTGGGTGACAGTGAGAGAACCGTTAGGGTGAGAAGCACAATTCGACCTCAGGTACGTTCCTAAGGTCCTCCCGATCCGTGCAAGCCTAACCTCGACCGTGTGGCATTAACCCTTAACAGTTAAAAGTAGGTGTTTACTTCAAACAGTTTGCATTGACTTCTCTCCCCATAGGAATACATTGCCTGCACCCCTAAATTCAACCGGAAGCCTATGTGGGTTATGAATGCTGTATGAACCTGTCATCGATGACAGTCCATCAGGCCACTATGAGGTCTACCTGTGTCGATTCTAAGCTTCCTGGACCAACCGGAAGTGGTTAAATTCACCCTAAAAGTGTTTTGAAACACATAAAATGTCATTATGAAAATCACTGCATTCAACCCTGTGTAGATCAGTCAATTCTTAACTTAAATACTTAAAACTCAGGATTCTGTAAGAGGCTACCTCAGTCAAGACATGTGTTTACTTATAGCTTCCTGTGCCAACCGGAAGTGCCTTTAATTGGGTCACACTGTCTGTTTTGTAGGGTTAAAAAAGTTACATCTCTCCAAAACTTCATATGTGTGACTAGGTAACCCTCCTGAACTGTAAATCAGTCATTTCTCCCAACAGATGTCAAAGAAAAGCTCTCTCACACACACACAGCAAGGATGGAGTGAAAAAAGTGCGGTGCTTAAAGACACAGAGAGCAGGCAATGGCATTACCATAATCCCTAGGCCGTGCAGAGTTCATCGAGATATCCCGCTTGACCGTAGCTCGCTCGGTCTAAGCGCAGCGACCATTAGAAAAGTAGGCCCAAAATGAAGCCTGCCCCACAACGTCATTTGCTTTTGGGTGACAGTGAGAGAACCGTTAGGGTGAGAAGCACAATTCGACCTCAGGTACGTTCCTAAGGTCCTCCCGATCCGTGCAAGCCTAACCTTGACCGTGTGGCATTAACCCTTAACAGTAAAACAGGGTTTTTTGATCTCACAGATTACAATGACCCCTCTCCCCATAGGAATACATTGCCTGCACCCCGAAATTCAACCTGAAGCCTATGTGGGTTATGAATGCCGTATGAACCTGTCATCGATGACAGTCCATCAGGCCACTATGAGGTCTACCTGTGTCGATTCTAAGCTTCCTGGACCAACCGGAAGTGGTTAAAATCACCCTAAAAGTGTATATCCATACAATGCCTGCAGTTTGATAGACATAGTGCATTCAACCCTGTGTAAATCAGTCAGTTCTTAACGTAAGGACTTAAAACTCAGGATTCTGTAAAAGCATACCCCAATGAGGATATGTGTTGACTTATAGCTTCCTGTGCCAACCGGAAGTGCCATAATTGGTGTCACAGGTGCTGTTTCAAAGGGTTAAAAAAGTCACATCTTTCCAAAACTTCATATGTGTGATTAGGCAACCCCCATGAACTGTAAATCAGTCATTTTTCCCATAAAATTTCAAAGGAAAACTAAATCACACAGACACACAACTTGGAAGGAGGGACGTATTGGGGTGCGTAGAGACAGACAGTGCCTGCAATAGTTAGCTTTGTTCGAGCTAAAAAAGAACCGTCCGACCTAGAGTTCTGAAACGTTAGAAACCTGTTCTAGACCTCAGGTCGATAGTGCGTGGTGAGTTACGTGGCTCTAGAAGGTTCTCGGACCGAGAAACAGCCTCGTACATTTGCAATGACTTCAATTCATTTTGACCATTACGAAAATGACGACATTTAGAAAAGTCTCAGAGACGCAAGACTAGGTGCATTGAAACCGGCTCGGCCCATAGAGACGGACCCCAACGTTTCTGTCCGATAGCTCATTCAAGGACCCCATAGCAAGGCATGGAAAAAAGTGGATTTTCAGCACCAATTAGGGTTTTGCTCGGGCACCGAAGGACCTATCGAGCCAAAACTCGGGATTCGGGGTCGCCTCACATAGGCCTACACATAATGTTCGAACTGGACCCGCAGCTAGAACGTAACTATGTGTTTTACGTTTTTATGTTTTAAACTGAAGGCGCTGTGAATTATGGGCCTGCTCTGACATATGTGATAGTTGGCTTCTAAATGAGTTGGAAAAAGTGGGTTTGGTGTCAATTGATATCAGTTTGGTGTCAGAATGACATCTAATTGACTGATGGACACTGACTTGCTAGTTGACTTTTGTACATTTGCAATATGTTTAAACGGAGAGGGACCATCCCCAAAATGGCATTCTGAAATCAACACAAAAAATGGCATCACCATAGACTCCAGCACTGTGCCGAGTTCAACGAGACGCCCCGCTTGACCGTAGCTCGCTCTGAGTGCAGCGACCTTGAAAAAAAGAAGGCCAAAATGAAGCCTGGCCCTCAATGTCATTTGCTTTTGGGTGACAGTGAGAGAACCGTTAGGGTGAGAAGCACAATTCGACCTCAGGTACGTTCCTAAGGTCCTCCCGATCCGTGCAAGCCTAACCTCGACCGTGTGGCATTAACCCTTAACAGTTAAAAGTAGGTGTTTACTTCAAACAGTTTGCATTGACTTCTCTCCCCATAGGAATACATTGCCTGCACCCCTAAATTCAACCGGAAGCCTATGTGGGTTATGAATGCTGTATGAACCTGTCATCGATGACAGTCCATCAGGCCACTATGAGGTCTACCTGTGTCGATTCTAAGCTTCCTGGACCAACCGGAAGTGGTTAAATTCACCCTAAAAGTGTTTTGAAACACATAAAATGTCATTATGAAAATCACTGCATTCAACCCTGTGTAGATCAGTCAATTCTTAACTTAAATACTTAAAACTCAGGATTCTGTAAGAGGCTACCTCAGTCAAGACATGTGTTTACTTATAGCTTCCTGTGCCAACCGGAAGTGCCTTTAATTGGGTCACACTGTCTGTTTTGTAGGGTTAAAAAAGTTACATCTCTCCAAAACTTCATATGTGTGACTAGGTAACCCTCCTGAACTGTAAATCAGTCATTTCTCCCAACAGATGTCAAAGAAAAGCTCTCTCACACACACACAGCAAGGATGGAGTGAAAAAAGTGCGGTGCTTAAAGACACAGAGAGCAGGCAATGGCATTACCATAATCCCTAGGCCGTGCAGAGTTCATCGAGATATCCCGCTTGACCGTAGCTCGCTCGGTCTAAGCGCAGCGACCATTAGAAAAGTAGGCCCAAAATGAAGCCTGCCCCACAACGTCATTTGCTTTTGGGTGACAGTGAGAGAACCGTTAGAGTGAGAAGCACAATTCGACCTCAGGTACGTTCCTAAGGTCCTCCCGATCCGTGCAAGCCTAACCTTGACCGTGTGGCATTAACCCTTAACAGTAAAACAGGGTTTTTTGATCTCACAGATTACAATGACCCCTCTCCCCATAGGAATACATTGCCTGCACCCCGAAATTCAACCTGAAGCCTATGTGGGTTATGAATGCCGTATGAACCTGTCATCGATGACAGTCCATCAGGCCACTATGAGGTCTACCTGTGTCGATTCTAAGCTTCCTGGACCAACCGGAAGTGGTTAAAATCACCCTAAAAGTGTATATCCATACAATGCCTGCAGTTTGATAGACATAGTGCATTCAACCCTGTGTAAATCAGTCAGTTCTTAACGTAAGGACTTAAAACTCAGGATTCTGTAAAAGCATACCCCAATGAGGATATGTGTTGACTTATAGCTTCCTGTGCCAACCGGAAGTGCCATAATTGGTGTCACAGGTGCTGTTTCAAAGGGTTAAAAATGTCACATCTTTCCAAAACTTCATATGTGTGATTAGGCAACCCCCATGAACTGTAAATCAGTCATTTTTCCCATAAAATTTCAAAGGAAAACTAAATCACACAGACACACAACTTGGAAGGAGGGACGTATTGGGGTGCGTAGAGACAGACAGTGCCTGCAATAGTTAGCTTTGTTCGAGCTAAAAAAGAACCGTCCGACCTAGAGTTCTGAAACGTTAGAAACCTGTTCTAGACCTCAGGTCGATAGTGCGTGGTGAGTTACGTGGCTCTAGAAGGTTCTCGGACCGAGAAACAGCCTCGTACATTTGCAATGACTTCAATTCATTTTGACCATTACGAAAATGACGACATTTAGAAAAGTCTCAGAGACGCAAGACTAGGTGCATTGAAACCGGCTCGGCCCATAGAGACGGACCCCAACGTTTCTGTCCGATAGCTCATTCAAGGACCCCATAGCAAGGCATGGAAAAAAGTGGATTTTCAGCACCAATTAGGGTTTTGCTCGGGCACCGAAGGACCTATCGAGCCAAAACTCGGGATTCGGGGTCGCCTCACATAGGCCTACACATAATGTTCGAACTGGACCCGCAGCTAGAACGTAACTATGTGTTTTACGTTTTTATGTTTTAAACTGAAGGCGCTGTGAATTATGGGCCTGCTCTGACATATGTGATAGTTGGCTTCTAAATGAGTTGGAAAAAGTGGGTTTGGTGTCAATTGATATCAGTTTGGTGTCAGAATGACATCTAATTGACTGATGGACACTGACTTGCTAGTTGACTTTTGTACATTTGCAATATGTTTAAACGGAGAGGGACCATCCCCAAAATGGCATTCTGAAATCAACACAAAAAATGGCATCACCATAGACTCCACACTGTGCCGAGTTCAACGAGACGCCCCGCTTGACCGTAGCTCGCTCTGAGTGCAGCGACCTTGAAAAAAAGAAGGCCAAAATGAAGCCTGGCCCTCAATGTCATTTGCTTTTGGGTGACAGTGAGAGAACCGTTAGGGTGAGAAGCACAATTCGACCTCAGGTACGTTCCTAAGGTCCTCCCGATCCGTGCAAGCCTAACCTCGACCGTGTGGCATTAACCCTTAACAGTTAAAAGTATGTGTTTACTTCAAACAGTTTGCATTGACTTCTCTCCCCATAGGAATACATTGCCTGCACCCCTAAATTCAACCGGAAGCCTATGTGGGTTATGAATGCTGTATGAACCTGTCATCGATGACAGTCCATCAGGCCACTATGAGGTCTACCTGTGTCGATTCTAAGCTTCCTGGACCAACCGGAAGTGGTTAAATTCACCCTAAAAGTGTTTTGAAACACATAAAATGTCATTATGAAAATCACTGCATTCAATCCTGTGTAGATCAGTCAATTCTTAACTTAAATACTTAAAACTCAGGATTCTGTAAGAGGCTACCTCAGTCAAGACATGTGTTTACTTATAGCTTCCTGTGCCAACCGGAAGTGCCTTTAATTGGGTCACACTGTCTGTTTTGTAGGGTTAAAAAAGTTACATCTCTCCAAAACTTCATATGTGTGACTAGGTAACCCTCCTGAACTGTAAATCAGTCATTTCTCCCAACAGATGTCAAAGAAAAGCTCTCTCACACACACACAGCAAGGATGGAGTGAAAAAAGTGCGGTGCTTAAAGACACAGAGAGCAGGCAATGGCATTACCATAATCCCTAGGCCGTGCAGAGTTCATCGAGATATCCCGCTTGACCGTAGCTCGCTCGGTCTAAGCGCAGCGACCATTAGAAAAGTAGGCCCAAAATGAAGCCTGCCCCACAACGTCATTTGCTTTTGGGTGACAGTGAGAGAACCGTTAGGGTGAGAAGCACAATTCGACCTCAGGTACGTTCCTAAGGTCCTCCCGATCCGTGCAAGCCTAACCTTGACCGTGTGGCATTAACCCTTAACAGTAAAACAGGGTTTTTTGATCTCACAGATTACAATGACCCCTCTCCCCATAGGAATACATTGCCTGCACCCCGAAATTCAACCTGAAGCCTATGTGGGTTATGAATGCCGTATGAACCTGTCATCGATGACAGTCCATCAGGCCACTATGAGGTCTACCTGTGTCGATTCTAAGCTTCCTGGACCAACCGGAAGTGGTTAAAATCACCCTAAAAGTGTATATCCATACAATGCCTGCAGTTTGATAGACATAGTGCATTCAACCCTGTGTAAATCAGTCAGTTCTTAACGTAAGGACTTAAAACTCAGGATTCTGTAAAAGAATACCCCAATGAGGATATGTGTTGACTTATAGCTTCCTGTGCCAACCGGAAGTGCCATAATTGGTGTCACAGGTGCTGTTTCAAAGGGTTAAAAAAGTCACATCTTTCCAAAACTTCATATGTGTGATTAGGCAACCCCCATGAACTGTAAATCAGTAATTTTTCCCATAAAATTTCAAAGGAAAACTAAATCACACAGACACACAACTTGGAAGGAGGGACGTATTGGGGTGCGTAGAGACAGACAGTGCCTGCAATAGTTAGCTTTGTTCGAGCTAAAAAAGAACCGTCCGACCTAGAGTTCTGAAACGTTAGAAACCTGTTCTAGACCTCAGGTCGATAGTGCGTGGTGAGTTACGTGGCTCTAGAAGGTTCTCGGACCGAGAAACAGCCTCGTACATTTGCAATGACTTCAATTCATTTTGACCATTACGAAAATGACGACATTTAGAAAAGTCTCAGAGACGCAAGACTAGGTGCATTGAAACCGGCTCGGCCCATAGAGACGGACCCCAACGTTTCTGTCCGATAGCTCATTCAAGGACCCCATAGCAAGGCATGGAAAAAAGTGGATTTTCAGCACCAATTAGGGTTTTGCTCGGGCACCGAAGGACCTATCGAGCCAAAACTCGGGATTCGGGGTCGCCTCACATAGGCCTACACATAATGTTCGAACTGGACCCGCAGCTAGAACGTAACTATGTGTTTTACGTTTTTATGTTTTAAACTGAAGGCGCTGTGAATTATGGGCCTGCTCTGACATATGTGATAGTTGGCTTCTAAATGAGTTGGAAAAAGTGGGTTTGGTGTCAATTGATATCAGTTTGGTGTCAGAATGACATCTAATTGACTGATGGACACTGACTTGCTAGTTGACTTTTGTACATTTGCAATATGTTTAAACGGAGAGGGACCATCCCCAAAATGGCATTCTGAAATCAACACAAAAAATGGCATCACCATAGACTCCAGACTGTGCCGAGTTCAACGAGACGCCCCGCTTGACCGTAGCTCGCTCTGAGTGCAGCGACCTTGAAAAAAAGAAGGCCAAAATGAAGCCTGGCCCTCAATGTCATTTGCTTTTGGGTGACAGTGAGAGAACCGTTAGGGTGAGAAGCACAATTCGACCTCAGGTACGTTCCTAAGGTCCTCCCGATCCGTGCAAGCCTAACCTCGACCGTGTGGCATTAACCCTTAACAGTTAAAAGTAGGTGTTTACTTCAAACAGTTTGCATTGACTTCTCTCCCCATAGGAATACATTGCCTGCACCCCTAAATTCAACCGGAAGCCTATGTGGGTTATGAATGCTGTATGAACCTGTCATCGATGACAGTCCATCAGGCCACTATGAGGTCTACCTGTGTCGATTCTAAGCTTCCTGGACCAACCGGAAGTGGTTAAATTCACCCTAAAAGTGTTTTGAAACACATAAAATGTCATTATGAAAATCACTGCATTCAACCCTGTGTAGATCAGTCAATTCTTAACTTAAATACTTAAAACTCAGGATTCTGTAAGAGGCTACCTCAGTCAAGACATGTGTTTACTTATAGCTTCCTGTGCCAACCGGAAGTGCCTTTAATTGGGTCACACTGTCTGTTTTGTAAGGTTAAAAAAGTTACATCTCTCCAAAACTTCATATGTGTGACTAGGTAACCCTCCTGAACTGTAAATCAGTCATTTCTCCCAACAGATGTCAAAGAAAAGCTCTCTCACACACACACAGCAAGGATGGAGTGAAAAAAGTGCGGTGCTTAAAGACACAGAGAGCAGGCAATGGCATTACCATAATCCCTAGGCCGTGCAGAGTTCATCGAGATATCCCGCTTGACCGTAGCTCGCTCGGTCTAAGCGCAGCGACCATTAGAAAAGTAGGCCCAAAATGAAGCCTGCCCCACAACGTCATTTGCTTTTGGGTGACAGTGAGAGAACCGTTAGGGTGAGAAGCACAATTCGACCTCAGGTACGTTCCTAAGGTCCTCCCGATCCGTGCAAGCCTAACCTTGACCGTGTGGCATTAACCCGTAACAGTAAAACAGGGTTTTTTGATCTCACAGATTACAATGACTTCTCTCCCCATAGGAATACATTGCCTGCACCCCGAAATTCAACCTGAAGCCTATGTGGGTTATGAATGCCGTATGAACTTGTCATCGATGACAGTCCATCAGGCCACTATGAGGTCTACCTGTGTCGATTCTAAGCTTCCTGGACCAACCGGAAGTGGTTAAAATCACCCTAAAAGTGTATATCCATACAATGCCTGCAGTTTGATAGACATAGTGCATTCAACCCTGTGTAAATCAGTCAGTTCTTAACGTAAGGACTTAAAACTCAGGATTCTGTAAAAGCATACCCCAATGAGGATATGTGTTGACTTATAGCTTCCTGTGCCAACCGAAAGTACCATAATTGGTGTCACAGGTGCTGTTTCAAAGGGTTAAAAAAGTCACATCTTTCCAAAACTTCATATGTGTGATTAGGCAACCCCCATGAACTGTAAATCAGTCATTTTTCCCATAAAATTTCAAAGGAAAACTAAATCACACAGACACACAACTTGGAAGGAGGGACGTATTGGGGTTCGTAGAGACAGACAGTGCCTGCAATAGTTAGCTTTGTTCAAGCTAAAAAAGAACCGTCCGACCTAGAGTTCTGAAACGTTAGAAACCTGTTCTAGACCTCAGGTCGATAGTGCGTGGTGAGTTACGTGGCTCTAGAAGGTTCTCGGACCGAGAAACAGCCTCGTACATTTGCAATGACTTCAATTCATTTTGACCATTACGAAAATGACGACATTTAGAAAAGTCTCAGAGACGCAAGACTAGGTGCATTGAAACCGGCTCGGCCCATAGAGACGGACCCCAACGTTTCTGTCCGATAGCTCATTCAAGGACCCCATAGCAAGGCATGGAAAAAAGTGGATTTTCAGCACCAATTAGGGTTTTGCTCGGGCACCGAAGGACCTATCGAGCCAAAACTCGGGATTCGGGGTCGCCTCACATAGGCCTACACATAATGTTCGAACTGGACCCGCAGCTAGAACGTAACTATGTGTTTTACGTTTTTATGTTTTAAACTGAAGGCGCTGTGAATTATGGGCCTGCTCTGACATATGTGATAGTTGGCTTCTAAATGAGTTGGAAAAAGTGGGTTTGGTGTCAATTGATATCAGTTTGGTGTCAGAATGACATCTAATTGACTGATGGACACTGACTTGCTAGTTGACTTTTGTACATTTGCAATATGTTTAAACGGAGAGGGACCATCCCCAAAATGGCATTCTGAAATCAACACAAAAAATGGCATCACCATAGACTCCAGACTGTGCCGAGTTCAACGAGACGCCCCGCTTGACCGTAGCTCGCTCTGAGTGCAGCGACCTTGAAAAAAAGAAGGCCAAAATGAAGCCTGGCCCTCAATGTCATTTGCTTTTGGGTGACAGTGAGAGAACCGTTAGGGTGAGAAGCACAATTCGACCTCAGGTACGTTCCTAAGGTCCTCCCGATCCGTGCAAGCCTAACCTCGACCGTGTGGCATTAACCCTTAACAGTTAAAAGTAGGTGTTTACTTCAAACAGTTTGCATTGACTTCTCTCCCCATAGGAATACATTGCCTGCACCCCTAAATTCAACCGGAAGCCTATGTGGGTTATGAATGCTGTATGAACCTGTCATCGATGACAGTCCATCAGGCCACTATGAGGTCTACCTGTGTCGATTCTAAGCTTCCTGGACCAACCGGAAGTGGTTAAATTCACCCTAAAAGTGTTTTGAAACACATAAAATGTCATTATGAAAATCACTGCATTCAATCCTGTGTAGATCAGTCAGTTCTTAACTTAAATACTTAAAACTCAGGATTCTGTAAGAGGCTACCTCAGTCAAGACATGTGTTTACTTATAGCTTCCTGTGCCAACCGGAAGTGCCTTTAATTGGGTCACACTGTCTGTTTTGTAGGGTTAAAAAAGTTACATCTCTCCAAAACTTCATATGTGTGACTAGGTAACCCTCCTGAACTGTAAATCAGTCATTTCTCCCAACAGATGTCAAAGAAAAGCTCTCTCACACACACACAGCAAGGATGGAGTGAAAAAAGTGC
Source organism: Oncorhynchus mykiss (assembly GCF_013265735.2). Taxonomy (NCBI): domain Eukaryota; kingdom Metazoa; phylum Chordata; class Actinopteri; order Salmoniformes; family Salmonidae; genus Oncorhynchus; species Oncorhynchus mykiss. Next base: position 36,391,314 of record NC_048571.1, read on the forward strand.
GGTGCTTAAAGACACAGAGAGCAGGCAATGGCATTACCATAATCCCTAGGCCGTGCAGAGTTCATCGAGATATCCCGCTTGACCGTAGCTCGCTCGGTCTAAGCGCAGCGACCATTAGAAAAGTAGGCCCAAAATGAAGCCTGCCCCACAACGTCATTTGCTTTTGGGTGACAGTGAGAGAACCGTTAGGGTGAGAAGCACAATTCGACCTCAGGTACGTTCCTAAGGTCCTCCCGATCCGTGCAAGCCTAACCTTGACCGTGTGGCATTAACCCTTAACAGTAAAACAGGGTTTTTTGATCTCACAGATTACAATGACCCCTCTCCCCATAGGAATACATTGCCTGCACCCCGAAATTCAACCTGAAGCCTATGTGGGTTATGAATGCCGTATGAACCTGTCATCGATGACAGTCCATCAGGCCACTATGAGGTCTACCTGTGTCGATTCTAAGCTTCCTGGACCAACCGGAAGTGGTTAAAATCACCCTAAAAGTGTATATCCATACAATGCCTGCAGTTTGATAGACATAGTGCATTCAACCCTGTGTTAATCAGTCAGTTCTTAACGTAAGGACTTAAAACTCAGGATTCTGTAAAAGCATACCCCAATGAGGATATGTGTTGACTTATAGCTTCCTGTGCCAACCGGAAGTGCCATAATTGGTGTCACAGGTGCTGTTTCAAAGGGTTAAAAAAGTCACATCTTTCCAAAACTTCATATGTGTGATTAGGCAACCCCCATGAACTGTAAATCAGTCATTTTTCCCATAAAATTTCAAAGGAAAACTAAATCACACAGACACACAACTTGGAAGGAGGGACGTATTGGGGTGCGTAGAGACAGACAGTGCCTGCAATAGTTAGCTTTGTTCGAGCTAAAAAAGAACCGTCCGACCTAGAGTTCTGAAACGTTAGAAACCTGTTCTAGACCTCAGGTCGATAGTGCGTGGTGAGTTACGTGGCTCTAGAAGGTTCTCGGACCGAGAAACAGCCTCGTACATTTGCAATGACTTCAATTCATTTTGACCATTACGAAAATGACGACATTTAGAAAAGTCTCAGAGACGCAAGACTAGGTGCATTGAAACCGGCTCGGCCCATAGAGACGGACCCCAACGTTTCTGTCCGATAGCTCATTCAAGGACCCCATAGCAAGGCATGGAAAAAAGTGGATTTTCAGCACCAATTAGGGTTTTGCTCGGGCACCGAAGGACCTATCGAGCCAAAACTCGGGATTCGGGGTCGCCTCACATAGGCCTACACATAATGTTCGAACTGGACCCGCAGCTAGAACGTAACTATGTGTTTTACGTTTTTATGTTTTAAACTGAAGGCGCTGTGAATTATGGGCCTGCTCTGACATATGTGATAGTTGGCTTCTAAATGAGTTGGAAAAAGTGGGTTTGGTGTCAATTGATATCAGTTTGGTGTCAGAATGACATCTAATTGACTGATGGACACTGACTTGCTAGTTGACTTTTGTACATTTGCAATATGTTTAAACGGAGAGGGACCATCCCCAAAATGGCATTCTGAAATCAACACAAAAAATGGCATCACCATAGACTCCAGACTGTGCCGAGTTCAACGAGACGCCCCGCTTGACCGTAGCTCGCTCTGAGTGCAGCGACCTTGAAAAAAATAAGGCCAAAATGAAGCCTGGCCCTCAATGTCATTTGCTTTTGGGTGACAGTGAGAGAACCGTTAGGGTGAGAAGCACAATTCGACCTCAGGTACGTTCCTAAGGTCCTCCCGATCCGTGCAAGCCTAACCTCGACCGTGTGGCATTAACCCTTAACAGTTAAAAGTAGGTGTTTACTTCAAACAGTTTGCATTGACTTCTCTCCCCATAGGAATACATTGCCTGCACCCCTAAATTCAACCGGAAGCCTATGTGGGTTATGAATGCTGTATGAACCTGTCATCGATGACAGTCCATCAGGCCACTATGAGGTCTACCTGTGTCGATTCTAAGCTTCCTGGACCAACCGGAAGTGGTTAAATTCACCCTAAAAGTGTTTTGAAACACATAAAATGTCATTATGAAAATCACTGCATTCAACCCTGTGTAGATCAGTCAATTCTTAACTTAAATACTTAAAACTCAGGATTCTGTAAGAGGCTACCTCAGTCAAGACATGTGTTTACTTATAGCTTCCTGTGCCAACCGGAAGTGCCTTTAATTGGGTCACACTGTCTGTTTTGTAAGGTTAAAACAGTTACATCTCTCCAAAACTTCATATGTGTGACTAGGTAACCCTCCTGAACTGTAAATCAGTCATTTCTCCCAACAGATGTCAAAGAAAAGCTCTCTCACACACACACAGCAAGGATGGAGTGAAAAAAGTGCGGTGCTTAAAGACACAGAGAGCAGGCAATGGCATTACCATAATCCCTAGGCCGTGCAGAGTTCATCGAGATATCCCGCTTGACCGTAGCTCGCTCGGTCTAAGCGCAGCGACCATTAGAAAAGTAGGCCCAAAATGAAGCCTGCCCCACAACGTCATTTGCTTTTGGGTGACAGTGAGAGAACCGTTAGGGTGAGAAGCACAATTCGACCTCAGGTACGTTCCTAAGGTCCTCCCGATCCGTGCAAGCCTAACCTTGACCGTGTGGCATTAACCCGTAACAGTAAAACAGGGTTTTTTGATCTCACAGATTACAATGACTTCTCTCCCCATAGGAATACATTGCCTGCACCCCGAAATTCAACCTGAAGCCTATGTGGGTTATGAATGCCGTATGAACTTGTCATCGATGACAGTCCATCAGGCCACTATGAGGTCTACCTGTGTCGATTCTAAGCTTCCTGGACCAACCGGAAGTGGTTAAAATCACCCTAAAAGTGTATATCCATACAATGCCTGCAGTTTGATAGACATAGTGCATTCAACCCTGTGTAAATCAGTCAGTTCTTAACGTAAGGACTTAAAACTCAGGATTCTGTAAAAGCATACCCCAATGAGGATATGTGTTGACTTATAGCTTCCTGTGCCAACCGAAAGTACCATAATTGGTGTCACAGGTGCTGTTTCAAAGGGTTAAAAAAGTCACATCTTTCCAAAACTTCATATGTGTGATTAGGCAACCCCCATGAACTGTAAATCAGTCATTTTTCCCATAAAATTTCAAAGGAAAACTAAATCACACAGACACACAACTTGGAAGGAGGGACGTATTGGGGTTCGTAGAGACAGACAGTGCCTGCAATAGTTAGCTTTGTTCAAGCTAAAAAAGAACCGTCCGACCTAGAGTTCTGAAACGTTAGAAACCTGTTCTAGACCTCAGGTCGATAGTGCGTGGTGAGTTACGTGGCTCTAGAAGGTTCTCGGACCGAGAAACAGCCTCGTACATTTGCAATGACTTCAATTCATTTTGACCATTACGAAAATGACGACATTTAGAAAAGTCTCAGAGACGCAAGACTAGGTGCATTGAAACCGGCTCGGCCCATAGAGACGGACCCCAACGTTTCTGTCCGATAGCTCATTCAAGGACCCCATAGCAAGGCATGGAAAAAAGTGGATTTTCAGCACCAATTAGGGTTTTGCTCGGGCACCGAAGGACCTATCGAGCCAAAACTCGGGATTCGGGGTCGCCTCACATAGGCCTACACATAATGTTCGAACTGGACCCGCAGCTAGAACGTAACTATGTGTTTTACGTTTTTATGTTTTAAACTGAAGGCGCTGTGAATTATGGGCCTGCTCTGACATATGTGATAGTTGGCTTCTAAATGAGTTGGAAAAAGTGGGTTTGGTGTCAATTGATATCAGTTTGGTGTCAGAATGACATCTAATTGACTGATGGACACTGACTTGCTAGTTGACTTTTGTACATTTGCAATATATTTAAACGGAGAGGGACCATCCCCAAAATGGCATTCTGAAATCAACACAAAAAATGGCATCACCATAGACTCCAGACTGTGCCGAGTTCAACGAGACGCCCCGCTTGACCGTAGCTCGCTCTGAGTGCAGCGACCTTGAAAAAAAGAAGGCCAAAATGAAGCCTGGCCCTCAATGTCATTTGCTTTTGGGTGACAGTGAGAGAACCGTTAGGGTGAGAAGCACAATTCGACCTCAGGTACGTTCCTAAGGTCCTCCCGATCCGTGCAAGCCTAACCTCGACCGTGTGGCATTAACCCTTAACAGTTAAAAGTAGGTGTTTACTTCAAACAGTTTGCATTGACTTCTCTCCCCATAGGAATACATTGCCTGCACCCCTAAATTCAACCGGAAGCCTATGTGGGTTATGAATGCTGTATGAACCTGTCATCGATGACAGTCCATCAGGCCACTATGAGGTCTACCTGTGTCGATTCTAAGCTTCCTGGACCAACCGGAAGTGGTTAAATTCACCCTAAAAGTGTTTTGAAACACATAAAATGTCATTATGAAAATCACTGCATTCAATCCTGTGTAGATCAGTCAGTTCTTAACTTAAATACTTAAAACTCAGGATTCTGTAAGAGGCTACCTCAGTCAAGACATGTGTTTACTTATAGCTTCCTGTGCCAACCGGAAGTGCCTTTAATTGGGTCACACTGTCTGTTTTGTAGGGTTAAAAAAGTTACATCTCTCCAAAACTTCATATGTGTGACTAGGTAACCCTCCTGAACTGTAAATCAGTCATTTCTCCCAACAGATGTCAAAGAAAAGCTCTCTCACACACACACAGCAAGGATGGAGTGAAAAAAGTGCGGTGCTTAAAGACACAGAGAGCAGGCAATGGCATTACCATAATCCCTAGGCCGTGCAGAGTTCATCGAGATATCCCGCTTGACCGTAGCTCGCTCGGTCTAAGCGCAGCGACCATTAGAAAAGTAGGCCCAAAATGAAGCCTGCCCCACAACGTCATTTGCTTTTGGGTGACAGTGAGAGAACCGTTAGGGTGAGAAGCACAATTCGACCTCAGGTACGTTCCTAAGGTCCTCCCGATCCGTGCAAGCCTAACCTTGACCGTGTGGCATTAACCCTTAACAGTAAAACAGGGTTTTTTGATCTCACAGATTACAATGACCCCTCTCCCCATAGGAATACATTGCCTGCACCCCGAAATTCAACCTGAAGCCTATGTGGGTTATGAATGCCGTATGAACCTGTCATCGATGACAGTCCATCAGGCCACTATGAGGTCTACCTGTGTCGATTCTAAGCTTCCTGGACCAACCGGAAGTGGTTAAAATCACCCTAAAAGTGTATATCCATACAATGCCTGCAGTTTGATAGACATAGTGCATTCAACCCTGTGTAAATCAGTCAGTTCTTAACGTAAGGACTTAAAACTCAGGATTCTGTAAAAGCATACCCCAATGAGGATATGTGTTGACTTATAGCTTCCTGTGCCAACCGGAAGTGCCATAATTGGTGTCACAGGTGCTGTTTCAAAGGGTTAAAAAAGTAACATCTTTCCAAAACTTCATATGTGTGATTAGGCAACCCCCATGAACTGTAAATCAGTAATTTTTCCCATAAAATTTCAAAGGAAAACTAAATCACACAGACACACAACTTGGAAGGAGGGACGTATTGGGGTGCGTAGAGACAGACAGTGCCTGCAATAGTTAGCTTTGTTCGAGCTAAAAAAGAACCGTCCGACCTAGAGTTCTGAAACGTTAGAAACCTGTTCTAGACCTCAGGTCGATAGTGCGTGGTGAGTTACGTGGCTCTAGAAGGTTCTCGGACCGAGAAACAGCCTCGTACATTTGCAATGACTTCAATTCATTTTGACCATTACGAAAATGACGACATTTAGAAAAGTCTCAGAGACGCAAGACTAGGTGCATTGAAACCGGCTCGGCCCATAGAGACGGACCCCAACGTTTCTGTCCGATAGCTCATTCAAGGACCCCATAGCAAGGCATGGAAAAAAGTGGATTTTCAGCACCAATTAGGGTTTTGCTCGGGCACCGAAGGACCTATCGAGCCAAAACTCGGGATTCGGGGTCGCCTCACATAGGCCTACACATAATGTTCGAACTGGACCCGCAGCTAGAACGTAACTATGTGTTTTACGTTTTTATGTTTTAAACTGAAGGCGCTGTGAATTATGGGCCTGCTCTGACATATGTGATAGTTGGCTTCTAAATGAGTTGGAAAAAGTGGGTTTGGTGTCAATTGATATCAGTTTGGTGTCAGAATGACATCTAATTGACTGATGGACACTGACTTGCTAGTTGACTTTTGTACATTTGCAATATGTTTAAACGGAGAGGGACCATCCCCAAAATGGCATTCTGAAATCAACACAAAAAATGGCATCACCATAGACTCCAGACTGTGCCGAGTTCAACGAGACGCCCCGCTTGACCGTAGCTCGCTCTGAGTGCAGCGACCTTGAAAAAAAGAAGGCCAAAATGAAGCCTGGCCCTCAATGTCATTTGCTTTTGGGTGACAGTGAGAGAACCGTTAGGGTGAGAAGCACAATTCGACCTCAGGTACGTTCCTAAGGTCCTCCCGATCCGTGCAAGCCTAACCTCGACCGTGTGGCATTAACCCTTAACAGTTAAAAGTATGTGTTTACTTCAAACAGTTTGCATTGACTTCTCTCCCCATAGGAATACATTGCCTGCACCCCTAAATTCAACCGGAAGCCTATGTGGGTTATGAATGCTGTATGAACCTGTCATCGATGACAGTCCATCAGGCCACTATGAGGTCTACCTGTGTCGATTCTAAGCTTCCTGGACCAACCGGAAGTGGTTAAATTCACCCTAAAAGTGTTTTGAAACACATAAAATGTCATTATGAAAATCACTGCATTCAATCCTGTGTCAGTCAATTCTTAACTTAAATACTTAAAACTCAGGATTCTGTAAGAGGCTACCTCAGTCAAGACATGTGTTTACTTATAGCTTCCTGTGCCAACCGGAAGTGCCTTTAATTGGGTCACACTGTCTGTTTTGTAGGGTTAAAAAAGTTACATCTCTCCAAAACTTCATATGTGTGACTAGGTAACCCTCCTGAACTGTAAATCAGTCATTTCTCCCAACAGATGTCAAAGAAAAGCTCTCTCACACACACACAGCAAGGATGGAGTGAAAAAAGTGCGGTGCTTAAAGACACAGAGAGCAGGCAATGGCATTACCATAATCCCTAGGCCGTGCAGAGTTCATCGAGATATCCCGCTTGACCGTAGCTCGCTCGGTCTAAGCGCAGCGACCATTAGAAAAGTAGGCCCAAAATGAAGCCTGCCCCACAACGTCATTTGCTTTTGGGTGACAGTGAGAGAACCGTTAGGGTGAGAAGCACAATTCGACCTCAGGTACGTTCCTAAGGTCCTCCCGATCCGTGCAAGCCTAACCTTGACCGTGTGGCATTAACCCTTAACAGTAAAACAGGGTTTTTTGATCTCACAGATTACAATGACCCCTCTCCCCATAGGAATACATTGCCTGCACCCCGAAATTCAACCTGAAGCCTATGTGGGTTATGAATGCCGTATGAACCTGTCATCGATGACAGTCCATCAGGCCACTATGAGGTCTACCTGTGTCGATTCTAAGCTTCCTGGACCAACCGGAAGTGGTTAAAATCACCCTAAAAGTGTATATCCATACAATGCCTGCAGTTTGATAGACATAGTGCATTCAACCCTGTGTAAATCAGTCAGTTCTTAACGTAAGGACTTAAAACTCAGGATTCTGTAAAAGCATACCCCAATGAGGATATGTGTTGACTTATAGCTTCCTGTGCCAACCGAAAGTACCATAATTGGTGTCACAGGTGCTGTTTCAAAGGGTTAAAAAAGTCACATCTTTCCAAAACTTCATATGTGTGATTAGGCAACCCCCATGAACTGTAAATCAGTCATTTTTCCCATAAAATTTCAAAGGAAAACTAAATCACACAGACACACAACTTGGAAGGAGGGACGTATTGGGGTTCGTAGAGACAGACAGTGCCTGCAATAGTTAGCTTTGTTCGAGCTAAAAAAGAACCGTCCGACCTAGAGTTCTGAAACGTTAGAAACCTGTTCTAGACCTCAGGTCGATAGTGCGTGGTGAGTTACGTGGCTCTAGAAGGTTCTCGGACCGAGAAACAGCCTCGTACATTTGCAATGACTTCAATTCATTTTGACCATTACGAAAATGACGACATTTAGAAAAGTCTCAGAGACGCAAGACTAGGTGCATTGAAACCGGCTCGGCCCATAGAGACGGACCCCAACGTTTCTGTCCGATAGCTCATTCAAGGACCACATAGCAAGGCATGGAAAAAAGTGGATTTTCAGCACCAATTAGGGTTTTGCTCGGGCACCGAAGGACCTATCGAGCCAAAACTCGGGATTCGGGGTCGCCTCACATAGGCCTACACATAATGTTCGAACTGGACCCGCAGCTAGAATGTAACTATGTGTTTTACGTTTTTATGTTTTAAACTGAAGGCGCTGTGAATTATGGGCCTGCTCTGACATATGTGATAGTTGGCTTCTAAATGAGTTGGAAAAAGTGGGTTTGGTGTCAATTGATATCAGTTTGGTGTCAGAATGACATCTAATTGACTGATGGACACTGACTTGCTAGTTGACTTTTGTACATTTGCAATATGTTTAAACGGAGAGGGACCATCCCCAAAATGGCATTCTGAAATCAACACAAAAAATGGCATCACCATAGACTCCAGACTGTGCCGAGTTCAACGAGACGCCCCGCTTGACCGTAGCTCGCTCTGAGTGCAGCGACCTTGAAAAAAAGAAGGCCAAAATGAAGCCTGGCCCTCAATGTCATTTGCTTTTGGGTGACAGTGAGAGAACCGTTAGGGTGAGAAGCACAATTCGACCTCAGGTACGTTCCCAAGGTCCTCCCGATCCGTGCAAGCCTAACCTCGACCGTGTGGCATTAACCCTTAACAGTTAAAAGTAGGTGTTTACTTCAAACAGTTTGCATTGACTTCTCTCCCCATAGGAATACATTGCCTGCACCCCTAAATTCAACCGGAAGCCTATGTGGGTTATGAATGCTGTATGAACCTGTCATCGATGACAGTCCATCAGGCCACTATGAGGTCTACCTGTGTCGATTCTAAGCTTCCTGGACCAACCGGAAGTGGTTAAATTCACCCTAAAAGTGTTTTGAAACACATAAAATGTCATTATGAAAATCACTGCATTCAACCCTGTGTAGATCAGTCAATTCTTAACTTAAATACTTAAAACTCAGGATTCTGTAAGAGGCTACCTCAGTCAAGACATGTGTTTACTTATAGCTTCCTGTGCCAACCGGAAGTGCCTTTAATTGGGTCACACTGTCTGTTTTGTAGGGTTAAAAAAGTTACATCTCTCCAAAACTTCATATGTGTGACTAGGTAACCCTCCTGAACTGTAAATCAGTCATTTCTCCCAACAGATGTCAAAGAAAAGCTCTCTCACACACACACAGCAAGGATGGAGTGAAAAAAGTGCGGTGCTTAAAGACACAGAGAGCAGGCAATGGCATTACCATAATCCCTAGGCCGTGCAGAGTTCATCGAGATATCCCGCTTGACCGTAGCTCGCTCGGTCTAAGCGCAGCGACCATTAGAAAAGTAGGCCCAAAATGAAGCCTGCCCCACAACGTCATTTGCTTTTGGGTGACAGTGAGAGAACCGTTAGGGTGAGAAGCACAATTCGACCTCAGGTACGTTCCTAAGGTCCTCCCGATCCGTGCAAGCCTAACCTTGACCGTGTGGCATTAACCCTTAACAGTAAAACAGGGTTTTTTGATCTCACAGATTACAATGACCCCTCTCCCCATAGGAATACATTGCCTGCACCCCGAAATTCAACCTGAAGCCTATGTGGGTTATGAATGCCGTATGAACCTGTCATCGATGACAGTCCATCAGGCCACTATGAGGTCTACCTGTGTCGATTCTAAGCTTCCTGGACCAACCGGAAGTGGTTAAAATCACCCTAAAAGTGTATATCCATACAATGCCTGCAGTTTGATAGACATAGTGCATTCAACCCTGTGTAAATCAGTCAGTTCTTAACGTAAGGACTTAAAACTCAGGATTCTGTAAAAGCATACCCCAATGAGGATATGTGTTGACTTATAGCTTCCTGTGCCAACCGAAAGTACCATAATTGGTGTCACAGGTGCTGTTTCAAAGGGTTAAAAAAGTCACATCTTTCCAAAACTTCATATGTGTGATTAGGCAACCCCCATGAACTGTAAATCAGTCATTTTTCCCATAAAATTTCAAAGGAAAACTAAATCACACAGACACACAACTTGGAAGGAGGGACGTATTGGGGTTCGTAGAGACAGACAGTGCCTGCAATAGTTAGCTTTGTTCGAGCTAAAAAAGAACCGTCCGACCTAGAGTTCTGAAACGTTAGAAACCTGTTCTAGACCTCAGGTCGATAGTGCGTGGTGAGTTACGTGGCTCTAGAAGGTTCTCGGACCGAGAAACAGCCTCGTACATTTGCAATGACTTCAATTCATTTTGACCATTACGAAAATGACGACATTTAGAAAAGTCTCAGAGACGCAAGACTAGGTGCATTGAAACCGGCTCGGCCCATAGAGACGGACCCCAACGTTTCTGTCCGATAGCTCATTCAAGGACCACATAGCAAGGCATGGAAAAAAGTGGATTTTCAGCACCAATTAGGGTTTTGCTCGGGCACCGAAGGACCTATCGAGCCAAAACTCGGGATTCGGGGTCGCCTCACATAGGCCTACACATAATGTTCGAACTGGACCCGCAGCTAGAATGTAACTATGTGTTTTACGTTTTTATGTTTTAAACTGAAGGCGCTGTGAATTATGGGCCTGCTCTGACATATGTGATAGTTGGCTTCTAAATGAGTTGGAAAAAGTGGGTTTGGTGTCAATTGATATCAGTTTGGTGTCAGAATGACATCTAATTGACTGATGGACACTGACTTGCTAGTTGACTTTTGTACATTTGCAATATGTTTAAACGGAGAGGGACCATCCCCAAAATGGCATTCTGAAATCAACACAAAAAATGGCATCACCATAGACTCCAGACTGTGCCGAGTTCAACGAGACGCCCCGCTTGACCGTAGCTCGCTCTGAGTGCAGCGACCTTGAAAAAAAGAAGGCCAAAATGAAGCCTGGCCCTCAATGTCATTTGCTTTTGGGTGACAGTGAGAGAACCGTTAGGGTGAGAAGCACAATTCGACCTCAGGTACGTTCCCAAGGTCCTCCCGATCCGTGCAAGCCTAACCTCGACCGTGTGGCATTAACCCTTAACAGTTAAAAGTAGGTGTTTACTTCAAACAGTTTGCATTGACTTCTCTCCCCATAGGAATACATTGCCTGCACCCCTAAATTCAACCGGAAGCCTATGTGGGTTATGAATGCTGTATGAACCTGTCATCGATGACAGTCCATCAGGCCACTATGAGGTCTACCTGTGTCGATTCTAAGCTTCCTGGACCAACCGGAAGTGGTTAAATTCACCCTAAAAGTGTTTTGAAACACATAAAATGTCATTATGAAAATCACTGCATTCAACCCTGTGTAGATCAGTCAATTCTTAACTTAAATACTTAAAACTCAGGATTCTGTAAGAGGCTACCTCAGTCAAGACATGTGTTTACTTATAGCTTCCTGTGCCAACCGGAAGTGCCTTTAATTGGGTCACACTGTCTGTTTTGTAGGGTTAAAAAAGTTACATCTCTCCAAAACTTCATATGTGTGACTAGGTAACCCTCCTGAACTGTAAATCAGTCATTTCTCCCAACAGATGTCAAAGAAAAGCTCTCTCACACACACACAGCAAGGATGGAGTGAAAAAAGTGCGGTGCTTAAAGACACAGAGAGCAGGCAATGGCATTACCATAATCCCTAGGCCGTGCAGAGTTCATCGAGATATCCCGCTTGACCGTAGCTCGCTCGGTCTAAGCGCAGCGACCATTAGAAAAGTAGGCCCAAAATGAAGCCTGCCCCACAACGTCATTTGCTTTTGGGTGACAGTGAGAGAACCGTTAGGGTGAGAAGCACAATTCGACCTCAGGTACGTTCCTAAGGTCCTCCCGATCCGTGCAAGCCTAACCTTGACCGTGTGGCATTAACCCTTAACAGTAAAACAGGGTTTTTTGATCTCACAGATTACAATGACCCCTCTCCCCATAGGAATACATTGCCTGCACCCCGAAATTCAACCTGAAGCCTATGTGGGTTATGAATGCCGTATGAACCTGTCATCGATGACAGTCCATCAGGCCACTATGAGGTCTACCTGTGTCGATTCTAAGCTTCCTGGACCAACCGGAAGTGGTTAAAATCACCCTAAAAGTGTATATCCATACAATGCCTGCAGTTTGATAGACATAGTGCATTCAACCCTGTGTAAATCAGTCAGTTCTTAACGTAAGGACTTAAAACTCAGGATTCTGTAAAAGCATACCCCAATGAGGATATGTGTTGACTTATAGCTTCCTGTGCCAACCGAAAGTACCATAATTGGTGTCACAGGTGCTGTTTCAAAGGGTTAAAAAAGTCACATCTTTCCAAAACTTCATATGTGTGATTAGGCAACCCCCATGAACTGTAAATCAGTCATTTTTCCCATAAAATTTAAAAGGAAAACTAAATCACACAGACACACAACTTGGAAGGAGGGACGTATTGGGGTTCGTAGAGACAGACAGTGCCTGCAATAGTTAGCTTTGTTCAAGCTAAAAAAGAACCGTCCGACCTAGAGTTCTGAAACGTTAGAAACCTGTTCTAGACCTCAGGTCGATAGTGCGTGGTGAGTTACGTGGCTCTAGAAGGTTCTCGGACCGAGAAACAGCCTCGTACATTTGCAATGACTTCAATTCATTTTGACCATTACGAAAATGACGACATTTAGAAAAGTCTCAGAGACGCAAGACTAGGTGCATTGAAACCGGCTCGGCCCATAGAGACGGACCCCAACGTTTCTGTCCGATAGCTCATTCAAGGACCACATAGCAAGGCATGGAAAAAAGTGGATTTTCAGCACCAATTAGGGTTTTGCTCGGGCACCGAAGGACCTATCGAGCCAAAACTCGGGATTCGGGGTCGCCTCACATAGGCCTACACATAATGTTCGAACTGGACCCGCAGCTAGAATGTAACTATGTGTTTTACGTTTTTATGTTTTAAACTGAAGGCGCTGTGAATTATGGGCCTGCTCTGACATATGTGATAGTTGGCTTCTAAATGAGTTGGAAAAAGTGGGTTTGGTGTCAATTGATATCAGTTTGGTGTCAGAATGACATCTAATTGACTGATGGACACTGACTTGCTAGTTGACTTTTGTACATTTGCAATATGTTTAAACGGAGAGGGACCATCCCCAAAATGGCATTCTGAAATCAACACAAAAAATGGCATCACCATAGACTCCAGACTGTGCCGAGTTCAACGAGACGCCCCGCTTGACCGTAGCTCGCTCTGAGTGCAGCGACCTTGAAAAAAAGAAGGCCAAAATGAAGCCTGGCCCTCAATGTCATTTGCTTTTGGGTGACAGTGAGAGAACCGTTAGGGTGAGAAGCACAATTCGACCTCAGGTACGTTCCTAAGGTCCTCCCGATCCGTGCAAGCCTAACCTCGACCGTGTGGCATTAACCCTTAACAGTTAAAAGTAGGTGTTTACTTCAAACAGTTTGCATTGACTTCTCTCCCCATAGGAATACATTGCCTGCACCCCTAAATTCAACCGGAAGCCTATGTGGGTTATGAATGCTGTATGAACCTGTCATCGATGACAGTCCATCAGGCCACTATGAGGTCTACCTGTGTCGATTCTAAGCTTCCTGGACCAACCGGAAGTGGTTAAATTCACCCTAAAAGTGTTTTGAAACACATAAAATGTCATTATGAAAATCACTGCATTCAACCCTGTGTAGATCAGTCAATTCTTAACTTAAATACTTAAAACTCAGGATTCTGTAAGAGGCTACCTCAGTCAAGACATGTGTTTACTTATAGCTTCCTGTGCCAACCGGAAGTGCCTTTAATTGGGTCACACTGTCTGTTTTGTAGGGTTAAAAAAGTTACATCTCTCCAAAACTTCATATGTGTGACTAGGTAACCCTCCTGAACTGTAAATCAGTCATTTCTCCCAACAGATGTCAAAGAAAAGCTCTCTCACACACACACAGCAAGGATGGAGTGAAAAAAGTGCGGTGCTTAAAGACACAGAGAGCAGGCAATGGCATTACCATAATCCCTAGGCCGTGCAGAGTTCATCGAGATATCCCGCTTGACCGTAGCTCGCTCGGTCTAAGCGCAGCGACCATTAGAAAAGTAAGCCCAAAATGAAGCCTGCCCCACAACGTCATTTGCTTTTGGGTGACAGTGAGAGAACCGTTAGGGTGAGAAGCACAATTCGACCTCAGGTACGTTCCTAAGGTCCTCCCGATCCGTGCAAGCCTAACCTTGACCGTGTGGCATTAACCCTTAACAGTAAAACAGGGTTTTTTGATCTCACAGATTACAATGACCCCTCTCCCCATAGGAATACATTGCCTGCACCCCGAAATTCAACCTGAAGCCTATGTGGGTTATGAATGCCGTATGAACCTGTCATCGATGACAGTCCATCAGGCCACTATGAGGTCTACCTGTGTCGATTCTAAGCTTCCTGGACCAACCGGAAGTGGTTAAAATCACCCTAAAAGTGTATATCCATACAATGCCTGCAGTTTGATAGACATAGTGCATTCAACCCTGTGTAAATCAGTCAGTTCTTAACGTAAGGACTTAAAACTCAGGATTCTGTAAAAGCATACCCCAATGAGGATATGTGTTGACTTATAGCTTCCTGTGCCAACCGGAAGTGCCATAATTGGTGTCACAGGTGCTGTTTCAAAGGGTTAAAAAAGTAACATCTTTCCAAAACTTCATATGTGTGATTAGGCAACCCCCATGAACTGTAAATCAGTAATTTTTCCCATAAAATTTCAAAGGAAAACTAAATCACACAGACACACAACTTGGAAGGAGGGACGTATTGGGGTGCGTAGAGACAGACAGTGCCTGCAATAGTTAGCTTTGTTCAAGCTAAAAAAGAACCGTCCGACCTAGAGTTCTGAAACGTTAGAAACCTGTTCTAGACCTCAGGTCGATAGTGCGTGGTGAGTTACGTGGCTCTAGAAGGTTCTCGGACCGAGAAACAGCCTCGTACATTTGCAATGACTTCAATTCATTTTGACCATTACGAAAATGACGACATTTAGAAAAGTCTCAGAGACGCAAGACTAGGTGCATTGAAACCGGCTCGGCCCATAGAGACGGACCCCAACGTTTCTGTCCGATAGCTCATTCAAGGACCCCATAGCAAGGCATGGAAAAAAGTGGATTTTCAGCACCAATTAGGGTTTTGCTCGGGCACCGAAGGACCTATCGAGCCAAAACTCGGGATTCGGGGTCGCCTCACATAGGCCTACACATAATGTTCGAACTGGACCCGCAGCTAGAACGTAACTATGTGTTTTACGTTTTTATGTTTTAAACTGAAGGCGCTGTGAATTATGGGCCTGCTCTGACATATGTGATAGTTGGCTTCTAAATGAGTTGGAAAAAGTGGGTTTGGTGTCAATTGATATCAGTTTGGTGTCAGAATGACATCTAATTGACTGATGGACACTGACTTGCTAGTTGACTTTTGTACATTTGCAATATGTTTAAACGGAGAGGGACCATCCCCAAAATGGCATTCTGAAATCAACACAAAAAATGGCATCACCATAGACTCCAGACTGTGCCGAGTTCAACGAGACGCCCCGCTTGACCGTAGCTCGCTCTGAGTGCAGCGACCTTGAAAAAAATAAGGCCAAAATGAAGCCTGGCCCTCAATGTCATTTGCTTTTGGGTGACAGTGAGAGAACCGTTAGGGTGAGAAGCACAATTCGACCTCAGGTACGTTCCTAAGGTCCTCCCGATCCGTGCAAGCCTAACCTCGACCGTGTGGCATTAACCCTTAACAGTTAAAAGTAGGTGTTTACTTCAAACAGTTTGCATTGACTTCTCTCCCCATAGGAATACATTGCCTGCACCCCTAAATTCAACCGGAAGCCTATGTGGGTTATGAATGCTGTATGAACCTGTCATCGATGACAGTCCATCAGGCCACTATGAGGTCTACCTGTGTCGATTCTAAGCTTCCTGGACCAACCGGAAGTGGTTAAATTCACCCTAAAAGTGTTTTGAAACACATAAAATGTCATTATGAAAATCACTGCATTCAACCCTGTGTAGATCAGTCAATTCTTAACTTAAATACTTAAAAACTCAGGATTCTGTAAGAGGCTACCTCAGTCAAGACATGTGTTTACTTATAGCTTCCTGTGCCAACCGGAAGTGCCTTTAATTGGGTCACACTGTCTGTTTTGTAGGGTTAAAAAAGTTACATCTCTCCAAAACTTCATATGTGTGACTAGGTAACCCTCCTGAACTGTAAATCAGTCATTTCTCCCAACAGATGTCAAAGAAAAGCTCTCTCACACACACACAGCAAGGATGGAGTGAAAAAAGTGCGGTGCTTAAAGACACAGAGAGCAGGCAATGGCATTACCATAATCCCTAGGCCGTGCA
The DNA here is from genome assembly GCF_013265735.2 of Oncorhynchus mykiss. Lineage (NCBI taxonomy): Eukaryota > Metazoa > Chordata > Actinopteri > Salmoniformes > Salmonidae > Oncorhynchus > Oncorhynchus mykiss. The sequence continues at coordinate 36,407,839 of NC_048571.1, forward strand.
GAGTTCATCGAGATATCCCGCTTGACCGTAGCTCGCTCGGTCTAAGCGCAGCGACCATTAGAAAAGTAGGCCCAAAATGAAGCCTGCCCCACAACGTAATTTGCTTTTGGGTGACAGTGAGAGAACCGTTAGGGTGAGAAGCACAATTCGACCTCAGGTACGTTCCTAAGGTCCTCCCGATCCGTGCAAGCCTAACCTTGACCGTGTGGCATTAACCCTTAACAGTAAAACAGGGTTTTTTGATCTCACAGATTACAATGACCCCTCTCCCCATAGGAATACATTGCCTGCACCCCGAAATTCAACCTGAAGCCTATGTGGGTTATGAATGCCGTATGAACCTGTCATCGATGACAGTCCATCAGGCCACTATGAGGTCTACCTGTGTCGATTCTAAGCTTCCTGGACCAACCGGAAGTGGTTAAAATCACCCTAAAAGTGTATATCCATACAATGCCTGCAGTTTGATAGACATAGTGCATTCAACCCTGTGTAAATCAGTCAGTTCTTAACGTAAGGACTTAAAACTCAGGATTCTGTAAAAGCATACCCCAATGAGGATATGTGTTGACTTATAGCTTCCTGTGCCAACCGGAAGTGCCATAATTGGTGTCACAGGTGCTGTTTCAAAGGGTTAAAAAAGTAACATCTTTCCAAAACTTCATATGTGTGATTAGGCAACCCCCATGAACTGTAAATCAGTAATTTTTCCCATAAAATTTCAAAGGAAAACTAAATCACACAGACACACAACTTGGAAGGAGGGACGTATTGGGGTGCGTAGAGACAGACAGTGCCTGCAATAGTTAGCTTTGTTCAAGCTAAAAAAGAACCGTCCGACCTAGAGTTCTGAAACGTTAGAAACCTGTTCTAGACCTCAGGTCGATAGTGCGTGGTGAGTTACGTGGCTCTAGAAGGTTCTCGGACCGAGAAACAGCCTCGTACATTTGCAATGACTTCAATTCATTTTGACCATTACGAAAATGACGACATTTAGAAAAGTCTCAGAGACGCAAGACTAGGTGCATTGAAACCGGATCGGCCCATAGAGACGGACCCCAACGTTTCTGTCCGATAGCTCATTCAAGGACCCCATAGCAAGGCATGGAAAAAAGTGGATTTTCAGCACCAATTAGGGTTTTGCTCGGGCACCGAAGGACCTATTGAGCCAAAACTCGGGATTCGGGGTCGCCTCACATAGGCCTACACATAATGTTCGAACTGGACCCGCAGCTAGAACGTAACTATGTGTTTTACGTTTTTATGTTTTAAACTGAAGGCGCTGTGAATTATGGGCCTGCTCTGACATATGTGATAGTTGGCTTCTAAATGAGTTGGAAAAAGTGGGTTTGGTGTCAATTGATATCAGTTTGGTGTCAGAATGACATCTAATTGACTGATGGACACTGACTTGCTAGTTGACTTTTGTACATTTGCAATATGTTTAAACGGAGAGGGACCATCCCCAAAATGGCATTCTGAAATCAACACAAAAAATGGCATCACCATAGACTCCAGACTGTGCCGAGTTCAACGAGACGCCCCGCTTGACCGTAGCTCGCTCTGAGTGCAGCGACCTTGAAAAAAAGAAGGCCAAAATGAAGCCTGGCCCTCAATGTCATTTGCTTTTGGGTGACAGTGAGAGAACCGTTAGGGTGAGAAGCACAATTCGACCTCAGGTACGTTCCTAAGGTCCTCCCGATCCGTGCAAGCCTAACCTCGACCGTGTGGCATTAACCCTTAACAGTTAAAAGTAGGTGTTTACTTCAAACAGTTTGCATTGACTTCTCTCCCCATAGGAATACATTGCCTGCACCCCTAAATTCAACCGGAAGCCTATGTGGGTTATGAATGCTGTATGAACCTGTCATCGATGACAGTCCATCAGGCCACTATGAGGTCTACCTGTGTCGATTCTAAGCTTCCTGGACCAACCGGAAGTGGTTAAATTCACCCTAAAAGTGTTTTGAAACACATAAAATGTCATTATGAAAATCACTGCATTCAACCCTGTGTAGATCAGTCAATTCTTAACTTAAATACTTAAAACTCAGGATTCTGTAAGAGGCTACCTCAGTCAAGACATGTGTTTACTTATAGCTTCCTGTGCCAACCGGAAGTGCATTTAATTGGGTCACACTGTCTGTTTTGTAGGGTTAAAAAAGTTACATCTCTCCAAAACTTCATATGTGTGACTAGGTAACCCTCCTGAACTGTAAATCAGTCATTTCTCCCAACAGATGTCAAAGAAAAGCTCTCTCACACACACACAGCAAGGATGGAGTGAAAAAAGTGCGGTGCTTAAAGACACAGAGAGCAGGCAATGGCATTACCATAATCCCTAGGCCGTGCAGAGTTCATCGAGATATCCCGCTTGACCGTAGCTCGCTCGGTCTAAGCGCAGCGACCATTAGAAAAGTAGGCCCAAAATGAAGCCTGCCCCACAACGTCATTTGCTTTTGGGTGACAGTGAGAGAACCGTTAGGGTGAGAAGCACAATTCGACCTCAGGTACGTTCCTAAGGTCCTCCCGATCCGTGCAAGCCTAACCTTGACCGTGTGGCATTAACCCGTAACAGTAAAACAGGGTTTTTTGATCTCACAGATTACAATGACTTCTCTCCCCATAGGAATACATTGCCTGCACCCCGAAATTCAACCTGAAGCCTATGTGGGTTATGAATGCCGTATGAACTTGTCATCGATGACAGTCCATCAGGCCACTATGAGGTCTACCTGTGTCGATTCTAAGCTTCCTGGACCAACCGGAAGTGGTTAAAATCACCCTAAAAGTGTATATCCATACAATGCCTGCAGTTTGATAGACATAGTGCATTCAACCCTGTGTAAATCAGTCAGTTCTTAACGTAAGGACTTAAAACTCAGGATTCTGTAAAAGCATACCCCAATGAGGATATGTGTTTACTTATAGCTTCCTGTGCCAACCGGAAGTGCCTTTAATTGGGTCACACTGTCAGTTTTGAAGGGTTTAAAAAGTCACATCTCTCCAAAACTTCATATGTGTGACTAGGTAACCCTCTTGAACTGTAAATCAGTCATTTCTCCCAACAGATGTCAAAGAAAAGCTCTCTCACACACACACAGCAAGGATGGAGTGAAAAAGTGCGTTGCTTAAACTTCTTGCTCCTACCTGAGACGCAGATGTCTCATCTAGACACCTGGAAATGCAAATGCGCTACGCTAAATGCTAAATGTACTCGTTAAAACTCAAACGTTCATTAAAACACACATGCAGGGTATTGAATTAAAGCTACACTCGTTGTGAATCTAGCCAACAAGTCAGATTTTTAAAATGATTTTCGGCGAAAGCATGAGAAGCTATTATCTGATAGCATGCAACACCCCAAAATACCTGAAGGGGAAGTAAACAAAATAATTAGCGTAGCCGGCGCTTCACAAAACGCAGAAATAAAATATAAAACATTCATTACCTTTGATGATATTCTTTGTTGGCACTCCTATATGTTCCATAAACATCACAATTGGGTCTTTTTCCCGATTAAATCCGTCCATGTATGCCCAAAATATCCATTTGTATAGCCTGTCTGGTTCAGGAAAAGCTCCGTTCCAAAACGCAACGTAATTTTTAAAAATTATATAAGTTGCCTATATTCTTTGACAAAACACTTCAACCTACTTTTGTAACCCAACTTTAGGTATTTGTAAACGTTAATAATCGATCAAATTGATCACTGGGCGATCTGTATTCAATAGCAGCTACTCAAGAAAACGTTGTCCTTTGTCTCTCTTCAAAAATCGATTCCTGTATGCTGGACAAAATGAAGGATCTATTTGTCATTACACAAAGGATTTTTGTCAATGAAAACGACGTTTTTGGCGACATAGTGTGGAAGTTGTAGGAACTGCAAGCTCCCTGCTATATATTTTTGCTTGCAATAAACAACTCAGAGACTGGCGGTATAATACTTTTCTGTGGTTTTTGTGACCAGGTTTTTCTTGGGATTTCGCTTGCTGTTCACCTTCTGCTTTTGGGTGACAGTGAGAGAACCGTTAGGGTGAGAAGCACAATTCGACCTCAGGTACGTTTCTAAGGTCCTCCCGATCCGTGCAAGCCTAACCTCGACCGTGTGGCATTAACCCTTAACAGTTAAAAGTAGGTGTTTACTTCAAACAGTTTGCATTGACTTCTCTCCCCATAGGAATACATTGCCTGCACCCCTAAATTCAACCGGAAGCCTATGTGGGTTATGAATGCTGTATGAACCTGTCATCGATGACAGTCCATCAGGCCACTATGAGGTCTACCTGTGTCGATTCTAAGCTTCCTGGACCAACCGGAAGTGGTTAAATTCACCCTAAAAGTGTTTTGAAACACATAAAATGTCATTATGAAAATCACTGCATTCAACCCTGTGTAGATCAGTCAATTCTTAACTTAAAGACTTAAAACTCAGGATTCTGTAAGAGGCTACCTCAGTCAAGACATGTGTTTACTTATAGCTTCCTGTACCAACCGGAAGTGCCATAATTGGTGTCACAGGGGCTGTTTCATAGGGTTAAAAAAGTCACATCTTTCCAAAACTTCATATGTGTGATTAGGCAACCCCCATGAACTGTAAATCAGTCATTTTTCCCATAAAATTTCAAAGGAAAACTAAATCACACAGACACACAACTTGGAAGGTGGGACGTATTGGGGTGCGTAGAGACAGACAGTGCCTGCAATAGTTAGCTTTGTTCGAGCTAAAAAAGAACCGTCCGACCTAGAGTTCTGAAACTTTAGAAACCGGTTCTAGACCTCAGGTCGATAGTGCGTGGTGAGTTACGTGGCTCTAGAAGGTTCTCGGACCGAGATACAGCCTCGTACATTTGCAATGACTTCAATTCATTTGGACCATTACGAAAATGACGACATTTAGAAAAGTCTCAGAGACGCAAGACTAGGTGCATTGAAACCGGCTCGGCCCATAGAGACGGACCCCAACGTTTCTGTCCGATAGCTCATTCAAGGACCCCATAGCAAGGCATGGAAAAAAGTGGATTTTCAGCACCAATTAGGGTTTTGCTCGGGCACCGAAGGACCTATCGAGCCAAAACTCGGGATTCGGGGTCGCCTCACATAGGCCTACACATAATGTTCGAACTGGACCCGCAGCTAGAACGTAACTATGTGTTTTACGTTTTTATTATGTTTTAAACTGAAGGCGCTGTGAATTATGGGCCTGCTCTGACATATGTGATAGTTGGCTTCTAAATGAGTTGGAAAAAGTGGGTTTGGTGTCAATTGATATCAGTTTGGTGTCAGAATGACATCTAATTGACTGATGGACACTGACTTGCTAGTTGACTTTTGTACATTTGCAATATGTTTAAACGGAGAGGGACCATCCCCAAAATGGCATTCTGAAATCAACACAAAAAATGGCATCACCATAGACTCCAGACTGTGCCGAGTGCAGCGACCTTGAAAAAAAGAAGGCCAAAATGAAGCCTGGCCCTCAATGTAATTTGCTTTTGGGTGACAGTGAGAGAACCGTTAGGGTGAGAAGCACAATTCGACCTCAGGTACGTTCCTAAGGTCCTCCCGATCCGTGCAAGCCTAACCTCGACCGTGTGGCATTAACCCTTAACAGTCAAAAGTAGGTGTTTACTTCAAACAGTTTGCATTGACTTCTCTCCCCATAGGAATACATTGCCTGCACCCCTAAATTCAACCTGAAGCCTATGTGGGTTATTAATGCCGTATGAACCTGTCATCGATGACAGTCCATCAGGCCACTATGAGGTCTACCTGTGTCGATTCTAAGCTTCCTGGACCAACCGGAAGTGGTTAAAATCACCCTAAAAGTGTTTTGAAACACATAACCTGTCATTATGAAAATCACTGCATTCAACCCTGTGTAGATCAGTCAATTCTTAACTTAAAGTCAAGACATGTGTTTACTTATAGCTTCCTGTGCCAACCGGAAGTGCCTTTAATTGGGTCACACTGTCTGTTTTGAAGGGTTAAAAAAGTCACATCTCTCCAAAACTTCATATGTGTGACTAGGTAACCCTCCTGAACTGTAAATCAGTCATTTCTCCCAACAGATGTCAAAGAAAAGCTCTCTCACACACACACAGCAAGGATGGAGTGAAAAAGTGCGGTGCTTAAAGACACAGAGAGCAGGCAATGGCATTACCATAATCCCTAGGCCGTGCAGAGTTCATCGAGATATCCCGCTTGACCGTAGCTCGCTCGGTCTAAGCGCAGCGACCATTAGAAAAGTAGGCCCATAATGAAGCCTGCCCCACAACGTCATTTGCTTTTGGGTGACAGTGAGAGAACCGTTAGGGTGAGAAGCACAATTCGACCTCAGGTACGTTCCTAAGGTCCTCACGATCTGTGCAAGCCTAACCTTGACCGTGTGGCATTAATCCTTAAACAGTAAAACAGGTTTTTTTTATTTCAACCTGAAGCCTATGTGGGTTATGAGTGCCGTATGAACCTGTCATCGATGACAGTCCATCAAGCCACTATGAGGTCTACCTGTGTCGATTCTAAGCTTCCTGGACCAACCGGAAGTGGTTAAAATCACCCTAAAAGTGTATATCCATACAATGCCTGCAGTTTGATAGACATAGTGCATTCAACCCTGTGTAAATCAGTCAGTTCTTAACGTAAGGACTTAAAACTCAGGATTCTGTAAAAGCATACCCCAATGAGGATATGTGTTCCTGTGCCAACCGGAAGTGCCATAATTGGTGTCACAGGGGCTGTTTCGAAGGGTTAAAAAAGTCACATCTTTCCAAAACTTCATATGTGTGATTAGGCAACCCCCATGAACTGTAAATCAGTCATTTTTCCCATAAAATTTCAAAGGAAAACTAAATCACACAGACACACAACTTGGAAGGAGGGACGTATTGGGGTGCGTAGAGACAGACAGTGCCTGCAATAGTTAGTTTGTTCAAGCTAAAAAAGAACCGACAGACCTAGAGTTCCGAAACTTGCGTGGTGCGTGGTGAGTTACGTGGCTCTAGAAGGTTCTCGGACAGAGAAACAGCCTCGTACATTTGCAATGACTTCAATTCATTTTTGCATCACAAAAATTACGACATTTAGAAAAGTCCCCGAGTTGCAAGACTAGGTGCATTGCGACCGTCTCGGCCCATATAGATGGACCCCAACGTTTCTGTCCGATAGCTCATTCAAGTCATGGAAAAAAGTGGATTTTCAGCACCAATTAGGGTCTTGCTCGGACACCAAATGACCTATCGAGCCAAAACTTGGGATTCGGGGTCGCCTCAGCTAGGCCTACACATGACATCTGAACTGGACCCGCAGCTGGAATGTAACTATGTGTTTTACATTTTTATTATGGTTTGAATAGAATGCGTTGTGAATTTTGGGCCATCTCTGTAGTATTAATTATTTTTTAATTTACCTTTATTTAACCAGGCAAGTCAGTTAAGAACAAATTCTTATTTTCAATGACGGCCTAGGAACAGTGGGTTAACTGCCTGTTCAGGGGCAGAACGACAGATTAGTACTTTGTCAGCTCGGGGGTTTGAACTTGCAACCTTCCGGTTCCTAGTCCAACTCTCTAACCCGGCTACCCTGCCGCCCCAGTATGTGATAGTTGGCTACTAAACGAGTTGGAAAAAGTGGGTTTGGTGTCAGTTTGTATCAGTTTGGTGTCAGAATGATATCTAATTGACTGATGGACGCTGACTTGCTGTTGACTCTTGTCCATTTGCAATATGTTTAAACAGTGAGGTACCATCACCAAAGTGACATTCTGAAATCAACCCTAACGAGCGATGGAGAGGAACCAGAATCACTGCCCAGCCATCCCGAGTTCATCGGGCCAGTCAATTTTGCATTTTTGCAGGATTTTGAGCATGACAAATTCGTGAGGGTACATGCCCATTGAACCATATTGCAAATGCACAGTGACTTTGCAAAAGTGAGAAAACATAAACAAATGGACATAATGAAATCAACACAACGAGCGATGGAGAAGACCCACTATCAATGCCCGGCCATCCTGTGTTCATCAGGCCAGTCAATGTTGCATTTCTGCAGGATTTTTGAGCATGACAAATTCGTGATGGTAAATGCCCATTGAAACATATTGCAAATGCACGTGCATTTGCAATATGATTCAACAGTGAAAAAACATCACCAAATGGACATGATGAAATCCACACAACGAGTGATGGAAGGAACAACTATCACTGCCCGGCCATCCTGTGTTCATCAGGTCAGTCAATTTTGCATTCCTGCAGGATTTTTGAGCACGACAAATTCGTGATGGTAAATGCCCATTGAAACATGCTATGTCTTTTCTTTTGAAGACTGACCCTTTTATTGGCAAAGAGTTTGTCTTTTGTCCCTTTAATTTTTTCAATTGGGTCAGGGTAAGTGGAATGCGTCCTTTGAGAAGATTCAAAGCAATCTCACATAGGGATAATATGAGCTCTGAAGAACAGTGACCCAAGATGGTCTTCCGTTCATTAGCTGTAGCCCCAACTAGGCTTCTCAAGAGGGGCAGGTTTCTTTTTAAACGCAGAGACATAGCGGTTACTTTTTAGGAATGTACGCAGCCGGCCACTCCCACGGGAACAGACCTGTTCATAGCCTCAGGTGTTCTGGAGTATTTGCTTTTAAAGCCACGATTAATTAAGAAAATGGTGCTTTGGTAGTGTCCTCATAGCTCTCCATGAAGTAGGATTTCCTTCCCGGGTACATCTGCTGAGCTAGAGTGTTAATTTGTAGTTTGTCTCTAGGATTTTTGAACAAAACCATGTAATTGGCGTTCAAACTGATGGTGCGGCTATTTTGACCTTGGTGAAACACATTCTGCACCAAGTAAAGCACGGACAGGTTTCTATGATGAGTATATTGGGTAAACGCTCAGGCAATTTCGGGATGTTCGCTACCTGCAAATAGCATATCGTCCAAAACCAGCAGATTGTTTTTATGAGGAGGTAAAAGTTCATCATCAGACAGGGATTCAGGTATTCCTTCAAAAAACTAGATTTTTATTGTCTTCAACAATTCATCATACAGAGGTTGATAACAAGAATAACACCACACAACGTTATCAGGCTTTTGAGATAACACATGTTCAGAATTCTCTAAAATACTTTTTACAAAACATTTTACGACTATTAGAAGGCCCTGCGATTAAGGCCGAAAATGGTAGTTGCAACCGGGGGTCAAAACCTTCTACAGCAGTCATTATATCTTAAGCTTTAAGACACTTGTAGCATAAGTCAGTAGCCAAAGGGCAATGTGGTCCCGTCAGGCAAAAGCAGTCTCTTGTCATAGACTACCCTGAATCTTTTAGTTAGTGGGGCATTCCTCAGATGAAGCCCTTTTTATCCCTAACAATCTTTTTGTAGGAGCTCAAAATCTCCAAGTCACTATTCCTGTCATTTATGAACCCCTCGACCAAGTGTGTGATGGATTCCAAGTTTACACGCGGGGCATTTTCATAGTTTTGAGTCACGCCTTTGGCTTTCAACACCACGTGATTCTTTTTAGTCCTAAAAGCATAGCTTTTGGGCCCACAGGAGGACCATTCTGTGATATGGTCACCCTCTACGAGTTCACTCATTAAGCCACCCAGATAGTTGCTGAGTGGGGGGCTCCAATCCCCCTGTTTAATTACATAGACCACAGAGTCTGTGTCGTGGTAAAGAACCCGCCTCTGAAGCTGCTCCATGAGCGTGTACAGTTCAAGTCGGCCATAGGCCGTGGTAAATGCTGCAAGAAACACATTTACATTACCCGGGGGTAGAACCCACTTCTTGTTACGTCGCCATTGCACCAGGGCAATGTCTTGACTAAAGAATGAAAAGTGAAATTTCGTATTGGTCCGAAAAATCAAATTCCAAAAATTCTTTGGGGTCTTTAATAATCGACGTTGTTAGCATATTACATCTCTGTGATAATTTGCCCCAAAGCGAATTTAAGTACAATTTCGACACATTTCGTTCGGTTTTGTTGACCTCTATTCTGTCAGGGTCAAGAAGTATGCCTTCTCTGTCACGATAGTCTTGAATGTACCTGTCTTTGCTCTCTTGATCTGTGACCGATGCAGGATAGCCTGAAGCCATTTGCTTGCATCTCAAGAAGGTCTTGATGTACTCTTTAAAAAGAGTGTCTGATTTCCTGGAAAAGTTCCACACTTCAAAGATTTTGGCCACACGATACCCCATCTCTAAAGTCTTAGAGAATTCAACTGTGACCCAAACCCCTGTCAGGGCTCTTTCTTGATCTGAGTGATCACATGGGGTTTGCTGTTTGTTTTCACTGCAGGTGCGACATAGGGGAAAGAAAAGTTTTCCTTGAGGGCCCCTGTAAGGCAGGGTATAAACTGGTATAAACAAACCCCTAGGAAGGTAGACAGTTGCTTTGAGCAGACCAAAATAGTTTTGAGGTAAGTCAAAATCGCGATGAATAATTTCCGGATGCCCCATAGGATAGCATGAGGAACTCATTACATGAGGATAAAGGGATGTAAAATCTACATATCCTATTGTCTCGTCGGGTTGCGCTACATACCGCAAGGTCAAAGTATTGGTGCGGCCTCCATACAAGGCCTGTCGTGGTTCCAGTGGTTCTGGCGTGTCATAGCTGGAAAGGAAGGCTTGAACATGAGGATCAGACTTTTTGAGGGCGGCCCATTCGTGCTCCCACAAAACCTCCACTTTTAGCCCGTAAGCAGCCTGTAAAGAATCCAATTTGTCTCGAAACTCTTGGTACATTTCCCCAAAAGTCTTTTGGGTTAGGACACACATGGCCTGGGGCACAAAGCAAGATTTATAACCGTGGAAGAAACAACCGTTGTACTCATACACGGTCTCAACCCCGTCAATCTGGGTGTATCCATCTACATGGTAAGATGGAAACGCCTTCTCCCCCCGATTCAAAGCATGTTGAATACAAATGTCTTTATCCTGGTCCATATACTCCAACCATTGAATGGACCCACTAGAGTATGACTTGAATTGGCGTCGGTAGTTGTCAGGCGAGGGGATTGCTATAGAGGATGTAGGCAGATAGTGTGTACGATAGGTTTTCATGCATGCCGATACAATAGTTGTACAACTCCAGGGGTCAATGCCTGCATCTTTGATGACCTCTTCTCTGAATCTGAGGCATCCTTCACGAAGTATAAGCACATCATTGTCACAGTATGATTCCATCTCTTTATGGAAATCAAAGGTGCCATGTCTTACGGTCTTGTACCACGTCATGAATCTCTCACGCTCTTTGGGAGACATTTGATCACACCCGTACATTTCTGGGCTGGGATATGATCCGACATAATGTAGATTCTCCTCAGATGTGAAGAAGTGGGGGAACCAGCCTTTCACAGAGTTTTCAAAACCCAAGGCCTCTGGCATTTGAGCCAATCTCATGGGTAAGAAGCTTAAACTGTCAATGTATCTCTGGTTGAAGGCTGGGTCTACAAAACACAAGATTTTACTACCTTGAGCTATGACACTTGGTGCCATGCCTTGCTGTATCAAGGGGTTCAGAAGAAGGTAGGCTCTAGCATTGTGCGCTATAAACGTGTTTCTGTACTGGGGTTTTCTAAAGTGTTTTAGAAAGAGCAGTGCACAATTGGGCCCCTCTGCCGACCACTTTTTACCTTTGAAAGTCATGGTAGATACAAAAATAGGTAAATGAACCCCCGATTGCTGATTTGTCTCAAAATCATAGAACACATATTTCTCTGAATGTTCATCTTCAGCCAAGGGCTGAATATAACGCTTGTGTGGCACTTCTTGAACCACTTCAGCGTCTCTGCTTTTCAAAGGCCCTTTACAGATTGGACAATGTATGATTCCACACACATGCGGTTTAAGGCTATCTATTTTAAGGTTGTAATTGCAATGACATTTTGGGCATTTCTTGTTAATGTCACAACTGCTTACAGATTTACATGCCTTGGGGTGCCATGTTTCAATTTGGTGTTTTTCGTAACAGTAGGTCGAGCGACATGTGTGGTGGCAATCCTCACAGGGTGTCAAGTTTAAGGGTTGCATTGGGCAATCTGCATCCTGACATACTGAACAGTTATAACGGCACGAGTGCCCCCCCTTTCGGGTGTAGCCTATGAACGCTGTGATGTTGGTAATGGCGTAGTAATGTTCGTTTTGCACATAAAAGTACAGAATCTGAGGATGCGGTTGGGGGTTGTTTTGGAACTTCAAGAGAGCTGCATTAGCTCTACTGTGGTACAAAACCACAATCTTGATATTCAGAAAGTTTTCAAATTTGACTATGTCAGAGAAAGCCACAGCATCCTGTATACCGAGACCCACGGCCGTTTGGAGCTCTCTAGCCTTTTGCAATGCTGTCAGATCAGTACATCCAGGGTTAAGTAAATGCGCTAGGCCTATTGCAAAACATAGCTTATTACCTGGATTGTGAACGTTTATGAGGTAGGCCCTTTTATTGCTTATGATTTCTGACTGCATTAGGCTATCAAGCTTCCTTCTCTGACCCCCACCACCCTGGGGTTGACTTATTATTTGCACTACAAGCTCGAGGGTCCGATCTGCTATGACGGCTAAATTTGACTGAACAAGGCGTTCTAGCAGTAAGACATCACGTGGTTCGCCATAATCTCTTGCCCTGTCTAACAGATCGTTCAGAGTGTCCAATATCATTACGTAAAACACAGCATAGTCAAGATTCTGATTCACCCATAGGAAATTGAAAAACTATTGAATCTCTGTATTGTTGAATTTATTCCAGTACACAACCCGGACACGTCTATCAATACCATCTCCCTCCTGATTTATTAGACAATTTTCCAATTCCCCAAAAACATCATGTTGCTTTTCAGACTCTACGGACATGGGCGTTAACGGTTGGGATGTCGCTGTTGGTGTAGCGGGTGCCGAAAATGTCCGGCTCTCGTTCATCCAATTAATTAGGGTTATGAGGGCTTCGGGAATCTGTGATATCAGGTTCATTGGGCATCCCTGACTCGTTCATACGATTAATCATTTCTAGGAGTTCGGCTGAAATCTGTGATAATATGCTTTCATCTATCGGTATTATGTCTGTTACCACCGCCTCGTTCATACGTTTAATAATTTCTAGTTCTGGCGGTATCTGTGCTAAGAGTCTTTCAACTGTCTCAACTTGTTTCTGTGGTTCTGCCATTTGGATAATTAAGGATGTGCGTTTTTGGGTATTTCTGGAATGATCCGTGTTACATATATGATTTTAGAGCTTGTATTTGCATTTGTTAATCGGTTTGCTGTTTAACATGCATGGAATTGTTCTATGCCAGAATAACATATCGTCTCGGTACTGTTTCTCAAGTAAAACCCACAGTCGTTTGTATAGCAAAACGTTCCTCGATTTCAAAGCCCTGGAAAAGACTTTGAAAAACCTTGCTTGTTCTATTTCAGATCCTGATGTTGACGCCATAAAATTGTCGGGGTCAAGAAGGTTGGCCGCATCACAGAATAACTGGTTGTCAACCTCTGAAATGTCATTAAAAACAGGGATATCCTCCGCTTTGGTTGTTTCATTGGGAATGTTCGGTGAGCCGGAATCCCCCAGCTCTAGATGTATGTGGCCTTCTGTGCCCTTTTTCGCCGGGGAGGAGTCTGAAAGAAAATAATGCATACAAAATAAGTTATTAAATATAAAAATATGTTAGATACATAAAATGTCAAATACATTTCAGGAATGATACTATATATTAACAATACATAGTTAAAATACCTCGGCTTTTTTGGCGCAGGCTATTCTGACAAATCGCAGAAACCGGGGGGGCGTGACTTTTTTCATCAAGCGTTCACGATTCTGCCGGGCGTGTATCGTTGGAGTCTGAAATAAAACATTATTTGACCTTGTTTTAACACAGTCTATCAAAAGAGGTATACCAATAAAAGACGTATAACTAATAACAAATGTATAATGGTCTCATACCGTAGAGCGCCGAATCGTGAAGCCTCAAGTTCCCTGCACAGTAATTTTCTGGAGGTGTTCATTCAGAGCAACGCACTTGGGCCACAGTTGTGCGTTGGTTGTTGGGACATGGAATGTGTAGAGAGTGGGTTGAGGTTCCCGGGGGAGTTGTCGGGACGTTTAAATTCTCTGTTCGCGTGTGCTGGAAAAAACGTTTGGGAAGAACGGGAGAATTGCATCCAAGTCACCCGTTGTGTCAGTTGTCCATAATGATGCCTTTATCCTTCTTGGCTGTATGTCGGCTGTAAATACAAAAAATAGCTTTTAAAATAGTACACACTATTTGTTTTCTAATTTCTAAATATTCTTGGGTATGTGATTATTTGGACTTACGTCGAAAATATGCTGATGGCGATTGGCTGCCGGGGTTTTGAGACAGAATCATCATGTTCCAGATCCATTAAACCTCTTAAAAGCTGCGTAAATGATGGGGACCCTAACAAGCATTAGATAATATTAACAGTTATACGATATATACACTTTAACTTATATGGGCATTTGGCTTGAAATATATACCTAAAAAAAATAGTTGTCCCCCCGTTTTAAAACACAAATAACTTGTGTTTAATATTACAATAATATCACGATAATATTCAAACAAAACTTAAAATATATTTTTCACTTACTCACCTCCAGAAATATCCATTAGGAGGGCTTCCTAATGTTATCTGTCCTGGGACTGCTGCCTGGTGTCTTACGAAGTCGTTCAGAGTGCCCACTTTTCGTTTTTTAATATAGAAATATTCTTGGGTATGTGATTATTTGGACTTACGCCGAAAATTGATCGCTTCCCAATCACTTATGTCCAGTAGCCTTCAGAAATATCCATTAGGAGGGATTCACTTATTCACATCTGTTTTTTAATCTGTCCTGGCTGCTAAATATTCGGGGCTGTGGGTTTGCGCTAAAGGTGTGCTAACATAGTGTTAATTAAAGTATATGCTCCACTAGACTCGCTCCGCGTTCTGTCCCTAACTAGCGAAAGTACGGAATGAGTTTTCAGGGCCGTGGTGGCATTTTTTCGGGAGATATCATGTATGCAACACCCTGTATATTTGGTTTAGAGAACAAAGGCGGTGAATTCAAACAACAGGAGGGGATGTCGAGACATTCTGTCTACAACCGGGGTGGGGGGCACCGGGCGCTGATTAGAGATATCAATGTTTAACCCCGGGGGGGGGGGGGGGGGGGGTCGGCAGATATCTGGACATGCCGTATGCATGATAGTGCAAACATTGGTTTCAAACGATTCTCTACAGATAGAATGGGGCTACATGCTTGGGCCCTGTTGAACACACCCCCCTTTGTTTTTGAAACGCACACACACTCTGCTGCCCCGTCACACGCACACTCACGCACGCACCCTGATTTTCCGTCTTTTTCCTTCGCGACAGAGCGGGGTGATGTAAAATACATTTTCCCATCATTAAAGGGTGTGATACAGTTTTTAAATTCCTTTTATTGAATTCCAAAATATTTAGGACAACCTTTAAAGACATGTTAGAATTAATTACCAAATTTGACTAATATTTAAACATGCATCAGTAGTGTTTTATGTAAAAACCTTGGAGGCCTGCAGTTGTACATTATTACAAACTTTATAACATACCATTGTAGGAAAGACTATAAAATAATACATGTTTTTTACAGACATTACATTTCTCTGTGACAGACCATGGCGTGAGAGAAAAGACAGCTTCCCCTTTCGTTAAAGGGTGAGATACATTTTTAAAACCAATGATTTAATTCAAAATATTTAGTACATACATTTTAACACACGTTATAATTCAACATTTTGACTATTTCTTAGAGATAAAGGGTCCGGTTAGCCCTGACCATTATCCGTTTCCAATTCACCATCGCAAAGTCGCTTGCCCGCTCCATCGAAGCTCCGGACGTTTTCACTCCCAGGGAACGATCCTCCTTTGGCCTTGTGAGTCCTGGGTATGTCTCAACGATAACCTCGGCCATCGCCGTAATTGTTCACGATTTTCGAAAAGACTGTCCAGCTTATTCATCAATGTTCGGAAAAAATGATAATCACACCATTTAAAACTGAACACTGGCCTCCCGGGTGGCGCAGTGGTTAAAGGGCGCTGTACTGCAGCACCAGCTGTGCCATCAGAGTCCCTGGGTTCGCGCCCAGGCTCTGTCGTAACCGGCCGCGACCGGGAGGTCCGTGGGGCGATGCACAAATTGGCCTAGCGTCGCCCGGGTTAGGGAGGGCTTGGTCGGTAGGGGTGTCCTTGTCTCATCGCGCACCAGCGACTCCTGTGGCGGGCTGGGCGCAGTGTGTTTCGGCTGGCTTCCGGGTTGGATGCGTGCTGTGTTAAGAAGCAGTGCGGCTTGGTTGGGTTGTGTATCGGAGGAAGCATGACTTTCAACCTTCGTCTCTCCCGAGCCCGTACGGGAGTTGTAGCGATGAGACAAGTTGTAGCTACTACAACAATTGGATACCACGAAATTGGGGAGAAAAAAGGGGTAAAATAATAAAAAATAAAAAAAAACTTAACACTGGCAAAAAAGGTTTACATCCTTGCATTCTTTGGAAAATACATATGAACTGACAGTTTGTCGCATTTGCACTATCAAATTGTTCACATGCTAAAATTGTCAGGGGAGTCAGGGGTATACGCCATTGAAGCGATTCTTAGGGCCATCAGATCACTTCGTCCGCAGACCAGTTCTTCCAACGCATATCCGGGTAGACTTGAAGCACTCAGGGCCTGTTCAATTTGACAGAGCGCTTGTCTTATCTTAAGCAATTCTCTCATCCTTAGCGCTGGAGAAAAACTCCCGGGTTCTGCCCGATAAAGGGGTTTGGGGCCGCTGTCTGTGGTTTGGGGCCGCTGTCTGTGAATATCTTAACCGTAGATTCCTCAGGTTGGAATATGTAAGACATATGTCCCTCACTCGTACCCAAAACTACTTTAAAACATTCTGGAGCCTCACGCAAAACATCCTCCAGGCTTTTGTCATTGGGTTCATGACATGAGCCGCAGAGCACCCCGAGAATTGGCCTAGGAGACATTTTTATGTTTAATATTCTGGGCTTTATTTAAAAAATCTTGTTTACTGTTCTGGGGTCGCATGCCTTGTTCTGGACTATTATTTATAATGCGTCTGCCACAGCCAATACCCCGGACATTCCTGCTTCATTAGATAACAACCATAAGGGCAATAAAACTGGGGGTGTGGGGCCATACTCTTTCAAAAGTTCAAACACAGAACCCCCCCAGTTCAACCAGGTTGCTAGACATCAATCAGCATGACAACTTTAAAGGATGCAATATAGATATAAAATAACACACCCTCTAACACGTGACCACAGGAACAGGATGTCCTCGCCGGAGGCCCATATTTGGACATGTATACGTCATCATGGACACAGGGTCATAAATCAAAATTTTTACCCGTGCCGTCTACTTTATTCTCTCTCATATCATCACGTGACTCCAAGTTCACTTTGATATGATGGTTATTATATCAACATTTGCGCAAAAAGGCGTTTCAATCACCATTTTTCACAATGAATTTTACAGACACAAAAATATCCAATCATGTCCAACTTACAAATGTTTTTATTGGTATGACTTTACTTGCATAGAAACTGTAGATAATGTGTGTATTTTGCAAGTAAGTAGGGTGCGTGCACCATGACAGCTAACTTTACCATTACAAGCTTACATGCGCACATCTTTCTAAGCATCCAAGAAAATTCTACATCCTCTCCAAACCTTGTGCTGTTGCTCATTGTCCTTTATTATTAGATGATAATAGTTAAGAAAAGTATCATAGATTATTCATAAAGGTTATTAATAGATCATTCACAAAGGAAATATGTTTTTCATATTGAGGCTTGAGATGCTGAAGCTTTTAAAGTGTAGCCTAGTTCTCAGCTTGTGGGGATGTCCCTTTTTTATAGTGTGAATTAACCATTGACAACTAAACAGACTATAGCTGTCATGTTCTGACCTTAATTTCCATTGTTTTGTCATTATTTAGTATGGTCAGGGCGTGAGTTGGGGTGGGCAGTCTATGTTTGTTTTTCTATGATTTTGGGATTTTTATGTTTCGGCCTAGTATGGTTCTCAATCAGTTGTCTCAATTAGTTGTCTCTGATTGAGAATCATACTTAGGTAGCCTGGGTTTCACTGTTTGTTTGTGGGTGATTGTCTATGTTGATTGCTTTTGTCAGCACAGTTCTCATTAGCTTCACGGTTGTTATTTTGTTTATTGTTTTTGTATAGTGTGTTTCAGTGTTCAGTGTTTTCTTTATTAAATATCAAGATGAACACAAACCACGCCGCATTTTGGTCCTCCGATCCTTCTCGCCTCTCCTCTTCAGATGAAGAGGAGGAAGACCGTGACAATAGCTTGTTGCGGTATTTATTAGAGAGGGGTAAAGAAAGATTTTGTTCGGGCGCCAGGCAGGTATTAACCATGCCGAAAGGAAAAGAGTAGAATAGAGAGAGTACCACTACCAGACCAACACACATCAGCAGAAGAGACTGCCTAGAGTGTAGCCTGTTTACCAGATGGCCAGTGGAGAGAAAAGAGAATACACACCATATAAAACCCACATCACAGCACAGGGGTAACCCCAACAAGAATACCTCATACAATAATAATAATACTAATAATGGCAGAGCAATTTCACAGCAACTTCATACAAGAACAAACTCAGTCATCAGAGGATTTGCAATAATCTGTATTATTTTCTAGTGGATGAGTGCAGAGGGTATGAATGTGGGGGGTGTTCATCGACACAACAAAGGCCTTAAAAATGTCTACAGTCTTCTCGGCCACATGTCATTAGTACACCCCACCTCAATACAGTTCACATAATATACAACTTGCAAGCAACCTCCCTTTCAACTAAAATGTCCATCCAAATACTTCTGGCAGGGCAATAATAGTCCAGCACTAATGAACTTCAATGGGAAGTGCATTTGAAAAATAGAGAGTCTGTTGCAGGGTAAAGCACTGGAATGAGAGGGAAAGAGAAAGAGAGAGAGAAAAAGAGAAATCTTAGCTGTGGTCTTCAGGCCTGCCGGTGTCTGACTGTCCGATGGTTTGTTGGTTTGTATGTTAAAGCTTCGCAACAATGTTGCTACTAATCCATGCGATCCAGAACAGGCGCGGTCCCAAACAAAAACAACCACGATCTAAAGCGATCACACCGATGATTGAGTTAAATACTTTATAAACTACAAACGCTGAAAACAAACAAAACTTCTGCAGCACAGCACACACAATCAAACTGTCGCACCCAAGAGCCCCTCTCCAAAGAGCTGAACGAGCTCTTTAGTTCCTCCTTCCTTACTGCTCATGCGCTCTTAAAGTGGCAGTGCACGGTGAAGGCTACGTGCAGATTTCGCCACAAGCTCACAGCACTCATTATTCAAATGACACCAAGGGCCCTTCACACAACCCCCCCCCCCCTGCCCCACACACACATTCATCAAACGACATGAGGACCCTTCACACACAATAGCCTTTCAAATCATTAACCCTTTACTCCACACCAGCTGTTGACAGAATGGGCTCAAGGGCATTTGGGAGGAGGTGCAACCGAGGGCTTTAATCCATTATACAGAATATATTTTTAATGATCTCTACACCTGACTTTATAAAAATATGAGAAACGTGTAGCTTATTAGAATTTGAGTTTGGAGCGACGGCAAATGTTTTGGTGCCAAATCCTATTGTTGCTGTTGCTGAGTCGGTCATGGTTCCAGTGTTTCCGTCCTCAGAAAGAAGGGGAGTATTCAGAGATTCCTGTCTCTGTATCAGCCGTGCTGCAGGCTGGGGTGCCTGAGGCACCAAAGGAGTAACCTCTACTGTGCAGTGTCAGTTCTGTCTGTTGCCACAAAGTTGGAAGCACAGAATAGTCTAGAATGTCACTGTTTGCTGTAGCGGAAAGATTTCCCTTCGCTGGAACTAAGGGGCCTAGTCTGAACCATGAAAAACAGCCCCAAACTTTACAGTTGGCACTACGCATTCGGGCAGGTAGCGTTCTCATGGAATCCGCTAAACCAAGATTCGTCCTTCGGAAGTGAAGCTTGATTCATCACTCCAGAGAACGCTTTCCACTGCTCCAGAGTCCAATGGTGGTGAGCTTTACACCACTCCAGCCAATGCTTGGCATTGCGCATGGTAATCTTAGGCTTGCGTGTGGCTGCTCAACCATGGAAACCCATTTCATGAAGCTCCCGATGAACAGTTATTGTTCTGACGTTGATTCCAGAGGCAGTATGGAACTCAGTAGTGAGTGTTGCAACTTAGGACAGACGATTTTTATGACCTGTCTGCATCTCATTGGCTGTTGTATGATGGGTAAGGTACCAGCCAATGCCTTGGTCACCCCTCATATTCTATTGTGGCCAGACAGGTGTCATGAGGTTGGCCTGGGGGTAGGTTTATGACAGTCATAAATACCCCTTCCCCACTTTTTCCTCTCTCTACCTGATAAGATAATTTCCAATCCCAATGATAATAACAATTAATCAATAGCTCTGACCAATTCCCGAGTTTTGTAAGACCATGGATATAATAATAATTAGTCAAAGACTCAGCTTATACAAGACTCAGCTTATGTTTAAAATACCATAAAGGCATATTGTTTTACCCTAATTCTGACTAGGACTACACATTTATTGATTATGATTTCATACACTCTAATCAATTCCATACAATTATATGTTTCAGGGCGGGAATATTCTAATCATTCAATTAACAGACAATTCTCACCTATAAAATCCACCCTTAATGACTAAATAATACACACTGATGCATCAATTGTATACAAGAATAATCCAGACCAATACTTAGCTTATCATATCCTGCCATATGTTATTCTGCCTTATTGCAAGCCCAACAGTTTCTCCCCTCTCTGAGTGGGGAGACCTCCTTTCCTGCTATTAGATTCACAGTGGTCAGAAGTTCTCTGCCACAGTTCCTTGTCTGCTATGATCCAAAAACATTTCCATATGTTTTACAGTGACAGGGTGGAATCCTTTTAATTATTGCCTAAACATTAACTACAAACAAGGACACGTCTATTTTTATTAATATTGTCAATGTCAATCAAAATCAATCTCACAATCAATATGTGTAATTTCATTCCTTGTCCATCAATGACAGTTACAGTTACAGGTCTAAATCAGGTATCCTAACACTTCCCGTTTGTTTTTTTATGAAGATTGTAATAAAAACCCTGTCTTAACCCTCAAAAATAGTCTCATCCAACATTGGCTCCTTGTAGTTAAAAGAAACGGAGCCATCTCCTAGGCCTGGAGGCCCATATTCGTCATCACACAGGCCGGAGCTCGAAATCGGTCCATACCTCACCATCTGTTGCGTCACTGACCTCTCCAGAGTCCTGATAAGCAAAACTTTCACACAAGGGATCAAACAGGGTAGCCTAGTGGTTAGAGCGTTGGACTAGTAACTGGAAGGTTGCAAGTTGAAATCCCCGAGCTGACAAGGTACAAATCTGTCATTCTGCCCCTGAACAGGCAGTTAACTCACTGTTCCTAGGCCATCATTGTAAATAAGAATTTGTTCTTAACTGACTTGTCTAGTTAAATAAAGGTAAAAAAAAAAAACATTCACACAGAACCAAAACACTCAAGGTTGCCCACAACACAGTGATTGTGACATTTTTCCATTTCCCAAACACACTATCAAACCAATTTGTTAGATAATTATCTACCCCAGAGTTCTCAGCCAATTCATGATCTAAGGTGGTTAAACCAGCCAGTGCCTTGGTCACTGATCCGTCTGGAGCTGTGTTATCTATCGGGGATTAAAGTACAACATTCTACTTCCGAATATCACACACCCCAACACCCTTTTTAGCCAGTAACATATCCAATACTATCCTATGTGAATTCTATTGTCAAAAGATCCTGACGGAGCACTCCTTACTCTTTTACCTGGCCCTAGGTCTTTGTGTCGAATAAGGGTGAAGGGCATGCCTAACTGCACCAGTGTACATATACCGGTCCAATTTGTTGGCAGATTAGGCCACAGCTTCATCCCTCCACATAAACCCCAGACATCCTCTCTGGGCCTTCTTATCTTACTAAAATCCTTGGAACTCAACCACCCAGACAGGTCCCTCATTGTCTTGTCAGCTGCAACATTCTCTGTCCTATTGCATGTTCTTATTTCCGCTACGTCCCATCCATTTGTGATGTATAGGGCCATACAGTAATAATGTCCTCCTGTAAACGTGAAAGGGGGAAGCCTGGATGCGATGGGCATATCGAAGAGAAACCGAAAATAATGCAGATCAATGCAACTGTCATCGTCTGGCTTGCTTCCCTGCCTTCATGAACAGCTTTACTATACAGGCCATTCCCCTAGGTGAACAATTCGATCAAATGGAAAGGGGATGGTAGTCAGCTGAGGTTTGGCTGTGGCGCAGGCATAACATTCTTCTTTCGCTACTGATCTGGCTGTATAGTGGATCCATTCTAACCATAAACAGTTTCCACCTCAATCACTTCCTTCAGATATTTCGTCTTCACTATCCTCACCAGCCCTTGGTTCTGGACTACTCTGCTGTCAGTCTCTGTTGTGTCAGGTGCTCTGCTCGACTTCCGGCTGATGATAGAGTTATCACCTGCTCTAACCTCCTCTACCCGGAACCGTACTAGAGTGTCGACTGAAAACTGGTCAAATCCAACATACCATAACCCTAGATCCTCTTTCTTTAAATTTTTAAGGGTAAGGCGTATCTTTATGCAATACATCTCTCTCTCCGGATTGCAGTCAAAAACTCTCACCTTCACTATACTCCACCTCCTTCCATACTGGGTATGTGGATTCATATAGCCCTCTCTCTCTGTGTGAGCTATGACCTGTCTCCATGAACTACACGGGGACCTGCACAGATATATTCCATAATGGCTCAGAGTCCTAGACTGCCATGGAGTTAGAGACCCCATTTGGTCTACATAAAACTCCATTGAGACATCCTTCTGTCTATCCAGATCTAGGGATCTCTTATGCTTGGTTGATACCATGGGTCTAAACCATGGGTCAAGTTACCACCCTCTGCATTCTCAGGTGGGGCGTGGTGTATCAAGAATATGGCTCCCACGATAAGACAGCTCAGACCAACCAGCACTCCTGTAAAGCCCTACCCTTTCCCGGAAAACATATCAGCAGCCAGAGGCCAGACCATACTTCCACTTCTATGAACAAACACAGGGATGAAATGACGGGATTAGGGAGTCTTTGTTAGAGAGATGACCCCCGGACCCTGTTGATTCCGGTTCTCCTCTCTAACACTGTGATTGTTCGACAGTGTCACTGTGTCTTACCCTTTTGCAGTTTGTGATATGAATCCAGGTAGCTCTTTCAGCTATTCTCACAGCAAAGGCTGTCACCAGGAGTACTTGATATGGCCCCTCCCAACGGGTACACTTCAACTATGACAGACAAAATGAGAAAACAAAATCCAGAAAATCACATTATAGGATTTTTAATGAATTTATTAGCAAATTATGGTGGAAAATAAGTATTTGGTCAATAACAAAAGTTTATCTCAATCCTTTGTTATATACCCTTTGTTGGCAATGACAGAGGTCAATTGTTTTCTGTAAGTCTTCACAAGGTTTTCACACACTGTTGCTGGTATTTTGGCCCATTCCTCCATGCAGATCTCCTCTAGAGCAGTGATGTTTTGGGGCTGTTGCTGGGCAACACGGACTTTCAACTCCCTCCAAAGATTTTCTATGGGGTTGAGATCTGGAGACTGGCTAGGCCACTCCAGGACCTTGAAATGCTTCTTACGAAGCCACTCCTTCGTTGCCCGGGCGGTGTGTTTGGGATCATTGTCATGCTGAAAGACCCAGCCACGTTTCATCTTCAATGTCCTTGCTGATGGAAGGAGGTTTTCACTCAAAATCTCACGATACATGGCCCCATTCATTCTTTCCTTTACAAGGATCAGTCGTCCTGGTCCATTTGCAGAAAAACAGCCCCAAAGCATGATGTTTCCACCCCCATGCTTCACAGTAGGTATGGTATTCTTTGGATGCAACTCAGCATTCTTTGTCCTCCAAACACGACAAGTTGAGTTTTTACCAAAAAGTTATATTTTGGTTTCATCTGACCATATGACATTCTCCCAATCTTCTTCTGGATCATCCAAATGCTCTCTAGCAAACTTCAGACGGGCCTGGACATGTACTGGCTTAAGCAGGGGGACACGTCTGGCACTGCAGGATTTGAGTCCCTGGCGGCGTAGTGTGTTACTGATGGTAGGCTTTGTTACTTTGGTCCCAGCTCTCTGCAGGTCATTCACTAGGTCCCCCCGTGTGGTTCTGGGATTTTTGCTCACCGTTCTTGTGATCATTTTGACCCCACGGGGTGAGATCCTGCATGGAGCCCCAGATCGAGGGAGATTATCAGTGGTCTTGTATGTCTTCCATTTCCTAATAATTGCTCCCACAGTTGATTTCTTCAAACCAAGCTGCTTACCTATTGCAGATTCAGTCTTCCCAGCCTGGTGCATGTCTACAATTTTGTTTCTGGTGTCCTTTGACAGCTCTTTGGTCTTGGCCATAGTGAAGTTTGGAGTGTGACTGTTTGAGGTTGTGGACAGGTGTCTTTTATACTGATAACAAGTTCAAACAGGTGCCATTAATACAGGTCACGAGTGGAGGACAGAGGAACCTCTTAAAGAAGAAGTTACAGGTCTGTGAGAGACAGAAATCTTGCTTGTTTGTAGGTGACCAAATACTTATTTTCCACCATAATTTGCAAATAAATGTATAAAAAATCCTACAAATGATTATTCTTTTTTTTCTCATTTTGTCTGTCATAGTTGAAGTGTACCTATGATGAAAATTACAGGCCTCTCTCATCTTTTTAAGTGGGAGAACTTGCACAATTGGTGGCTGACTAAATACTTTTTTGCCCCACTGTATATGTGCTTGTCTATGTAAACAGTAATCTTTTTTATTTCACATGCCCTAGTCAATGCTACTATTTCGGCCTGTTGTGCCGAATAATTTCCGGGCAACGCTTCAGTGGTTAACACCTTGTTTCCAGAAACCAACTAAGCTTTCATTCCCCTTTCGTCTCCCCACAGTAACTACTATCTACCCATTCTGTGTCACTGCCATCTTGCTCATGTCCTGGCCCCCCTTCCCCACCTTCTCCTCTCTGCTCTCAAACCTTCAAGGTCTCAGCAGTGCCTGCCCTTCCTCCTATCTGTCTTTCGCTCTTTCTAATAACAGTTAGTATCGAAATATGGGATGTTACCAAATATTGACTAAGTGTCTCACTGTTTATCTGAACTCATGGATTTTTTGAAAAAAACATGTCTATGGTGGCAATCTCTAAAGTCCTTACCTAGGTTGATTAAAAAGGTTATCTCAATCCTATCAATAATCCTGAGTCACCACAGATGTCATATATCCCTGTCAACTTTATACTTTTTAAATAAAAATATTCTACTGATCAAATGAAGCCAAAACGAATGCTACCCATATGACATGCATATCACATATTAATGAAATCTCTCCTTCGGGAGTCTTTGATCTAACACTAACATGGGTTAACCTTAAATCAGTCATATCAATAATTTAATATATGTTGCATAGTTTGGGATACATTATCTACAGTAATTTACCATCCTTAAGAACTGGAACTTATTTATTTTCATAAATAATCTTAATGCTTATAAAATCACTATTTTTCTATCTCATTGTATTTTCCTGCCCTGTTTGCTTTAAATAATTGCTGTACCTAGTGAACTGCTTATCTCTTCACCTCTCCTTGCTCGGCTCGCCCCCACCCTACTAAGTTCAGTTTAATGGGACGGCTTATCTCGGGACGCATTCCACTGAGGAAAGCAATTTTTAATTGTTGACTATACGGGCCTTGAGTCCCTCCACTGCCGGGGATTCTTTTAACCCAATATAATATTCTCCTGGAGCGTCATATGTATATATATATAAAAAATACTACTACCGGTCAAAAGATAAAACAACAGTTTCAAATAACATGACCAGATCACAGTTACTACTCTGGAACCCTCCACAAAGAGAACTTATTGTATCCTTATGGTCATCAGAAGAGAGACTCAAGAAAGTCTGCCCTTAGTCCAAGGCTATGCCATTTTCTTCTTCTCCTTGGTTCAAATTACAACTATATCAAGGAAAAACTATTATCAGTTACTCAATTTACCTTAAAATCAGTATCACAAATGACCTTAAATCATTATCCAAATGCCTCCCCTGAGGCTGATCAGACCCCAAAGGAAAAAGCCATGATAGAGGTCAAGAGTCATACCACCCTTTTACAGTCGTGTTACTCAATTGATATATTCCCAGAACATTCCCATATCAAAAGAATTCACGTGTTTATTTAATTAAAACTTTTCATATTCCACATGTGTGTACCCCTTTAAGATTTGGTGTCTATAGAAAAATGGAAATCTCCACAAACCCTAAAGCTAAGAACAAACACAACATATGCAGGCCTTTTTAATTTTGGTAGAAACATGCCTCTATCTCACTCACTCGCTCCCTTCAAGATTACAGCCCCGGAAAACATTTCCACAGAAAGACAATGAAGCATTACTTTTCCCCCCCCCAAAAAACCTTTGTCAAACTACCCCGATTCAGTAACCCTAACGTTAACTACAACCAAAACCTAATGACCATTCCATTTTACTCCTTCCAATTATCAGTTTTAGATTTCCTCAATGGTGATATATGAAACCCATTCAGTCCGTCTGCAGACAGTCTCCCAAAATTGTTAATAGGAATATATACTGCCATTTGATAGCCACAACTGTGATTAACGTGCACTGTCCCTTTAAAATAAAATTAACTAACCTGCAATCCCCTTTACCGAACAGGGCGGAATATTCTAATCATTCAATTAACAGACAATTGTCACCTATCACTACCCTACTGATGTTAACTTTGCAAACCCCTTGGTTAACATAGAGATTCTGGGAACATCAGAAGGCCTGCCCCTGTGAAGGGACATGGGCTATAAAACTTTTCAAACACGCCCTCCTCTCCCTCCACATTATAAAGCCTTGACGACAATATAACCTCCTGTTCCGAGGATGTGAGGAAAACGGTCCTATGTCAGAACGGTTCAGAGAATAACTACAGAACAAAACCAACATCAGCATGAGCTTTGGTTGCGAATGGTATTCACTCTTATTCACTACAGAAGTGATAACTCCTAGCCGTTGAGTTAGCAACAGCAGCTGAAAACGAGAGTTAGAAAGGAACAGACAGAGTATCCCGTCTATCACACAATGACGTTACTACAACGTATCTAATTGACCACCAGAGGCATTCTTCAAAGGACAAAGGACTACCACCAACCTACTGAAGCGCAGCTCAGAGTAAATACTTATTGCATTTTCCTTTTCCAAATGGGCGGTAATTTAGAATGCATAAGATACTGTATTTACGATAGCACAGCTTCTACCTTTGTCCCTCAGTCTTCCCGCTCTTTCACTCAAACCCAGACCTTTTCTTTTGTGTAACCAGCTGTTATATCTGTTCCGCCCTCTAGGGACGTTTTCCTTTATGACGTAATTTGTAATCAAGTTATGATTAATTATGTGTATGTGTAATTCTGTGTGATTAGTTAGGTATTTAGTAAATAAATAATTAAACACAATTTTGTATTGCTGATTCAACTTGTTAGCCAGGGTTCGTGAAGATAACCAAGACTTTACAACTTTCAAATGAGACTGAATTAAGGTGACAATTAATATTGACTGCTATTGATGTAAAATATTACTAGGCCTAGAGGTTAAAACCTCTTGATACTACCCATCCCGGGTCCGGGAGCGTAATCATCAACTGACACTAATTAGCATAATGCAACGGACATAAATATTACTAGAAAATATTCCTATTCATGAAATCACAAGTGAAATATATTGAAACAAATCAAATCAAATCAAATTTATTTATATAGCCATTCGTACATCAGCTGATATCTCAAAGTGCTGTACAGAAACCCAGCCTAAAACCCCAAACAGCAAGCAATGCAGGTGTAGAAGCACGGTGGCTAGGAAAAACTCCCTAGAAAGGCCAAAACCTAGGAAGAAACCTAGAGAGGAACCAGGCTATGTGGGGTGGCCAGTCCTCTTCTGGCTGTGCCGGGTGGAGATTATAACAGAACATGGCCAAGATGTTCAAATGTTCATAAATGACCAGCATGGTCGAATAATAATAAGGCAGAACAGTTGAAACTGGAGCAGCAGCACGGCCAGGTGGACTGGGGACAGCAAGGAGTCATCATGTCAGGTAGTCCTGGGGCATGGTCCTAGGGCTCAGCTCCTCCGAGAGAGAGAAAGAAAGAGAGAAGGAGAGAATTAGAGAATGCGCACTTAGATTCACACAGGACACCGATTAGGACAGGAGAAGTACTCCAGATATAACAAACTGACAAATTGTTTACCTTTGATGAGCTTCGGATGTTTTCACTCACGAGACTCCCAGTTAGATAGGTTATGTTCGATATGTTCCTTTTATCCAAAAATGTTATTTTTGTAGGCGAAATAGCTCCGTTTGTTCTTCACGTTTGGCTGAGAAATCGACCGGAAATTGCGGTCACTACAACGCAGAAAAATATTCCAAATTAGCTCCATAATATCGACAGAAACATGGCAAACATTTTTTTATAATCAATCCTCAAGGTGTTTTTCAAATATATATTTGATAATATATATATATATATCAACTGGTGGCTTCTTAGTAGGATAGAGGGAAACAATGGCCACATTTGTCCTTTACGCACAAAACACTCTGAGAGACTTCAGCTGACCATTGACGCAATGTTGACGTTCAGACTAATTTTTCAAAATAAAAGCCTGAAACTATGTATTGTGACACTAGACACATTAGGGAAGCCATAGAAAAATAAATCTGGTTCATATCTCATTCACTGCTCAATAGGGACGCATAGGAACGCAGAGCTTTCTAAATAAGAGTCCCTTCCTGATCGGATTTTTCTCAGGCTTTCGCCTGCAATATCAGTTCTGTTATACTCACAGACAATATTTTTACAGTTTTGGAGACTTTAGAGTTTTTTTCTATCCTAAGCTGTCAATTATATGCATATTCTAGCATCTTGTCCTGACAAAATAGCCGTTTACTTTGGGGACGTTATTTTTCCAAAAATGAAAATACTGCCCCCTAGATTCAAGAGGTTAAGAGTTTATTCGGAAGATAACAGCTCTATAAATATTATTTTGCGGTGCCCCGACTCTCTAGTTAATTACATTTACATGATTAGCTCAATAAGGTAATATTAATTACAGAGAAATTTTATAGAATAGCATGTCATATCACTTAATCTGGCATAGCCAAAGACACGACACAGGGAAGGTTGGACTATATTTACTGCTGCCCATGTAAATTATATCAGACATATATGATGCCTCGGGAAGTATTTTAGGCGCCTGTTATCCTCACATTTGCCAAAAATGATCTTCATTGTCAGCCTCCTCACTGTAAAATCTACCGCTGGGTCAACTTCACAGGCTGGAATGGAATAAATGGAATTTTATCAAACATGTGGTTTACATGTGCTTGATACGATTCCATTTACTCCATTCCAGCCATTATTTTTGAGCCAACCTCCCCTCAGCAGCCTTGTGTGTGTGTGTGTGTGTGTGTGTGTGTGTGTGTGTGTGTGTGTGTGTGTGTGTGTGTGTGTGTTTTGGTAAGCAATGTCAGCCTTTTCATGACTATGGCAGGTTGAAAAACAATCTAAAACAGTCACTCCAGTCTATCCATTTAACTGTATGGGAAATACACCACACAGCTACTATCTTCATAGTTCATAGGGATATGATATTATCTTCATCCATACTCACAGGACGATAGGCTACAGCCAGGCAGGGGCCATTACCACACCACACACAAAGCCAGAGGCAGAGGCAGGGGCCCCTATCCTCTGTAGTTCTCCTCTCCTTCATTAGAATGCAGGGGTCAAAGTATCACTGTGACTCACTCTCCTGCTCCTCCACAACCACAGCAGCAGCTAGCTCTACAGTCAGCATCTAATATTACGCTCTGACGTCACACAGCACAGCACTGGATTGCCAACTCACCCAGGATTATGTTGCCACAGCAACACGGTCCAAGACCACACCCCCTCTCCTCCCCATTACCCTCCTATTTCCCCTCCCATCCTCCCCATTACACTCCCCTTCCCGCCAATGTGCCATGTGACTTTCAGAAAGATGCATAGTATCTCTCCAGGCTCTTTTATAGTCATTAACCCTATCCTGCCATAGCTCCTGTCTCACTCTGCCTGAGCTGGCTGTTGATCATTGAGTTCACTGAGCTGTACATCCTACAACCCAGAGTCTGAAGTCTCTAGTTTCTAAGCACAATCACAGATTGTCAATCTCTACAACATCAAAGACCTGTGTGATCAAAATGTTGGATTAACATAATGAACATTAATGGTTAATGAGATTCATAAATGGAAATTGTACTAAAGAAAATTAACCAAACTGATGAAATCACAATGCTGTCCGCAATATTCCTTTTCCTGTAGCCTACTGGTGCTATATTACTACTCAAAACTACACCAAAGTTACACTAAGTTAGACCATTAATGAACGTCAATGAGCAGTGTAAATTAGTGTAAATTGTTACCGGTTTGCATCCCAAATGGCACCCTATTCCTTAGATAGTGAACTAATTTTATCCAGCACCCACAGGGCTCTGGTCAAAATTAGTGCACTGTATAGGGAATAGGGTGCATTTCGGGAAGCACACATGAATTGGAAATATGAAATGTTCAATAGTGAATATGTAGTCTGTCAGGAAATAATCTCACTTGGACTTTACCATCCTCTTTCTCCCAGGGGAAGCCATGTGTGGCATCATGCCATCCTGAAGTGTAGACAGTGGGTGAGGTAATTTAGATGTGCGTGTGTGTGAGTGTACACCTGTGCTGTTGTGTGTGTGGGTGTGTTTGTGTGTGTCATCAAGCGTGTGCATGTACCTGTGCGTCATGTAACTTTATGAATGAAACATTTTCCTTAGTTCCTGGCTTGTAGACAGTGGGTGAGGTCATACATGAAAATGGAGAATCCCCTTCATTGGTTGGAGATTTCATTAATTCTAATGATCACCCCCACCACACACACCCACACACACACAAACATCAGACAAAATGGATGAAATGGACAATGGACATCACATCAGCTTCCTCTCCAAGAGATCTCTAGGGTTTAAATGATTCCATTTCATAAATTACATGAAATAATTACTATTTATTGCCTCTGCTATTTCAAAGGTCTCCTTTAACTTTTTATAAGGGAAACAGAATTGAAGTACAAATTAATTATGTAAATAATAATATTTTTTCCATTGTACGATGGATTTCACTAGCTAGAATACAGAATAAATGCACTTCATTCAAAGGTGTGAATAGATATGAACAATGGTGTCATGACATTGCCCTCTTTGGGTATAGCAAGCCCCATCCCCCTCTCCCTGCCTCTCCCTTTCTTCCTTCAACTAGACTGCTGTGGTCAGAGAGACGTCGTAAATTCCTGAGGATCTCCACATGGACACACAGTAAAGAGAGAGTACATTTTCATAGAGAACAAAGGAATTTTTCCCACCTCACAGAACTTGAGGTACGAACAAATTTCATGTTCCGGAGAAAGTATAAAAGATCGGTGAAGAATCCAGCTACGACCTGGTCCGTTTGTTACAACTTGGGGAAGCTCATGGGAGACGGTGTGGCCACATTACCATAACGCTGTTTATATAATAGCCTCAGATATATGAGGTTTACTAATTGTTGTATAAGATGAATGAGTGAGTATGATACTATTTACACAATTTTACAATGTGATTTTGGACTGTTTAATGAAGAAAAACTCAAAAAGGGAAATGGAGTTAACTAAATCAGAGGGCTGCCCCTGAGCCATGTTAGGGTCAGGCGTCCTGGGACAGCCCTTTTCTGCAATTCCGAATAAAACCCAACTTGGAGAAATTATCACCAGACCATGTTTTTCTCCATTCGGAGAAGTAAAAGGTTGAAGACCATTGCTGAATCTTTTAACCATACCATGTGGTTAAACTCTTAGACTATCGATACCGACAGAATAAGAACAAGTCTTTGATATTAATTACTAGTCTGCAGCTAGGAATTCGGTATCATTGAACGCGAAGAACGACAACTGCCGATACATCCATTCTACAACAACATGAATGAATCTCGCTCTGAATTATCCCCTCTAACCAAGTCAGAGAGAGACGGACAAAACTCTCCAACAGAAACAAACTTTCAACAAAGATCCCGACGACACACTGAGCGTAAATATATGTATTGATTGCATTTGTTTCCGAATGAGTGAGTGTTCATGTGCAAAGGATTAGCATTTCAATTGTTATAATATCAACTTTGTAGTGTCTCATCTCAGTTGACCCCCACTTCCCCTTTTGTCTAACAAGCCGCTAAGGCACATTCCCCTATCATTTCTTGTAACCACATTTACCTTGTTTGTTTGTTTGTTTATGCATTTCTGTGAATTACTTAGTTAGTAATAAATAAAGTATTTAAGACAATTGATGTATGGATGACTCATAGTGAAGACTGGGTTTGTGCAGATAACCAACAATTTACGACGTTTGGAATGAGACTAACGTGAGGTAAAGTAAATCATTAATTAATTTGAAGACTAATTGATCAGATAAAATATCTGAAAAGTTATTTTAGGAAATGATAACTTTGTAATCTGAATATTTTTCCTTGGTGCCCCGACTTCCTAGTTAATTACAGTTACATGACTAATCAGTCTAATCGCGTAATACATGCTCAGGAAAGGGATATCACAACTTAAGCCTTCTACCTGCCTTCTCAATCCTATCCCCACCACCACCTTCAATACATCTTCTCATGGCATACAGTGGCAAGAAAAAGTATGTGAACCCTTTGGAAATACCTGGATTTCTGCATAAATTGGTCATAAAATTTGATCTGATCTTCAAAACTTTTTAAGTTATGGTTATTGTTTGATATGTTATATCATGACAAACAGTATGGCTAAGGTTAACGTTAACAAGGACCCTGGGAATTGTCATGTGTCAATAAGTTAATAATGCCTTCAGGGTTAACGTTAGGGACTTCAGGTTAGTTGACAGACGCTAACATTAGACTCGCTAACGTTAGCTAAGTTGGCAGACAACTTTAGGTTTGGCCAACTAACATTACATGGACAATAAAAGTGCCCTACTGTTGTCCGGTAACACGAACAATTATAGGGAGCCAGAAAGTTAACATTGTCAAGTTACAAACAGTAACCAGCTAAAAGTAAAAAAAATAGTAAAGATAATTGCTTAGTTAGCTAGCTATGCTGGCTAGTCAACGGTCTTTCGGGGTTGTGAGATGTTCTTCAGAACAAACTAGCAAGCTGCAGGGGTCACGTGAGTAGCCGTTGGAACTGCCTTGTTGTAACGTTAGCTTGGCTAAATTGTAAAGAGCAACGTTAAATGTAGGTTACTTAAAATTATTGCTACAATTAACTTACTAGCCCTATTCGCTCACCAAATATACCTTAATTTATCTAACTTATCTATCTCTAAGCTAGCTGTAGCTCTCAACCAGCTGCACAGAGGTGTCCTCATCACATTGATACAATTCTAGCATAGCTCTTCAGTGTCGCTTTAACTTAGAGCTTAGAGCTGAGACACGCATATTTAAAACTGAGTTAAAGGTCATGTGGTCAACAAAAATGAGCACCAATCATAATCACCATTTCACCAGTTTACGCACCAATAGAATGAACTGTAAATATGTTTAACGCTGTTCTGCAATTCCACGAAATCAGCTAATTTGTTTACAATTGACAAGTTTACACAACAATTAAGTGAATATACTGACTAAAGCAATTATAATGTCATTTTTTGGGGGTAATACTCAGCCCTCGTTTCTTCAATTATATATTTAGTTATTAATTAGGACTACATCAGTCTAGTATTGGTGCTATACGTTCAGTGAAGTATTATCTGCATGCACAGAGTAGAAATTGTCCACCATCCTTAGACACACACAAAGAAAGATACCATAGAGATGGGTGTAAACTACATTCATTGACATTTAATTTTCCTGTTGTTGCCCTTCTTAGATAACCAGTGACCAATCTTGCATTGTTTTGTTGTTGACTTAAAGTAATGTTGAACATTCCAGTGTTGATTGTATCATTTGATTTTCTTTGCAGATATCCAGTCTATATACTGAAAGTGTGCAGGTAAAATGTCCAGTTACAGGAGTGAACATAGAAAAATTCAGAGGGGAGTCAGGATCTGTGGAAAGTCAGGATCTGTGGAAAGGGAAGAGAGGCATGGTTGTTAAGTCATAAGCAATTTTGTGCAAGTGGCTCTTCCAATGCAGGAGTCAAATAGTAGGGTTGACACAGCTGATGTTTGCACACTAAGTGGTAGTGAGGGTGGGGTTAACGAGAGCTTCACTGAGAGCACAGAGGAGAGCATTGATGAAAGTACAGATGAGGAGGATGATATCAGAAAGTTCCTTTCAGATTAGGTTCTTAGGATACAAATTCAACATTCGTCATTAGCTGAACTACTCAAGATTCTATTCACGAAAATACCCAAATTAGGTCTACCAAAAGATTTACAGACTTTGTTGAAAACAAAACCAGTGGTGGAAACTAAAGATGTCTCTGGGGGAACTTATTTCCTTGCTGGCATTAAACATGGTGTGCTTACAACATCTGTTCATACAAGGTTGTCTGAGTGTACCTCCAAATCAATATTGATGGCCTTCCTCTATACAAGAGCTCAAATGCTCAATTCTGACCTATCTTAGGGCTAGTAGAAAACTACAAAGGTGTGGTCCAGACAAACAAGTCACCATTTGTCATTGGGATGTCCTTTTAGGAGAAGAAACCAACCAGTCTTGATTTTTTTCATGACTTTGTTGAGGAAATGCAGCGGCTGGAAACTGAAGGTGTTTCTTTTGGAGACAGAAATTTTAAAGTCCAAATCTCTGGCTTTATTTTTAACGCACCAGCAAGGGTTTTTGTCAGAAATGCAAAAGGTCCATGGCTACTATGGCTGTGACAAATTCCTTCCCAAACCTGAATCGTATGACCTTCCCAGAAACAACAGCCCCTCGGAGGTCCAACCACGACACTTTTGATGATTTGACTGATGACTCTTATTACAGTGGGGCAACACATTTAGGATCATTGTCAATTGCCTCCATTTCCTCTTGACTACATGCACCTGGTATGTTTGGGAGTTACATGGAAACTGATAACTCTATGGCAGAAAGGGCCACTGAAAACACGTTTGGGTCCAGCTGTTGTCAGAAATGTATCTTCACAGCTGACTGACCTAAGACCTCACACTCCATCATAAATTAACAGAAGACCCAGATCATTGAATGAGTCTGACAGTTGGAAGGCAACTGAGTTCGTACATTTCTCTTGTACACTGGGCCTGTCTAATATTCCAAGGGTGATGTATGAATACTTCATGTTGCTTGCTGTTGCCATGACCATCTTCCTAAGTGTATCGTTGTGTGCAAACCACACAGACTATGCCTGAAACCTCCTGGTTGTCACACCCTGATCTGTTTCACCTGTCCTTGTGATTGTCTCCACCCCACACCAGGTGTTGCCCATCTTCCCAATTATCCCCTGTGTATTTAAATGTTCTCTGTTTGTCCATTGCCAGTTCTTCTTGTTTGTCAAGTCATCCAGCGTTTTTGTGATCAGCTCGAGCTTTTCCCAGTCTCTTTTTCTCACACTCCTGGTTTTAACCCTTGTCTGTACTGACTCTGAGCCCGCCTGTCTGACCACTCTGCCTGCCCCTGACCCTGTCTGCCGACCTCTACCTTTGCCCCACCTCTGGTTTACTGAGCAGTCCCAGTCGAACCGGGGGGGGGGGGGGGGGGGGGGCTGATAATCAGATGTTTGTGCCTGACTCTGTCCTCTATGCGGTCCTGGAGTGGGCCCCCATTCTTCCAGGTTTGCCTGCCACCCGGGCACCCGCCGGACCCTGGCCTTCTTGCGACACTGCTTTTGGTGGCCTACGATGGTTCCGGATGTCGCCGTGTTTGTCTTCGCCTGCACAGTCTCCGCCTGCTAAGAATAAGACCCTCGGCAACCCCTGTCTGGTCTTCAGCAACCACTGCTTGTCCCTCACCGTTCCTGGTACCACATATCCCTGGATTTAGTCACGGGTCTCCCCCCGTCTGAGGGCAACACTGCCATCCTGACTGTGGTCGACTATTTTTCCAAGACCGCTCACTTCCTTCCTCTCGCCAAACTACCCTCGGCCAAGGAGATGGCTCAGCTCATGGTGCAGCACGTCTTCCGGATCCATGGACTACCCATGGACATGGTCTCCGACCGGGGGTCTCAGCTCTCGTTCCGGTCGAGTACGCCCACAACACCCTTCCCTGCTCCACCCGGGCCTATCTCCGTTTGAGTATTCCCTGGGGTATCAGCCACACTATTCCCCGAGCAGGAGGAAGAGGTTGGCTTACTTTCTGCCCAGATGTTTATCCGCCGCTGTCGTCGTACCTAGGGGAGAGCCCGGTCGGCCGTCCTCAAGACCACCTCCAAGTATCATCAACAAGCGGATCGCCATCGGACCCCAGCTCCCCGGTATTGTCTCGGGCAGAAGGTATGGCTATCCACCCAGGATCTGCCCCTCCGGGTGGAGTCCCGCAAACTCTCCCCCCCCCCCGTTTATTGGCCAATTTCCCATCTCCAAGATTATTAACCCCTCTGTTGTTCGTCTTCTGTTGCCCCGTACTCTCCATATACATCCCAGAGTCAAACCTGTCTCACAGCCCTTTGTCTCCTGTTTCCAGGCCCAACCCTCTCCTCAGTCTAATCGATGGTCAACCAGCTTACACGGTGAGGTGTCTCCTGAAGGTTCGACCTCGGGGCAGGGGGTTGACTGGGAGGGTTATGGCCTGGAGGAGAGGTGCTGGGTCCCCTGCCAGGGACATCCTGGACCCAGGCTTCAGCGTAGAATTTCAACGCAGACACCCCGGTCAACCAGACCACTCAGGTAGGACACCAGGTGGCGCCCCTAGAGGGGGGGGGGGGGGGGGGGTACTGTCACACCCTGATCTGTTTCATTTGTTCTTGTGATTTTCTTATCCCCTGTATATTTATGCCTGTGTTCTCTGTTTGTCCGTTGCCAGTTCGTCTTGTTTGTCAAGTCAACCAGCGTTTTGTTATAAGCTCCTGCTTTCTCTTTTTTTCCCCTCCTGGTTTTGACCCTTGCCTGTCCTGACTCTGAGCCCGCCTACGTGACCACTCTGCCTACCCTGAGCCTGCCTGCCGACCTGTGCCGTTGCCCCAATTCTGGTTTACTGACCCCTGCCTGCCTTGACCTGTCTATTGCCTGCCCCTGTTGGAATATTAAACCATTGTCAATTAGACGTGTCTGCATCTGGGTCTTACCTTGATTCCTGATACTGGTTTTGTTTGTGGACCACTGTAGCTGCCTGTATGGGAAGGAAAACATATAACATGCATTGCCTAACCCATCTCAGTCATGAAGCACAAGCATTTGGTGTTCTTGACAATATCTCTTGCTTTTCTTGGCCAGTTAAAAAGGATAAGAAAACCAAACAAGCCTTTAGAGCAGGATATATACGGAGGCTGTCAGAAGAAAGGAGGCCATGAGAGCAACAGTCAGATGCAGAGAAAGCAGCATGACAATTGCCTAGTCCCAAATGGTCTAACAGTGAAAGAGCAGAATAAAAAAAATGCAGTTCACTCACTTCTCCGTGCAGATGTCCACTGGGAATAATTGTGTCCAGTTGAGGAACAAGGAGGTTGTCCTATTACAAAACTTGCTGATGGAGGAACATGGAAACACTTTGTGTACAAAACATTTAGGAACAAGACAGACCTTTTCGCATATCCCCTGCCATCTCTGCTTAATATTTTCCATCTCTCTGGATTGAAGGATGAACTTCTTTTCACTCGAGCCACAAATGTTCCACGGAAGTTTGTTCTAACCCCATACAAAGAGGGCTTTGCTAGGATGCCGTTAGTCTATCTGTAGGATGCAAAGCACCAATATATTTTTTCTGTTTTCATTACAGAAAATGTAATTTACCTGAAGGGATTTTCTTAAACTCCTACAATTAGATGTTACTATTGTGAAATGTTTGTGTAAACTAATCTAATTGAGTGCCCTTATTTGCTTTTTTATTCATAGTACCATGTTTGTCGTGGTTCATTTCCCAAATGAAGATGACAGTTTATCAGATCGACTCTGAGTCTGATGCTGATCATAACCAGTGTCCAACGCCAAAGACCCAAAATTCACCCCAAAAAGAGTTGATTCCACACATAAAAAAAGTATATGCAAGATTTCAGTTCCTAGCAATGAATAGTTCATACAAAGTATAAGTCTAATTTTCACAACCTGCATTTAATATGCAAAAGTATCTTCTAGACCCTCTTTGTCACTCTCTGCTGGGGGTAAGTGCCTCTTATGTACTGAATGTATACACATAACATTATGCTTAAACTAATGTTATGTGTTTTTTGAAGGAATGCTGAAATAGTTTGGCTGTGAACGGTTTTGTCTCAGCAAGGGTGATGGTCGGATTTGCGTTTATCATTGAAGGAATGAGGCTGCAAAAGGGTTTTCTAATGATCAATTAGTCTTTTAAAAGTATAAACTTGGATAAGCTAACACAACGTGCCATTGGAACATAGCAGTGATGGTTGCTGATAATGGGCCTCTGTACGCCTAAGTAGATATTCAATAAAAATATCTGGTGATTTGCATAAAGTTTGGAAATGCTGAACTTTTTCACCGCCTCCCTCGCCACGTTCGCGCCACCCAATGGTCCCCTGCCCACTCCGCTTCTCACCGGTTTCATTCCATTGACAATGAATGGGAAGCGGTGTTTCACTGCCCGGTGCATCCAGTAATGTACACCGGCCGCTAGTGTACGTACACGAGCAGTGACACATGCCCGGCGCCTCTCTCTCTCTTGCAGGTGAGAGAGACACTCCCGCAATATAAAACCTACAGGGGCTTGAAGAGGAGGACATGCAGCTCCTCCAAACATAACATCTCTTCACCTTACAGGCGAGAAGAAAGGGAAATCATGTCTATGACCGCTTCACCTGCGGGACCGGGATAGAGATTTTAGCTTTAAATCTATATGGATCGGGTTGATCGTTTCCATTGCTCGAGAGCCCATTCTAGAATAATCTGTGCAGGAATAGTGGATGCGAGTCGCGCGCGGTGACACTGATTATATAACCAAAACGAGGAAAGCAGAATGATTGCACTGTTTTAGACGACTGAGTCTGTCTGACACACATTAAATAAAAAGCAGCCTATATGAACGATACAATTAACAAGAATGGAGTTTGACTTGAGCTTTCTGCATTTGCTAAAGGTAGGCCTTCTTTATGATAAACAAATGCATAAAATGATATTTGTAAATCTGCCAGGCTATGCTCAATTGATGTAGTGTACAGATAGCAAATTACGCACTATTTAAGCACAAGACATGGTATGTCATTTGTGTAAATCACATTTCCATGTAAATAAATCAGTAGTAGCCTAATTTATATAGATAGACATATAGGCTATTCAATGGTGATGCACTTAGCGCATGGGTCCCGTAGATGGTGTGGTGCCGTATAGGCTATGTAGGCTATGCACCGGTGCCATTAAGGAGGTCAATACAATGCACCGCCCAGCCTATACGCATGGGGACTTTTTCCGCTTGTCTACTAGCAGTTGCTGTTACGGAGGGGAACAGGGTCTCTGAGAGAAAAATCAGTGGCATGAAATGATTTAGTGATTACTCTGAGATTTTACAGTTTACAGACAATGAACAGGTTTTGTTGTAATAACATATTAAAACATGTAATGACGCATTCACGGACTGTTGTTAAACACACTGATAACCCATGAATATACACTGCTCCAAACCCTTTGGGATGGGCTACAAAGACAAAGAACTCTGTCAAGAACCAATGGGATACAGACAACAGGCTGGAGAGGACTGTCTATCACCTACGAACAACCAACCAGGAGCCAGGACTACTAGAATCTACCTACGTCATTTCAATGTATAAATGTACTGCCCAAATATGTGTTACGCCCTCTTTTTCCGAAACCTCCCTAAGAGTGGACGATAGGAGCCGTGCTGCACGTTTGCCAGATATTACTATGCTAGATTAAAATGCCTCAAATATACCGTATCCGCCTTGTCCAGAGTCTCATCTTGGTCTCGTTTCTCCTATAACTAAATCATTGACAAATTGGTAGCTAGAGGATTTTAGAAATCCATGAATTCGGTCCATAGATTTGATGAGAGAAAAGACAAGTTGACGACAGATTCTAGAAGGACGGGCGACCTG
Source organism: Oncorhynchus mykiss (assembly GCF_013265735.2). Classification (NCBI taxonomy): domain Eukaryota; kingdom Metazoa; phylum Chordata; class Actinopteri; order Salmoniformes; family Salmonidae; genus Oncorhynchus; species Oncorhynchus mykiss. The sequence goes on from NC_048571.1 coordinate 36,448,226, forward strand.
TCTACAGGAGCCATCGGGGATTCAACTCGCCTCAGGAAACTGACCAAAGAGCTCGACATTATAAAGGTACGCAGAACCGGTTTAATCGAATTCTGCATATTATAGTATAATCAATATCCAAATTATGGTCAGAAGTACTGAGTGCGTGAGTATGAATTGCCGTTAAAATTTATGAAAATTGTTCCGATAACCAAAGGCATTTGCATAATGATATCTGTGTAAATATATTGTTCAAATCTGATTCAAATAGTCCTGCAACAGTAATAAAATTACTGGGTGTCGTGGTGAGGAATTGGAGGACAGAATGTGATATGATGTGATATATTGTTTAAAATTTAATCCAAATAGGCTGGCAGTAGTTGATATGTAAATCAACTAGGTGTTACGGTGAAGGATTTGATAACAGAATTTGATGGAATGTGATGCACTGTTTTAATCGGGTCCAAATAGGCTGGCAATTTTCGATTTGGCAATCGTTTAGGTGTTACGGTGAGGGATTCGATAACTCAGTGAAATGAAATATGATGAAATGTTTTGTTAATTGATCGAGACGTATATTTAAGACTGTAACTAGTGGAGTAGCATCCCACTAGGAGCAACAGTTAACAAGCTAAATAATTGGACTAGGAGTGAAGGAATTAAACCTGATCTCTCCAGATTAATGTCACTGATTCACCGTTCCATGAGACCGAGGGATACTGACCACCGGCTCTAAATTTGACCGCCGAGTCAAAAGTTTGGGCGGGGCTGTGCGGCCGCCGTGCCGTGTAACGAATTGATTTCTGTTCTCTTTGTGCTGTTGGGGTTGCCTAGAATTAATTTGACAAATATTATAGAAGGCATCTGAATGCATTGACATTGACCCAAAAGTAGGCGTTTGGGACACTAACATTTCGCCAGGCAGTAGAAATGTGTGAACCTGTAAAATTACTCCAGTAAAATACCCTAGACGCATAATTATCTCGTGAATATCCCTTTGCGATATTATAGTACAGCAATTCTACAAAACTCTGTGTGCACGAGGGTGAGACACGAGAGATAAGTCTGTGTGGGCACCAGGGATACATCGCTGGTTTCGACCAAGTGACGGGCTAAGTGCACATAGTTGCGGAGGGCCATAGTGCAATGTGCAACATTTAGTTGTTTTTAATTGTTTTACATAATTTTTTATCGGACCCAGACATAGTGAATCGTCAATATGGCCTCAATTACCGTTCCCAAACTCAAATTCAATGAATATTTAGATCAGAGAATACAGGAAAGGGCAGGAGGAAAACAGGAATATAAAACAATAAAGAAGATATGGGGGGAAATTAGGCTAAGAGAGTGAGGCAGAAAATAATAGCAGCCATTTTTTTTCAAGAAAAAAGGAACGAAGGAGAGAGAGAGAGCGGAGGCGGAGCTGAGAATAGGGACATGGGCAATAGAGGTGAAAAAAAGGACATGCCCACAAAAGAAACCTGATATGATGGGGGTGCTTGCTGGGGCCTCAGATGACGTCAGAGAAGGCACAAACAACAACCACAACACACCACCACCCACCGTGACCACCCCATCGGCCCCGCTCTCTCCATACCCGCCACTGCCACAGGAAGAGAAGACTGAAGTGCCACCTCCCTATTCACAAAATCCATTCTGAAATCATAGGCTTGACACAAGCACTGAAAGGAGCAGGAAGGGGCCTACCAACTTCCCCTACGCCCAGCAGTTGATCCACGCTTCGTTGAGTACCAGCCTGGGAAGACCGCCTTGATGGGACAGATGCCCAGCCTACATGGAGGAGCCTCTACATGGATACACTAACTGCAATGAAAATACTACTACCCAAAGCCACGAACACAGGATGAGGAGGAGGAGGAAGAGGACCCCCTCCTCTACAATACAACCACCCAGGGCCCAGCCACATGCAGCAGCAACAGCAAGATTACAACCAACCACAGTTTCAAGGTATGGCAGGGAACACCATGCCCTGGCCATAAAAGATGCCCACACTGTCTGAAACCCCAGAAGTGTACTGGCCAAAATGCCTACCCACAGGGCCTGCCACCCCTCACATCCAGTTTAAGTTCAACCAACTGAAAGCTCAAATCTACACTGCACCCATATAAGACTCCCCAAGCTGAGATCCATTGCACACTCAATGCAACAGAAACCGATGACTGCCTCTACACTGCAGACTGGGACGAAGACAGGATGCACCTGACCCCTCCTATCAGGTGTTGTACCATTGTGTGTGGCCCAGAGGGGGTGGCAGCACCGGTCATCCTACGATCAAGGAACCTCCATGCACCCCTGGCCTGGACGGCTGAAGCATCAATAGCCATAGCACTCCTGAAAACGGCTCTATCAGCGGCAGCAGCTCTGACTGCACCTGACTACAAGAACAAGTTCCATTTGGATGTTTCTGAAAGGGAAGGATTCACCTCATCCGTCCTATTCCAGAAACAAGAGGGGGAGAGACGGGTCTTGATGCACTACTCTTCCAAACTTGACCACATTGAGGTAGAACAGACAACATGCTCCAGATACGTTGCTGCAGTAGCAAAAGCTATTAAAAAAAACAGCTCACCTCGTGATGTCACCCTTCAATCAGCCATCATCCCTCAACCAGCATCGGCCAAATTAGCTGAAATCATCGGATTGACGCAGGTCCTCATCAGAGGAAAAGGAAAGACTGAATATCTATACAGACTCAGCCCATGCCCATGAAGCAGTCCACACTGATGGACCCAGAACTTTTATGAGAAGCACATGGCCCACACACACACGAAGGCAAACTAAAGACCCTCCAAAAGACCCTCACATAAAAAATGACTGACTTATTTATTTTATGATTTATTTTGTGACGAATGCAATGTTTGTGACAGACACAACCCAAAGAAACCATATCGAACACCAATGGGCTCATACCCATTACCTAATGCATGATTTCAGGTTATTAGCATAGAATACACAGACATGGGGGCGGATAAGGTGGTTAATGGGAAACAATACCTATTAGTGATGGTGGATAGGTTTTCCAAATGGGTAGAGGCAATTCCAGCGGCGGGGGAGGATGCGAAGTCAGTTATAGGCCACAATCTCAAGATCTCATGGAACGCGCAAGTCAAACGTATGTGCCGGGTCGAAGTTGAAATGGGTCGAAGCCCTGCCCCTGGCGTTGATGGCCATGAGAGCCTCACCAGGATCAGGCACCCATCTCTCTCCTCATGAGATAATGACTGGTAGAGTCATGCCTGGCCCACCAAGGGAGGGAGGTCATATGCCCGCCCTTGATGTGCAATAAATTGTAATGTCTAATTATGTGAAAAAACTGACGGTTCTCTCTGCAGCACTCTCTACCCAGGTTCACAAGGTACCGGAGGGGGAGCTGCCGGGGGACACGCCACCACTGAAGGTAAAACTTGGAGACTGGGTAAGGGGAAAGGTCCACAAGAGAAAGTGGCTGGAACCCAGGTGGACTGGTCTGTACGAAGTGAAGGAGGTTACTTCACACTCAGTCCAGGTCAAAGGTAAATTGGGCGCACCTTGGCACCACCTCACACATTGTACACCAGCTCCAACCCCTTCCCGCACACTGACGGAAGTCAGAACCGACCTAAGTGGTCTACATTCGGCCCCAAATCTTGCACCTCCTTAGTCAGGGAAAATGGGAGGTTCAACCCCATATTCACTGACTAAGTCACACCGTACTCCTTGGGAACGGTTGGGGATCTCCGGACCACTGTTTGTTATTTTTCTTCTCATGGGAGGAGTCACTGTATGTACACTCACATGGCTTATAAACCAACAGATGCACCCACTACAGATGCACCCACTACAGACTCACACACTGAATTCTACTCTGCCAGGTGAAACTAACTCTCTCTCTTTTCCCTCTTATCTACCACAAGACCATACCGTTTCTAGGCGTGAGGTGGGAGTCACTAAGTGCACCCCCCAGGAGTTGAAGAGCACCACCTTGTGTTTGCCTTTCAATGCCACCACCACCGTTTACCTGCCTTGGGGCCTTTTGGGTCATGCGCAAAATAGTTTGGGGCTACCTGCCTGGACCTATTCCAGTTTTAACTGGTATATAACCAAAGGGGGATATGGTGAGTGGTCTTGGAAAAACTTGGTGGCAGAAACGGGGCATGACTGGTCCAGCTATTCCGAGGGACGGGTTGTTCTTGCCTGGCGCAAACGGCTTACATTTTCACGCACTGGTTTTCAACTAAAGCTGATTGTACGACCTGGGACCACTATGGGGTGTCAGGTTTTTACGTTGGCCCCATATGTAGATACCGACAGGGCTGAAGTCCATTTCACACTATATATCTGTGTTACGCCAGAACCACAGCCTACTTCTGTGACGGTGCGTGACGATATGGCAAAGCCACATACCCTGCCCCAGCACAGGGATGGGTGGGGTTCTGCTGTTTTAGTGGTCACCACCCCTACCCCGGATGAGAACATTCGGGTTGCTACAGGTATCTCAGGTTTGTCTAACAATTGGCTATTATTGACCGAACAAGCAGCCAATACAACCCCCACTAGTTGTGTAGTTTGCATGGGTGCCCGACCATTGCTCCGCATTGTCCCGGCTACTGTCGAGATCGGATGTTTAATGCCCCTTATGGACCAAGACAATCCGACTGGTAATTGTTTCTTGTGGGATGCAGTTTACCCTGTTGTCTCCGCTACGGACAGGGCACCAGTATTTTCCTCTGATGTTGCCAGGGCCGAATTCTCCTGTATTAACATGACAGGGGGTATACTACAGTTAGGTTTGCTCCCTGTTGGTTGGTGTACAAATACTATCGTAGTAGTTGGTGTTTTTAAGCCAGTGATCAGGGCTGACATCTGGTGGTGGTGTGGGGGACCTCGGCTTTTTGACAGACCTCCCAATAAGGCTACGGGTACTTGTGCGCTTGTGACACTTCTACTGCCTATCTCTGTTTACCCTATAGGTGTGGGTGATTTGGTGACCCGGATACAGGCTGTGGACCCACAGTTTCTGCCTACCAGAACCAAGCGGGAAGCAGCCCTGACTGTTGGGGATCCCACATATATTGATGCTATAGGTGTTCCTAGGGGGGTCCCTGATGAGTACAAGCTGGTGGACCAGGTCGCCGCAGGTTTTGAATCATCTCTCTGCTGGTGGTGCACTGTGAATAAAAATGTTGACCGCATTAACTATATACATTTCAATGTCCAAAAATTAGGGAACTGGACTCAACAAGGTTTTGAGGCCGTACATGGTCAACTGGCGGCTACCTCCCTTATGGCTTTTCAAAATCGCATTGCCGTTGACATGTTGCTGGCTGAGAAGGGTGGTATATGTTTTATGTTTGGGGAGCAATGTTGCACATTTATCCCCAATAACACAGCCTCTGATGGCAGTCTCACTGTTGCGTTAGAAGGACTACGTACCCTGAATGGTAAAATGAAATCCCACTCTGGGGTTGATACCAGCAAGTGGGACTCCTGGATGGATGCATTTGGTAAATATAAGGTCCTGGTCTCTTCTATTCTGGTCTCTATCTCTGTGTTTGTTGCAATACTAACCCTCTGTGGCTGTTGTTGCATCCCATGTGCCCGCTCCCTGCTTTCTCGAGTCATTACTTCTGCTATTGCACCAAATAATGACCCTGCACTGATGTTCCCCCTCATACAACAGGAGGATCCTCTGGTGGAGTTTGAAACATGCACATATGAGTAATTTTCACGTCTCTTTGGAGACGTGAAGAGGGGGACTGCAAATTTCCTAAAATGTCCTATTCTATTTTTCTTACATTTAGTTTTTGTCACGTCTAGTAGACGTGAAGAGGGGGTGTTGTAATAACATATTAAAACATGTAATGACGCATTCACGGACTGTTGTTAAACACACTGATAACCCATGAATATACACTGCTCCAAACCCTTTGCGATGGGCTACAAAGACAAAGAACTCTGTCAAGAACCAATGGGATACAGACAACAGGCTGGAGAGGACTGTCTATCACCTACGAACAACCAACCAGGAGCCAGGACTACTAGAATCTACCTACGTCATTTCAATGTATAAATGTACTGCCCAAATATGTGTTACGCCCTCTTTTTCCGAAACCTCCCTAAGAGTGGACGATAGGAGCCGTGCTGCACGTTTGCCAGATATTACTATGCTAGATTAAAATGCCTCAAATATACCGTATCCGCCTTGTCCAGAGTCTCATCTTGGTCTCGTTTCTCCTATAACTAAATCATTGACAGTTTCTCCCTTCCAATTCAGCAAATCTGAATTTGAAGCGTCCAAAAATTTATAATTTGAATGTCTGGCTGAGACTGTTGTGGTGTGTATCTTCTGTTGTGTATCTCCTGTTGTAAACAGAACACATAAAAACAGGAACATGGTTAGCATAATATGCTGGACATGTTTGTGCCTGAACATTTTTATTTTTGTGTTCCTGCCTCTGATCTTTTTGGTTTTGCGTGCAGGGTAGAGGTCCCATGAATTATCAGTTAGTTTTACAAACATGGGATATACCAAGAGAATGGGAAGCACTGCATGTAACTTTAGATAGTCAACTGGTAAATAATGTTTGCAACAACGTGCGCTATCCATGGCCTTGAAGTTAACAAGTTAGATTTTAGGTTAGATTTTAGGCTGGGTTTCTGTACAGCACTTTGAGATATCAGCTGAAGTACGAAGGGCTATATAAATACATTTGATTTGATTTGTATGAAGCAGCTTCCCTTTGAGCGCAGACGGCAATTCAACGTCTAGTTATGCCTTACATTTGGTTGAGTTGTCAACATGAATTCAACGTGAAATCAACAAAACATTTCACAATTTCATTGGATTTAAGTTAACAGTTGGGTGGGGAGAAAAAATACGTAATTCCCTTAACATGATTACTTTTTAAAATCCAATCAGTTTCAACCCGTTTTTGTCCAGTGAGTTGTGTCCAGGTAATGGAGCGATCCAGGCCTACAGAAATGAGTGAGTGAGTAGGCCTATTATTTGAGACACTGACCTTCAGATTCCAAGGCTCTCAGAACAGAGGAGGGTAGGTAAAATGCCAGTGAAAAGGAGCTTCATTTACCAGATTCATCCAAATCATAATTCTGTCCTTTAGTCATGTGATTCTCAAATAAAATGTTATTTGTTACATGCTTCGTAAACAAAAGGTGTAGACTGAGTAAAATGCGTATTTAGTGGCCCTTCCCAACAATGCAGAACCTCCCCCCTCCCCCAAATAAAAACTACTAATAATAAGAAAATAATTGTAATAAATACACAATGAGCAATGATAGTTTGGTTATCTAATGAGTATTATGGGAGAAAGAGTGCTAGTTTCAAGCGCAGGGTGCAGCCGGTGTTCGTTAGTAAAGGCCCATAGGAGGCAGGTAGCTGGATCCAGGGGCAGGCCAGAAGGTCACACACAGGGACTCCAAAAAGATAACAGTACAGGCAGGGAAAAGGATAATAACGTAGTCCGGGAGACTATGGTTGATGACAGGAAATCTGATAGGCAAAAAAAAGGATGGCCAAAAACTACGATACACGGCAGGACTAATATGGAAATAAACAGAGCTCTGAATAGAATGTCGTATCAAAACAAACAATACCTTACGATTGGGTGCAAAGAACTGAACTAAATAATGTGTGTAAATGACATACAGGTGATCAGAATTCAGGTGATTGGGATCTGGAGAGTGAGCTGCGTTCAGGGATCTGTGTGTTTGAGAGTGTGAGTTGGAAGCAGATGTTACAAGCCCCCCTCCACGGGTGGCTTTTGACGGTCTAGGAAGACGTAGAGACGTCCCACGGGGACGTAGAGCTGGGCGGTCAGGAAGGTTACGGTGGAAAGCCAGGATCATGGCTGGGTCGAGGATGTCCTGGGACCGTTCCCTCCCAATCCACCAGGTAGTGGATGCGACCACCCAGGCGCTTGGAGTCAAGGAGGGCTTGGATGGAATAAGCGGGTACACCGCCAACGTCAAACGGAGGGGGTGCACCAAGGTGTGCAACTGGAGGATGGAGAGGGCTGTACCTCACAGGCTTGAGAAGGGACACATGGAAGAATGAGGAGATCCAGTAATGGCGGGGCAACTGGAGGTAGGTGACAGGATTGATGCAGTGTGTTATTTTGAAGGGACCAATGAACCAGGGACTGAACGTTTTGCAGGGGTCACGATGTCCCGGGTAGAGAGCCGCACACGCTGCCCAGGGTGGAAGAGTCGGTCGGCGACGCCGGTCAGCGAACTGTTTCTGGGAGTAGGAAGGTCGATGTAGGTGCCGATGTGTGGTTTCCCAAACCTGCTCACTCCGTCGAAACCACTAGTCGACGGCAGGCAAAGTTCCGGGCTCTGTCTTCCATGGGAACACGGGGGGGGGGGGGGGGGGGGGGGTTGGTATCCCCACACTGAAAAGGAGTGAGAAATACACTGGGGTGTTTTGTACGTATTCGGCCCAGGCTAGATAACTCCACTCGTGTGGTTGGTGGGTGCAGTGTTGGCAAAGGTACTTCCCTATTTCCTGATTCAGGCGTTCCATCTGCCCGTTGGTTTGGGATGGTATCCGGTGGATAGGCCGACCCCCAGTCAGTCACAGAAGGCTTGCCACACGCTAGAGACGAACTGGCGTCTCAAATTAGAAACGATGTCTTCCGGGATCCCATACAGATGGAACATGCACTTGGCCATTTCCATGGCATTAGGTAGATGCGGAAGGGGGGACTCATCCCCCTTCTGCATCTAAATAGTAGTGAAGCCCGAAGAGTCTGGCAGATCAGTGAAGAAATCCATGGCAATGTGGACCATGGTCTGTGTGGTGTAGGTAAATGCTTAAGTTTACCGGTAGGTAGTTGGACAGGGCTCTTTGCCCATGCACAGACGGGACAGGAAAGAACGTAATCTTGTACGTCTGCTGTTAGGGATGACCACCAGAGCTTGCGTCTCAGTAGCTCTGTGGTCCGGGTTATCCCGGGATGGCCAGAACTCAGTGAGGTATGGCACCACTGCATTAGTTGGGGTCTGATGGAGGCCAGAACGTAGGTCTTGCCGGCAGGGGTGTCGGGAGGTGCTGGGTCGGAGCATAGATTGGATTTTCCACTGTATGGGTCCCATGACACAAGATGGAGGCAGGATGGGCTCAGGAGCTGGGTTAGAGGAAGGGGAATCAAATAGACGGGATAAGGAATCAGCCTTCAAATTTCTCTTGAGCCACTTAGCACAATTACGGTGGTATGTGAGGACCAGGAATGGGTGATGAGCTCTCTTTATCCACTGACGTCACTCTTCGATAGCCAGCTTAATTAACCTCTTGAAGCTAGGGGACACTATTTTTATGTTTGGAAAAATAACGTTCCAAAAGTAAACGGCCTATTTCTCAGGACCAGATGCTAGAATATGCATATAATAGATTAGGATAGAAAACTCTCCAAAACTGTCAAAATACTGTCTGTGAGTATAACAGAACTGATATTGCAGGCGAAACCCTGAGGAAAATCCAATCAGGAAGTGCCTCTCATTTTGAAACCCTTCTGTTCCTATGCATGTCTATCCTCCATTGAAAGAGATACCAACCATATTCATTTTTCTCTGGTTTCCCTAAGGTGTCAGTCTTTAGACATAGTTTCAGGCTTTTATTTTGAAAAATGAGCGTGAAAGATCACATTGTGTAAGTGGATAGGTGGGGGCTCAGAGTGAGTTTTTGCGCTACAGAGTAAAGCCTCCATTGTTCCTCCCATTGTTATTGAAAAACCTACACACTCGGTTGATATATTATCGAATAGTGGAGCAAAAAAGTGTTTAGTCAGCCACCAATTGTGCAAGTTCTCCCACTTAAAGATGAGAGGCCTGTAATTTTCATCATAGGTACACTTCAACTATGACAGACAAAATGAGAAAAAATTGCAAATTATGGTGGAAAATAAGTATTTGGTCACCTACAAACAAGCAAGATTTCTGGCTCTCACAGACCTGTAACTTCTTCTTTAAGAGAATCCTCTGTCCTCCACTCGTTACTACGATACAACGATACGTTGATTTTTTTTCTCATTTTGTCTGTCATAGTTGAAGTGTACCTATGATGAAAATTACAGGCCTCTCTCATCTTTTTAAGTGGGAGAACTTGCACAATTGGTGGCTGACTAAATACTTTTTTCCCCACTGTATATATTTTAAAAACTACCTGAGGAATGATTATAAAAAACGTTTGACATGTTTCTGTGGACATTATGAAGACTATTTGGAATTTCCGTCTGCGTTGTTGTGACCGATCTTTCCTGTGGATTTCTGAACAGAACGCGACAAACAAACGGAGGTATTTTGGGTCTAAAAATAATCTTTATGGAACAAAAGGAACATTTGTTGTGGAACTGGGGGTCTCGTGAGTGAAAACATCCGAAGATCAAAGGTAAACGGTTCATTTGATTGCTTTTCTGATTTTCGTGACCAAGATTCCTGATAATAAGTGTACATAATGCTAACCTCGGCTATCGATAAACTTACAAACGCTTGGATTGCTTTCGCTGTAAAGCATAATTTCAAAATCTGAGATGACAGGTGGATTAACAAAAGGATAAACTGTGTTTTGAAATATTGCACTTGTGATTTCATGAATATGAATATTTTTTAGTAATATTATTTGACTGTTGCACTATGCTATTCAGCGGTTGCTGGCGAAAATGATCCAGTGACAGGGATGGGTATCGACAGGGATGGGTATCGTCAAGAAGTTAATGGCGAGGAGCTCTCGGTTCCTGACATCATATTTCCTCTCAGCGGGTGACAGTTTCTTGGAAAAGAAGAAGGTGCACGGTTGTAATTTGCGAGGTGTCCCTACCCGCTGAGAGAGAACCGCTCCTGTGCCGACCTCGGATGCATCAACCTCCAGAACAAAGGAAGGGTAGGATCTGGCTGCCTAAGGATGGGTGCAGAGGTGAAGAGGCGTTTCAAGGTTTCAAAAGCTGTTAGGGCGGTGTCGGTCCATTGGAGGGCACGGGTTTTTTGACTGGTGAGAGCTGAGAGAAGCGGTTGTGATGGTGCAGTTTTGGATGAACCGGTGGTAGTAAACTCAGCAAAAAAAAGAAACGTCCTCTCACTGTCAACTGCGTTTATTTTCAGCAAACGTAACTTGTGTAAATATTTGTATGAACATAAGTTTTAAAAACTGAGACATAAACTGAACAAGTTCCACAAACATGTGACTAACAGAAATTGACTAATGTGTCCCTGAACAAAGGTGGGGGAAAAAAATCAAAAGTAACAGTCAGGTGAGGCCACCAGCTGGGTTAAGTACTGCAGTGCATCTCCTCCTCGTGGACTGCACCAGATTTGTCAGTTCTTGGTGTGAGATGTTACCCCACGCTTCCACCAAGGCACTTGCAATTTCCTGGGTGGAATGGCCTTAGCACTCACCCTCCGATCCAACAGGTACCAGACGTGCTCAATGCGATTGAGATCCGGGTTCTTCACTGGCCATGGCAGAACACTGAAATGTATCTTGCAGTAAATCACACACAGAATGAGCAGTATGGCTGGTGTCATGCCTGAGGGTAATGTGAGGATGAGCCTGCAGGAAGGGTACCACATGAGGGAGGAGGATGTCTTCCCTGTAAATGCACAGCGCTGAGATTGCCTGCAGTGACAACAAGCTCAGTCAGATGATGCTGTGACACACCGCCCCAGACCATGACGGACCCTCCACCTCCAAATCGATCCCACTCCAGAGTACAGGCCTCGGTGTAAAGCTCATTCCTTCTACGATAAACACAAATCCGACCATCACCCTTGGTAGGACAAAACCTCGACTCGTCAGTGAAGAGCACTTTTTGCCAGTCTTGTCTGGTCCAGCGACGGTGGGTTTGTGCCCATAGGCGACGTTGTTGCCGGTGATGTCTGGTGAGGACCTGCCTTACAACAGGATTACAAGCCCTCAGTCCAGCCTTTCTCATCCTATTGTGGACAGTCTGAGCACTGATGGAGGGATTGTGCGTTCCTGGTGGAACTCAGGCAGTTGTTGTTGCTATCCTGTACCTGTCCCGCAGGTGTGATGTTCGTATGTACAGATCCTGTGCAGGTGTTGCCACACATGGTCTGCCACTGCGAGGAGGATCAGCTGCCGATCCTGTCTCCCTGTAGCGCTGTCTTAGGCATCTCACAGTATGGACATTGCAATGTATTTCCCTGGTCACATCTGTGGTCCTCATGCCTCCTTGCAGCATGCTTAAGGCACGTTCAAGCAGATGAGCAGTGACCCTGGGAATCTTTCTTTTGGTGCTTCTCAGAGTCAGTAGACTCTGAAAGTGTCCTACGTTTTCATAACTGTGACCTTAATTGCCTACCGTATGTAAGCTGTTAGTATCTTAATGCAACCGCTGTGTCAGATTTTTAAAAAACTTTACGAAAAGAATATCCGCCATGTTGGAGTCGACAGAAGTCAGAAATACAGAAGTCAGAAATAGCATTATAAATATTCACTTACCTTTGATGATCTTCATCAGAATGCACTCCCAGGAATCCCAGTTCCACAATAAATGTTTGTTTTGTTCGATAATGTCCATCATTTATGTCCAAATTCCTCCTTGTTGTTAGCGAGTTCATCCAACCTCATGACGCACGAGCAGACGAAAAGTCCAAAAGTTCCGTTACAGTCCGTAGAAACATGTCAAACGAAGTATAGAATCAATCTTTAGGATGTTAACATAAATCTTCAATAATGTTCCAACCGGAGAATTCCTTTGTCTGTAGAAAAGCAATGGAACGCAAGCTAACTCTCACGTGACCGCGCATGGTCATCTTGTGGCTCCTGGCAGTCCTCGGACTCATTCCACTCTCATTCACCCCCACTTCACAGTAGAACCCTCAAACAAGTTTCTAAAGACTGTTGACATCTAGTGGAAGACTTAGGAAGGGCAACATGACCAATATCCCACTGTATCCTCAATAGGGAATGAGTTGAAAAACGACCAACCTCACATTTACCACTTCCTGGTTGGATTTTTTCTCAGGTTTTTATCTGCCATATGGGTTATTATACTCACATACATTTCAAACAGTTTTAGAAACGTCAGAGTGTTTTCTATCTAAATCTACGAATTATATGCATATTCTAGTTTTTATGGCTGAGTAGCAAGCAGTTTAAATTTGGGCACGCTTTTCATCCAAAATTCCCAATGCTGCCCCCTACCCTAGAGAAGTTAACGACCATTCCACAGATGCATGTTCATTAATGGTTTATGGTTCATTGAACAAGAATGGGAAACAGTGTTTAAACCTTAAACAATGAAGATCTGTGAAGTTATTTGGATTTTTGCGAATTATCTTTGAAAGACAGGGTCCTGAAAAAGGGACATTTCTTTTTTTGAGTTTAATTGGAAAATCCTAGGAAACATTGTAGTTCCTTTACGGGGTTAGTTAAGCACGGCCGTGACCTTTCCTTCGTCCATGTTGACCCCTCCTGGTGTCAACACGAAATCTAGGAAGGTTACCGTAGTAATGTGAAAGGCGCTCTTCTCAGCCTTGCCATAAAGGAGGAGGAGGTCGATCGCACAGTCCTCGGGGCAATGAGGGGGCAGAATGGATGCCTTTTTCTTGCAGAAGATGCTCTGGAACTGGGCATATACAGGTGGGATGTGGGTTGGAATGGCGGACTCCGATTATTCCATAGAGGTGGCTCGACAGGGTAGATTGAAGCAGTTGGGAGGTTGGAGACCATGACAGCAGTTCCCCTTGTTGCCAAGAGATGGCAGGGTCGTGAAGGCTTAGCCAGGGGTGATCGAGAAGGAGGGGTTCTTTAGGCGAACACGACACCATTAACTGAATGACCTCAGAGTGAAGGAGGCAAATCTGAAGGGTGTGAGTCACAAGACCAGTTTCCGAGAGGTTGTCCATCCAACGCATTCATCCTAAAAGGGAGGATTAACAGGGATTAGTTAGGCTTTTACCAGTTGTGCCAATTGTCAGTCAATTAAATTACCTGTGGCACCTGAGTCCACTAGTCCCTCCACAAACTGAGTGACCCCATTAGCAGAAAAATAGCCAGGATACAAAACTGCTTTTTGGTAATATTTAAAAACGTAGAGATGCCTACCCAGGCGGAAGTAGAGGGGTTGTGGTCATCCGTTGGTGGGGGGCAAATAGGACAACCTATTGAGTAGGTGGTTATTCTCTCCACAATAGAGGCACAGGTTTTCACATACATCAGATTGTCTCTCGGCAGGCGTGAGAGGGGCACAGCCAAGTTGCATTGGTTCGGGGCTATTAGACCTTGATGAATAAGAGAAGGGTGTGGAAGACTCGCAGGCTATGGGCGACTGTATATGTCTGTGGTCCACCAGTAGGTTGCCAATGTATATTTAAATCTCCTCTGCAGGCCAGTTCGGTCTGTAACTCCTGATTTAGACCCCTCCGGTAGACTGTAAGGAGCGCAGGTTCACTCCATCCACTACCTGCAGCCATGGTGCGGAACTCAATTGCATACTCAGTGGTGGGGCGACAGCCCTGTCGCAGCTCACATAACAGGTCCCCAGTTTGACAACCTGAAGCCGAATTGTCAAACAAATCAAAGTGTATTTGTCATGTGCGCCGAATATTACAACCTCACAGTGAAATGCTTACTTACAGGCTTTAACCAATAGTGCCAAAAAGGTGTTAGGTAAGTAAATAAATAAAACAGTAAAAAGACAGGCTGTATACAGTAGTGAGGCTATAAAGGTAGTTAGGCTACATACAGACACCAGTTAGTCAGGCTGATTGAGGTAGTATGTACATGTAGATATGGTTAAGGTGACTATGCATATATGATGAACAAAGAGTAGCAGTAGCGTAAAAGAGGGGTTGGCGGGTGGCAGGACACAATGAAGATAGCCCTGTTAGCCAATGTGTGGGAGCACTGGTTGGTTGGCCCAATTGAGGTAGTATGTACATGAATGGATAGTTAAAGTGACTATGCATATATGATATACAGAGAGTAACAGCAGCGTAAAAAGAGGGTTTGGGGGGGCACACAATGCAAAAAGTCAGAGTAGCCATTTGATTACCTGTTCAGGAGTCTTATGGCTTGGGGGTAAAAACAGTTGAGAAGCCTTTTTGTCCTAGACTTGGCACTGCGGTACCGCTTGCCTTGCGGTAGTAGAGAGAACAGTCTATGACCGGGGTGGCTGGGGTCTTTGACAATTTTTAGGGCCTTCCTCTGACACCGCCTGGTGTAGAGGTCCTGGATGGTAGGCAGCTTAGCCCCAGTGATGTACTGGGCCGTACGCACTACCCTCTGTAGTGACTTACGGTCAGAGGCCGAGCAATTGCCGTACCAGGCACTGATGCAACCAGTGTTGCAGCTGTAGAACCTTTTGAAGATCTCAGGACCCATGCCAAATCTTTTTAGTTTCCTGAGGGGGAATAGGCTTTGTCGTGCCCTCTTCGACTGTCTTGGAGTGTTTGGACCATGTTAGTTTATTGTTGATGTGGACACCGAGGAACTTGAAGCTCTCAACCTGCTCCACTACAGCCCCATCGATGAGAATGGGGGCGTGCTCGGTCCTCCTTTTCCTGTAGTCCACAATCATCTCCTTAGTCTTGGTTATGTTGAGGGAGAGGTTGTTATTCTGGCACCACACAGCCAGGTCTCTGACCTCCTTCCTATAGGCTGTCTCGTCGTTGTCTGTGATCAGGCCACTGTTGTGTCGTCTGCAAACTTAATGATGGTGTTGGAGTCATGCCTGGCCATGCAGTCGTGGGTGTACAGGGAGTACAGGGAGTACAGGAGGGGACTGAGCACACACCCCTGTGGAGCTCCAGTGTTGAGGATCAGCGTGGCAGATGTGTTGCTACCTACCCTCACTACTTGGGGGCGGCCCGTCAAGAAGTCCAGGATCCAGTTGCAGAGGGAGGTGTTTAGTCCCAGGATCCTTAGCTTAGTGATGAGCTTTGAGGGTACTATGGTGTTGAACGCTGAGCTGTAGTCAATGAATAGCATTCTCACATAAGTGTTCCTTTTGTCCATGTGGGAAAGGGCAGTGTGGAGTGCTATAGAGATTGCGTCATCTGTGGATCTGTTTGGGCGGTATGCAAATTGGAGTGGGTCTAGGGTTTTTGGGATAATGGTGTTGATGTGAGCCATTACCAACCTTTCGAAAGAACTTCATGGCTACGGGCGTGAGTGCTACAGGTCTGTAGTCATTCAGGCATTGTTGCCTTTGTGTTCTTAGGCAGAGGGACTATGGTGGTCTGCTTGAAACATGTTGGTATTACAGACTCAATCAGGGACATGTTGAAAATGTCAGTGAAGACACCTGCCAGTTGGTCAGCACATGCCTGGAGCACACATCCTGGTAATCCCTCTGGCCCCGCAGCCTTGTGTATGTTGACCTGTTTAAAGGTTTTACTCACGTCAGCTACGGAGAGCGTGATCACACAGTCGTCCGGAACAGCTGATGCTCTCATGCATGCCTCAGTGTTGCTTGCCTCGAAGCGAGCATAGAACTGATTTAGCTCGTCTGATAGGCTCGTGTCACTGGGCAGCTCACAGCTGTGCTTCCCTTTTGTAGTCTGTAATAGTTTGCAAGCCCTGCCACATAAGACGAGCGTCAGAGCAGGTGTAGTATGATTCAATCTTAGCCCTGTATTGACGCTTTGCCTGTTTGATGGTTCATCGAAGGGCATAGCAGGATTTCTTGTAAGCTTCCGGGTTAGAGTCCCGCACCTTGAAAGTGTCAGCTCTACCCTTTAGCTCAGTACAAATGTTGCCTGTAATCCATGGCTTCTGGTATGTACGTACAGTCACTGTGGGGACGATGTCCTCGATGCACTTATTGATAAAGCCAGTGACTGATGTGGTGTACTCCTCAATGGCATCGGAAGAATCCCGGAACATGTTCCAGTCTGTGATAGCAAAACAGTCCTGTAGTTTAGCATCTGCTTCATCTGACCACTTTTTTATAGACTGAGTCACTGGTGCTTCCTGCTTTAATATTTGCTTGTAAGCAGGAATCAGGAGGATAGAGTTGTGGTCAGATTTACCAAATGGAGGGCGAGGGAGAGCTTTGTACGCGTCTCTGTGTGTGGAGTACACGCGATCTAGAATTTTTTCCCTCTGGTTGCACATTTAACATGTTGATAGAAATTTGGTAGAACTGATTTAAGTTTCCCTGCATTAAAGTCTCCGGCCACTAGGAGCGCCGCCTCTGGGGGAGTAGTTTCCTGTTTGCTGATTTCCTTATACAGCTGACTGAGTGCGGTCTTAGTGCCAGCATCTGTCTGTGGTGGTAAATAAACAGCCAAGAAAATACCTCATTCCTCCTTGAAGAGGGCGTGGAAACGGGACTCAGAGGACAGATCAGAACTTTGAGCGGCACACAGGGCCATGCCCCAATCCAGAGTTTTGCCTGTGAGTAGGGAGATGACGAAGTCCACCCTGTCTTTGAAGTCAGCTGGGTGATGGTCTATGTACAGGTTACATTGCATGAGAAATCCTTGACATTTCCCTATGGAGCCGTCGTATTTATTAGGCATGGATATAGAGGGAGATGAACAAGAGGAGGCTGTGGCACCTGATATCAGTGAAGCAGGAATGGACTGGCGAAGGAGGTCGCAGAGTTCATTGATTCGTTCCTCCTGTCGGGTTAGACGTAGCTGCAGATTCGCTGAATCCATCTGTGGTTTTTGTTGAGGTATTCTGTAATGAGTACGATGGGAAACAGAGTGCTGGTTTCAAGCGTAGGGCGCAGCAGGTGTTTATTAGTAAAGGACCATAGGAGGAGGCAGGTAACTTGGTCCAGGCAGAATGTCATACACAGGGACTCCAAAAAGGTAACAGTACATGCAGGGAAAAGGCTAATAACATAGTCTGGGAGATCAGGCAAGAGGTCGATGACAGGAAATCTGATAGGCAAAAGCACAGACAGTGAATAGGCAAAAAAAAACGCCATTAGTGAGGATGGCCAAAAACTACAAAACAAGGGAGGACTAATACAGACATTAACAGCGCTCCGACTAGAATGTGTATCAAAACAAACAATATCCCACAATGATGGGGTGCAAAGAACGGAACTAAATAGTGTGTGTAAATGACATACAGGTGTGTGAACAGGTGATCAGAATTCAGGTGATTGGGATCTGGAGAGTGAGCTGCATTCGGGGGATCTATGTGTTTGAGAGTGTGAGCTGGAAAGTGAGCTGCGTTCAGGGGATCTATGTGCTTGAGAGTGTGAGTTGGAAGCAGACGTTACAGGTTATATACAGTACCAGTCAAAAGTTTGGACACACCAACTCATTCCAGGGTTTTTCTTTATTTTTTACTATTTTCTACATTGAGAATAATAGTGAAGACATCAAAACTATGAAATAACACATATGGAATCATGAAGTAACCAAAAAAGTTTTAAACAAATCAAAATATATTTTATATTTGAGATTCTTCAAAGTAGCCACCCTTTGCCTTGATGACAGCTTTGCACACTTGTTAAAAGTTCATTTGTGGAATTTCTTTCCTTCTTAATGCGTTTGAGCCAATCAGTTGTGTTATGACAAGTTAGGGGTGGTATACAGAAGATAGCCCTATTTGGCAAAAGACCAAGTCCATATTATGACAAGAACAGCTCAAATAAGCAAAGAGAAATGACAGTATCACTATGTTAAGACATGAAGGTCAGTCAATGCAGAACATTTTAAGAACTCTGAAAGTGTCTTCAAGTGCAGTTGCAAATCCATCAAGTTCTACGATGAAACAGGTTCTCATCAGGAGCGCCACAGGAAAGGAAGACCCAGAGTTACCTATGCTGCAGAGGATATGTTCATTAGAGTTACCAACCTCAGAAAGTTAATTAACTGCACCACAGATTGCACCTCACAGACTTCAGACACAGGCAGTAACATTCAACATCAACTGTTCAGAGGAGACTGTGTGAATCAGGCCTTCATGGTCAAATTGCTGCAAAGAAACCACTTCTTAAAAAAATATAAAAATATTTAACCTTTATTTAACTAGGCAAGTCCGTTAAGAACAAATTGTTATTTACAATGACGGCCTAGGAACCGTGGGTTAATTGCCTTGTTCAGGGGCAGAACTACAGATTTTTACCTTGTCAGCTCAGGGATTTGATCTGGAAACATTTTGGTTTCTGGCCCAACACTCTAACCTCTAGGCTACCTGCCGCCCCAGTGGGACTATCAATTGTTTTTCAACAAGGACAATGACCCAACACACACATCCAGACTGTGTAAGGGTTATTTGACCAAGAATGAGTGATGGAGTGGTGCATCAGATGACCTGGCCTCCACAATCCCCCAATCTCAACCCAATTGATGGTTTGGGATGAGTTGGACGGCAGAGTGAAGGAAAAGCAGCCAACAAGTGCTCAGCATATGTGGGAACTCCTTCAAGATTGTTTGAAAAGTATTCCAGGTGACTACCTCAAGAAACTGGTTGAGAGAATGCAAAGCTGTCATCAAGGAAAAGAGTGGCTACTTTTAAGAAACTAAATATAACATTTTGATTTGTTTAACACTTTTTTGGTTACTATATGATTACATATTTGTTATTGCATAGTTTTGATGTCTTCACTATTATTCTACAATGTAGAAAATAGTAAAATAAAAAAAAACTTTGAATGAGAAGGTTTATACTGGTATTGTGTGTATATATATATATATATATATATATATATACACAGTGTATTCGGAAAGTATTCAGACCCTTTGAGTCATGTTATTATGTTAAAGCCCTATTCTAAAATGTATTAAATAAGCTATTTCCTTATCAATCTACACACAAACACCATAATGACAAAGCAAAAACCGGTTTTTAGATTTTTTTTGCAAATGTATAAAAAAACACTGAGATATCACATTTACATTAGTATTCAGACCCTTTACACAGTACTTTGTTGAAGCACCTTTGGCAGCGATTACAGCTTTCTTAAGTATGACACTACAAGCTTGGCACACCTGTTTTTGGGGAGTTTCTCCCATTCTTCTCTGCAGATCCTCTCAAGATATGTCAGGTTGGATGGGGAGCATCGCTGCACAGCTATTTTCAGGTCTCTCCAGAGATGTTCGATCGGGTTCAAGTCCGGGCTCTGGCTGGGCCACTCAAGGACATTAAGAGACTTGTCCCGAAGCCACTCCTGCGTTGTCTTGGCTGTATGCATAGGGTTGTTATCCTGTTGTAAGGTGAACCTTCGCCCCAGAGGTCCTGAGCGCTCTGTAGAAGGTTTTCATCAAGGATCTCTCTGTACTTTGCTCTGTTCATCTTTCCCTTGATTGACTAGTCTCCCAGTCCCTGCCACTGAAAAACATCCCTACAGTATGATGCTGCCACCACCATGCTTCACCATAGAGATGGTGCCAGGTTTCCTCCAGACGTGGCTCTTTGCATTCAGGCCAGAGTACAATCTTGGTTTCATTAGACAGGATAATCTTGTTTCTCATGGTCTGAGAGTCTTTAGGTGCCTTTTGGCAAACTCCAAGCGGGCTGTCATGTGCCTTTTACTTTTACTGAGGAGTGTCTTCCGGCTGGCCACTCTACCATTAAGTCCTGATTAGTGGAGTGCTGGAGGGATGGTTTTCCTTATGGAGGGTTCTCCCATATCCAGAGAGGAACTCTGGAGCTCTGTCAGAGTGACCATCGGGTTCTTGGTCACATCTCTGACTAAGGCCCTTCTCCCTTGATTGCTCAGTTTGTCCAGGCGGCCAGTTCTAGGAAGAGTGTTAGTGTTCCAAACTTCTTCCATTTAAAAATGATGGAGGCCAGTATGTTCTTGGGGACCTTCAATGCTGTTTAACTTAGTCATTATGGGGTATTGTGCGTAGAGCAATGAGGAAAATGTTTTTTTGAATACATTTTAGAACAAGGCTGTTACATAACAAAATGTGGAAAAAGTCAAGAGGTCTGAAAACTTTCCGAATACACTATGTTTATCTTTTAAAAATATATTTTCCTCTTGCCCTACCACCTCTCCCCTAATTGGAGTAAACTAATGGACAACACTTAAGCATTTCCTTGTTTGCTTAAGGCTCTATACAGCTCGTTGAGTGCGTTCTTAGTGCCAGCATCGGTTTGTGGTGGTAAATAGACAGCTACGAATTGAATTAATGAAAACTCTTGGTAAATAGTATGGTCTACAGCTTATCGTAAGGTATTCTCACTCAGGTGAACAGAACCTCGAGACTTCCTTAATATTAATATCCTCCTGGAATTATCTGTGCAAATCATTTTGTTGGATTGTTCACCTATTAATAGGGAACGTGAGATGGGTTTAGACCGTCGTGCGACAGGTTAGTTTTACCGTTACTAGGCCTAGTTATCATAACTTTGCCTTGATATCCAGATTGGCTATCATTATTTTGTTGAACAGCTAATTTACCAAGGGAATGTTGCTATACGAATATGTCATTGCAGTATTGTCCTTATACTCTATCATCATTAGTAATAAAAAATTGCCTAGAAGTCAGAGGAAAATCTATTCATATTCTCCGGGATCTGTTGTGGGGGATGTCTGTCCTTGGGGACCTGACAAGCTTTGTAGAGCAGCCACTCACTCTTTTCTGCCATTACTAACAGCAACACAAGAACTGCTATTATATTAAGATAGCACTGATCTATTAACAAAAGTTGCACTGATCTCCCAGAGATGTAGTAGGAGGATATGAGAGAAAACAGAAGGACTGTGCACAACGCTAAAATTCCCTCCAATTTGATTTGCAGTATGCTAGCCTACACACTCTAACTGTTTGTATTTGAACAATGACTGAATACTCTTCTAAGAATATAAAATATGAAAAGACACACATCATGTTTATTCTTTGGTTAGTGGTGACTAGCCCGTATATGACTAGCCTCTGTTATTATTATCATCATAGAGGCTAGTCATAACAGGATAAAAGGTTGACATGGTAACCCCAAAATCCTGATGCAGACTCTGACTTCAGTGTCCCCTTACAAGTATACAGTGTAATACATATGTCGTTCCAAGGTTGCTATTGATAGAAGGCAAACTGTAGTTATCTACAATGATGACTATCCTTTCTCCTCCTACAGGCCAACCTTTCTCTCTGGCCCTGACCACCAGTCAGCCAGACACAAGTCCCGGGGTTCTTAAGGTTCCCATGACCACAGCTCCCCATGGCCCGTATCACTGAGACCCGCGCCCCATCCCCCTCCCTCTCAGAGTTCAACACCCCCCCTCTCAGAACACACCCCTCCCTTCCGGAACCGGCTGGACGAGTCCCCCGCCTGCACCCCTGAGATGGATCTGACCCCCACCCAGTGTGTCCTGCGGAATGTACTATCCATCGATACCGGGGGTGCTCCGGAGTCTGAGGACGGGGGAGGTGGAGGCCATAATGAAGAACACACCTGCGAGGGACACAGCCCCACGCCGAGCGAAGAACAGCAGGAGCACTTTGCCAACAGCGTGCTGAAGCTCCGTGAGAATGGGTAAGGAGGGGGGAGGGGAGAGGGCCAGGACGCGGAGGAAGGTGCGGTCCAGAGCAAGGCTGATGATGTGAGACTGCTGTCGGCAGGAAGTGGAGGGTTTCTGGAGGGACTGTTTGGGTGTCTGAAGCCAGTCTGGACCATGATCGGCAAGGCCTACTCCACCGAACACAAACACAACCTGGAAGGTAAGAAGAGAGATAGGGATTGTGTTTAGAGTCGGGAGCTTCTCCTGACAACATGACCTGACCAGGAAACAATGCAAATATTGACCCGTCCTGCACACTATTGTGTGTGATCACAATTTGAACAGATTTAATGATAGCTTTTTGGTATGCCTTTACAGAAAAATAAATATATTTAAGTATGGAGGAAAGTGTTCATACACTACATAATCAAAAGTATGTGGACACTTGCTCGTCAAACATCTAATTTCAAAATCATGGGCATTAATATGGAGTTGGTCCCCCCTTTCTGCTATAACAGCCTTTCCACTAGGCTTTCCACTAGATGTTGGAACATTGCTGCAGGGACTTGCTTCCATTCAGCCACAAGAGCATTAGTGAGGTCGGGCACCGATTTTGGACGATTAGGCCTGGCTCGCAGTCCGCGTTTCAAATCATCCAAAAGGTGTTCGATAGGGTTGAGGTCAGGGCTTTGTGCAGGCCAGTCAAGTTCTTCCACACCGATCTCAACAAACCATTTCTCTATGGACCTCGCTTTGTACACAGGGGCATTGTCATGCTGATGTAGGAAAGGGCCTTCCCCAAACTGTTGCCACAAAGTTAGAAGCACAGAATTGTCTAGAATGTCATTGTATGCTGTAGCTTTAAGATTTCCCTTCAATGGAACTAAGGGGCCTAGCCCAAACAATGAAAAACATCCCCAGACCATTATTACTACTCCACCAAACTTTACAGTTGGCACTTTGCATTGGTGGCGGTAGCATTCTCCTGGCATCCGCCAAACCCAGATTTGTCCGTCAGACTGCCAGATGGTGAAGCATGATTCATCACTTCAGAGAACGCATTTCCACTACTCCAGAGTCCAATGCCGGTGAGCTTTACACCACTCCTGGCAAAGCTTGGCATTGCGCATGGTGATCTTAGGCTTGTATACAGCTCCTCGGCCATGGAAACCCATTTCATGAAGCTCCCAATGAACAGTTCTTGTGCTGATGTTGCTTCAAGAGGCAGCAAGTGTTGTAGTAAGTGCTGCAACCAAGGACAAGAAATGTTTAGGTGGTCCCGTTCTGTGAGCTTGTGTGGCATACCACTTCGCGGCTAAGCCATTGTTGCTCATAGACGCTTCCACTTCCCAATAACAGCACCTACATATGACCAGGGCAGCTCTAGGAGGTGCAGAAATTTGACAAACTAACTTGTTGGAAAGGAGGCATCCCATGATGGTGCCACGTTGAAAGTCACTGAGCTCTTCAGTAAGGCCATTCTACTGTCAATGTTTGTCTATGGAGATTGCATGACTGTATGCTGGATTGTATACACCCGTCAACAACTGGTGTGGCTGAAATAGCCGATTCCACTAATTTGATTCCACATACTTTTGCAAATACAGTTGAAGTCGGAAGTTGACTCCAACACTTAGGTTGGAGTCATTAAAACGTTTTTCAACCACTCCACACATTTCTTGTTAACAACCTATAGTTTTGGCAAGTCGGTTAGGACATCTACTTTGTGCATGACACAAGTAATTTTTCAAAAAATTGTTACAGATAGATTATTTCACTTATAATTCACTGTATCACAATTCCAGTGGGTTAGAAGTTTACATACACTAAGTTGTCTGTGCCTTCAAATAGCTTGGAATAATCCAGAAAATAATGTCACGGCTTTAGAAGCTTCTGATAGGCTAATTGACATAATTGGAGGTGTACCTGTGGATGTATTTCAAGGCCAACCTTCAAACGCAGTGCCTCTTTGCTTGATATCATGGGAAAATCCAAAGCAATCAGCCAAGACCTCAGAAAATGTTTTGTAGACCTCCACAAGTCTGGTACATCCTTGGGAGCAATTTCCAAATGCCTGAAGGTACCACGTTCATCTGTACAAACAATAGTACGCAAGTATAAACACCATGGGACCACGCAGCCGTCATAACTCAATTTGATGGGCTTCATGTCTGTTAAATTGTCTGTCTGTAATGGTGTGCCCCAAGGCTCTGTACTTGGTCCTCTCTTATTCACTATTTATATAAATCATTTATACAAACATTTCCAAAATGCGCAACTTCATTTTTATGCTGATGATACTGTTATTTACTGTTGTGCCTCGTCTCTTACAAAAGCTTTCCAGAACTTGCAGACTGCTTTTTATACTGTTCAACATACCTTTTGTCAATTGAAGCTTATCCTCAATACTGACTAAACTAATGGTGTTTTCTAAATCAAGAAATAGACCTCTGGACCTTTCACCTATTATTACCTGTCAGGGCAATGAGATTGAGACTGTAACCTCATAAATATCTTGGAATTTTAATTGATGACGGCCTCTCTTTTAAATTGCATATTCAACTACTTACAAAAAAATTGAAGCTGAAATTGGGATTTTATTTTAGGAATGAGGCCTGTTTTACTTTTGAAGCCAGAAGGAGGCTAGTAATCAGCTACATTTATGCCTTTACTAGACTATGGAGATATTTTATATATGAATGCTTCCGCTCAGTGTTTGAGATCAATTGACACCCTTTACCATGGCACTTTGAGATTTATTTTAAACTGCAAAACACTTATACTTATACTTATACGTATACTTTTATTTACAAAGCCATTTTGGGTTTACTACTTTTTTATTTTGCCATTTTTATTGCTCAGAAATGTGGTGGGTACTCTCTTCGTTCGCTGGACTTTATCCTGCAAACTGTTCAATGTCTTTTGGTAAAAGGGCTTTTATGTACTCTGCACCATCGTCTTGGAACGTTTTACAAAATACTTTTAAACTGGAAGAACTTGTCCTGATTGGTATTTTTAAATCACTGATGAATGATCTTGAGACGGATTCCCCGACCTGTCAATGTTTTTGCTGTTTTATGATTTTGTTATTTATGTTATGTACTTTTTCATGTTGTTTGTCTGTAAATTTGTAATGACTTGGTGCTGCCTATCTTGGCCAGGCAAGACCTCAGAAAAAGAGATTTCAAATCTAAATGAGCCCTTCCTGGTTAAATAAAGGTTAAAAAAAGAAAAAATAACGCTCAGGAAGGAGAAGCGTTATGTCTCCTAGAGAGGAATGTACTTTGGTGCAAAAAGTGCAAATCAATCCCAGAACAGCAGCAAAGGACCTTGTTCACAAGGCTGGAGGAAACAGGTACAAAGTATCTATATCCACAGTAAAACGAGAATACCATCCCAACCATGAAGCACGGGGGTGGCAGCATCATGTTGTGGGGGTGCTATGCTGTAGGAGGGACTGGTGCACTTCACAAAATAGATGGCATCGTGAGAAAGGAAAAGTATGTGAATATGTTGAAGCAACATCTCAAGACATCAGTCAGGAAGTTAAAGCTTGGTTGCAAATGGGTCTTCTAATTGGACAATGACCCCAAGCATTCTTCTAAAGTTGTGGCAAAATGGCTTAAGGACAACAAAGTAAAGGTATTGGAGTGTCCATCACAAAGCCCTGACCTCAATCCCATAGAACATTTGTGGGCAGAACTGAAAAAGTGTGTGCGAGCAAGGAGGCCTACAAACCTGACTCAGTTACACCAGCTCTGTCAGGAGGAATGGCCCAAAATTCTCCCAGCTTATTGTGGGAAGCGTGTGGAAGGCTACCCGAAACATTTGACCCAAGTTAAACAATTTAAAGGCAATGCTACCAAATACTTACTGAGTGTATGTAAACAACTGACCCACTGTGAATGTGATGTCAGAAATAAAAGCTGAAAGAAATCATTCTCTCTACTATTATTCTCACATTTCACATTCTTAAAATAAAGTAGTGATCCTAACTGACCTAAGACCTAAGGAATTTTTACTAGGATTAAATGTCAGGAATTGTGAAAAACTGAGTTTAAATGTATTTGGCTAAGGTGTATGTAAACTTCCCGACATCAACTGTATAGTGTATGTTAATGGGATGATTAGGCCTACATGTGATTAAGTATAATTATATCAACCAGTCGGTGGTAAAATTACTAAAAAATTAAAACACACCAGCATATTGTAAGAAAACCCACTCTGACTGGAGAGAGAAGGAGAAAGAGAGAGAGAGAGAGATGGAATAAAACATATGTGCACCTCTTTGCCAGATTGTGTGTGTGTGTGTGTGTGTGCACGCCTGTGTTTATGTAAGTGTGTTTGTGTGTGTGCGCATGCCCGTATTCAAATAACATACCCCCCCCCCAGTTCACCCCTAAGCTAGCTTTACACCTGGAATGTGTGAATACACCTCACCTCACCTCACCCCCAAACACAACACACACACATACACACTAAAATTCTGGGTAATACACTTTCTACTCTAAATCCTGCTATTGTGGCAAGTCGACTTTAACAAGACTTCTGTGCTCTAGAGGGGACAGAGAGAGGGAATGGGAGAAGGGGGATGAGAGGAGGAGGAGGAGGAGAGGGGAAAAGTAGTGGGAGAGGGAAAGGGAGAAGGAGGAGAGAGGAAAATGAGAGGAAGGTAAGGATTTTGGAAGCTATTGTGGAAGGGTAGAAGAGGAGGGGGTAGAGCGAGGGAACATGAGGGGAGTGTTGAGAGGACGGGAAGAGGGGGATTTGAGAGGCTAATATGGAAGGATAGCAGAGGAGGGGTGGGGGGATTCCCCAGGGATGGGGGTGATGGGGGTTGGGAAGGGGAGTGTGCCTGGTAAGGGGAGACAGACAGACGGTTAACACAGGATGCAGAATTTACTGCTGTTCTGCTGTTCCCTTCCATCACAGGGATAATTTTCTGATACATTTATCAAATTAGCCAGGGCGCTACGAATGATTAATGATCTACCTTGATGGATTTGTTTTTTCAGAAGTCTATCAATTATTGCCATGAAATATGATTGTTATATTCTGTTGTTGTTGTAGTTGTCTTTCGTTCATGCATCGTTTGCACTGCAACCCTATTATTTGTTTATTTGGATCCCCATTATCTTTTGCAGAAGCAGCAGTTACTCATCCTGGTGTCCACAAGATACACAAAACATAACAAGCAACAAAACACTGATACACTGATAGACAAGGACAGTCACCAAAATGTTAGATACAATGATATAAAAACAACAAAAATTATGTTTGCGCGTGTGTTTGTGTGTCCCCTCACAGTCCCTGCCGTTCCATGAGATGTTGTTTAATCAAGTTTTAAAGGCGACTTTGCTGTTTGCTTGAGTAAATGGATATGGAAGGGAGTTCCATGCAATCATGGCTCTGTATAATACTCTGCGTTGCCATGAATTAGTTTTGGACTTGGGGACTGTGAAGGCCCCTAGTGGCATGTCTTGTGGGGTATGTATGGGTGTCTGAGCTGAATGTTATTTGATATTCCAGACAACCTGGAATTTTCAATCACAGTAATATTTCTCATTAAATTAGATGAGAATCAAATCAAATCAAATGTTATTAGTCACATGTGCCGAATACAACAGGTGTAGTAGACCTTACAGTGAAATGCTTACTTACAAGCCCCTAACCAACAAAGCAGTGAAAAATATATGGATAAGAATAAGAAATAAAAGTAACAAGTAATTAAAGAGCAGCAGTAAAATAACAATAGCGAGACTATATATAAGGGGGTACTGGTACAGAGTCAATGTGCGGGGGGTCACCGATTAGTTGAGGTAATAAGTACATGTAGGTAGAGTTATTAAAGTTTCTATGCATAGATGATAACAACAGAGAGTAGCAGAGGTGTAAAGGGGAGGGGGGCAATGCAAATAGTCTGGGTAGCCATTTGATTAGGTGTTCAGGAGTCTTATAGATTGGCGGTAAGAAGCTGTTTAGAAGCCTCTTGGACCTAGAACAGTCTATGGCTAGGGTGGCTGGAGTCTTTGACAATTTTTAGTGCCTTCTTCTGACACCGCCTGGTATAGAGGTCCTGGATGGCAGGGAGCTTGGCCCCAGTGATGTAACGGGCCGTTCGCAATACCCTCTGTAGTGCCTTGCGGTCGGAGGCTGAGCAGTTGCCATACCAGACAGTGATGCTCTCGATGGTGCAGCTGTAGAACCTTTTGAGGATCTGAGGACCCATGCTAAATATTTTCAGTCTCTTGAGGGGGAATATGTTTTGTCGTGCCCTCTTCACGATTGTCTTGGTGTGCTTGGACCATGTTAGTTTGTTCTCAACCTGCTCTCAACCTGCTCCACTGCAGCCCCGTCGATGACAATGGGGGCGTGCTCGGTCCTCCTTTTCCTGTAGTCCACAATCATCTCCTTTGTCTTGATCACGTTGAGGGAGAGGTTGTTGTCCTGGCACCACACGGCCAGGTCTCTGACCTCCTCCCTATAGGCTGAATCGTCGTTGTCGGTGATCAAGCCTACCACCGTTGTGTCATCGGCAAACTTAATGATGGTGTTGGACTCGTGCCTGGCAGTGTAGTCATGAGTGAACAGGGAGTACAGGAGTGTACTACTGCGCATGCTCTAAGTACGCTGCGCCTTGGTCCATTCATTCAGACGAGCGTGACATACAGTATGTAAATGTACATAGTATATCAAGGAATGGTGTCCATCCTAGATGCAGTAATATTGGAAATGTTGGTTTTAATTACTGTCATTCTAAAAGTAGTGACTCACTCACTCATAAACAGGATGTGTCTCACCCCGACCCCTTTTTTCTGACGATACTGTATCACTGACCTCTCTCTATTCTCTCCGTCTCTCCGTGTTCTCTCCCCCTCCCTCCTATCCCCTCTCCTCTCCCCCCTTCAGAGTTGTGGGAGGTACCGTTTGAGGACATCTCAGAGCTGCAGTGGGTGGGCAGCGGGGTCCAGGGGGCTGTCTTCCTGGGGAAACTCCACGGACAGGAAGTAGCTGTGAAGAAGGTTCGAGACATCAAGGAGACAGACATTAGACACCTGAGGAAGCTCAAACACCCCAACATCATCACCTTCAAGTGAGAATACTAGCAGAAATATCAGGGGGTTTCTTGTTCATCTGCTCATGTCGTCCCCAGTTTCCTCTTTTCCTCGCCATTAGTCCTCAGATATTTGTGTTCTGATCATGTATGCCTGTGTCTGGGTTGTCCATGTTTTTGTGTTATACTGGTGACAAACCAAATTTCCCCTTAGAGAATCAATACGTTTTATTTATTCATTCCTTCCGGTAGGTACAGTAGCTTGTAAATAGTGATTATATGTTCAGGGTCTTTCTGGCGCATTTCCTCAAACCTTCTATAATCCCACTGTTCCCTCTCTTCCCTACAAAGACATATATAAGTTATAAAATATTATATGTTGAGTCATGTCTTTACTCACGCTCTTCTCCCCCTTTCTTCTCTCCTCTCCTCCCTCCAGGGGTATCTGCACCCAGGCTCTGTGCTACTCCATCATCATGGAGTACTGTGTCATGTCTTTACTCACCCACTCTTCTCTTCTTCTCCTTCCTATCCTCTCTCTATTCCTCTCTAGGGGTATCTGCACCCAGGCTCCTTGCTACTGTATCCTAATGGAGTACTGTGCACAAGGTCAGCTGTATGAGGTGCTAAGGGCGGGCAGGAAAATCACCCCCTCCCTACTCATCGACTGGGCCATGGGCATCGCTGGGGGCATGAACTACCTTCACCTCCACAAGATCATCCACAGGGACCTCAAGTCACCCAAGTAAGTTCTACCTACATTGATAACTATACTTTAGCTTCATTGCAGTCCTGTTTGTGCTTGAGCCAACACCTCTATTGTGTTCATTGTCATGCAAACATATGGTCATACACAAAGTAAATATCAATTTATATGACTTACTTCCATTGCGGGTGTTTTAGTGTTAGTGTATCACGGTACAAGACCTCACAACCATATTCTCGTTAAGGTCATTTGAATAGTTCTAGGCCAGGGAAACCTAGAATGGCTGTAGCTGTGGCTACAGTACACTTTCCTGACTGTGCCTGTTCCCTCCAGCATGTTGATTACGTACGACGACGCAGTGAAGATCTCAGACTTTGGCACATCTAAGGAAATGAGTGATAAGAGCACCAAGATGTCGTTCGCCGGTACGGTCGCATGGATGGCCCCGGAGGTCATCAGGAACGAACCCATCTCAGAGAAGGTTGACATCTGGTAAGAGTAATCTCTGTGTCTCTGTGTGTCTCTGTGTGTCTCTGTGTCCCAAGGCACCAGGCACACTGGGCACACACTGGTTTAATAAATGTTGTTTCCACGTAATTTCAATGAAATGACGTTAAACCAACATTGGAATAGACGTTGAATTGACATCTGCGCCCTGTGGGGTGTATCTTGTCCCCACACAAAGTCAGGAAGATGTTTCTGGAGGCAAAGAAAAGTATAAAGCCACAGTTGGAGAATTGGAGAGCTCACAGAGTCTCTTAATTTACAATTGGACGCCACCCCAATGCCAATAGGCTATTTGGAAGCGTTGCTAGAAAAAGCCTTTATTGACAGTAACCAAGAAATGTAAATGCCTGAAGCTTGTTAAAAGGCATTGGCACTTGGATTGGAACCAGATGCTATGGTCTTTGGCCACGTACACCAGCGGTGGGTTTGGCGTCAAAGCAAGATGCATATGCAGAAAATAACCTCATACTTACTCTGGAGCAGGTTTGCATCAAGGAACTCTCAGTTCATCTTTCCCTCGAGCCTGACAAGTCTCCCAGTCCCTGCCGCTGAAAGAAATCCCCACAGCATGGTGCTGCCACCACCATGTTTCACCGTAGGGATGTTGCCAGGTTTCCTCCAGACGTGACACTTGGCATTCAGGCCAAAGAGTTCAATCTTGGTTTCATCAGACCAGAGAATCTTGTTTCTCATGGTCTGAGAATCTTTAGGTGCCTTTTGGCAAACTCCAAGCGGGCTGTCATGAGCCTTTAATTGAGGAGTGTCTTCCATCTGGCTTCGCTACCATAACGGCCTAATTGGTTGAGTGCTGCAGAGATGGTTGTCCTTCTGGAAGGTTCTCCCATCCACATGAGGAACTCTGGAGCTCTGTCAGAGTGACCATCGTGTTCTTGGTCACCTCCCTGACCAAGGCTCTTCTCCCCCAATTGCTCAGTTTGACCAGGCGGACAGCTCTAGGAAGATTCTTGGTGGTTCCAAACTTCTTCCATTTAAGAATGATGGAGGCCACTGTGTTCTTGGGGACCTTCAATGCTGCAGACATTTTTTGGTACCTTTCCCCAGATCTGTGCCTCAACACAATCCTGTCTCGGAGCTCTACGGACAATTCCTTCGACTTCATGGCTTGGTTTTTTCTCTGACATGCAGTGTCAACTGTGGGACTTTTAATAGACAGATGTGTGCCTTTCCAAATCATGTCCAATCAATTGAATTTACCACAGGTGGACTCAGTCAAGTTGTAGAAACATCTCAAGGATGATCCATGGAAACAGGATGCACCTGAGTTTAATTTTGTAATTCATTGCAAAGGGTCTGAATACTTATGTAAATAATGTATTATAATTGTTAAATTATTTGGGCAAAATTTTCTAAAAACCTGTTTCACTTTGTCATTATGGGGTATTGTGTGTATATTGAGGAAAACATTTAATTAAATACATTTTAGAATAAGGCTGTTAAGTAACAACAAGGCTGGTGACTTGAAAAATTGAGGACGATGGTAGACCCATGGTATAGGCGCGAGAGGGCTACTTACACAGTGCATGAAAGGGATCACAGCAGTGATTGAATGAGGGAATGTGGCATGAGTTGAGGTGTTCAGAGGCTTGACCAGTAGAGGACCAGATTTGACTGGGAAGACAAAAAACATGCTTAAAGTTAGGGAGGGAGATATAAGTCTCCAGCTTCAGTGATTTTTGCAATTCGTTCCAGTCATTGGCAACAGAGAACTGGAAGGAATGGTGGCCAAAGTAGATGTTGGCTTTGGTTATGACCAGTGAAATATACTGTACTTGCTGGAGCACATGCTACGGGTGGGTGTTGCTATGGTGACCAGTGAGCTGAGATAAGGCGGGGCTTTACCTAGCAAAAACTTATAGATGACCTGGAGCCAGTGGGTTTGGCGATGAATATGTAGCGAGGGCCAGCCAACGAGAGCATACAGGTCACATTGGTGGGTAGTATATGGGCTTTGGTGACAAAACAGATGGCACTGTGATAGACTACATCCGATTTGCTGAGTACAGTGTTGGAGGCTATTTTGTAAATGACATCGCTGAAGTCAAGGATCGGTAGGATAGTCAGTTTTACGAGGGAGCATGAGTGAAGGAGGCTTTGTTGCGAAATAGGAATCCGATTCTAGATTTAATTTTGGATTGGAGATGCTTAATGTGAGTCTGGAAGGAGAGTTTACAGTCTAACCAGACACCTAGGTATTTGTAGTTGTCCACATATTCTAAGTCAGAACCATCCAGAGTAGTGATGCTAGTCGGGCGGGTGTGGGCAGCGATCGGTTGAAGAGCATGTATTTAGTTTTTCTAGCATTTACGAGCAGTTGGAGGCCACGGAAGAAGTGTTGTATGGCATTGAAGCTCGTTTGTAGGTTTATTAACACAGTGTACAAAGAAGGACCAGATGCATACATAATGGTGTCGTCTGCGTGGAGGTAGATCAGAGAATCACCAGCAACAAGAGCGACATCATTGATATATACAGAGAAAAGAGTCGGCCCGAGAATTGAACCCTGTGGCACCCTCATAGAGACTGCCAAAGGTCTGGACAACAGGCCCTCCAATTTAAAACACTGAACTCTATCTAAGAAGTAGTTGGTGAACCAAGCGAGGCAGTCATTTGAGAATCCAAGGCTATTGAGTCTGCCAATAAGAATGCGGTGATTGACAGAGTCGAAAGCCTTGGCCAGGTCGATGAAGACGGCTGCACAGTACTGTCTTTTATCGATGGCGGTTATGATATCGTTTAGGATTTTGAGTGTGGCTGAGGTGTACCCATGACCAGCTCGGAAACCAGATTGCATAGTGGAGAAGGTGCGGTGGGATTTGAAATGGTCGGTGATCTGTTTGTTAAACTTGGCTTTCAAAAGACAGGGCAGGATGGATATACTGTAGGTCTGTAACAGTTTGCGTCTAGATTGTCTCCCCCTTTGAAGAGGGGGATGACCGCGACAGCTTTTCAATATTTAGGGATCTCAAGCGATGTGAAAGAAAGGTTGAACAGGCTAGTAATAGGGATTGCAACAATTCTGGCGGATAATTTTAGGAAGAGGGTCCAGATTGTCTAGCCCAGCTAATTTGTAGGGGTCCAGATTTTGCAGCTCTTTCAGAACATCAGCTATCTGAATTTGGGTGAAGGAGAAGTGGGGGAGGGGTGGGGGGGCAAGTTGCTGCGGGGGGTGCAGAGCTGTTGGCCGGGGTAGGGGTAGCCAGGTGGAAGGCATGGCCAGCCGTAGAAAAATACTTATTGAAATTCTCAATTTTCATACATTTATCGGTGGTGACAGTGTGTCCTAGCCTCAGTGCAGTGGGCAGCTGGGAGGAGGTGCTCTTATTCTCCATGGACTTTTCAGTGTCCCAAAACTTTTTGGAATTAGTGCTACAGGATGCAAATTTCTGTTTGAAAAAGCTAGCCTTTGCTTTCCTAACTGACTGTGTATATTGGTTCCTGACTTTGAGTTGCATATCGCAGGGGCTATTCGATGCTAATGCAGTTAGCTACACAGTTAGACAAAAGAGCTAAGAATGAGTTAGTCCAAGCAAGGAGTAAAATCCCTGATGTGTATTAATGTGATTGTTTTTGTGTTTGTGATTGACTCTACATACAGTAAGGAGAGAAAATTGATAGAGGTACTCGCAGTGCATGGAGGGGAAACCAGTGGATGAGCGGGCACATGAGACGGGGCTTCAGTTCATGTCAGGAGAGAGTTGACAGTGGTAGTGACAAATGTAGGGAACAGGAGGGGACTTAGCAGTAAATACAAATAGCAAATACATTCCATTTCATCGTCGGTTTGGACAATACGTTTCTCTATGATGTTAAACTTAGACATCTCAAAATTCATAAAGTGAAAAACAGACTGCGCATCTCGCCCACTTGACACATCAAAGTAGCCCAAGAAATGTTCCTGAATAAAGCCCTGATCATCCACATACCCGACGATAACTGACATCTGCAAGCAGACTGGTGGCACCATAGATCCCAGAGCAGTGGGGCAATTTTTACCCCCTGGGGCCTGGAGTTTTTCCTTATGTTAACCTAAGTAGAAAAACTCTGGACACTACAAGGTATGAATGACAGTGATTAATCAGTTGTAAAAAATTTTTTTATATGGGCTATGATGGGACCAGGGGTCCGATTCACAAAACATTACTTACGAAAAAACTTAAGAAGCTGCTTAAGACAAAAAAGAAGAAGTTCATAAGATAGTTTGAATATGCAATTCCTCAAAATGTTCTTCGTGAATTTGTAGTTTTCTTAGTTACTTCGTAAATATATTTCTTAAAAAACTTCGTAAATATCTTCATTTGTGACGTGCTTGAAACTAATAAATAAGCCTATGTGATAGGGATGATAGGATTTGGCCCACTATAATAAAATGTTGATATTTACATTTTGTTACATTTATTTTTTTGCCTCGTCTCGAGAATATTTTTTTTAGTTGGCTCGCGAACCCTTTATACACACAAAAAAGAACGTTCTTTTTCACACATTATAGCCAGACTAACGTTAGCTACTGTACATCAAAATCCTAAATAACTATTTAAGAATCCCATTTCTTAACTGTTTTCTTAGGAAGACATTTAGGAAAAACCTTAAGAACATTTCCAATAGGAATAGCACCTTTGCTTAACTTTCTTCTTAAGTCTATAGTTAAGGAAATTTCTTCGTACCCCAGTTCCTCCCCTGCAGCTACCTTAAATTTGTTTTTTATAAATTATATTTAGACAAGATTAGGAGGGGGATTTCCTCTACCCAGACACAGACAATAACTGATAGACAATAGAACTCACAGGGCTGAGCTTGATTTATGCATGTTAGCATCATGCAGGCCAATGCAACTGTAGGGCTTATAAAACATTTACTCACATCAGTCATCACTATTATGTTGACTGATTAATTCCACTTAATAATTTTGGATTAAAAACTTATAGGCAGCCTAGCCAGCCCAATTTTTAATATAAACAAACATTTTAGTACGGTCAGGGCGTGAGTTGGGGTGGGCAGTCTATGTTTGTTTTTCTATGTTGGTTTTTGAGTTCGGCCTAGTATGGTTCTCAATCAGAGGCAGCTGTCTATTGTTGTCCCTGATTGAGAATCATACTTAGGTAGCCTGGGTTTCACCTTTGGTTTGTGGGTGTTTGTTTTCCGTGTGTGTTTGTTGCCACACGGTACTGTTTCGGGTTTCGTTCGTTTCACGTTTATTGTTTTGTGATGTTTAGTTTATGTCTTTAAATAAACGTTATGGACGTTTAGAGGAGGAGGAAGGCCGTTACACTGCAGTTCAAGAAGTTAAGAAAATATGTACCAAATAAACTAAAGTAAAAAATTATAAAAAGTAACACAAGAAAATAACAATAACGAGGCTATATACAGGGGGTACTGGTACCGAGTCAATGTGTGGGGGTACATATAAGTTGAGGTAAATTATACATGTAGGTAGGGGTAAAGTGACTATGCATAGATAATTAACAGTGAGTAGCAGCAGTGTACAAAATAAATGGGGGGATGGTGTCAATGTAAATAGTCCGGTGACCATTTCATTAATTGTTCAGCAGTCTTATGGCTTGGGGGTAGAAGCAGTGGCAGAACTAGAGTTTTATACATGGTGGCCAAGGTTACTTCAAGGGGTCCATAGACCATGACATAAAATTAGTGTGTAACCCTGACCTGGTGTCTAAGGATCATGAATGAATCCTATGATTGCTGATTAGAGGTAAAAGTGATAATTCACTTAACCCGGAGTTCTTCAATGTGGCAGAAAGTGTTGTCCAAAAGGGTTGCTTCACTAGAATTCTTTAACATACTATGAATAGTCAGTGTCTCTACCTCGGAACTGCAGCTCAATTTCTTACTCTCTCTCACACACACACACTGTACTCACATACATGGAGAGACTTGAGTCACTCTGTTTTCATGAATATATAATCTGGGTCTATAAGTGTTTTGAACATCAAAATATTTTCAGAAAATAAAGTTCAAGCACCAAGGAGATAAGATAGCATTTGTGTGTTACATAAATTACATAGTTTATTTAGGAAAAAGTATGTTTACAAAAAAACACTACAATTTAACATACCAGGTATCAAGCAGAAATGGACTTGAAAACCAAAATGATTTTGGTGCCCATCAATATTACAGACTTACAATATCATATTTATGCTCATATATATTATGTTAACTAATAACAAAGAAAAGTTTTGGAATTGGCCTAATCAAGACCAAATTAAATCTGTGTGACATGATAC
The DNA here is from genome assembly GCF_013265735.2 of Oncorhynchus mykiss. Classification (NCBI taxonomy): domain Eukaryota; kingdom Metazoa; phylum Chordata; class Actinopteri; order Salmoniformes; family Salmonidae; genus Oncorhynchus; species Oncorhynchus mykiss. The sequence continues at coordinate 36,485,120 of NC_048571.1, forward strand.
CCTTTGGATTGATCATTTTAGAATGTCAGTGTACTAGCTAGTACACAGTGCAGGTTTTAATCATGACTATAGGGACCGCCTAAGTGCCAAATTATCCTAGGTAGATTTAAAACAGCATAAGTCTGCGGTTCTGGTGAGAACTGGCAAAATGTTTCACAATGTCATGCATGGTGAGGGAGCTTGCCCTCCTTGACTCACACTGAGAATTCCGAGGTGACTTCAACCATTGTTGTCCTAAAGTGGGTTTTAATCCGTTTTAAAGCTGAGAAGCTTTTCTTGCAAGAAGCACTGTTGACTGGTGTAACAACAGAAATCTTACAAAGTCAAAATATCTCATGGAAGACTTATTTTATAAAGTTTCTAGAAACACAACAAAGTCAAGGAGAGTAGACAGTCTGTCCCTTCCACTTTTCTGTCCTATCAAGAAGCCGCTTGGTTTGATGAACCTCATGTTTGAGGTAGAGGTCGACCGATTAATTGGAATGGCCGATTAGGGCCGATTTTAAGTTTTCATAACAATCGGGTAATCAGCATTTTTGGACACCGATCATGGCCGATTACATTGCACTCCACGAGGTGACTGTGTGGCAGGCTGACTACCTGTTATGCGAGTGCAGCAAGGAGCCAAGGTAAGGTTTTAGCTAGCATTAAACGTGTCTTATAAAAACAATAAATCTTAACATAATCACTAGTTAACTACACATGGTTGACGATATTACTCGTTTAATTAGCTTGTCCTGCATTGCATATATATTTCGCCAAACGGGTGATTTTAACAAGCGCTTTCGCAAAAAAATCACTGTCGTTGCACCAGTGTGTACATAACCATAAACATCAATGCTTTTCTTAAAATCAATACACAAGTATATGTTACGGTGCGTGAATGAGGACCCAAAAGCGAATTAACTTAAACAGAGCTTCTTTAATTACCAAACATAGGTAGGCTCAGACGGACCGGCAGATTCCGACAGGACAAGACAAGGTTACAGCAAACATGACGACAGTCTGGTTCAGGCATGAAACACAACAAACAAGAATCCGACAAGGACAGGAGCAGAAACAGAGAGAGATATAGGGACCTAATCAGAGGGAAAAAGGGAACAGGTGGGAAAAGGGGTGACGAGGTGGTTAGGAGGAGACAAGGCACAGCTGGGGGAAAGAGGGGGAGAAGGTAACCTAACAACGACCAGCAGAGGGAGACAGGGTGAAGGGAAAGGACAGAGACAAGACACAACATGACAGTACATGACATATATATTTTTAAACCTGCATATTTAGTTAATATTGCCTGCTAACATGAATTTCTTTTAATAAGGATATTGTCACTTCTCTTGCGCTCTGTACAACAGAGTCAGGGTATATGCAGCAGTTTGGGCCGCCTGGCTCGTTCCGAACTGTGTGAAGACTATTTGTTCCTAACAAAGACAGCCAACTTCGCCAACCGGAGGATGATATAACAAAAGCACATTTGCTAAAAAAATCACAATCGTTGCACGAATGTACCTAAACATAAACATCAATGCCTTTCTTAAAATCAATACACAGAAGTATATATATTTTAAACCTGCATATTTAAGTTAAAATAAATCCAGGTTAGCAGGCAATATTAAACTAGGGATATTGTGTCACTTCTCTTGCGTTCATTGCACGCAGAGTCAGGGTATATGCAATAGTTTGGGCCGCGTGGCTCGTTGCGAACTAATTTGCCAGAATTTTACGTAATTATGACATAACATTGAAGGTTGTGCAATGTAACAGGAATATTTACACTTATGGATGCCACCCGTTAGATAAAATACGGAACGGTTCCGTATTTCACTGAAAGAATAAACATTTTGTTTTCAAAATTATAGTTTCCGGATTCGACCATATTAATGACCTAAGGCTCGTATTTCTGTGTGCTATTATGTTATAATTAAGTCTATGATTCTGACTGAGCGGTGGAAGGCAGCAGCAGGCTCGTAAGCATTCATTCAAACAGCACTTTCGTGCATTTGCCAGCAGCTCTTCGCTGTGCTTCAAACATTGAGCTGTTTATGACTTCAAGCCTATCAACTCCCGAGATTAGGCTGGTGTAACCGATGTGAAATGGCAAGCTAGTTAGTGGGGTGCGCGCTAATAGCGTTTCAATCGGTGACGTAACTCGCTCTGAGACCTTGAAGTAGTTGTTCCCCTTGCTCTGCAAGGGCCGCGGCTTTTGTGGAGCGATGGGTAATGATGCTTCGAGGGTGGCTGTTGTCGATGTGTTCCTGGTTCGAGCCCAGGTAGGGGCGAGGAAAGGGACGGAAGCTATACTGTTACACTGGCAATACTAAAGTGCCTATAAGAACATCCAATAGTCAAAGGTATATGAAATACAAATGGTATAGAGAGAAATAGTCCTATATTTCCTATAATAACTACAACCTAAAACTTCTTACCTGGGAATATTGAAGACTCATGTTAAAAGGAACCCCCAGCTTTCATATGTTCTCATGTTCTGAGCAAGGAACTTTAACGTTATCTTTTTTACATGGCATATATTGCACTTTTACTTTCTTCTCCAACCCTTTGTTTTTGCATTATTTAAACCAAATTGAACATGTTTCATTATTTATTTGAGGCTAAATTGATTTTATTGATGTATTAAGTTAAAATAAAAAAGTGTTCATTCAGTATTGTTGTAATTGTCATTATTACAAATAAATATATAAAATAAAATAATCGTCCGATTAATCGGTATTGGCTTTTTTTGGTCCTCCAATAAATGGTATCGGCGTTGAAAAATCATAATCGGTCGACCTCTAGTTTGAGGTCCTCTAAATCTGACTCAAAGGTCTGAGCAAAGGCAATCAGAGGGTCCTCATTCAAGAATGTTGCACTCTTTAGGTTGAGAGACTGCATCCGTTGCATTATCTCACAATTCTTTGAGAATAGCCCCTGCAGCTCAGCTGTGAGACTGTCAAGCACCTGAAAAAAGATAGCTCTCCATCACTTTGGTCCCTATTTTTCTATCCTACAGTGCTCATCACCAATGAGTTGTGAAATCTTAAGCTTGTTTTAGGCTGTCTTTTATACACTGTTTGTACACTTATTTTGCAATGCTCTGCAATCTCCTTCAACCTCTTTCCATAGTTCTCCAAAGTAACCCTCACTTCTGTAGTCCTGTATTGTGTCTGTAATGGCACCTACTAGATCCACAGCCCTTGCTAGGTCAAGAGAGCTTGATTGGAGCATGTCAGAAAGAAATTTGGCATCACCAAGCACTATACAAAAGGTAACCAAAAGCCCTATTAAATGTAAATATATGTGAGAAAGAAGGCCCCTTGTCTCCACTGATCTATCGCCACTATTTTCAAGTGTGAAATCCTGTAGCACTCTCAGAACTGCTGGAAGTATGTCTCTCAGATTACAGCACGCCATGTATCTGCATGTCCACCTTACATCCATCCGTAAGTCTGCTGCTGTGGATACAGCTCTTTCTGAACTGCAAGCCACTTGAGATGAACTTACGAGCCAGATACAAAGTTATACATCTTCTGCAGGAGAGGAAAAAAGTTAACTGCCTCAGGTACTGATTTTACAGCATCGACAAGAACCAAATTCAAACAATGTGCATTACCACTGCACATAAAATGCTAATCTTGCACTGTTTTTAATCCGTGCAGACACACCAGAATGCTTTCCGCTCATGACAGATGCACATAGTCATAGCCTTGCCCCACAAGATTATTTCTGTAGTCCAGACCATGTTTCTCAAGGCAATCAATTATAATTTTTGTGAGACTTGCTGCTTCTAAGCTTTCAGCTGACTGAAAGTCCAAAAAGCTTTTGTGGATGGCCCCGTTGTAATAGTACCTCAATGTAGTACCTCACAACTAAAGACATCTGTTCTTTTTTTCTTTAAATCTTTGATTTCATCTGCAAACAATCTGCAAAAAAAATTCTGTCTTGAATGGTGTGCCCCAAGGCTCTGTTCTCTCTTTATTCACTATTTATATAAATGATTTAGACAAAAATGTCCAAAATGCACAACATTTTTATGCTGATGATACTGTTATTTACTGCTGTGCCTAATCTCTTACAAAAGCTTTCCAGAACATGCAAACTGCTTTTTATACTGTTCAACATACCTTGTGTCAATTGAAGCGTATCCTCAATACTGAGAGAACTAAACTGATGGTGTTTTCTAATGCAAGAAATAGACCTCTGAACCTTTCACCTATTACTACCTGCCAGGGCAAGGAGATTGAGGTTGTAACCTCATATAAATATCTTGGAATTTTAATTGATAACGGCCTGTCTTTTAAATTGCATATTCAACAACTTACAAAAAAATTGAAGCTGAAATTGGGATTTTATTTTAGGAATAAGGCCTGTTTTTCTTTTGAAGCCAGAAGGAGGCTAGTAATCAGCTACATTTATGCCTTTACTAGACTATGGGGATATTTTATATATGAATGCTTCCGCTCAGTGTGTGAGATCAATTGACATTTTTTACCATGAGAGATTTGAGATTTATTTTAAACTGCAAAACCCTTACTGCACTTTGTATACCAGGGTTGGCTGGCCTTCTCTAGTCACTCGTAGGCTCAGTCACTGGTATACCTTTATTTACAAAGCCATTTTGGGTTCACTACCTTTTTGTTTGTGCATTATTATTGTTCAGAAATGTGGTGGGTACTCTCTTCGTTCGCTGGACTTTATCCTGCTAACTGTTCCAAATGTCCGAGCTGAATTTGGTAAAAGGGCTTTCATGTACTCTGCGCCATCGTCCTTACACTTTACAAAATACTTTTACTGACAAAGGATTTTGAGGCTGATTCCCTGACCTGTCAATGTTTTTAATTTGCTGTTTTATACTTTTGTGAATTCAATGGTTTTTATAAAGGTTACATAAATAAATTACACAAATGTAACTTTCTTTTACTTCTCTTATTATTTCACTTTGTACCATCTCAGCTAAGCCCTCAAGAACTTTGTTCTGGATTTGGTGGCTTGTGTACTTTGCATTGGCATCCTTTTCTCTATGAGAGGGACATGCTTTGCTCTATGAGAGGGACATGCTTTGCTATTTCTTACACGATTGTCAAATAATTAACCTTGTTGTGAGAGTCATCAGGCTCATGCACTATATTTTGAGTGGCAGTTAATAGGAGCACATCTGCAATTGTTTTAATGTAAGTACAGTTTTCCTCCACTTTCTTTTTACGGTCCTCATTTATGACATCTCATTGAGTTGCTGTCAATAGCCCTTTTATGTTGATTCCAAGCATACCTAGCATTGATATGATGCTCTGCCTTCAAATGGAGCTTAAACCCAGAATGTTTAAACAGTGCCTTTTTCCAGTTACAAAAACCTGACTGTGATGTGAAGGCAGATTCAGGTGTATTGGGCAGAGAATAATGCCTACAGGCGAAACAATAAGTTGAATCTTCAAGCCATGAATTGTCCTTATACAGTGGGGCAATTTTTTTGGGGGGTCAGCCACCAATTGTGCAAGTTTTCCCACTTAAAAAGATGAGAGAGGCCTGTAATTTTCATCATAGGTACACTTCAACTATGACTGACAAAATGAGAAAAAAAATCCAGAAAATCACATTGTAGGATTTTTTATGAATTTATTAGCAGATTATGGTGGAAAATAACTATTTGGTCACCTACAAACAAGCAAGATTTCTGGCTCTCACATACCTGTAACTTCTTCTTTAAGAGGATCCTCTGTCCTCCACTCGTTACCTGTATTAATGGCACCTGTTTGAACTTGCTATCAGTATAAAAGACACCTGTCCACAACTTCAAACAGTCACACTCCAAACTCCACTATGGCCAAGACCAAAGAGCTGTCAGAGGACACCAAAATTGTAGACCTGCACCAGGCTGGGAAGACTGAATCTGCAATAGGTAAGCAGCTTGGTTTGAAGAAATCAACTGTGGGAGCAATTATTAGGAAATGGAAGACATACAAGACCACTGATAATCTCCCTCGATCTGGGGCTCCACGCAAGATCTCACCCCGTGGGGTCAAAATGATCACAAGAACGGTGAGCAAAAATCCCAGAACCACACGGGGGGACCTAGTGAATGACCTGCAGAGAGCTGGGACCAAAGTAACAAAGCCTACCATCAGTAACACACTATGCCGCCAGGGACTCAAATCCTGCAGTGCCAGACGTGTCCCCCTGCTTAAGCCAGTACATGTCCAGGCCCGTCTGAAGTTTGCTAGAGAGCATTTGGATGATCCAGAAGAAGATTGGGAGAATGTCATATGGTCAGATGAAACCAAAATATAACTTTTTGGTAAAAACTCAACTCGTCGTGTTTGGAGGACAAAGAGTGCTGAGTTGCATCCAAAGAACACCATACCTACTGTGAAGCATGGGGGTGGAAACATCATGCTTTGGGGCTGTTTTTCTGCAAAGGGACCAGGACGACTGATCCGTGTAAAGGAAAGAATGAATGGGGCCATGTATGAGATTTTGAGTGAAAACCTACTACCTACCTAATTTTGTCTGTCATAGTTGAAGTGTACCTATGATGACCCATCATTGCACCTGTACATAGCCCATCTGTAAATAGCCTACCCAACTACCTCATCACCATACTGTTATTTATGTTTTTGCTCCTTTGCACCCCAGGATCTCTACTAGAGGTCGACCGATTAATTAAAAGCCGATACCGATTAATGGGCAGATATAAAAAAATATATATTTGCAATACTGACAATTACAACAATACTGAATTAACACTTATTTTAACTTAATACAATATATCAATAAAATCAATTTAGCCTCAAATAAAATGAAACATGTTCAATTTGGTTTAAATAATACAAAAACAAAGTGTTGGAGAAGAAAGTAAAAGTGCAATATGTGCCATGTAAAAAAGCTAACGTTAAAGTTCCTTGCTCAGAACATGAGAACATATGAAAGCTGGTGGTTCCTTTTAACAGGATTCTTCAATATTCCCAGGTAAGAAGTTTTAGGTTGTAGTTACTATAGTATAGGACAATTTCTCTCTATACGATTTTTTATTTCATATACCTTTGACTATTGGATGTTCTTATAGGCACTTTAGTATTGCCAGTGTAACAGTATAGCTTCCGTCCCTCTCCTTGCCCCTTCCTGGGTTCGAACCAGGAACACATCAACAACAGCCATCCTCGAAGCATCGTTACCCATGCAGAGCAAAGGGAATAATTACTCCAAGTCTCAGAGCAAGTGATGTTTGAAACGCTATTAGCGTGCACCCCACTAACTAGCTAGCCATTTCACATCGTTTACACCAGCCTAATCTCGGGAGTTGATAGGCTTGAAGTCATAAACAGCTCAATGCTTGAAGCACAGCGAACAGCTGCTGGGGCGGCAGGGTAGCCTAGTGGTTAGAGCATTGGACTAGTAACCGGAAGGTTCAAACCCCCGAGCTGACAAGGTACAAATCTGTCGTTCTGCCCCTGAACTGTTCCTAGGCCGTCATTGAAAATAAGAATTTGTTCTTAACTGACTTGCCTCGTTAAATAAAGGTATAAAAAATCAAACGCACGAGTGCTGTTTGAATGAACGAGCCTGCTGTTTGAATGAACGAGCCTGCTGGAGCCTACCATCGCTCAGTCAGACTGCTCTATCAAATCATAGACTTAATTATAACATAATAACACACAGAAATACGGTAGAATAATAATATGGTAGAATCCGGAAACTATCATTTCGAAAACAAAACGTTTATTATTTCAGTGAAATACGGATAACTAACGAATAAGTCTAAATATTCCTGTTACATTGCACAACCCTCAATGTTATGTCATAATTACGTAAAATTCTGGCAAATTAGTTCGCAATGAGCCAGGCGGCCCAAACTGTTGCATATACCCTGACTCTGCGTGCAATGAACGCAAGAGAAGTGACACAATTTCCCTAGTTAAATATTGCCTGCTAACCTGGATTTCTTTTAAATAAATATATACTTCTGTGTATTGATTTTAAGAAAGGCATTGATGTTTATGTTTAGGTACATTCGTGCAACGATTGTGATTTTTTTCACAAATGCGCTTTTGTTATATCATCCTCCGTTTGGCGAAGTTGGCTGTCTTTGTGTTAGAGGAATTAAATTCCTCTATGTTTTAATACCCAATTAAAATGAATCACTCTGTCAATTCATAAGAGTTTGTAAGACCCTTATTTGTATAAAATGGGCAGAGACCAGTCTTTGAAATCAACCAACTGCGTTTATTCTCGTGAGTACTGCCCATGATACATTTTATCACCTGTTATAAACTGAAAATGACGTCAGCGTTTTCTAAACTGTTCTGTCTCTTCTTGACACTGGTACAAAGGCTGTATAGTTATCATGCCTTCCCACATCGTCTAGAGCCAAGGTCAACCTGTGTAGATAATTATTCTAGCCAGTCTGGCGATATAGTTAATTAATTTCTACCAAGGAACAGACAGTCATTGTTCTAATTCTTAATTATATTTACACACATTATATTCAGTACTAGGATTAAAAAGAAAATTCATACATATACAGTAACATAATAGTATTCTGATTAGTCAATCCTGATTGAAATGTATACATAATTAGTCATTATTGATAAAAATTCCCTTAACACTTTGTTAGGAACAAATAGTCTTCACACAATTCGCAACGAGCCAGGCGGCCCAAACTGCTGCATTATACCCTGACTCTGTTGTACAGAACGCAAGAGAAGTGACACAATTTCCCTAGTTAAAAGAAATTCATGTTAGCAGACAATATTAACTAAATATGCAGGTTTAAAAAAATATGTACTTCTGTGTATTGATTTTAAGAAAGGCATTGATGTTTATGGTTAGGTACACATTGGAGCAAGACAGTCCTTTTTCGAGAATACGCACCACATCGATTATATGCAACGCAGGACACGCTAGATAAACTAGTAATATCATCAACCATGTGTAGTTAACTAGTGATTATGATTGATTGATTGTTTTTTTTATAAGATACGTTTAATGATAGCTAGCAACTTAACTTTGCTACTGTCATGTACTGTCATGTTGTGTCTTGTCTCTGTCCTTTCCCTTCACCCTGTCTCCCTCTGCTGGTCGTTGTTAGGTTACCTTTTCTCCCCCGCTTTCCCCCAGCTGTTCCTTGTCTCCTCTTGACTACCTCGTCACCCCTTCTCCCACCTGTTCCCCTTTTCCCTCTGATTAGTCCCCTATATCTCTCTCTGTTTTTGTTCCTGTCCTTGTCGGATTCTTGTTTGTTGTGTTTCATGCCTGAACCAGACTGTCGTCATGTTTGCTGTAACCTTGTCTTGTCCTGTCGGAATCTGCCGGTCCGTCTGAGCCTACCTATGTTTGGTAATTAAAGAAGCTCTGTTTAAGTTAATTCGCTTTTGGGTCCTCATTCACGCACCGTAACAGAAGAATCCGACCAAGAATGGACCCAGCGACTTCGGATCCTCTCCACTCAGCCGTCGGGATCCAGGGAGCGATGCTAGGCAGACACGAGCAGGAAGTGTCTGCTGCTCGACATGCCGTTGAGACCCTGGCCACCCAAGTCTCCAACCTCACAGAACAGGTTCACCATCTCCGCCTCGATCCACCGGCCACTTCCAGGGCTTTCGAATCTCCGGAGCCCAGAATCAATAACCCGCCGTGTTACTCTGGGGAGCCCACTGAATGCCGCTCGTTCCTCACCCAGTGTGATATTGTGTTTTCTCTCCAGCCCAACACTTACTCCAGGAGCACTGCTCGTGTCGCCTACGTCATATCTCTCCTTATTGGACGGGCTCGTGAGTGGGGCACGGCAATCTGGGAGGCAAGGGCTGAGTGTACTAACCAGTATCAGGACTTTAAGGAGGAGATGATACGGGTTTTTGATCGATCTGTTTTTGGGGAGGAGGCTTCCAGGGCCCTGTCTTCCCTATGTCAAGGCAATCGATCCATAACAGACTACTCTATTGAGTTTCGCACTCTTGCTGTCTCCAGTGGCTGGAACGAGCCGGCCTTGCTCGCTCGTCTTCTGGAGGGTCTCCGCGCAGAGGTAAAGGATGAGATTCTCTCCCGGGAGGTTCCTTCCAGCGTGGATTCCTTGATTGAACTCGCTATTCGCATTGAGCGACGGGTTGATCTTCGTCACCGAGCTCGTGGAAAGGAGCTCGCGCTCTCCGTCGCTCCCCTCTCCGCATCACTACCATCTTCCTCTGCCGGCTCGGGTGCTGAGCCCATGCAGCTGGGAGGTATCCGCATCTCGACTAAGGAGAGGGAACGGAGAATCACCAACCGCCTCTGTCTCTATTGCGGTTCCGCTGGTCATTTTGTCACTTCATGTCCAGTAAAAGGCCAGAGCTCGTCAGTAAGCGGAGGGCTACTGGTGAGCGCTACTACTCCTGTCTCTCCTTCAAGATCCTGCACTACCTTGTCGGTCCATCTACGCTGGACCGGTTCGTCAGCTTCCTGCAGTGCCTTAATAGACTCTGGGGCGGAGGGCTGTTTTATGGACGAGACCTGGGCTCGGGAACATGACATTCCTCTCAGACAGTTAAAGGAGCCCACGGCCTTGTTCGCCCTGGATGGTAGTCCTCTCCCCAGGATTCAGCGTGAGACGCTACCTTTAACCCTCACTGTTTCTGGTAATCATAGTGAAACCATTTCTTTTTTAATTTTTCGTTCACCTTTTACACCTGTTGTTTTGGGCCATCCCTGGCTAGTTTGTCATAATCCTTCCATTAATTGGTCTAGTAATTCTATCCTCTCCTGGAACGTCTCTTGTCATGTGAAATGTTTAATGTCTGCTATCCCTCCTGTTTCCTCTGTCTCTTCTTCACAGGAGGAGCCTGGTGATTTGACAGGGGTGCCGGAGGAATATCACGATCTGCGCACGGTGTTCAGTCGGTCCAGGGCCACCTCTCTTCCTCCACACCGGTCGTATGATTGTAGTATTGATCTCCTTCCGGGAACCACCCCCCCCCCGGGGTAGACTATACTCTCTGTCGGCTCCCGAACGTAAGGCTCTCGAAGATTATTTGTCTGTAGCTCTTGACGCCGGTACCATAGTCCCCTCCTCCTCTCCCGCCGGAGCGGGGTTTTTTTTTGTCAAGAAGAAGGACGGGTCTCTGCGCCCCTGCATAGATTATCGAGGGCTGAATGACATAACAGTGAAGAATCGTTATCCGCTTCCTCTTATGTCTTCAGCCTTCGAGATCCTGCAGGGAGCCAGGTTTTTCACTAAGTTGGACCTTCGTAACGCTTACCATCTCGTGCGCATCAGGGAGGGGGACGAGTGGAAGACGGCGTTTAACACTCCGTTAGGGCACTTTGAATACCGGGTCCTTCCTTTCGGCCTCGCTAACGCTCCAGCTGTCTTTCAGGCATTAGTCAATGATGTCCTGAGAGACATGCTGAACATCTTTGTTTTCGTTTACCTTGACGATATCCTGATTTTTTCACCGTCACTCCAGATTCATGTTCAGCACGTTCGACGTGTCCTCCAGCGCCTTTTAGAGAATTGTCTTTTTGTGAAGGCTGAGAAGTGCACTTTTCATGCCTCCTCCGTCACATTTCTCGGTTCTGTTATTTCCGCTGAAGGCATTAAGATGGATCCCGCTAAGGTCCAAGCTGTCATTGATTGGCCCGTCCCTAAGTCACGCGTCGAGCTGCAGCGCTTTCTCGGCTTCGCGAACTTCTATCGTCGTTTCATCCGTAATTTCGGTCAGGTGGCAGCTCCTCTCACAGCCCTTACTTCTGTCAAGACGTGCTTTAAGTGGTCCGTTTCCGCCCAGGGAGCTTTTGATCTCCTCAAGAATCGTTTTACATCCGCTCCTATCCTTGTTACACCTGACGTCTCTAGACAGTTCGTTGTCGAGGTTGACGCGTCAGAGGTGGGCGTGGGAGCCATTCTTTCTCAGCGCTTCCTCTCTGACGACAAGGTCCACCCATGCGCGTATTTTTCTCATCGCCTGTCGCCGTCGGAACGTAACTATGATGTGGGTAACCGCGAACTGCTCGCCATCCGGTTAGCCCTAGGCGAATGGCGACAGTGGTTGGAGGGGGCGACCGTTCCTTTTGTCGTTTGGACTGACCATAGGAACCTTGAGTACATCCGTTCTGCCAAACGACTTAATGCGCGTCAGGCGCGTTGGGCGCTGTTTTTCGCTCGTTTCGAGTTCGTGATTTCTTATCGTCCGGGCTCTAAGAACACCAAGCCTGATGCTTTGTCTCGTCTCTTCAGTTCTTCAGTAGCCTCCACTGACCCCGAGGGGATTCTCCCTGAGGGGCGTGTTGTCGGGTTGACTGTCTGGGGAATTGAGAGGCAGGTAAAACAAGCGCTCACTCACACTCCGTCGCCGCGCGCTTGTCCTAGGAACCTTCTTTTCGTTCCCGTTCCTACTCGTCTGGCCGTTCTTCAGTGGGCTCACTCTGCCAAGTTAGCCGGCCACCCTGGCGTTCGGGGTACGCTTGCTTCCATTCGCCAGCGTTTTTGGTGGCCCACCCGGGAGCATGACACGCGTCGTTTCGTGGCTGCTTGTTCGGTCTGCGCGCAGACTAAGTCCGGTAACTCTCCTCCTGCCGGCCGTCTCAGGCCGCTTCCTATTCCCTCTCGACCGTGGTCTCACATCGCCTTAGATTTTGTCACCGGACTGCCTTCGTCAGCGGGGAAGACTGTTATTCTTACGGTTGTCGATAGGTTCTCTAAGGCGGCTCATTTCATTCCCCTTGCTAAGCTTCCTTCTGCTAAAGAGACGGCACAAATCATCATCGAGAATGTTTTCAGAATTCATGGCCTTCCGTCAGACGTCGTTTCGGACAGAGGTCCGCAATTCACGTCTCAATTTTGGAGGGAGTTTTGCCGTTTGATTGGGGCTTCCGTCAGTCTCTCTTCCGGCTTTCACCCCCAGTCTAACGGTCAAGCAGAACGGGCCAATCAGACTATTGGTCGCATCTTACGCAGTCTTTCTTTTCGCAACCCTGCGTCTTGGTCAGAACAGCTCCCCTGGGCAGAATACGCCCACAACTCGCTTCCTTCGTCTGCGACCGGGCTATCTCCTTTTCAGAGTAGCCTCGGGTACCAGCCTCCGCTGTTCTCATCTCAGTTCGCCGAGTCCAGCGTCCCCTCCGCTCAGGCTTTTGTCCAACGTTGCGAGCGCACCTGGAAGAGGGTCAGGTCTGCACTTTGCCGTTATAGGACGCAGACTGTGAGGGCTGCTAATAAGCGTAGAACTAAGAGTCCTAGATATTGTCGCGGTCAGAGAGTTTGGCTCTCCACTCAGAACCTTCCCCTTAAGACGGCTTCTCGCAAGTTGACCCCGCGGTTCATTGGTCCGTTCCGTATTTCTCGGGTCATTAATCCTGTCACAGTTCGACTTCTTCTTCCGCGATACCTTCGTCGCGTCCACCCGGTCTTCCATGTCTCCTGCATCAAGCCCGTCCTTCGCGCCCCCGCTCGTCTCCCCCCCCCCCCCCCATCCTTGTCGAGGGCGCACCCATCTACAGGGTCCGTAGAATTTTGGACATGCGTCCTCGGGGCCGTGGTCACCAGTACCTCGTAGATTGGGAGGGGTACGGTCCTGAGGAGAGGAGTTGGGTTCCCTCTCGGGACGTGCTGGACCGTGCGCTGATCGAGGATTTCCTCCGTTGCCGCCAGGTTTCCTCCTCGAGTGCGCCAGGAGGCGCTCGGTGAGTGGGGGGGTACTGTCATGTACTGTCATGTTGTGTCTTGTCTCTGTCCTTTCCCTTCACCCTGTCTCCCTCTGCTGGTCGTTGTTAGGTTACCTTTTCTCCCCCGCTTTCCCCCAGCTGTTCCTTGTCTCCTCTTGACTACCTCGTCACCCCTTCTCCCACCTGTTCCCCTTTTCCCTCTGATTAGTCCCCTATATCTCTCTCTGTTTTTGTTCCTGTCCTTGTCGGATTCTTGTTTGTTGTGTTTCATGCCTGAACCAGACTGTCGTCATGTTTGCTGTAACCTTGTCTTGTCCTGTCGGAATCTGCCGGTCCGTCTGAGCCTACCTATGTTTGGTAATTAAAGAAGCTCTGTTTAAGTTAATTCGCTTTTGGGTCCTCATTCACGCACCGTAACAGCTTCTTACTGCATTCGCGTAACAGGCAACCTCCTCGTGGAGTGCAATGTAATCAGGTGGTTGGAGCGTTGGACTAGTTAACTGTAAGGTTGCAAGATTGAATCCCCGAGCTGGCAAGGTAAAAATCTGTCATTCTGCCCCTGAACAAGGCAGTTAACCCACCGTTCCTAGGCCGTCATTGAAATTAAGAATGTGTTCTTAACTTACTTGCCTAGTTAAATAAAGGTGAAATAAAAAAAATAAAAAAATTGACTGTATGTTTGTTTATTCCATGTGTAACTCTGTTGTTTGTGTCGCACTTCTTTGCTCTATCTTGGCCATGTCGCAGTTGTAAATGAGAACTTGTTCTCAACTGACCTACCTGGTTAAATAAAGGTGAAATATATACAGTATATATCTTTTTAAATGTAGCCAAAGGTCTAACGTTAACTTACACAGCGTTGTTCAGGAAACCTAAACCCGTTGGTAAACCTTAAAACTTACCTTAAAAATATGATGCTTTCGCTAATCACAAAAAGAGCTTGTGGAGCTGTGGAAATATTCCCTCTTCTCCTTCTGTATGTTCTTCTTTTTCTTATGTATCTCGCAACCAAAGTTAATATTCTCTCTTCCTCGTCCTCGATTTGAAAAATCTGCCGCCAAACATCAAAATAAATGCTTCTTTCAACAAGAGTTGAAATGAGATGTCAATCAGCATCAAACTGCCAGTAGCGAATTACATTTTGGGGTGGCACCCGAAATTTTGGGGTGGCACTCTGGTTCAGCCCCTGGGTAGAAGCTGTTAAGGAGCCTTTTAGTCCTGGACTTGGTGCTCCGGTACCACTTGCCGTGCGGTAGCAGAGAAAACAGTCTCTGCCTCCACCTTTCCTCTGACACCGCCTATTATATACGCCCTGGATGGTAGGAAGCTTGGCCCCAGTGATGTACTTGGCCATACTCACTACCCTCTGTAGCGCCTTACAGTCAGATGCTGAGCAGTTGCCATACCAGGCGGTGAAGCTCTCGATGGTGCAGCTGTATAACTTTTTGAGGATCTGGGGACCCATGCCAAATCTTTTCATTTTCCTGAGGGGGAAAAGGTGTTGTCGTGCCCTCTTCATGACTGTCTTTGTGTGCTTGGACCATGATAGTTCATTGGTGATGTGGACACCAAGGAACTTGAAGCTCTCAACCTGCTCCACTACAGCCCCGTCTGTGTTAATGGGGGCCTGTTCGGCCCACCTTTTCCTGTAGTCTGATCAGCTCCTTTGTCTTGCTCACATTGAGGGAAAGGTCATTGTCCTGGCACCACACTGCCAGGTCTCTGACCTCCTCCCTATTGGCTGTCTCATCATTTTCGGTGATCAGGCCTACCACTGTTGTGTCATCAGAAAACTTAATGATTGTGTTGGAGTTGTGAACAGGGAGTACAAGAGGGGACTATGTACACACCCCCAAAGGGCCCCAGTGTTGAGGATCAGCGTTGCAGACGTGTTGGTGCCTACCCTTACCAGCTGGGGGCGCCCCATCAGGAAGTCCAGGATCCAGATGCAGAGGGAGGTGTTTAGTCCCATGGTCCTTAGCTTAGTGATGAGCTTTGTGGGCACTATGGTGTTGAACCTTGAGCTGTAGTCAATGAACAGCATTCTTACTTACATAGGTGTTCCCTTTGTCCAGGTGGGAAAGGGCAGTGTGGAGTGCAACTGAGATTGCATCATCTGTGGATCTGTTGGGGCGGTATGTGAATTGGAGTAGGTCCAGGGTATCCGGGAGGATGCTGTTGATATGAGCCATGACTAGCCTTTCCAAGCACTTCATGGCTACCAATGTGAGTGCTACGGGGCGGTAATCATTTAGGCAGGTTACCTTCGCTTCCTTGGGCACAGGGACTATGGGTGGTCTGCTTGAAACATGTAGGTATTACAGACTCGGTCAGGCAGAGGTTGAAAATGTCAGTGAAGACACTTGTCAGTTGGTCCGCGCATGCTTTGAGTTCACGTCCTGGTAATCAGTCTGGCCCTGTGGCTTTGTGAATGTTAACCTGTTTAAAGTTCGTGCTCACATTGGCTACCGAGAGCGGTATCACACAGTCGTCCAAAACAGCTGGTGCTCTCATGCATGCTCCAGTGTTGCTTATCTCGAAGCGAGCATAAAAGACATTTAGCTCGTCTGGTAGGCTCACGTCACAAGGCAGCTTGCGTCTGGGTTTCCCTTTGTAGTCCGTAATAGTTTTCAAGCTCGGCCACATCTGCCGAGCATCCTAGCCGGTGTAGTAGGATTCAATCTTAATCCTGAATTGACGCTGTGCTTGTTTGATGGTTCGTATGAGGGCATAGCGGGATTAGTGTCCCGCTCCTTGAAATCGGCAGCTCTAGTCTTTAGCTCAATGCGGATGTTGCCTGTAATCCATGGCTTCTGGTTGGGATATGTACGTAAAATCACTGAGGACGGCGTCATCGATGCACTTATTGATGAAGCCGATGGCTGAGGTGGTATACTCCTCAATGCCATTGGATGAATCCAGGAAAATATTCTAGTCTGTGCATGGAAAACAGTCAGCATCCGTGTCATCTGACCACTTCGGTATTGAGCGAGTCACTTGAGGTTCCTGCTTTAGTTTTTGCTTGTAAGCAGGAATCAGGACCAAATGGGGGGCGGGGAGAGCTTTGTATGCATCTCTGTGTGTGGAGAAAAGGTGGTCTAGAGTTTTTTTCCGCTCATGTGACATGCTAGTAGGAATGAGGTAAAACGGATTTAAGTTTGCCTGCATTAAAGTCCCCGGCCACTAGGAGCACCGCTTATGGATGAGCATTCTATTGTTTAATTATGGCCTTATAGAGTTGATCTTAATCTCTGTCCAACAATGTTACCAAGTTTCTCAACCCACAGAACCCCCATAAATGCTCTGTGGCACAATCCCAATACAACACACTAGGTTCATTCTCTGATCCTAATTATATGTTTGGATGGACAACATGTCACTTCTTACTGCAAAATAATTGTTTGGTTGAAGTGGTCATCATTATCATATATATCTATGGAAGGGGCTGAGGCCTACGAGCCTCCTAGGTTTTGTATTGAAGTCAATGTATCCAGAGGAGGACGGAAGCTAACCTTGACTAGAATACAATATATACAAACAAAGTGGGTAAAACAGTTCGTAAACATTATCAAAGTGACCAGTGTTCAATGACTATGTATATAGGGCTGCAGTCTCCAAGGTACAGGGTAGAGTACCGGGTGGTAGCTGGCTAGTAACAGTGGCTAAGTTCAGGGCAGGGTACTGGGTGGAGGCCAGCTAGTGGTGACAATTTAAAAGTCTGATGGCCTGGAGATAGAAGCTGTTTTTCAGTCTCTCTGTCCCAGCTTTGATGCACCTCTACTGTCTCCGCCTTCTAGATGGTAGCGGGGGGAGCAGGCCATGGCTCGTGTCGCTGAGGTCCTTGATGATCTTATATAAGGCCAAACTTGCCTTGAGGCCACAGGTACTGTATGTGATGTCGTAGTCAGATGCGCTTCCAAAGCAACCACAGAACAGGGAATCCAAAGCCCAAATAGTGTAAAAACAAACATTTATTTTCCATTTCATAGGCTATATTCCATCGATGAACAAAGTCAAAGCGATCAGATTTAAACTGTAAACGAAAGATAGACTCGTAGGAGATGTCTTAGTTGGAAGTTGTAGTGTAGCGGTCAATAAAATGGGAAGGTACCGCCAATACCTGAGGCCTAGTAGACCCATACTGCAAAAAAACTAAATAGGTAAAAGGAAGGGGAACATGGGAAAAAAGGGGTGTGTCCAGGAAATGCTCTATAATGATTTTAAGTACCCGTGATAATCATAATAGAAACACATGAGTTCTACAACCATTCTCCATAATTCATAATAAAATATTTATACTTATACTTATTCAATAATATATTTTTTATAAATTGAGCAAAACAATAACTATAGCACAAATAAAGAAAATTAGAATTTGGCTCCAACAATCTTCTTGGCCTACCTTTGACACCGGGTGCTGTAGCTGTCTTGGAGGACCATCGGTGTGCCCCCGGTGATGCATTGGGCTGACTGCACCGCCTGCAACCGCAGGGCTCTCCAGAGGCCGTACCAGGCGGTGATACAGTCTGACAGGATGCTCTCAATGGTGCATCTGTAGAAGTTTGTGAGGATCTTAGCGATCTCAGCCTCCTGAGGTTGAAGAGCCGCTGTAAGCGCCTTCTTCACCACATTGTCTTCACACTCTCCACTACGACCGCGTCAATGTGGACGTGGGGCGTGCTCCCTCTGCTGTCTCCTGAAGTCCACGGTCAGCTTCTTCATTTAGTTGACATTGAGGGAGAGATATTTTCCTGTCACCACTCCGCCAAGGCTCTCACCTCCTCCCTGTAGGCTGTCTCATCGTTGTTGGTAATCAGGTCTACCACTGTTGCGTCATCTGATGATTGAGTTGGAGACGTACGTGGCCACGTAGTCATGGGTGAACAGGGAGTGTAGGAGGAGGCCCAGCATGCACCCTTGTGAGGATCAGCCTACTTTCAACACCTGGGGTCAGCCAGTCAGGAAGTCCAGGACCCAGTTACACAGGGTGGGGTTCAGACCTAGGGCCCAGAGCTTAGTGATGATCTTGGAGGGCAATATGGTGTTGAGGGCTGAGCTGTAGTTGATACACAGCATTCTTACATTGGTATTCTTCTTGTCCAGATGGGATAGGGCAGTGTGCAGTGTGATGGCGAATGTGTCATCCATGGATCTGTTGGGATGGTATGCAAATTGTAGTGGGTCTAGGGTGCCGGGTAAGGTGGAGGTGATATGATCCTTAACTAGCCTTTCAAAGAACTTCATGATGACAGAAGTGAGTGCTAGTTTAGTAGCCTTCGCTTTCTTGGGTACAGGAACAATGGTGGACATCTTGAAGCAATTGGGACAGCAGACTGGGATAAGGAGAGATTGAACGGGTCTGCACATGCTCTGAGAACACGGCTTGGGATGTCGTCTGGGCCGGCAGCCTTGCGAGGGTTAGCACGCTTACATTTCCTACTCGCGTTGGCCACGGAGAACGAGAGCTCACAGTCCTCATGAGTGGTGGTGACCTGCATCGTCGGCCAGGGGAGCACAGTACACACATAAACACAGGCTGTCTGACTAACCCCTTTACTACTCAAACAAACATGTACACAGTGTTGTGTTCATTGTGTGTTAGTTCAGAGATGAAAACAACATTGGAAAAAGTATGGTGGGTACATAAGAGGCTGAAAAACAAACACAAGTGGGGTAGGAATTTGATGTCTTATAAAACTTGTGTACTAGAGTGATTTCAGTCTTTATTGTATAATCATTTATTGCATTTATATAGTGCCTTTCCTCCTACAGTAGGTGCTAAAAGTGCTTTACATAGTAAGGTGGCAAACTTACCTCTTCCATGACCAATGTGTAACAGCCACTTAGGAGGATGCATGGAAACCATTTTGCTTAAGAACACTCTCCCCACATCAGCTGTCATGGTGGAGAAATGAGGTGTGATATATGCCAATTTGGATGATTTGGTAGTCATGATTGAAAGGGGCCAGATTGGGAATTTGGCTAGGAAACCAAGGTTTAGAACATTACTCTTACGATAAGTGCCATGAGATTTTTTTAAAACCACAGGACACCCTTATAACATCTCATCTGAAAGATGACACCCTAGGCAGGGCAATATCCCCTTCACTATCCTGGGATCTCCTTAGACTAGAGGGAAGCATCATCTGCCAGCAGCATCTGGTCTCCCATCCAGGGACTGACCAGGACCAACCCTGCTTAGCTTTAGAGGCCGGCCAGCTGTAGGATGCAGGGTGGTATGGAAAGGATAGTCTTAAAGATTAGTTGGAGCTCATAGATGTCTCTCTCTTTCACTCTAGGTCGTTTGGTGTGGTACTGTGGGAGATGCTAACAGGAGAGGTGCCGTATAAAGACGTGGACTCCTCGGCCATCATCTGGGGAGTGGGCAACAACAGCTTGAACCTGCCCGTCCCAGAGAGCTGCCCAGATGGATTCAAAATACTGCTGCGACAGTGCTGGTGAAATAGAGGAATGGGAGAGAGGAAGGGAGGGGGAAAGGGGTGGGAGGTAGAGAAATGGAGAGATGGATGAAGGGAGGGAGTCGTGGAGGAAAGGCCATAAACATGCCTGTAACTGAGGAGGAGATAAACAAGAGCTACAAGAGTAGCTTTCATGAAAAAAAAAACGTTTTAAGTTACGAAGTGGTAGGCCACACAAGCTCACAGAACGGGACCGTCGAGTGCTGAAACACGTAGCACATAGACATCTGTCCTCGGTTGCAACACTCACTACCGAGTTCCAGCACAATACCTGTTCGTCGGGAGCTTCATGAAATGGGTTTATATGGCAGAGCAGCCGCACACAAGCCTAAGATCACCATGCACAAGGCCAAGTGGAGTGGAGTGGTGTAAAACTCATTGGACACTGGAGCAGTGGAAACGTGTTCTCTGGAGTGATGAAACACGCCATCTGGCAGTCCGGAAAATCTGGGTTTGGTGGATTCCAGGAGAACGCTACCTTCGCCAATGCAAAGTGCCAACTGTAAAGTTTGGTGGAGGAAAAATAATGGCCTGGGGCTGTTTTTCATGGTTCGGGCTAGGCCCCTTAGTTCCAGTAATGGAAAATCTTAACACTACAGCATGCAATGACATTCTAGACGATTCTGAGCTTCCAACTTTTTGGCAACAGTTTGGGGAAGGCCCTTTCCTGTTTAAGCATGACAATGCCCTTGTGCACCAAGCGAGGTCCATATAGAAATGGTTTGTCGAGATTGGTGTGGAAGAACTTGGCGCCTGCACGGAGCCCTGACCTTGGGATGAATTGGAACGCCAACTGCGAGCCAGGCCTAATCACCCAACATCAGTGCCCGACCTCACAAATGCTCTTGTGGCTGAATGCAAGTCCCTGCAGCAATGTTTCAACATCTAGTGGAAAGCCTTCCCAGAAGAGTGGAGGCTGTTATAGCAGCAAAGGGGGGACCGACTCCATATTAAATGCCCATCATTTTGGAATGAGATGTTCGACGAGCAGGTGTTCACATACTTCTTTTGGTCTTTTAGTTGTCAATCTAGCTCTTTTTGCCCACAGCGGTTCAACTCTACGATTGAAATCCTGATGTAGAGGCACCTCTATGTCTGTGGTCTCCAACAGGTCAATCGCAAGCTACCTGCACACACATCTAATTCTGAAAGGGAAAGCATACCTGTGAGATGGGTGGTAGTAGTTGTTATACAGTACCCAAGACAAATCTGTGAGTAATTTGACCATTGGAAAAAAAGCTACTGGGTAAATACTGCAATGCGGGTTGGATTGAATTGAGCCCCTAATCTTCATTTTTCACAGTGACGATAGCACTTTTCTTCCCAAAACAATACAGAGTCCACAATAAATAAATAACTGCATGGGGAATTTGAACTGGCAAGTGGCAATTAATGTCAGGAACTTGGCATATTACCACGGTGAGATAACTATCCAGAGCCATATTTGCTTGCGATGCACACCATTTTATTATCAGAGCATGCCAGTGGACTTCTGGTAAGTATGCTAGTGAGAAATTGTTGGGGTCAGGTATAACTACATTTACCCACCCCCAAAATTAGTATTTATGAGCAATTCTCCCCACCCACAACTTCTCACCTGAATGCGTTTTTATTTTTTTGAAGGGGTTGGACAAAGGCTGAAATTGGGGTTGAGAGTTACCCTTTAAAAGGTAGAAGTAGACATGTTCTAATGTTGTTTTTTTCTGCTCCCAGGAGCTGTAAGCCCAGGAACAGACCTTCTTTCCGTCAGATCCTCCTACATCTGGATATCGCTTCAGCTGACCTGCTGTCTACCCCACAGGAGACATACTTCAAATCTCAGGTAAAGTAGAGCCCAGCAGAGTACAGCTCTCTAACCCTAACCCCACAAGAGACGTACTTACAATATCAGGTACATAAATAAATGAAACACTAGAATGGACATTGGCATGCCGGCAACATTACTACAGGACGGCCATTTAGAAATTAAACTTTCATGGTACAGTAATTTCATGGTACAGTAATTTTGAATTTTGTCCACAAATGTACCCACATTTCTATTATATGTAAATAGTTTATGATTAGTGAATTCCATAATATAATTATTTTGTTAGACACTTCTCCCTATTAGCTGAAATTGTATTTTTTCAAAGCCATTTGAGCTGTCGTGACAGCTGTTAGAGGCAAGTGCTGCTAGGCAACCCCCTGAACTTGCCCAGAGAGGCCCTGGCTAAAGCCAGTGTGAAAGACTTGCTAGCAAACTTTTGTGCCTTCGGAAAGTATTCAGGACCTATTGACTTGTTCCACATTTTGTTACCACCTTACTCTAAAATGGATAAACATTTTGAAATCCCCAGCAATCTACACACAATACCCCATAATGACAAAGCGAAAACAGGTTTTTAGACATTTTTGCAAATGTAAAAATTAAAAAGGTACACACCTGTCTATATATGGTCCCGCAGTTGACAGTGCATCTCAGAGAAAAAACCAAGCCATGAAGTCGAAGGAATTGTCTGTAGAGCTACAAGACAGGATTGTGTCGAGGCACAGATGTGTCTGCAGCATTGAAGGTCCCCAAGAACACAGTGGCCTCCATCATTCTTAAATGGATTTGGAACCACTAAGACTCTTCCTAGAGCTGGCCGCCCAGCCAAACGGAGCAATCGGGGGAGAAGGGCCTTGGTCAGGGAGGTGACCAAGAACCCAATGGTCACTCTGACAGAGCTCCAGAGTTCCTCTGTCGAGATGGGAGAGCCTTCCAGAAGTATGGCCATCTCTGCAGCTTTCCACCAATCAGGCCTTTATGGTGGAGTGGGCAGATTGAAGCCACTCCTCAGGAAAAGGCACATGACAGCCTGCTTGGAGTTTGCCAAAAGGTACCTAAAGGACTCTCAGAAACACAATTCTCTGGTTTGATAAACCAAGATTGAACTTTTTGGGCTGAATGCCAAATGTCTCGTCTGGAGGAAACCTGGCACCATCCCTATGGTGAAGCATGGTGGTGGCAGCATCATGCTGTGGGGATGTTTTTCAGCGTCAGGGCCTGGGAGAATAGTCAGGATCGGGGAAAAGATGAACGGAGCAAATTGTAGAGATCCTAAATGAAAATCTGCTCCAGAGCGCTTAGAACCTCAGACTGGGGCGAAGTTTCACCTTCCAACAGGACAACGACCCTAAGCACACAGCCAAACCAACGCAGGAGTGGCTTCGGGACAAGTCTCTGAATGTCCTTGAGTGGCTCAGCCAGAGCCTGGACTTGAACTCGATCGAACATCTCTGGAGAGACCTGAAAATAGCTGTGCAGCAACACTCCCCGTCCAACCTGACAGAGCTTGAAAGGATCTGAATACTTATGTAAATGTGATTAAAAAAAATATTTGTATAAATTAGCAAACATTTCTAAAAGACTGTTTTTGCTTTGTCGTTATGGGTTATTGTGTGTAAATTGATGAAAACAAACTATTTAATCGATTTTAGATTAAGGCTGCAACCTAACAAAATGTGGAACAAGTCAATGGGTCTGAATATTTTCCGAAGGCACTTATTAACTAAATAAATACTGCACTCTGACCAACAAAACTTACAGTGAGGCAAAAAAGTATTTAGTCAGCCACCAATTGTGCAAGTTCTCCCACTTAAAAAGATGAGAGAGACCTGTAATTTTCATCATAGGTACACTTCAACGATGACCTTGAAATGCTTCTTACGAAGCCACTCTTTCGTTGCCCGGGCGGTGTGTTTGGGATCATTGTCATGCTGAAAGACCCAGCCATCTTCAATGCCCTTGCTGATGAAAGGAGGTTTTCACTCAAAATCTCACAATACATGGCCCCATTCACTCTTTCCTTTACACGGATCAGTCGTCCTGGTCCCTTTGCAGAAAAACAGCCCCAAAGCATGATGTTTCCACCCCCATGCTTCACAGTAGGTATGGTGTTCTTTGGATGCAACTCAGCACTCTTTGTCCTCCAAACACGACGAGTTGAGTTTTTACCAAAAAGTTATATTTTGGTTTCATCTGACCATATGATATTCTCCCAATCTTCTTCTGGATCATCCAAATGCTCTCTAGCAAACTTCAGACGGGCCTGGACATGTACTGGCTTAAGCAGGGGGACACGTCTAGCATTGCAGTATTTGAGTCCCTGGTGGCGTAGTGTGTTACTGATGGTAGGCTTTGTTACTTTGGTCCCAGCTCTCTGCAGGTCATTCACTATGTCCCCCCGTGTGGTTCTGGGTTTTTTGCTCACCGTTCTTGTGATCATTTTGATCCCACGGGGTGAGATCTTGCGTGGAGCCCCAGATCGAGGGAGATTATCAGTTGTCTTGTATGTCTTCCATTTCCTAATAATTGCTCCCACAGTTGATTTCTTCAAACCAAGCTGCTTACCTATTGCAGATTCAGTCTTCCCAGCCTGGTGCAGGTCTACAATTTTGTTTCTGATGTCCTTTGACAGCTCTTTGGTCTTGGCCATAGTGGAGTTTGGAGTGTGACTGTTTGAAGTTGTGGACAGGTGTCTTTTATACTGATAACAAGTTCAAACAGGTGCCATTAATACAGGTAACGAGTGGAGGACAGAGGAGCCTCTTAAAGAAGAAGTTACAGGTCCGTGAGAGCCAGAAATCTTGCTTGTTTGTAGGTGACCAAACACTTATTTTCCACCATAATTTGCAAATAAATTCATTAAAAATCCTACAATGTGATTTTTCTGGATTTTTCTTTCTCATTTTGTCTGTCATAGTTGAAGTGTACCTATGATGAAAAAAAATTACAGGCCTCTATCATCTTTTTAAGTGGGAGAACTTGCACAATTGGTGGCTGACTAAATACTTTTTTGCCCCACTGTAATTTCTAGATTCATGTAGTTGTATTGGCAAGTAATTCAAGTTCTGAAATAACTTTTTAATTCTTTATAAACGCCCATGCGAGTAGAAATCCAATTTTTAGAGTTGAAAGACAATGGCCAGAGCTTACCCATGATGTTGCACGATTTACATCAATAAGTCACCCTTTTAGTCAACGTATGATATATTTGGACAAATCCGAACTGCCCATTTATTGCAAATCCAATTCAATGTTGTGTTTTCCTATGAGATGAAGTACAAATCATTTTTTGCCTACGTTTTGCTTCAGGGCTGGGTTTTATTTAAATGTTACCACCCACAAGCATGGCCTGAATGTTTAAAACATTAATTAGAAACACATTCAAAGTTATTCCTCTTCACGACTGAGCCAAACATCCTTTCGACGTCCACTTGCTATTGCTGCTGTTTTAAACAGCTATTTTGCACTCTGTATCTATATATCAATCTGTCTATTTGTCTAAATCCATTTGTTTGTTTGTAGTTTTGTCCAAGTTTATCTGTCTCACTTCTGTATCTCTTTGTCTTTTTGTAGCTTTATACGTTTGTCTGTCTGTCCAATTGTGCAATGCCCCGCAGCTACGGTGCGTGCAGGGTTGCTGGTTGAAACATCAAAGACTGGAGTTTGTATGAGTTGCCCTCTCCATCCTCATGTTTACTGCCAGTGGATGACTTTCCTCAGCTTTGAAGAGTCGTAAAGAAACTGTACGTGTGTCAGTCTGCAATGTGTATATTGTTGATGATTAGTTACAGGAGAAACGAGACCAAGATGAGACTCTGGACAAGGCGGCTACGGTATATTAAAGGCCGTTTATTCAAGCGTAATGATATCTGGCAAAACGTGCTGCACGGCTCCCATTCGTCCAGCTCTTAGGGAACTATCGGAAGAAGAGAGCTAAAAACATATTGCGCAGTTCATTTATACATTGAAATGACGTAGGTAGATTCTGGTAGTCCTGGCTTCTGGTAGGTTGCTTGTAGGTGATAGACAGTCCTCTCCAGCCTGGTGTCAGTATCCCATTGGTTCTCGACAGAGTTCTTTGTC
The DNA here is from genome assembly GCF_013265735.2 of Oncorhynchus mykiss. Taxonomy (NCBI): domain Eukaryota; kingdom Metazoa; phylum Chordata; class Actinopteri; order Salmoniformes; family Salmonidae; genus Oncorhynchus; species Oncorhynchus mykiss. The sequence continues at coordinate 36,511,106 of NC_048571.1, forward strand.
TTTGGAGCCCCTCCCGAAGGCTTTTGAGTGTGTGCGTGTATTTATGGGTTTTCAGTGTGTATATTATCTTAGTCAGCCACCCGTGTGGGGGTTTCCAGTGTAGTTAGTATATAGAGAAACAGAGAGAGAGGGAAGGTATAACACAGAGTACAAGCCATGATTGCATAGTTAAGCCCAGGCAGACAACAGTCAGTGAATGCGTTATTACATGTTTTAATATGTTATTACAATATCACCCGGGAGTCCTTTTTTTAAATTACTTGCCGGTGGAGCTGGGCTTTCAAATGTGGCTTTGACTCAATGAAGATGCTTTTCCAACCATCTACCCGGACGGCGAGACTGTAAGTAAAAGAGAACTTCTCAGCTAGCTAGTTATCTGATCAAATGTAAATTATAACTGTGCCCCTTCTACAATTGTTAGCTACATCATTACATGAAATGCTTATGCAATAAACTAGCTAGCTAACGACGTTAGCTTAGCTGTGATAAATGTATGATATCAAAACATCCGAATGAAGTGAGTTCAGTTCAGCTAGCAAGCTACCAAACTATTTGGTTTAGGACAAAACGTATCCAAAACTTTCTAGGTTACAATGTACATATATTTACAGGTTTCTAGCAGAAGAGAGATTGCTCCCAGGCAGACCCGCCACAGGCTTGTAATTTCTCTGCGCAAGCATCCCACAAAGGAGGAGCAAGGTCGAGTTTATGACGCTCAAGTAGAAACAACACGAATAATTAGCTAGTTGGCTTGGCTATTCCCTTTGCCTCTCCCCACCTATTCAGATGTAATGTTACCTCATGTTACTGTTGTTACTGACATAGTTGACATTCAGATGACTTCAAATACAGGCATACTGTGTAAATCCGCAGCTCAATTGAAAAACATCTCTAAGAAACAATATCAATACAAATTGCTATCTGAGGTAGGGTTCAGTGGAGCTGTGGAGAGTGTGAGAGGGACAGGCTGCACTCAAGTGGGAAAGGGGTTTGGGGGCAGACAGTTTGACTGGACTTGCCAATGGGAATGAGATAATGATTTATGTAGCCACTAGATTATCAAACGTGTCATTTTGCCTGTTTATCACCACAAAGAGTTGCATGTGGATGGTAAAGCCATGAATAGGAGTATCACAGAGACACCAAAACATCAGTTGTCTTTCTGTATAATTTACAGCCACCCAGTTCCAGCCAAAACACAAGAGCGTGTCTTCAAATACAGCAACACTGGTGTGCATTCCTGAAATCTCAGCTCCTTGCAGTCCTCAGCTCCTTGGACTTTTCCAACGATGACTCCAGTTGTCACCCTGATGATGACACAAACACCATCTGCGATGCCAAACTGTAAGATGACACTGTAGTGAGCTTGTAATGTGATTTTATGACTACGTGTGTTGTAGACTAATGTAGACAGTGAAAAAAGTGTACCTCGTACTGGCAATTACAGAGTCCTTAACACACCTGTTCACATGTTGAGGAATTGCATCATCAATCACAATACCCAATAATGTCAAAGTGACATCAGGTTTTTAGAACATTTTGCACATTTATTAAAAATTAAAAACAGAAATATCTTATTTAGACCCTTTATGAGACTCGAAATTGAGCTCAGGTGCATCCTGTTTCCATTGGTCATCCTTGAGATGTTTCTACGACTTGATTGGTATCCACCTGTGGTAAATGCAATTGATTGGACATGATTTGGAAAGGCACACTCCTGTCTATATAAGGTCCCACAGTGACAGTGCATGTCAGAGCAAAAACCAAGCAATGAGGTTGAAGGAATTGTCCATAGAACTCCGAGACAGGATTGTGTTGAGGCACAGACAACAAACCTGCCAAGAGAGTGCCGCCCACCAAAGATACCAAAAAATATCTGCAGCATTGAAGGTCCCCAAGAACACAGTGGCCTCCATCGTTCTTAAATGGAAGAAGTTTGGAACCACCAAGACTCTTCCTAGAGCTAGCCGCCCGACCAAACTAAGCAATATGGGGAGAAGGGCCTTGGTCAGGGAGGTGACCAAGAACCCGGTGGTCACTCTGACAGAGCTCCAGAGTTCCTCTGTGGAGATGGGAGAGCCTTCCAGAAGGACAACCATCTCTGTAGCACTCCACCAATCAGGCCTTTATGGTAGAGTGGCCAGACGGAAGCCAATCCTCAGTAAAAGGCATATGGCAGCCTGCTTGGAGTTTACCAAAAGGCACCTAAAGGACTCTCAGACCATGAGAAACAAGATTCTCTGCTCTGATGAAACCAAGATTGAACTCTTTGGCCTGAATGCCAAGTGTCACATCTGGAGGAAAACTGGCACCATCCCTACAGTGAAACATGGTGGTGGCAGCATCATGCTGTGGGGATGTTTTTCAGTGGCAGGGACTGGGAGACTAGTCAATCAAGGGAAAGATGAACAGAGCAAAGTACAGAGAGATCCTTGATGAAAACCTTCTCCAGAGCGCTCAGGACCTCTGGGGAGAAGGTTCACCTTCCAACAGGACAACGACCCTCAGCACACAGCCAAGACAACGCAGGAGTGGCTTCGGGACAAGTCTCTGAATGTCCTTGAGTGGCCCAGCCAGAGCCCGGACTTGAACTCGATCGAACATCACTGGAGAGACCTGAAAATAGCTGTGCAGCGACACTCCCCGTCCAATCTGACATACCTTGAGAGGATCTGTAGAGAAGAATGGGAGAATGCTCTTGGGAAGGAGAGAAACTGTGATGTGGTGAGGTGCTGGGGGAGGTCCATAATCAACCACCTGTACTGGTTAGGAAATTGTGACAAAGTGGACATCGGTAGCTAACCATGTTCAGGAGAGCCTGGTGGCTCAGTTGGCAGAGCATGGCACTTGCAACTGAAAGTCGCTCTGAATAAGAGCGTCTGCTAAATGACTGAAATGTACAGTGGCTTGCGAAAGTATTCAACCCCCTTGGCTTTTTTCCTATTTTGTAGCCTTGCAACCTGGAATTAAAATAGATTTTGGGGGGGTTTGTATCATTTGATGTACACAACATGCCTACCACTTTGAAGATACAAAATATTTTTAATTGTGAAACAAACACGACAACTTGAGCGTGCATAACTATTCACCCCCTCAAAGTCAATACTTTGTAGAGCCACCTTTTGCAGCAATTACAGCTGCAAGTCTCTTGGGGTATGTCTCTATAAGCTTGGCACATCTAGCCACTGGGGTTTTTACCCATTCTTCAAGGAAAAACTGCTTCAGCTTCTTCAAGTTGGATGGGTTCCGCTGGTGTACAGCAATCTTTGTCATACAACAGATTCTCAATTGGATTGAGGTCTGGGCTTTGACTAGGCCATTCCAAGACATTTAAATGTTTCCCCTTAAACCACTAGAGTGTTGCTTTAGCAGTATACTGAAGGTCATTGTCCTGCTGGAAGGTGAACCTCCGTCTCAAATCTCTAGAAGAATAAAGTAGGTTTCCCTCAAGAATTTCCCTGTATTTAGCGCATCCATCAGTCCTTCAATTTGAACCAGTTTTCCAGTCCCTGCTGATGAAAAACACTCCCACAGCATAATGCTTCCACCACCATGCTTCACTGTGGGGATGATGTCTCGGGGCGATGAGAGGTGTTGGATTTGCGCCAGACATTTTCCATGATGGCCAAAAATCAATTTTAGTCTCATCTGACCAGAGTACTTTCTTCCATATATTTGGGGAGTCTCCCACATGCCTTTTGGCGAACACCAAATGTGTTTGCTTATTTTGTCTTTAAGCAATGGCTTTTTTTCTGGCCACTCTTCTGTAAAGCCCAGCTCTGCGGAGTGTACGGCTTATTGTATTTTTTTTATACCTTTATTTAACTAGGCAAGTCAGTTAAGAATAAATTCTTATTTTCAATGACGGCCTAGGAACAGTGGGTTAACTGCCTGTTCAGGGGCAGAACGACAGACTTGCCAGCTCGGGAGTTTTGAACTTGCAACCTTCCGGTTGCTAGTCCAACACTCTAACCACTAGGCTACCCTGCCGCCCCCCTGCAGTCCTATGGACATACTCCAATCTCCGCTGTGGATCTTTGCAGCTCCTTCAGGGTTATCTTTGGTCTCTTTGTTCCCTCTCTGATTAATACCCTCCTTGCCTGGTCCGTGAGTTTTGGTGGGCGGCACTCTCTTGGCAGGTTTGTTGTTTAATAATGGTTTTAACCCAACCCTGATCTGTACTTCTCCACAACTTTGTCCCTGACCTGTTTGGAGAGCTCCTTGGTCTTCATGGTGCCGCTTGCTTGGTGGTGCCCCTGTCTTAGTGGTGTTGCAGACTCTGTGGCCTTTCAGAACAGGTGTATACAGTTGAAGTTGGAAGTTTACATACACTTAGGTTAGAGTCATTAAAACTCATTTTTCAACCACTCTACAAATTTCTTGTTAAAAAACTATAGTTTTGGCAAGTCGGTTAGGACATCTACTGTGTGCATGACACAAGTAATTTTTCCAACAATTGTTTACAGATAGATTATTTCACTTATAATTCACTGTATCACAATTCCAGTGAGTCAGAAGTTTGCATACACTAAGTTGACTGTGCCTTTAAACAGCTTGGAAAATTCCAGAAAATTATGTCATGGCTTAAGAAGCTTCTGATAGGCTAATTGTAGTCAATTGGAGGTGTACCTGTGGATGTATTTCAAGGCCTACCTTCAAACTCAGTGCCTCTTTGGAAAATCCAAAGAAATCAGCGAAGACCTCAGAAAAAAAATTGTAGACCTTCAAGTCTGGTTAATCCTTGGGAGCAATTTCCAAACGCCTGAAGGTACCACATTCATCTGTACAAACAATAGTACGCAAGTATGAACACCATGGGACCATGCAGCCGTCATACCGCTCAGAACGGAGACACGTTCTGTCTCCTAGAGATTAATGTACTTTGGTGTGAAAAGTGCAAATCAATACCAGAACAACTGCAAAGGACCTTGTGAAGATGCTGGAGGAAACAGGTACAAAAGTATCTATATCCACAGTAAAACGAGTCCTATGTCGACATAACCTGAAAGGCCGCTTGGCAAGGAAGAAGCCACTGCTCCAAAACCGCCATAAAAAAGCCACACTACGGTTTGCAACTGCACATGGGGACAAAGATTGTACTTTTTGGAGAAAATGTATCACAGGCCTCAATATGGCAATTTATCACATGGAATTGCCTTCATTGCTCAGAACAAGAATAGACTGACGAGTTTCAGAAGAAAGGCTTTGTTTCTGGCCATTTTGAGCATGTAATCGAACCTGCAAATGCTGATGCTCCAGATACTCAACTAGTCTAAAGTTTTATTGCTTCTTTAATCAGAACAACAGTTTTCAGCTGCGATAACATAATTGCAAAAGTGTTTTCTAATGATCAATTAGCCTTTTAAAATGATAAACTTAGCTAACACAACGTGCCATTAGAACACAAGACGGTGGTTGATGGTTGCTGATAATGGGCCTCTGTACGCCTATGTAGATATTCCATTAAAAATCAGGCGTTTCCAGCTACAATAGTCATTTACAACATTAACAATGTCTACACTGTATTTCTGATCAATTTGATGTTATTTTAATGGACAAAAACAAAAACAAGGACATTTTTAGGTGACCCCAAACTTTTGAACGGTAGTGTGTCTTCAAATTCTATCACTAGGTAATGTTGATGTTTGATTTGGAGCTATGATGGAGACTGATCACTATTCAACTGTAATATACCTCTGTATTTCATGTCTGCGCTCAGAGTGCTGTCTACACACTCATTCAAGTATAGTGAAGGTAAGTCACGGAATCCTACCACTAAGATTTGTTGATGTTGGATTTGGAGCCATAACATAATGGGCTGAGTCATATCAACACATCATTTCTGCCATAAATCTTCTACTGACATGACATCATGATTTGCACAAAAGTGAAATTACATAGATCTCAAGTTTAGGATTCCACCTACAATAACTTTAATGAACTAACTCTACATTTGTGCCATTTGTTTTACAGGACTGCTGTGCTGCATGAGACCAGATGGACAGAGGCTGAGGCAGTGGTTGTAATTGCAATAAATACAGTTTTTAAAATATTTATATCCTTCAAATAAAGTAAAGATGTTTACACAATTTGACTCACTAAATCATTCTAATGGGGTTAGTTTTAAGCCAGTGTAGGTGGGATCGGGGAGCTGGTCTGCACACGCTGGGATTACCAAGTGGACATTTGTTCTTAGGTACCCACAACACTAATGCACAACAACTTTCTGCCAACGATTTGCCTACCTTTCAGAACCTGTTATCAATTGCAAACTAAGGGCTCGATTCAATCAGATCCGCTTTAGCCAACATCTGCAGTTGTTTTGACGGTGTCAGGGTGGAACTGCATTAGAGCTGTCAAATCCTCAAGTGGCTCCCGGCATAAACCTAAAGTGGACATTGTCATTGGCTGCACCGTGTCGCATTAACAGAATCCCATGCAGCCTTGTGTACAAGTTCGAACACTGGAATATAAAATGTGCTCTACACCTCGATTAGGATAAGAGATCCTAATTTCCTTTAATGATTTTTCAATTTGAGCGTAATTATTTCTATATAGCCTACACTTTCTCATTCTGAACTTCTGACTGGAGTAGGGCGTGTGTGGCTTCGTGAAAATGATCACAAGAGCAGCTGCTCACCGATTTGACCAATGCAGTTCCACCTCTGACACCAACAAAGCATCGGCCAAAACATATATGAGTGTCTGCTATCACTGGTTAATGCTTGATCTGATTGAAGACTTTGAAATGGAATAAAAAGTTATTCCAATCTACAGAAAGCCTACAGGTGTGTTCTAGTCCACTATTATTTTGCTCAGGGTTAGATTTCCCGATTGACTGGGGGTTAATTTATATATCAGTTATTATAGGGATGTCCAGTCTCCCTATAATTAGAAGCCTTCCTATGCTCTAACATAGCATACTTTGCATTTACCTACCCACTTATTTCAGCATCCATGTCCCCATGTTCTTGCCTGTAAGCATTGCATACAGCCGGGCATATGGGTTGAGGCATATAGGGCAAAACCTGGGTGTAGCATGCCACCAACACGTTTTTGCACTTTGCCATCACCTGTACAGTGCATACATACACCACAGATATCCTATTAAATTACTCATTCCTAATCCTATGGCATACACTTTTGCTCAAAGATTATTATAAACCCTTTACCCTTTCATCTGTTATGTGATGGTAGCTATATCATTGGAAATAGGTTTCTTGTGTGAACAACAAAGGGCTCATAACAACCAGTCATTTTCCCTTGCATGATTGATGACTATGTACTGAGAATGAAATGCAATCTGTCACTCGGAGGTATCTGGATGTACCAGTACCGCCACAGAGATTCTAAAGCTAGAGGTGCTTACACTTGTGAAACAGACCAAGCAGACGAGGCCGGGGTTTTCAGTTTGAGAAGTCAATGAGAGAAGTGAAAAATTCTTCCTTGGTTGTTAATTTTCTTGAAATCTAAAAGTACAACCTAGAGTTGAGCCAATGTCTAAAATAGTTGAACATGTTATTACTCCAACCTTGTGACAGTGACAAAAGCTACTTTATATTGAAGGAGTGCCTTTAATTTGATGGTCTGCACATTCGCAGTTCGGTGCGAGATGAATGTTAGACCCGAAGGCATGTTTCTGTGTTGTAGCTTATCTAGCCAACATTGCCTGACAACGCCTACAAGCGTGATCAGCGATTTCTATTGGAGAAGCAGTTTCTGCCTATCTTCATACTGTGCTGTCTTTGGTACCACTGTATCACAGATAGAACAAGGAGCATATTTGGCTGTATGCTAGCTGGTGAATAAACCACCAGACTTCGGCAAGTAAAGTTACGTGTGTTTATCTTTATGCACATCTACAGCCATCAAAAGCTCAAATCTACCAGCTAATACTTCTTGCTTCTGTCACAAGAAAAATATACTGAACAAAAATATAAACGCAACATGTAAAGTGTTGGTCCCATGTTTCATGAGCTGAAATAAAATATCCCAGAAATGTTCCATAAGCACAAAAAGCTTATTCCTCTCAAATGTTGTGTTGGGGACAATTAAGGCCACACTAAAATATGAAGATTTGTCACACAACACAATGCCACAGAAGTGTCACAAGTCTGAGTGAGCGGGCAATTGGCATGCTGACTGCAGGAATGTCCAAGCTGCCTCCAACGTCATTTTAGACATTTTGGCAGGAAGTGCAACCGGACTCACAACCGCAGACCACGTGTAACCACGCCAGCTCAGGACCTCCACATCCGGGTTCTTCACCTGTGGGATCGTCTGAGACCAGCTACCGGACAGCTGATAAAACTATGGGTTTGCACAACTGAAGAGTTTCTGCACAAACGGTTAGAAACCGTCTCAGGGAAGCTCATCTGCGTGCTTGTCGTCCTCCCCAGGGACTTGACCTGACTGCAGTTACGCATTGTTAACCAACTTCAGTGGGCAAAAACGTTCTATTTGGTGTAGGTCGTTTAAGTTTACATTGAAAGCGTTTTTCCATTCCGAAAATGTGTCTGTATACAGTGCATTCGGAAAGTTTTCAGACCCCTTGACTTTTTCCACATTTTGTTACATTACAGCTTTATTCTAAAATGTATATAAAAAAAATCCTCATCAATCTACCCACAATACCCCATAATGACAAAGCAAAAACAGTTTTTTTAGAAATGTTGGCACATTTATGAAAAATAAAAAACTTAAATATCTCTGTACTTTGGCAGCGATTATGGCCTCAAGTCTTCTTGGGTATGTCGCTACAAGCTTGGCAGACCTGTATGTGGGAAGTTTCTCCCATTCTCTGCAGATCCTCTTAAGCTCTGTCAGGTTGGATGGGGAGCTTCGCTGCACACCTATTTTCAGGTCTCTCCAAAGATGTTAGATCGGGTTCAAGTCCGGGCTCTGGCAAGGCCACTGAAAGACATTCAGAGACTTGTCCCGAAGCCACAGGACAACAACCCTAAGCACACAACCAAGACAAGGCTTAGGGTCGTCCTGTTGGAAGGTGAACCTTCTCCTCAGTCTCAGGTCCTAAGCACTCTGTAGCAGGTTTTCATCAAGAATCTCTCTGTACTTTGCTCCTTTCATCTTTCCCTTGATCCTGACTAGTCTCCCAGTCCCTGCCACTGAAAATAATCCCCACAGCATGATGCTGCCACCACCATGCTTCACCGTAGGGATGGTGCCATGTTTTCTCCAGACGTGATGCTTGGCATTCAGGCCAAAGAGTTTAATCTTGGTTTCATCAGATCAGAGAATCTTGTTTCTCATGGTCTGAGAGTCTTTAGGGGCCTTTTGGCAAACTCCAAGCGGGCTGTCATGTGCCTTTACTGAGGAGTTGCTTCTGTCTAGCCACTCTTAACCTGATTGGTGGAGCGCTGCAGAGATGTTTGTCCTTCTGGAAGATTATCCCATCTCCACAGAGGAACTCTAGAGCTCTGTCAGAGTGACCATCGGGTTCTTGGTTACCTCCCTGACCAAGGCCCTTCTCCCCCGATTGCTCAGTTTGGCCTGGCGGCCAGCTCTAGGAAGAATCTTGGTCATTCCAAACTTCTTCCATTTAAGAATGATGGAGGTCACTGTGTTCATGGGGTCCTTCAATGCTGCAGTCATTTTTCACTACCCTTCCCCATATCTCTGTCTCGACACAATCCTGTCTCGGAGCTCTACGGACAATTCCTTCGACCTCATGTCTTGGTTTTTGCTCTGACATTCACTGTTAACTGTTAGAACTTATATAGACAGGTGTGTGCCTTTCCAAATCTTGTCCAATCAATTGAATTTACCACTGTTGGACTCCAATCAAGCTGCAGAAACATCAAGGATGGTCAATGGAAACAGGATGCACCTGATCTCAATTATTCTCATAGCAAAGGTTCTGAATACTTATGTAAATAAGGTATTTATGCGTTTTATTTGTAATACATTTGCTAACATTTCTAAAAACCCAAGGAGTAGGGTGGATCCGAGCGTTCTGACCTAAAAACAGCAGTCAAGCTGTTGGCTAACATTGGCTAGTTTGCTAGGCCGTAATCGCTGCCAAAGGTGCTTCAACAAAGTACTGAGAAAAGGGTCTCAATACTTATGTAAATGTGATATTTCAGTTTTGTATTGAGATTTTGGATTGAGATGCTCTGTGACATGGATTTGTTTCGACCGTTGTTTTGATTGAAACATGGTATGTCTATGCTGCTGTCTGTCTGACTGTTATGACTGAGACACTATGGTCTGTGTTGCTGAGTTTTAACTAACACATTATATGTTTCTGTGTCTGTGGTGCAGGCGGAGTGGCGAGTGGAGGTGAAGCAGCACTTTGAAAAGATCAAGTCTGAGGGGACCTGTATACACAGATTGGATGAGGATATGATCATACGACGCAAAGAGGAGCTCAGGTGCAGGGAGAGTATTATGGACGGATGAATGAATATTTGAGTGAGTGAGTGAGTGAGTGAGTGAGAAAGCGAGGGAATGAACATACAGGAATAATGCTACAAAAGTTACATACAGTGGGGAGAACAAGTATTTGTTTCCCCACTTACAAAGCATGTAGAGGTCTGTAATTTTTATCATAGGTACACTTCAACTGTGAGAGACGGAATCTAAAACACAAATCCAGAAAATCACATTGTATGATTTTTAAGTAATTAATTTGCATTTTATTGCATGACAAGACAATATACATCACGGTGCAGTCGTCCTGTCCCCTTGTATCAAATATATATCAAATATCAAATATACTTATGTATTTGATACATCAGAAAAGCAGAACTTAATATTTGGTCCAGAAACCTTTGTTTGCAATAACAAAGATCATACGTTTCCTGTAGTTCTTGACCAGGTTTACACACACTGCAGCAGGGATTTTGGCCCACTCCTCCATACAGACCTTCTCCAGATCCTTCAGGTTTCGAGGCTGTCGCTGGGCAATACGGACTTTCAGCTCCCTCCAAAGATTTTCTATTGGGTTCAGGTCTGGAGACTGGCTAGGCCACTCCAGGACCTTGAGATGCTTCTTACGGAGCCACTCCTTAGTTGCTCTGGCTGTGTGTTTCGGGTCGTTGTCATGCTGGAAGACCCAGAAACGACCCATCTTCAATGCTCTTACTGAGGGAAGGAGGTTGTTGGCCAAGATCTCGCAATACATGGCCCCATCCATCCTCCCCTCAATACGGTGCAGTCGTTCTGTCCCCTTTGCAGAAAAGCATCCCCAAAGAATGATGTTTCCACCTCCCTGCTTCACAGTTGGGATGGTGTTCTTGGGGTTGTACCCATCCTTCTTCTTCCTCCAAACACGGCGAGTGGAGTTTAGACCAAAAAGCTCTATTTTTGTCTCATCAGACCCCATGACCTTCTCCCATTCCTCCTCTGGATCATCCAGATGGTCATTGGCAAACTTCAGACGGGCCTGGACATGTGCTGGCTTGAGCAGGGGGACCTTGCGTGCGCTGCAGGATTTTAATCCATGACGGCATAGTGTGTTACTAATGGTTTTCTTTGAGACTGTGGTCCCAGCTCTCTTCAGGTCATTGACCAGGTCCTGCCGTGTAGTTCTGGGCTGATCCCTCACCTTTCTCATCATCATTGATGCCCCACGAGGTGAGATCTTGCATGGAGCCACAGACCGAGGGTGATTGACCGTCATCTTGAACTTCTTCCATTTTCGAATAATTGCGCCAACAGTTGTTGCCTTCTCACCAACCTGCTTGCCTATTGTCCTGTAGCCCATCCCAGCCTTGTGCAGGTCTACAATTTTACCCCTGATCTTCTTACACAGCTCTCTGATTGAGTGAGTGTGTGGACAGGTGTCTTTTATACAGGTAACTAGTTCAAACAGGTGCAGTTAATACAGGTAATGAGTGGAGAACAGGAGGGATTCTTAAAGAAAAACTAACAGGTCTGTGAGAGCCGTAATTCTTACTGGTTGGTAGGTGATCAAATACTTATGTCATGCAATAAAATGCTAATTAATTTCTTACATACAATGTGATTTTCTTGATTTTTGTTTTAAATTCCGTCTCTCACAGTTAAATTTATTTTACCTTTATTTAACTAGGCAAGTCAGTTAAGAACAAATTATTTTCAATGAAGGCCTAGGAACTAGGAATAAAAAAGTATGTGAACCCTTTGGAATTACCTGGATTCCTGCATAGATTGGTCATGAAATTGGATTTGATCTTCATCTAAGTCACAACAATAGACAAACACAGTGTGCTTAAACTAATAACACACAAATTATTGTATTTTTCTTGTTTATATTGAACACATAATTTAAACATTCACAGTGTAGGTTGGAAAAAGTATGTGAACCCCTAGGCTAATGACTTCTCCAAAAGCTAATTGGAGTCAGGAGTCAGCTAACCTGGAGTCCAATCAATGAGACGAGATTAGAGATGTTGGTTAGAGCTTCCCTGCCCTATCAAAAACACTCACAAAATTTGAGTTTGCTATTCACAGGAAGAATTGCTCGATTTGAACCATGCCTCAAAGATTTCAGAAGACCTAAGATTAAGAATTGTTGACTTCCATGAAGCTGGAAAGGGTTACAAAATAATCTCTAAAAGCCTTGATGTTCATCAGTCAACTGTAAAACAAATTGTCTATAAATGGAGAAAGTTCAGCACTGTTGCTACTCTCTCTAGGAGTGGCCATCCTGCAAAGATGACTGCAAGAGCACAATGCTGAATGCTCAATGAGGTTAAGAAGAATCCTAGAGTGTTAGCTTAAGACTTACAGAAATATCTGGAACATGCTAACACCTCTATTGACAAGTCTACTATATGTAAAACACTAAACAAGAATAATGTTCATCGTAGGACACCATAGAAGAAGCCACTGCTGTCCAAAAAAAAACATTGCTGCATGTCTGAATTTCGCAAAAGAGCACCTGGATGTCCCACAGCACTACTTGCAAAATATTCTGTGGACAGATGAAACTAAAGTTGAGCTGTTTGGAAGGAACACACAACAATATGTGTGGAGAAAAAAAAGACACAACACACCAACATCAAAACCTCATCTCAACTGTACAATATGGTGGAGGGAGCATCATGGTTTAGGGCTGCTTTGCTGCCTCAGGGCCTGGACAGATTTCCCAAGTTTATCAAGACATTTTGCAGGAGAATGTAAGGCTATCTGTCCGCCAATTGAAGCTCAATAGGACAGGACAATGACCCAAAACTAAATGAACAACAGAATGGCTTTAACAGAAGAAAATACGCCTTCTGGCGTGGCCCAGTCCTGATCTCAACCCGATTGAGATGCTGTTGCATGACCTCAAGAGAGCAGTTCACACCAGACATCCAAAGAATATTGCTGAAATTAAACAGTTTGCAAAGACGAATGGTCCAAAATTCCTCCTGACAGTTGTGCAGGTCTGATCTGCAACTACAGAAAACAAATGGATGAGGTTATTGCTGCCAAAGGAGAGTCAACCAGTTATTAAATCCAAGGGTTCACTTACTTTTTCCACCCTGCACTGTGAATGTTTACACAACGTGTTCAAGAAAGACATTCAAACAAAACATGTAATTGTTTGTGTGTTATTAGTTTAAACAGACAGTGTTTATCTATTGTTATGACTTAGATGAAGATCAGATCAAATTGTATGACCAATCCAGGTAATTCCAAAGGGTTCACATACTTTTTCTTGCCACTATACATACTATGCAGTGCCTTCGGAAAGTTTTCAGACCCTGTGACTTTTTCCACATTTTGTTAAATAAAAATAAATCCTCAGCAATCTGCACACCATACCCCACTAAATGCAAAGTGAAAACAGTTTTTTCGAAATGTTTTGAAATGTATTAAAAATAAAAAACTGAAATACCTTATTTACGAGACTCAAAATTGAGCTCAGGTGCATCCTGTTTCCACTGATCGTCTTCGAGATATTTTTAGAACTTGATTGGAGTCAACCTGTGGTAAATTCAATTGATTGGACATGATTTGGAAAGGCACACACCTGTCTATATAAGGTCTCACAGTTGACAGTGCATGTCAGAGCAAATAACAAACCATGAGGTCGAAGGAATTGTCTGTAGAGCTCCGAGACAGGATTGTGTCGATGCACCGATCTGGGGAAGGGTACCTAAAAATGTCTGCAGCATTGAAGGACCCCAAGAACACAGTGGCCTCCAACATTCTTAAATGGAAGACGTTTGGAAACACCAAGATTCTTCCTAGAGCTGGCTGCCCGGCCAAACTGAGCAATTCGGGAGAAGGGCCTTGGTCAGGGAGGTGACCAAGAACCCGACGGTCACTCTGACAGAGCTTCAGAGTTCCTCTGTGGAGAACCTTCCAATCGGGCCTTTAGGTAGAGTGGCCAGACGGAAGCCACTCCTCAGTAACAGGCACATGACTGCCCACTTAGAGTTTGCCAAAAGGCACCTAAAGACACTCAGACCATGAGAACCAAGATTGAACTATTTGGCCTGAATGCCAAGAGTCACGTATGGAGGAAACCTGCCACCATTCCTATGGTGAATTATGGTGGTGGCAGTATCATCCTGTGGGGATATTTTTCAGTGGCAGGGACTGGGAGACTAATCAGGATCTTGGGAGAGATGAACGGAGCAAAGTACAGATAGATCCTTGATGTAAACCTGCTCCAAAGTGCTCAGAGCTCTGGGGCAAAGGTTCACCTTCCAACAGGACAACGACCCTAAGCACACAGCCAAGACAACACAGGAGTGGCTTCAGGACAAGTCTCTGAATGTCTTTAAGTGGCCCAGCCAGACCCCAGACTTGAACCCAAGTGAACATCTCTGAAGAAACCAGAAAATAGCTGTGCATCGACTCCCCCCTCCCATCCATCCTGACAGAGCTTGAGAGGATCTGCAGAAAAGAATGGGAGAAACTCCCCAAATACAGGTGTGCCAAGCTTGTAGCGTCACAACCAAGAAGACTTGAGGCTGTAATAGATGCCAAGGGTACTTCAACAAAGTACTGTGTAAAGGGTCTGAATACTTATGTAAATGTTATATTTCAGTTTTGTTTTTATAAATTAGCAAACATTTCCAAAAATCTGTTTTTGCTTTTTCATAATGGAGTATTGTGTGTAGATTGAGCAGAAAAAATATAATGTAATCCATTTTAGAATAAGTCTGTACCGTAACAAAATGTGGACAAGTCAAGGGTTCTGAATACTTTCCGAATACACTGTACATATATAGCTACATACATACATGTATACATACAGTTGAAGTAGGATGTTTAAAACTTGTTTTTCAACCACTCCACAAATTTCTTGTTTTGACAAACTATAGATTTGGCAAGTCGGTTAGGACATCTACTTTGTGCAAAACACAAGTCATTTTTCCAACAATGGTTTACAGACAGATTATTTAACTTATAATTCACTGTATCACAATTCCAGTGGGTCAGAAGTTTACATACGCCAAGTTGACTGTGCTTTTAAACAGCTTGGAAAATTCCCGAAAATTATGTCATGGCTTTAGAAGCTTCTGATAGGCTAATTGACATCATTTGAGTCAATTGGAGGTGTACCTGTGGATGTATTTCAAGGCCTACCTTCACACTCAGTGCCTCTTTGCTTGACATCATGGGAAAATCCAAAGAAATCAGCCAAGACCTCAGAAACAAAATTCTAGACATCCACAAGTCTGGTTCATTCTTGGGAGCAATTTCCAAACACCTGAAGGTACCACACTCATCTGTACAAACAATAGTACGCAAGTATAAACACCATGGGACCACGCTGCCGTCATACTGCTCAGGAAGGCGGAAACATCTCTACCTCCTAGAGATGAACATACTTTGGTGCTAAAAGTGGAAATCAATCCCAGAACAACAGCAAAGGACCTTGTGAAGATGCTGGAGGAAACAGGTACAAAAGTATCGATATCCACAGTAAAACGAGTCCTATATCGACATAACCTGAAAGGCCACTCTGCAAAGAAAAAGCCACTGCTTCAAAACCGCCATAAAAAAGCCAGACTATGGTTTGCAAATGCACATGGGGACAAAGATTGTACTTTTTGGAGAAATGTCCTCTGGTCTGATGAAACAAAAATAGAACTGTTTGGTCAATTTGACCATTGTTATGTTTGGAGGAAAAAGGGGGAGGCTTGCAAGCCAACGAACACCATCGCAACCGTGAAGCACGGGGGTGGCAGCATCATGTTGTGGGGGTGCTTTGCTGCAGGAGGGACTGGTGCACTTCACAAAATAGATGGCATCATGAGGATGGAAAGTTGTGTGAATATATTGAAGCAACATCTCAATAGATCAGTCAGGAAGTTAAAGCTTGATTTACAAATGGATCTTCCAAATGGACGATGACCCCAAGCATACATCCAAAGTTGTGGAAAAATAGCTTAAGGACAACAAAGTCAAGGTATTGGAGTGGCCATCACAAAGCCCCGACCTCAATCCTATAGATCATGGGCAGAAATGAAAAAGCGTGTGCGTGCAAGGAGGCCTATAAAACCTGACTCAGTTACACCAGATCTGTCAGGAGGAATGTGTCAAAATTCACCCAACTTATTGTGGGTCAGGGAATTTTTTTACATGGATTAAATGTCAGGAATTGTGAAACTGAGTTTAAATGTATTTGGCTAAGGTGTATGTGAACTTCCGACTTACTGTACGTATCAACATACAGCAAAAGCTGTACTGTGTGTGTTGTTTATGGCTGTCCAATGATGTTGATGTTGCTCCCAATTTTGTTCAATGCGCCTTTGCATACATCAAATTAATGGCTAGCTGTACCCCATGTTTTAACCCCGTCCGTCCCGTTCCATTCTCTCTCTCTCCATCTCAGGCATGCCCTGGACATCCGTGAGCACTACGAGAGGAAACTGGACAGAGCCAACAACCTCTACATGGAGCTCAATGCTGTCATGCTACAGCTGGAACTCAAGGAGAAAGAGCTACTCAAGTAATAATCATATTTATTGTTGCACACCTTACAATCAATATCTACCTGTGTGTACAATATTCATGCTCATCTGCCAAAGACACATACAGGGAGAGGGAATAGCAGACATAATGTAATACATAATACAGACATTTGTGATATGTTTATTGTGGCCAAGTAATGAATTAATGAATGCTGTTGTGTGTGTGTCTCCCAGGAGGGAGCATTCCCTGGATAAGAAGTACCCAGTATGCGTCAAAAACCACAGCTCCAGACAAGAACGCTCATCCAACTCCATGGAGAAACTCATCAAGAAACGCAACATACCTCAGAAACTGGCCTCTCACATCAAGAGGTGAGACTGAGGGGGAAACCATTGAACCATTCACACTCACTAATCCCACACATTCAATCCCTGTCTGTATACATGTGTTTTGAATTAAAAACATGTAACACTTACTAGGCATACAGTTATTATGTATTATTACTGGTCGTAAGCATGTACAGTTTGAGCCCTCACTGTATATTGTTTATTTGGATACAAGGAGAAAGGCTGTAGGTGCATCTATTTCTCTTGACTTGACTTTGACTTTATTTATTCAGTGTACTGAGTGTACTGTAGACTTTACTCACTGTGTGTTCCAGTAGGCCAGACCTGCTGAAGTCAGAGGTGATCCTCCCCAAACTGGACTCCTCCATGACCCAGGTGACCATCCCCTCTTGCCCCCAGAAGGGCTCCATGTCCCCGGGGAGGTCGCGTCGGGCCAAGCCCCGCTACAGGAAGGCAGGGAAGGGCAGCAGTGGAGACCTGGGCTTGGCTAATACTTTGTCACTGACCACCACCACCTCCACACCCAGGTATCTACACTGAGTGCACAAAACATTAAGAACACCTTCCTAATATTGAGTTGCACCCCATCCCCCCCAACCCCCATTTTCCCTCAGAACAGACACAATTTGTTGTAGCATGGACTCTACAAGGTGTCGAAAGAGTTCCACAGGGATGTTGGCCGATGTTGATTCCAATGCTTCCCACAGTTGTGTCTAGTTGGCTGGATGTCATTTGAGTGGTGGACCATTCTTGAAACACACAGGAAACTGTTGAGTGTGAAAAACCCAGTAGCGTTGCAGTTCTTAACACAAACTGGTGGTGCTTCACCCTCTGAATGGCACACATACACAATCCGTCTCAATTGTCTCAAGACTTAAAAATCCTTATTTAACTGGTCTCCTTCCCTTCATCTACACTGATTTGAAGTGGATTTAACAAGTGACATCAATAAGGGATCTTAGCTTTCTCCTGGATTCACCTGGACAGTCTGTCATGGAAAGTTAATATTTTGTACACTCAGTGTACATTGAAAACTATCCTCAAATCGGCCTTCAGTGCTCACAATAAAGATGTACCCCCCCCCCCCCCCCCCAGCAGCAAGCAGCACCTGGACCCCAGCGCAGCCCTGAGAGGTCTCCAACATGACCTGCTGCTGAAGATGTCCTCGTCCAGCCCAGACCTTATCTCCACCGATCTGGAGGCAGAGGGCCGCCGCAAGGGACAGGAGAAGCCCGGCCTGGAGAGAGGGGGCAGCCAGAGCGCCTCTGCTGGCCTGGGAGGAAGAGGTGATGAATAGTTATAATAATGTCCCATAGGGAAATTTGCTGGTAATATACAGGGATACATGGCGTACGTATAGGTTGTATCCCAAATTGCAACCTATTGCCTACGTAAGTGCACTACTTTTGACTAGAGACGTATGGTGGTGCACGATAAGGGAATAGGATGCTATTTGGGATGCATCCATAATATATCACCTACATCACTTCAGTCACAGGACATAAATCACAAGACATGATCAGACAGACATTTGTTAAAAAATACACCATAACACAACATCTACAGTGTATAGTCCTTCTGTGTTTAGGAAATAAGGAAACTGATGCTGGTTGGTATGAATGACTTGCAGGTGGAGGAGGTCGAGGTGGAGTAGGGACAGACGATCAGACAGAGACCCCAATGCGTAGTGACACCCCCAGCGAGGACGCGGCCTCCATCCCGTTCTCCAGTAGCCCAGATTCGCCCTGTGGGAGGGGGGCGACAGCAGGGAGGGGGTCGATGCTGGGAGGCCCAGGGAGAATACCCCAGGATGAGGAGGAGGAGACGGGAATCATAAGGTCACCCAGGTGCTATCTCACACCTGCAGCACTGCTCTACCGGAAACAAGTCACACGCAAACAGGTAGATCTGCCACAGTTGTAAAAAAAAAGATGCTGGGCCAGAAAAAAATATGTTTGTCTGTGGTGCATTTTCTGTAATGTGCTGGTGCTGGTTCTTTTCCTAAAAACATTCTGACCATGTGCCAAATCAATTGAGAGAAATAGCTGTAAGATGAAGCTGATCCCTTTCTAAGTCTCATCATATCTCTTCCATGTCTCCTCCAGAGATGTGGTGTGTCGTCAGAGGAAGAGGAAGGGGAGGTGAACAGGGAGGTGGAGTTACCACGGAGACGGTGAGAATATACATCTTATACATTATAGTGTATTTAGTCAAGATTCTATAGTATATAGTCCAGCAGGAAAACTTCTTGGTGTGATAAAAAGAGCTTGTGTCTGAGTTATTGAGAGCCCCATTATTTAATCTATTTCCTCTCTTCCCCATGCAGTCGGCCAGTGAGCATCAACAAGTGCCAGTCCCTGTCCACCTTCAGCTCTGAGAACCTGTCACCAGTGTCCGTGTCGGACGGAGAGGAGGGCAACACCAGTGACCACTCCCACAGTGGCACGCTCGACGTGGTCAGCACCAACACGGATGAGCGGCTGGACGACAAGAGCGACGACCTTCTGTCCCAGGGGTCGGAGATCTCTGTCGACCCTACCCTTGACCCAGCCGAAGGCCTATCAGAGGAGGCCACCATCCGCCAGGTCAAGACCGAGCTCAATTCAGAGCAGAACTATGAGGTAGTTAGGGACAGGGTTACTCTGGGAACTGTAGAACTATGAGGTGGGATACTGTAACAACTAGAACTATGACAAAGTGTTACCGTGACAACTAGAACTATGGTAAGGTTACCATGAGAACTGTTATGTTTAGTAATAATCGATGAGAAATGATGAGCCGAAATCCTGATCATAATGCATGCTCTGATCATTAAGGCTGCCATCCCTATAACAGAATATAGGTCTACATTTGGATTTGGCTCTTGTGTAGGGACCAGTGGCGGCCGCTGATTGGCTGGGTGTATGGGCGTGGGGGGTGGTCGTGGTTGAAGTTGTCAACAAAGCAGCATGACAGAAATATGCCAAGTTTTCAAACTACCGGTAGTTTATTTGAAAAGATATTCAAAGTGATCTGTGCATTTGAACAACAGCATAAATACGCTTATTTCACTTTTGCATGTCACATGATGCCACTGTTTTGAACAGATTCGATTATACTATTTAGAATGAGCAGCCAGCTCACGAACAAACAAGTGCACCAGGGAGAACGCAACAAGCATGCAGATGCAATAAATAAGTGAAAACACATGATATAACTGGGAATAGCTAATGTCACAAACCTTGATGTGCTAGCCAGTTAACTTTCATTAAGAAATATCTTCATATTTACGAGTAAGTCAGATATTAGAAATTGGCATGGGAGATAACTAGCTAGCTAGCAACCAGCTAGCTACTTATCAAAGATAACTGGCCCGACGCGACCATAACTGGCCCGACGCAAATTTTCAACGCCGATACCGATTATTGGAGGACCAAAAAAAGCAGATACCGATTAATCTGCCGATTTTTATTTATTTGTAATAATGACAATTACAACAATACTGAATGAACACTTTTATTCTAATATAATACATCAATAAAATCAATTTAGCCTCAAATAAATAATGAAACATGTTCAATTTGGTTTAAATAAAGTGTTGGAGAAAAAAGTAAAAGTGGAATATGTGCCATGTAAAAAAGCTAATGTTAAAGTTCCTTGCTTGAGAACATATGAAAGCTGGTCGTTCCTTTTAATATGAGTCTTCAATATTCCCAGGTAAGAAGTTTTAGGTTATAGTTATTATAGGAATTATAGGACAATTTCTCTCTATACCATTTGAATTTCATATACCTTTGACTATTGGATGTTCTTATAGGCACTTTAGTATTGCCAGTGTAACAGTATAGCTTCCATCCCTCTCCTCGCCCCTACCTGGGCTCAAACCAGGAACACATCGAGAACAGCCACCCTCGAAGCATCGTTACCCATCGCTCCACAAAAACCACGGCCCTTGCAGAGCAAGGGGAACAACTACTTCCAGGGCTCAGGGCGAACGATGTCACCGATTGAAACGCTGCTCTATCAAATATCAAATCATAGACTTAATTCTAACATAATAACACACAGAAATACGAGCCTTAGGTCATTAATATGGTCAAATCCGGAAACTATCATTTCGAAAACAAAACGTTTATTATTTCAGTGAAATACGGAACCGTTCCTTATTTTATCTAGCGGATGTCATCCATATGTCTAAATATTCCTGTTACATTGCGCAACCTTCAATGTTATGTCATAATTACGTAAAATTCTGGCAAATTAGCTCGCAACGAGCCAGGCGGCCCAAACTGTTCCATATACTCTGCGTGCAATGAACGCAAGAGAAGTGACACAATTTCCCTAATTTAATATTGCCTGCTAACCTGGACTTTTTAAAACTAAATATGCAGGTTTAAAAATATATACTCCTGTGTATTGATTTTAAGAAAGGCATTGATGTTTATGGTTAGGTACATTCGTGCAACGATTGTGGATTTTTTCCTGCAAATGCGCTTTGTTAAATCATCCCCCGTTTAGCAAAGTTGGCTGTCTTTGTTTGGAACAAATAGTCTTCACACAGTTCGCAACGAGCCAGGCGGCCCAAACTGCTGCATATACCCTGACTCTGTTGCACAGAACGCAAGAGAAGTGACACAATTTCCCTAGTTAAAAGAAATTCATGTTAGCAGGCAATATGAACTAAATATGCAGGTTTAAATATATATACTTGTGTATTGATTTTAAGAAAGGCGTTGATGTTATGGTTAGGTACACATTGGTGCAACGACATTGCTTTTTTCGCGAATGCGCTTGTTAAATCACCCGTTTGGCGAAGTAGGCTATGATTCAATGATACATTAACAGGCACCTCATCGATTATATGCAATGCAGGACAAGCTAGGTAAACTATCGTCAACCATGTGTAGGTAACTAGTGATTCTGTTAAGATTGATTGTTTTTTATAAGATACGTTTAATGCTAGCTAGCACCTTACCTTGGCTCCTTGCTGCACTCACATAACAGGTAGTCAGCCTGCCACGCAGTCTCCACGGAGTGCAATGTAATCGGCCATGATTGTGTCCAAAAATGCTGATTAACGATTGTTATAAAAACTTGAAATCGGCCATTCCAATTAATCGGTCGACCTTTACTCTCCAGAGATGTTCAATCGGGTTCAAGTCTGGGCTCTAGCTGTGATACTCAAGGACGTTCAGAGACTTGTCCCAAAGCTACTCTTGTGTTGTCTTGGCTGTGTGCTTAGCGTCATTTTGCATTTGGAAGGTGAACCTTCGTCCCAGTCTGAGGTCTCTAGGAAGAGTCTTGGTGGTTCCAAACTTCTTCCATTTGGAGGCCACTGTGTTCTTGGGGATCTTCAATGCTGCAGAAATGTCTTGGTACCCTTCCCCAAATCTGTGACTCGACACAATCCTGTCTCTGAGGTCTACGGACAATTCCTTCGACCTCATGGCTTGGTTTTTGCTCTGACATGCACTGTCAACTGTGGGACCTTTTATATAGACAGGTGTGTGCCTTTCCAAATCATGTCCAAGGAATTTAATTTACCACAGGTTGACTCCAATCAAGTTGTAGAAACATCTCAAGGATGATCAATGGAAACAGGATGCACCTGAGCTCAATTTTGAGTCTCATAGCAAAGGGTCTGAATACTTATGTAAATAAGTATAATTTGCTAAGATTTCAAAAAGCCTGTAATCGCTTTGTCATTATGGGGTATTGTGTGTAGATTGATGAGGGAAATATGTATTTAATCAATGGCTAGGAAAACTGTATTAATAACAATGCAGTAATGCCCATTGCCATCCTCTAACTCTGCCTCTCCACCTCACCCCAGGGCCTGTATGATGACTCTGAGTGTGACAGTGCTGAGCTACTCAGGCTGCACAGAGCCCCAGCCCCATAGGCCCCCAAGCACCAACTGGTGAGGAGGCCAGCCCCCCCCCCCCCCCCCCCCCCCCTCAGCCCCAGTCTCCTGGACAGGCCTATGTACAGCCAACCAAACCCCCTTACCTCAACCTCCCTTCTCTCACTTCCCAGTCCCAGCCTTGCAAAAACACTTCAACAAGCCAACTCACCTCACCTACAGGTACCTCTGCAACACCATACTACAGATGTAACTTCTACATGTTATAGTAATTATTTCACTATCCGTTGTTCTTTCACTATCCGTTGTTTCTTTCTTCTATATTTTGTCCAAATATTGTCATACTTTATTATCTATTCTATGTAAAGTCTCCCATTCAGATTATATGTCAACATTGTCAGAGAGGCATCTGCACTTTGTTTACTTGATTGGTACTGATTATTTCATGTCCAAAATATTTTGTTTCCTCACAAGGATTGTGCACTGAGTGTCGTTTAATTTATTTATTGGGTATTAGAGAATCAATGTTTACATTCTTCTTTACATTTTCACATGTATTTATAAATGTTTTTCATCAGGGATTTTCTTGTCCAACTTTTTTTTATACAATCTGTATTTTATTTAATGTAACATCAACTGTATGTAAATATTTGGACCTCTTGGGACAATTTGTCAATTAACAAACATTTGTAAGAGTTGAAATGTGAGACTGGATCATCTAATGGTGCTGACTAATGTTTTACACTAGAGGGCGCTATTGAATTGTACCAGACAACAGAACTCAGGTGCATTCAGGGCACAACATTGTGGATATTTCAGATATAAATAGATTATGTAGAACATACATACCTCTCTGACATGTAGAACAAATGAATCATGTCAGCTCTATGCATGACATTTCTATCTGAACCATTCAATGTTTGCCTACTGAACATGGCCCTGAACAGATATTCTATTGGTCTGATACCGGATGCTGTTGATGATGATGATGATGATGATTACAGGGCATTAATAAGCATAGAAATCTAATAATTATATTTCTATGGCATTAGACAGGTTGAAGAGAACAGAAAAATAATAGATAATGAACAACACCAAGCAATATGTACACTAACTCTGAATCATTCCCCTGACTGCACTGTGGAGTAAACTAAAACTACAGCCCCTTTCTTTCAGGGTCTGACCGCACTTGTTTTTGTTGATTAACCATTGTATTTATTTGGTATTGCAGTCTTTATACTGTATTAAAATGCAATACTATGTACTAGGATACCATTGAGAACAAAAACTCAGGTAAAATCTCAAATGGCACCCTAATCACCACAGCTCTGGGTCAAAAGTAGTGCACTTCATAGGAAATAGTGTGCCATTCGAGACGAAGCCTCAGTCACCGACCATTTGCATTACCATCTACAAGTGTCAAGATCCTAGATCAGATCACTAAAGCATGGTTGTAATATAATATGTATGGGTTGTACTTGTATTTTTGTCCAAATGCAGATGTTAGTCAGAGCATGAGGTTCAGATCAAAGGGACTTAATCACCCATAGAAACAGAATCTATAGAAAAAAGGAAATCTACCACTCACGAGTAGCAGACTAGTTTGTTCTTAAACTAACTAGTTGTCTGGCAACTAGTTACTTTCTTGTCAGCTAAGGTTGTGTCCCGATTTCTAAATCCTTATCAACTAAATGCGCACTTGTTCACTTCCCTTCTTGGATTGAAAAGGAAAGGACTGCTGTAAGAAATATGGTGGAATCACCCTCTCCCAATCCAAATACACTGCTCAAAAAAATTAAGGGAACACTAAAATAACACATCATCTGAATGAATGAAATATTCTTATTAAATACTTTTTTCTTTACATAGTTGAATGTGCCGACAACAAAATCACAAAAATTATAAATGGAAATCAAATGTATCAACCCATGGAGGTCTGGATTTGGAGTCACACTCAAAATTAAAGTGGAAAACCACACTACAGGCTGATCCAACTTTGATGTAATGTCCTTAAAACAAGTCAAAATGAGGCTCAGTAGTGTGTGGCCTCCACGTGCCTGTATGACCTCCCTACAACGCCTGGGCATGCTCCTGATGAGGTGGCGGATGGTCTCCTGAGGGATCTCCTCCCAGACCTGGACTAAAGCATCCGCCAAGCCCTGGACAGTCTGTGGTGCAACGTGGCAAGAGGAAGGCATTGATGCTATGGACTGGCCCGGTGGATGGAGCGAGACATGATGTCCCAGATGTGCTCATAGCATAGCATCAATGCCTTCCTCTTGCAGGAACTGCTGACACACTCCAGCCACAATGCATTGTCTTGCATTAGGAGGAACCCAGGGCCAACCGCACCAGCATATGGTCTCACAAGGGGTCTGAGGATCTCATCTCGGTACCTAATGGCAGTCAGGCTACCTCTGCGGCCCCCCAAAGAAATGCCACCCCACACCATGACTGACCCACCGCCAAACCGGTCATGCTGGAGGATGTTGCAGGCAGCAGAACGTTCTCCACGGCGTCTCCAGACAGTCATGTCTGTCACATGTGCTCAGTGTGAACCTGCTTTCATCTGTGAAGAGCACAGGGCGCCAGTGGCGAATTTGCCAATCTTGGTATTCTCTGGCAAATGAAAAACGTCCTGCATGGTATTGGGCTGTAAGCACAACCCCCACCTGTGGACGTCGGGCCCTCATACCACCCTCATGGAGTCTGTTTCTGACCGTTTGAGCAGACACATGCACATTTGTGGCCTGCTGGAGGTCATTTTGCAGGGCTCTGGCAGTGCTCCTCCTGCTCCTCCTTGCACAAAGGCGGAGGTAGCGGTCCTGCCGCTGGGTTGTTGCCCTCCTACCGCCTCCTCTACATCTCCTGATGTACTGGCCTGTCTCCTGGTAGCGCCTCCATGCTCTGGACACTACGCTGACAGACACAGCAAACCTTCTTGCCACAGCTCTCATTGATGTGCCATCCCGAATGAGCTGCACTACCTGAGCCACTTGTGTGGGTTGTAGACTCCTTCTCATGCTACCACTAGAGTGAAAGCACCGCCAGCATTCAAAAGTGACCAAAACATCAGCCAGGAAGCATAGGAATTGAGAAGTGGTCTGTGGTCCCCACCTGCAGAACCACTCCTTTATTGGGGGTGTCTTGCTAATTGCCTATAATTTCCACCTGTTGTCTATTCCATTTGCACAACAGCATGTGCAATTTGTCAATCAGTGTTGCTTCCTAAGTGGACAGTTTGATTTCACAGAAGTGTGATTGACTTGGAGTTACATTGTGTTTGTGTTCCCTTTAATTTTTTTGAGCAGTGTATGTTTTAATATCCATGGGTAGGAGTGAGCAAGTGTAAACTTGGGCAGCAATAGAGGCCTATGTTTAAACAGCCTCCGTTCCATCCTATCAAATGACTCAGCAGGTTCCATTTGATAAGCTATAAAATGGCAGCTCCTGTGTTCTGTAAGGTTTTATAGATCCACTAGTATTTATTTTCTGGAAAAGCATAGATTTTTAAACATAAAAAAAAATCTGAATTTATTCTGTCCTTTTAACTCATTTATTTTATAGGCTTTTTTTTTTTTAAATCATCTTTCTCAAAGGTGCCAGTAATTTTGGACCTGACCGTAGATGTGGATTTGTTTTGTTGCCGATACAGCAAAAGACCACTGCCCTATGGTGACTGGAGAAAGAGGCTCGTGTACGTTTCTGATTAGCCTGATATGTTGATTTGTCTTACTAAGTCCCTATGGTAAACACAGAACACTAACAGATTTGGCTCCAAGCTAGTTCCCAATATGCTGAATCAAACAGACTCCTCGTTCCTTTAAAAGTACATGTTTGTTTTTATAATTGCATCTGTGTACAATAAATATATTTAAGAAACAAATTAAGACATAAAAATCACTGTTCAAAAACTGGAAACGTGGGTGTTTAATGCTGGGTAAGTATAGGTTTTCATAAAATCATAGCAGTGACCATTCCAATGAACTTCCATCAACTTTAATTTCCAATGAACATTGTTACACACACACAACACAGAACGAGAATTTGTAGTTTGAGCATTTCACATCTTTATTTCTGTAGTTCTTTGACAATGTTGTGGCACCCAATGTCTACATTTCTTTCCAAAACGTGCACAAAAGTTACTTTATTTCCTGCAAATAATAAAAAATTAAATATGACTTGAGCAAAGAAAGCAAAGAGCAGGAAATTCATTTATTTTTAATCGCCCTGTCTTAGTTTCAGCGATTCATAATATCTTAGTTTCTCTCCTCACACTCACAGACACACCAGTCAGTCAGTTCAGGAGTTTCTCTCCTTTGGTAGTTAAAACAAATATTTCCTCCATTGAAGAAACATGATCACACGGGTGGGTGGGGCAAAAGTGAAGGTGGAAAAATAGGAATGACACAGAAACAAAAAAGTTAAGGTGACATGAATACATACAGTTTGAAATTGTTTTCAACAAATGCAATATCCATGTCTTCTAGTAGTGTTAGAGCTGTTTGTCATACCCAAAATACCAGCAGTGACCGATTTCCCCTTTAATTTTGTGAGCATAGTGACATAACCAAATGAAGGTGAGTTTTTAATTTCTGCAATGGATAAAATTACCAGGGGATCCAGAAAAACGTTTCAAATAAACTAGGGGGGGGCGCTAAAAATGCAGAAGAAAAAAAAGTATATTTTGTTTGGACATTTATTTGTTCTTTGTATAAAACAAAAATACAAAAACTTTTAGCGAACTAAACCTATTGAGATTTTTATACCTATACTCTTGTGATGGTGTCAAGAAAGATATGGAAAACTTTCTCCCTTCAACAAAAAATAACCTAAGAACAAATCATTAAAAACATCCAACTGGGACACAAAAGGCCTTAATAAAAAAAAAAAGTAAAAACATAAAAATGAATGCAGATCAAAGTAAAATCAGGTGGGTGGGCGTGATTTTCATAAAATAATAAAAATAAACTAAGTTGGATAGTTGCATTGACCACTTTAAAAGGAGAGAGCTGACTGATGGATCGATTGGTGGTAGAAGGTAACATGTGGGGGGGGGGGGGGGGGGGATTAGTGCAGATCACATCTATGCAGAGTCTGTTCTATCAGTTGGCCGCCAGTCCTGTAGCTTCAGAGGAGAGCCTGGAGAGAGACACATTGAGAGATCGAAGGGGGAGAGAATAAGCCATGCTGTGCGTTTCAAATTACAACAATAAAAGAGGACAAACTCACCTTTTCAAAATTTAACCTTCTTACAAACCTCCACACCGCTTTTTTCAGTTCATAAAATGTCTACCCAATAGATAAACCTCTAGAGGTGTATTAACTATCAATGGATAAGAGGATGTTGTTTCCTTGACATCAACCTCTTCAAAGAGTGTATTCCATGTCCTTCCATTTCACCTTACGGTCACTGACCTCTGATCAGTGCTAATAAATTGTAGTGCATCAGTGATTGCCAGCGAAATGATAAAAGAAGCAGGTATGGGTCGATTCAAGAGTCCTAATCTAGGCATTACGAGGACATCAATTTCCTGAAATTGTAAAGGTCCAACAGCCCATGATTAGCAGGGCTATATGATACCTGAGGGAAAATTATTATAGTGATTAAGCCCAACTTTACCCCATGTGGCATATAGATACATAAACAAAACAAGATTTTTGCACTATAATGAACACTTTACAAATATAACTAGCTACCCCACATACAGTTGAAGTCGGAAATGTACATACACTTAGGTTGGAGTCATTAAAACTTGTTTTTTAACCTCTCCACAAATGTATTGTTTTGACAAACTATAGCTTTGGCAAGTTGGTTAGGACATCTACTCTGTGCATGACAAGTAATTTTTCCAACAATTGTTTACAGACTTTACAGACACTTATAATTCACTGTATCACAATTCCAGTGGGTCAGAAGTTTGCATACACTAAGTTGCCTGGAAAATTTCAGAAAATTATGTAATGGCTTTAAAAGCTTCTGATAGGCTAATTGACATCATTTGAGTCAATTGGAGGTGTACCTGTGGATAGGCCTACCTTCAAACTCAGTGCCTCTTTGCTTGACATCATGGGAAAATCAAAAGAAAATCAGCCAATACCTCAGAAACAAATTGTAGACCTCCAAGGGTCTGGTTCATCCTTGGAAGCAAGTTCCAAAAGCCTGAAGGTACCACGTTCATCTGTACAAACAATAGTACGCAAGTACAAACACCATGGGACCACGCAGCAGTCATACTGGTCAGGAAGAAGACTCCTAGAGATGAATGGTGCAAAAAGTGCAAATCAACCCAGAACAGAAGCAAAAAACCTTGTGAAGATGCTGGAGGAAACAGGTACAAAAGTATCTATATCCACAGTAAAACGAGTCCTATACCGACATAACCTGAAAGGCCGCTCCGCAAGGAAGAAGCCACTGCTCCAAAACCGCCATAAAAAAGCCAGACTACGGTTTGCAACTGCACATGGGGACAAAGATCGTACTTTTTGGAGAAATGTCCTCTGGTCTGATGAAACAAAAATAGAACTGTTTGGCCATAATGACTATTGTTATTTTTGGAGGAAAAAGGGGGAGGCTTGCAAGCCGAAGAACACCATACCAACCATGAAGCATGGAGGACGCAGCATCATGTTGTGGGGGTGCTTTGCTGCAGGAGGGACTGGTGCACTTCAAAATAGATGGCATCATGAGGATGGAAAATGATTTGGATATACTGAAGCAACATCTTAAGACATCAGTTAGGAAGTTAAAGCTTGGTCGCAAATGGGTCTTCCAAATGGACAATCACCCCAAGCATACTTCTACAGTTGTGGAAAAATGGCTTAAGGACAACAAAGTCAAGGTATTGGAGTGGCCATCACAAAGCCCTGACCTCAATCCCATAGAACATTTGTGGGCAGAACTGAAAAGGCGTGTGCGAGCAAGGAGGCCGACAAACCTGACCCAGTTACACCAGCTCTGTCAGGAGGAATGGGTCAAAATTCACCCAACTTATTGTTGGAAGCTTGTGGAAGGCTATCCGAAACATTTGCCCCAAGTTAAACAATTTAAAGGCAATGCTACCAAATACTAATTGAGTGTATGTAAACTTCTGACCCACTGGGAATGTGATGTAAGAAATAAAAGCTGCAATAAATCACTCTACTATAATTCTGACATTTCACATTCTTAAAGTAAAGTGGTGATCCTAACTGACCTGAGACAGGGAATTTTTACTAGGATTAAATGTCAGGAATTGTGAAAAACTGAGTTGAAATGTAGTTGGCTAAGGTGTTTGTAAACCTCAGACTTCAACTGTATTATCCAGGACAAAGTTAATATTAAAATAAATTAAATACAGCATGAGATCTTAACATAAAGATGGCATGAGAGGTGCTACCTGAGCTTACAGCAAGAGAAAATCCAACCAAAAGCTTTTAATTAGTAACGTTGAAGTCGGTCTGAGACAAGCGTGCCCATGCTGATGCAGTCTTTAGATAGAACGATCAGGGACCTTCAAGGGGGTGAGCGAGACATAAACCAAGCAGTGGAACAAAGGACAAGGAGGAGAGAAGCCAGATCTTGAAGTGTAACTTTTTTTGTGACATTTTTTGATTAATTGTATAGTTAAGCATGTGGCATAAGGCACAGCCAGGTTTAAAGCAGTGACGACCAAGTACAGACAACGCTAAGCAACATCCCAAATGGCACCTTATTCCCTATAAAGTGTATCACTTTTGACCAGAGCCCACTTTTGACAAGGGCCCTGGTGACCATGCTGGTCATTTATGAACATTTGGCCATGTTCTGTTATAATCTCCACCCGGCACAGCCAGAAGAGGACTGGCCATCCCACATATGCTCTCTCTAATTCTCTCTTTCTTTCTCTCTCTCGGAGGACCTGAGCCCTAGGACCATGCCCCAGGAATACCTGACATGATGACTCCTTGCTGTCCCCAGTCCACCTGACTGTGCTGCTGCTCCAGTTTCAACTGTTCTGCCTTATTATTATTCGACCATGCTGGTCATTTATGAACATTTGAACATCTTGGCATCTTCTGTTATAATCTCCACCCGGCACAGCCAGAAGAGGACTGGCCACCCCACATAGCCTGGTTCCTCTCTAGGTTTCGGCCTTTCTAGGGAGTTTTTCCTAGCCACCGTGCTTCTACACCTGCATTGCTTGCTGTTTGGGGTTTTAGGCTGGGTTTCTGTACAGCACTTTGAGATATCAGCTGATGTACGAAGGGCTATATAAATAAATTTGATTTGATTTAGTGCACTATATAAGGAAGTGCCATTTGGGACACACTTCACGTCTGTACTGTAGTTTCTATTATGGCTGTAGCTTTAGTACGGAGAAAGCCTTCGCCTTTTAGACTTGGAGCCCAGCTCCGAGGAAAGCTTTGGCTCGGGATTGGCTGAGTGGACAGGGTTACCGGAGGAGGAGGGGCCAGTGGAAACAACATGGAGGGCCAGGAGGGGGAGGGGCTTAAGACTGAGCAGACCGGAGACACAGGGGACAGCAGGGGAGTTGGGTGGGAGTGGTGAGTCAGAGGAAGAAGGTCCTTGAGGAGCCAACAAGGACAGAGAGATGGAGGCGGAGGGGGGCGCCAAACAGGAGGAAGAAGAGAAGGAGGAAGCAGTAGAGGTAGCGGCAGGAAAGGTGGTAGTAGTGGAGAGAGGAGGGCAGAGGAGGCTGGTGCTGTGGGTCTGTTCAGGGTTCGAGGAGGAGAATTTAGAGGACTCTACGCTGTAGAAACAAGAGAGACAAGAAGGAAAAAGAGGGACACACAGTCGGGATGGGTTCCAGGATAGGCTGGTGAGTATGGAAGGAGTGAGGGGTAGACTTCAGGGTTGGGAGGGTGCATGAAGGGGAATCATAAGCAGACTGACAGTCAGGGAGGGGTGTGAGAGTGACAGGCATAGAAAAACTGACAATAGTGGCCATCAATGAGTAAACATCATTAGAAGACCAACTCATGTTTCAATAGACAATGTGCGTGTTTGAGATCGACTACGTTCCAGCCGGACTGCACAGGATCACTGATCTACAAATCACCTTCCATCCCCAAATAACTACTCATTATGTGATAAAAATCTGTGATTCTGTGCCTCGTCTTGTTCAAACTGATCCCCTCAAACATGCCATGGATAGGGGTGGGGGTTAAGCAGTTAACACAAACACATTGCACTGTAGGCAGACTAACTGGGAGGCACCAAAATGTCAAAAGGAAGTACCATGGTGTGGGGGTAGATGAGATTGGGTGGATTCTCAGTTCTACAAAAAAAAAAAAAAGGGTGGGGGGGGCTTGGTTGAATACTGGGCGGAAGAAGGTCCTTCTGGAGAGCCACAGGCTTTTGTTCCAACCCAGCTGTTTTAGTTTGCGTTGGGCTGGATCAAAAGCCTACTGCACCAAGCAACTGTGGTGCTCCAGGACCAGGAGCAAAATTCCAGAAAGTTCCCAGAACTCAAAGTCCTCAGGTTTTTCAGAAAACATGTTGGAGGATTTCCAGAATCAGGAATGTGCAGGGAGGTAATCCTCCAACTGGAATTTAGGGGAAGTTTCTTGAATTTTGCAACCCAAAGTCAATTTATCCCCGACTCTAAAAGGACAAAAGATGGCAGTTGGTTAAAAAGCTTGTAACTAATGTGTCTGACCTGGCGTTGATGAGGTACTCTGCCAGGCTGATGGAGGCGGGGGAACCAGTGATGGTGACCTGTCTGTCTGCGGAGCCCTCGACAGGGTTCGCTATCTTTATCTGGGCACCCGACATCTGGCGGATCTCATTGATCTTAGCACCCTGGCGACCAATGATGCAGCCAATCAACTAGGAGGAAGAAAAACAGAAAGTCAGTTAAGCCAATCAACAAGATGGGAGACAAAACCAGGAATTCAGTTACGTCAATCAATTAGAGTGGAGTCGATTGATAGTGTGAAATGTCTAACCACTGGAGGGAAATGGAAGGGGAGGGTCAGTCATCACTGTGGAAATACTTACATCATTTGGAATGGTCATCTCATGGGAACTAGTTTGGGCAGACGCATCCATCCCTCCTAAATCAACAAGCCAAAAATACATAAAACAAGGATCCGGAACAATTTGGCACTCTTCATGATATGTAAATGCCATTGTGGTGGCAGGTTCAATGTAAAAACAAAATGTAAAAACAAAATCTTAACTGACATTTCAGTAGGTAAAGCCTTCGTCGAGGAGTTGTTTTCTCTATCCATGTGACAAACCAACGATGGCCTGACAGCCAGAACATTTGCATTTTGCCTCAACAAATATTTGTTTTTTTAAAAGCATAAAATGCACTCCTGCTGATGTTCTAATTTGGTCAACACACCAGTTCTGAGCGCAGTAGTTTCAATAACCTTATCTTTTTATACAAACTATTGTATTGTTAAGTCCAGTACCTTGGAATCCTTGGTTGCTTGGGGCCATTGGGAAGGGGCTCTGCTGCATGGCCAGCTGGTGTAACTTGGTGAGCTGTGGAGAGATAGAGGAAGACTGTGAGGGCAAGAGATGGGGCAGGGAGGGAGGAGAGAAATGGAAAGGAAAGAGAAGGGACAAGAAGCACAGTCAGTAAAGTACCAAAACCATTTCATTCACCATGGCATTCATTCATAATAGTAGTTGGAGTTGTGTTCATTACATAACAAACTAATGAACAGTTAGGGACTACCTGGACCTTCTGTTAAACTCAGTTGCATGCACTGATAAACACACAACCCAGCTATCTTATTTTCTTTCTCTAAAATGGACAAGTGTTGGATGGGATGTGGAATCATTCTTAAATTTGTACCCCATGGTCTTTCCACTGTAGCTCTGGAGAACTCGGACTCGGAATGTTTGCTTATAGTCTTCTGGCAGATGAATATGACACTACATGTTCTCAGTATGTAGGAATAGATATTTCCTGGCCTGTACCAAACAAAACCAACCAGGCCCACACAACTACAGGCCATAGTATAATCAACCCAGTAATAGTTAAGACAATAATATAAGATCAATAGTGAACATAAACATAATTTCTTAAACCATAACCTAGTGCTATGTTAAATAAAAATTTTGAGAATGACGTTACTGGTTAACACACTACCAAATACACCAACTCCTCTAAACGATTTGTCTATTAATATCATCTCTTCACCATAACGCAAATTTCTGATCAAACCCTTCCTCTTAAGGCATTTACAACCAGGCTGGGTTTGGAGACTTGGCCCTACAGTCTACCTAACACCTTTTCCTAGTGCACTGGTTGGAGGGAGGGTAGGTTAGGAATGGTAGATAAAAGAAATGGGAGGGCATGGAGGTACAGAGGATAGGGAACTGGGGGGCATAAATTGAGAGGTGAAGGGTAGGGATGATAGCATAAGGTAGGGAAGGTACGGAAAGGTAGGGCAGGGACAGGTAAGGATTTTGGGGGAAGGACAGAGGGTAGCGAGGATACGGACACCAGGAGGAAGAAATTGTGACAACAGCACTTACATCTGGCTGTGGTATCGCATGTTGTCCTTGAACGGCGTACGCCTGAAAAAAGAACAACGTGTTCATAGGCATCCTGTCCACATATCACGATTCGCAGCCACAAGAGTATACAGGACAAACGTATGTTAGAATGTTAAAAGTATAAAATCCCCATCCAAGAAATTTAAATGAAAATTTGCTCCTGAACGTATTTAGATGTTCCACAGAAAGGGGTGTGAAGACCTTTGCAATCAAGAGGTCTGTTTTATTAAATTTCCCGAACATTTCTATAATTTCTCTTTCACTTTGAAAATGTGGAGTATATTGTGTAGATAAGTGAGGGGAAATCTCAATTTGATCATTTAAATAGAAATTTAAGGCAACAAAATGTAAAAACGTTGCAAGGGTGTGTCGACTTTCACTAGGCATTGTACATCCATCTCAAACAACAATTTCAAGTTTAAAAATGGTTTGAAACAATTTAACTCTGCGCTCAGGACTAGAGCTTCCATAGTGTCTGTGCAGAGTGCCTGAATGTTTCATGTCCCCAAACAAGAGTATATTTTTCTTCAACACACACAGATCCTATAGGTCTATATCTCTAAATGCTCAATACATTTTAAAGTAGCCAAATCTTGAACAAAGTATCCATATTATAGAGAAAGATAACATATCTAAAGGAATGTTAAAGCGATTGAAAACACAGAAAAAACAATGCACGTTTCCATTCTGCCTAGCGGAGCATGAACTGGGCTTGGGTTTTCAGGGATTTTATTTATTAATTCTCCCAGTAACAGTAACAATGGTGGGTGGAGGGAGGTCTACTTCAGTTTAGGAATGGGGCTTTGAAATAAGTTCACTATTCGAATAATAGCATGCATTTGTGTGGGATTTCTGGATATTTTTTACTTAAGTTTTTAACCTTAGCACAAAGGCACAAGGGAGAGAGGCTGGCGCGATATTGCTGAAGCTGCAGAGGGGCCAGTGAAATGGGAGCAAGCAGACTCTCCTATGACGTATGGGAGGTCATAGCTACACTGAAAAGGTTTTTATTAAATTAATAATTTGAAATGTCATGGTATATCCTTGTATATGGATGGATATTTTAACTTGAAAAAAAGCCCTTTTCTCTGTTTAATAGGCCCCTACACTCTTGCCCACAAACATTAATTATTTACCTTTAACTAGGCAAGTCAGTTAAGAACAAATTCTTATTTTCAATGACGGCCTAGGAACAGTTCAGGGGCAGAACGACAGATTTGTACCTTGTCAGCTCGGTGGATTTGAACTTGCAACCTTTTGGTTACTAGTCCAACGCTCTAACCACTAGGCTACCCTGCTGCCCAAAAAATACTCCCACAAGTATTTGAATACTAATGCCCATTCAGATGTTCAAATAACCGTGCACATCCCTATTTCTGTTGGTAACCACCAGAGATGTCGTAACAGTAACAAAACCAAAGGCTGGGCAAAAGTATCAGAGTTTATTATTGGTAAATTCCCTATAAAAATACAGCAGGACACAGATAAACTACAGGTTAGTTCTCAGAGGAACCCCCCCATCCCCCTTCCCAGCCAGCAGTAAGTTGATTAAATTATCTAAATAAAAACATGTACAGTGGGGCAAAAAAGTATTGTCAGCCACCAATTGTGCAAGTTTTCCCACTTAAAAAGATGAGGCCTGTAATTTTCAACATAGTTACACTTCAACTATGACAGACGAAATGAGAAAAAAAATCCAGAAAATCACATTGTAGGATTTTTAATGAATTTATTTGCAAATTATGGTGGAAAATAAGTATTTGGTCAATAACAAAAGTTTCTCAATAATTTGTTATATACCCTTTGTTGGCAATGACAGAGGTCAAACATTTTCTGTAAGTCTTCACAAGGTTTTCACACACTGTTGCTGGTATTTTGGCCCATTCCTACATGCAGATCTCCTCTAGAGCAGTGATGTTTTGGGGCTGTTGCTGGGCAACACGGACTTTCAACTCCCTGCAAAGATTTTCTATGGGTTGAGATCTGGAGACTGGCTAGGCCACTCCAGGACCTTGAAATGCTTCTTACGAAGCCACTCCTTTGTTGCCCGGGCGGTGTGTTTGGGATCATTGTCATGCTGAAAGACCCAGCCACATTTCATCATCAATGCCCTTGCTGATGGAAGGTTTTCACTCAAAATCTCACGATACATGGCCCCATCTATTCTTTCCTTTACACGGATCAGTCGTCCTGTTCCCTTTGCAGAAAAACAGCCCCAAAGCATGATGTTTCCACCCACATGCTTCACAGTAGGTATGGTGTTCTTTGGATGCAACTCAGCATTCTTTGTCCTCCATACACGACGAGTTGTGTTTTTACCAAAAAGTTATATTTTGGTTTCATCTGACATTCTCCCAATCTTCTTCTGGATCATCCAAATGCTCTCTAGCAAACTTCAGACGGGCCTGGACATGTACTGGCTTAAGCAGGGGGACACGTCTGGCACTGCAGGATTTGAGTCCCTGGCGGCGTAGTGTGTTACTGATGGTAGGCTTTGTTACTTTGGTCCCAGCTCTCTGCAGGTCATTCACTAGGTCCCCACTGTGTGGTTCTGGGATTTTTGCTCACCGTTCTTGTGATCATTTTGACCCCACGGGGTGAGATCTTGCGTGGAGCCCCAGATCGAGGGAGATTATTTCCTAACAATTGCTCCCACAGTTGATTTCTTCTAACCAAGCTGCTTACCTATTGCAGATTCAGTCTTCCCAGGCTGGTGCAGGTCTACAATTTTGTTTCTGGTGTCCTCTGACAGCTCTTTGGTCTTGGCAATAGTGGAGTTTGGAGTGTGACTGTTTGACGTTGTGGACAGGTGTCTTTTATACTGATAACAAGTTCAAACAGGTAACGAGTGGAGGACAGAAGAGCCTCTTTAAGAAGAAGTTACTGGTCTGTGAGAGCCAGAAATCTTGCTTGTTTGTAGGTGACCAAATACTTATTTTCCACCATAATTTGCAAATGAATTCTTTAAAAATCCTACAATGTGATTTTCTGGATTTTTTCTCTCTCATTTTATCAGTCATAGTTGAAGTGTACCTATGATGAAAATTACAGGCCTCTCGTCTTTTTAAGTGGGAGAACTTGCACAATTGGTGGCTGACTAAATACTTTTTTGCCCCACTGTATATAAATGTGTAAAAATATATCAAACATACCTGTCCTCCAGCAAAGATGACAGGGGATCCTGAAGGTTTTGGTCGGTATGGGATGGTGACCCCCTTAGGGGGAGACTGGAGGAAAGGGAAAGTTAAAAGGAGAGACAGGAGACAAGGAGGGATGGGAGAGAAGGAGGGACAGGAAAATGGGTTTAATTCAGACGTGTTTTCAAAACACTTTTGTATAAGTAAGCAAGAGATGCCAAAATCGGTACCAAGAGGTTGTAAGGGTAATTTGACAAATGAATAAAATTATGAACATTTAAGCTGAATAAAAATAGAACAACGATTTGAGGATATTACTTACACTTACCTCGAGCATAACCACACAGATTTGCTTGACACACTCAATTATGGACTGGGGGGTCCCTGCGATGGTGATGGCCCGTTCTGTAGAGTTAGGAAGCATGTCCCCTGCCACCTGTACCTGAGCACCTGTCGACTAGAGAGAGAGGAGAGATTGACTGGTCTGGACTTACATATTACACTAACATTTTTGTAATTTAGCAGACGCTCATATCCAGACAAAACTTACAATCAGTGCTCTGAACTAAGGTAGGTAAAACGACCACCAGCAAGCAGTAACTTAGTCACTGCAAGTAAAACCTTTCAAAATAGCCACTTTCTGCTAAATCTGTGCAAGTCGGGGATGCAAACTGGTGAGGGCCCAAGAAGGTGACACTTTCTTTGCACTGAAACATCCATAAAATCCCTGCTAGGGGGAAATGCAAGTTAACTAATTAAACAAAGAATCTACATGATCAGTCTCTGTGTGTAAGATAAAGTGGTTAACGTGAATCTAACTCACAGCTAAAAAAAAATGTAAGAAAGCAATGCAATGTTATTTGTTGCCTAGATTTTACTGCAAACACTCAAGTCTTGAGAAAAAAACAATACACTAAAATGGCAGTTAGCCATGACAGGCTTTTTAATAGAAAGCTTGTGACCACACAATCTATATATTGCACTTCAGAAAAAAACATTTAAAGTAGAAATAGAATGAAACAGGGATTCTATTTTTTTTTTATTATAGTGGCCACTATGGTAGACATCAATCAAGTGCACAAGGCTACATGTGTGCAAAAATAACATTCAGAGTAAAAATCTAATAATCCCCCCTCACTCACACAAGTGTTATAGGAAAGTTCAACAAAACCAATATCTTTGGGCTACACAGCACATTATTACATTGTAGAATAGATGTCCACAGGCAGAAAGTGTACAATGTGCCAGCTGAGCATGATACCCGTTGTTGGCATAATTTAAAAAGTGTATTGAAAAAGTGAGAAGGGGGAGGGGGAGTGTGTGGTGTTCCTTTCACCTCTATTAGAGGTCGACCGATTAATCGGAATGGCCGATTAATTAGGGCTGATTTCAAGTTTTCATAACAATCGGAAATCGGTATTTT
This sequence comes from Oncorhynchus mykiss, assembly GCF_013265735.2. NCBI lineage: Eukaryota > Metazoa > Chordata > Actinopteri > Salmoniformes > Salmonidae > Oncorhynchus > Oncorhynchus mykiss. Next base: position 36,550,212 of record NC_048571.1, read on the forward strand.
TGGGTGCCGATTTGCCGATACATTATTTTTTTTTACACCTTTATTTAACTAGGCAAGTCAGTTAAGAACACATTCTTATTATAAATGACGGCCTAGGAACGGTGGGTTAACTGCCTCGTTCAGGGGCAGAAAGACAGATTTTCACCTTCTCAGCTCGGGGGATCCAATCTTGCAACCTTAGTTAACTAGTCCAACGCAATAACGACCTGCCTCTCTCTCGTTGCACTCCAGGAGCCTTTTACGCAAATGCAGCAAGCCAAGGTAAGTTGCTAGCTAGCATTATACTTATATTATAAAAAACAATCAATCATAATCACTAGTTAACTACACATGGTTGATGATATTACTAGATATTATCTAGCGTATCCTGTGTTGCATATGATCTGACTGAGCATACAATTATCTAAGTATCTGACTGAGCGGTGTTAGGCAGAATCAGGCGCGTAAACATTCATTCAAACAGCACTTTCGTGCGTTTTGCCAGCAGCTCTTCGTTGTGCGTCAAGCATTGCGCTGTTCATGACTTCAAACCTATCAACTCCCGAGATGAGGCTGGTGTAACCGAAGGGAAATGGCTGGCTAGTTAGCGCGTGCTAATAGCGTATCGAACTTCACTCGCTCTGAGCCTTGGGGTGGTTATTTCCCTTGCTCTGCATGGGTAACGCTGCTTCAATGTGGTGGCTGTTGTCGTTGTGTTGCTGGTTCGAGCCCAGGGAGGAGCGAGGAGAGGGACGGAAGCTATACTGTTACACTGGCAATACTAAAGTGCCTATAAGAACATCCAATAGTCAAAGGTAAAAGAAATACAAATGGTATAGAGGGAAATAGTCCTATAATAACTAAAACCTACAGTGGGGCCAAAAAGTATTTAGTCAGCCACCAATTGTGCAAGTCCTCCCACTTAAAAAGATGAGGCCTGTAATTTTCATCATAGGTACACTTCAACTATGACAGAAAAAATGAGAAAGAAAATCCAGAAAATCACATTGTAGGATTTTTAATGAATTTAGTTGCAAATTATGGTGGAAAATAAGTATTTGGTCAATAACAAAAGTTTCTCAATACTTTGTTATATACCCTTTGTTAGCAATGACAGAGGTCAAACATTTTCTGTAAGTCTTCACAAGGTTTTCACACACTGTTGCTGGTATTTTGGCCCATTCCTCCATGCAGATCTCCTCTAGAGCAGTGATGTTTTGGGGCTGTTGCTGGGCAACACGGACTTTCAACTCCCTCCAAAGATTTTCTATGGGGTTGAGATCTGGAGACTGGCTAGGCCACTCCAAGACCTTGAAATGCTTCTTACGAAGCCACTCCTTCGTTGCCCAGGCGGTGTGTTTGGGATCATTGCAATGCTGAAAGACCCAGCCACGTTTCATCTTCAATGCCCTTTGCTGATGGAAGGAGGTTTTCACTCAAAATCTCACGATACATGGCCCCATTCAATCTTTCCTTTACACGGATCAGTCGTCCTGGTCCCTTTGCAGAAAAACAGCACCAAAGCATGATGTTTCCACCCCCATGCTTCACAGTAGGTATGGCATTCTTTGTCCTCCAAACACGACGAGTTGAGTTTTTACCAAAAAGTTATATTTTGGTTTCATCTGACCATATGACATTCTCCCAATCGTCTTCCAAATGCTCTCTTCAGACGGGCCTGGACATGTACTGGCTTAAGCAGGGGTACACGTTTGGCACTGCAGGATTTGAGTCCCTGGCGGCGTAGTGTGTTACTGATGGTATGCTTTGTTACTTTGGTCCCAGCTCTCTGCAGGTCATTCACTAGGTCCCCCCGTGTGGTTCTGGGATTTCTGCTCACTCTTGTGATCATTTTGACCCCACGGGGTGAGATCTTGCGTGGAGCCCCAGATCGAGGGAGATTATCAGTGGTTTTGTATGTCTTCCATTTCCTAATAATTGCTCCCACATTTGATTTCTTCAAACCAAGCTGCTTACCTATTGCAGATTCAGTCTTCCCAGCCTGGTGCAGGTCTACAATTTTGTTTCTGGTGTCCTTTGACAGCTCTTTGGTCTTGCCCATAGTGGAGTTTGGAGTGTGACTGTTTGACGTTGTGGACAGGTGTCTTTTATACTGATAACAAGTTCAAACAGGTGCCATTAATACAGGTAATGAGTGGAGGACAGAGGAGCCTCTTAAAATAAGAAATTACAGGTCTGTGAGAGCCAGAAATCTTGCTTGTTTGACCAAATACTTATTTTCCACCATAATTTGCAAATAAATTCATTTAAAATCCCTACAATGTGATTTTCTGGATTTTTTTTCTCTCGTTTTGGCTGTCATAGTTGAAGTGTACATATGATGAAAATTACAGGTCTCTCTCATCATCATTTTTAAGTGGGAGAACTTGCACAATTGGTGGCTGACTAAATACTTTTTTTGCCCCACTGTAAAACTTCTTACCTGGGAATATTGAAGACTCATGTTAAAAGGAACCACCAGCTTTCATACGTTCTCATGTTCTGAGCAAGGAACTGAAACGTTAGCTTTCTTACATAGCACATATTGCACTTTTACGTTCTTCTCCAACACTTTGTTTTTGCATTATTTAAACCAAATTGAACAGGTTTCATTATCTACTTGAGGCTAAATAGATTTTATTGATGTATTATATTAAGTTAAAATAAGTGTTAATTCAGTATTGTTGTAATTGTCATTATTACAAATACATGTTTTATTTATTTTTTTAAATCGGCATTGGCTTTTTTGGTCCTCCAATAATCGGTATTGGTATCGGCGTTGAAAAATCATAATCGGTCGACCTCTAACCTCTACAGTGGCATCCAGCTTAAGCCAGGCCCAGCTCCAGCTACACTTGATCCCTGAATCCACTTGTTTAACTTCTTGCTCCTACTTGAGACGCAGATGTCTCAAGTAGACACCTGGAAATGCAAATGCGCTACGCTAAATGTACTCGTTAAAACTCAAACGTTCATCAAAATGCACATGCAGGGTATTGAAATAAAGCTACACTCGTTGTGAACCTAGCCAACAAGTCAGATTTTTAAAATGCTTTTCGGCGAAAGCATGAGAAGCTATTATCTGATAGCATGCAACACCTCAAAATGCCTGAATGCGACGTAAACAAAGATTTAGCTTATATGCTACACAAAACGCAGAAATAAAATATAAAACATTCATTACCTTTGACGAGCTTCTTTCTTGGCACTCCTATATGCCCCATAAACATCACTATTGGGTCTTTTTTTCGTTTAAATCGGTCCATATATACCCAAAATAGCTTTCTATGGAAGCTGTGTCATTCAGAAAAAAACATCGTTTTTAAACGCTGCGTCATTTTTTAAAATTAAAAAAGTCGACGATAAACTTTCACAAAACACTTCGAAATACTTTTGTAATCCAACTTTAGGTTTTAGTAAACGTTTATAATCTATCAAATTGATTACAGGGCGATGTGTATTCAATAGCTCCTCGTCTTCAAATCAATGGCTGCCAATGTGCACATTCAAAACATCCTGGTGGAGACCGGAAGAAATTGAATCCAGTTAGTTGGATTTACCAAGAAAAAACTCCCTGGAAAATGACGACATCGTGTGGAATCTGTAGGAATTGCATGCAGATCCATAATTAATTTTGTGCCCTTTTAACAACCCATGAAAGTGACGCATGGAAATTATTTTTAGCTTTCAGAGAGCAGTTTTTCTTGCGTTTTTCGATGAAACACACGATCTGTTATAGTCACAGCCGTGATTTAACCAGTTTTAGAAACTTCAGAGTGTTTTCTATCCACACATACTAATCATATGCATATACTATATTCCTGGCATGAGTAGCAGGACGCTAAAAAGTTGCGCGATTTTTAACAGAATGTTCGAAAAAGGAAGGGGTAGACTTAAGAGGTTTAACAAGCAACACCTCATTTTCACCTAATTCTCTCATTCTGAAAATTAACCACATTCTGTAGAGGGAAAACATTAGCTCACAGATAGCAGTTAGTTCATTAGCTAGTTAACATTTCACACAGATTGCCAGGGTCCAGTAAGCAAGTAACACGTTATAACTTGAGAAACGGCAAGGAGTCGCATACCAGTTAACACTATAGTGAATTGGTTAGGTTACTAAAGTTAGCTCATCTGATGTTGTAATGTTAGCTAGCTAGCTGTCTGACTTTATTAAATCAGCTAATTTTCACACCATAAACTCCATTTGATCAGGTAAGTTGGCTAATGTTGCCCAACATTTCTCTGGCTAGCTAACGGAGAATTCGATCCAGCTAGCAAGATACTTAATGTTAACAATACTTGTTCAACCACGCTTTCTCCCTCACATAAGGGCTGGGTGATATGGCCAAAATATCATATGGTATTTTTCACATGACAGTATTTTATGTTTTTTGATTAATAAAAGTTCTACATTTGCTTTATGAGTAGTGGGTGACCCTAGGGTGGCAACATATATCCTAAATGATTTCAATGGGTCTTTCTCCATTCAGATTGTTTTATGCTGTTCAATTCAACCCAAAATAATTTTCTGCATTTCCATCAATTTCCACACTGCCACGATATTGGCAAAAATACAAAATGTATTTTTAACCAAATGTTGCAATTGTGATTAAGATCAAAACACTTGGGTGAACTTTTGGAATCAAAGAAATAGAATGTTTATTATAATTCTATAGATGGAATATAACAAATAAAGGGGACTTTGAATAGTGTTGTTTGACATGACAACGAATGAAAATGCCATGGATAAGTTATTGTGACAGGGTAGGAACCAAAGTGATGTTCAGTGTTTCTTAGGGGACCTTACAGTCTTTGGCTACATTAAATCTTTTATGGGGCGGCAGCGTAGCTTAGTGGTTAGAGCGTAACCCACTGTTCCTAGGCCGTCATTGAAAATAAGAATTTGTTCTTAACTGACTTGCCTAGTTAAATAAAGGTAAAATAAAAATAAATAAATTCATGTAGCCAACATTCATGCGTCACCTTTTCGCTTTAATTTAGAATATACTGTTGCACAAACATGCTGATTTAGGCCTCCACCAGCACTGGTATCAGGCTGTATTAGCTAGCTACATTTGCTCTGACTCAGTACTTTTATTAGCTAACATTAGTTAGCTAGCGATTAGCATTAGTGGCTAACACTATTTAGCTTAACTTACTAAGAAAATACAAACTAGCTGTTTGCAGATGTGAGAAACAAACTAATATTGTAATTATAGAACGCTTGTGGATTTATATTAAGATCAAAGTGGAAACAACATTGTCGTCATCAACATTGTTACATGTGCTGCATTGACCATGCAGACTGAATGAAACAGTCTCGTGGTCAAGCAACAACAAATGCGCTCCTCGAGTGACAGGGGTGGGACTAGGTCTGTGTGGAAAGCGGCATGGAAAGAGAGAACGTAGAGGGATGACCCAAGTAGCGGAGTAAACTATGAAAACGGACGTTACACACTGCGCATCACATTTAACAAACCAAATATTAAAATACCATTATAGAAGGTAAAGTAAAAAACCCAAACAGGTCAGTGCATTAATACCGGTACATAGTAAAATACGGTATACCGCCCAGCCCTACCTTACCTCAAACTTTCCAAATGCCAGTTGTTTTTCGGTTACAGCTCATGAAATACGGGTCATCACCTTCTCACCCCCATCTCCGTGGTCAGGTTTCTCACCTACCTCTGTTATCGTTCAGGGGACGCGCTGCTGCAACTGGCAAACTGCCTTTGCACTCATCCTAGAGCACGTGCTGATGCTGTAACAAGCAAATTGGTTGTATCTTCTAACTTCAGTCGCGTGTTGCATTCTGTTAATGTGAACGATTGGTTGAGCCTTGGATACAGCCAGTATTGCTCCAAACGCGCTTCACTTGTTCGCTTACAGCCAGTAGTGATCCAAAGCCTCCTCCCCCACCCAAACTTTTCTCATCTACACAAATCACGTAGGTCACCTATTTTGGATTCAAAAATTATAATTTCACCGAGATGTGACTAGTTTGCATTGCTGGCTAGTAAGAAAAAGCAAGTGCAAATGTGAGTACATGTTCTCCCACCCACCTCTCGGATTTCTTTGATCTTGCAGCCTCCCTTGCCAATGAGGGACCCACACTGGCTGGCTGGCACAACGATGCGGAGGGTGACAGGGGGCTTGCTGGTGGCCGTACTGTTCGTCATGGAGCTGCTGATGTCCTGGGAGAGAAGATTGATTGATCAATGAACTTACTCCACAACTTCCACTTGACAACATCATTGATGGATATGTGAGAGGTGTTCAGACACTCTTGGAGGACAACTGTAAACAGATGTATTGTTAATAAATAACCTTTTTTCAAATCAACTTCCAATAGTCCTCTAGGATTAGTTGAACACCTCACACATCCAGTCAGCCCCTCTATTCATGCACCTGAGAGGTAGTGTTAATCGGTTCCGTAAAAGTAGCCACATCGCATTCCCTATAGATGCCAAAGTGACAAATAAAACAGTTGGGCCTGGACAAGACAGGGTAATTAAGTTACCTCTTCCAGCTTTTCGATGATCATGGAGAACGCTTTGAAGATGGCGGTGGTGGGGCCTGCCAAAGTGATGATCCTCTCAGGACAGTTGCCCTCGGAGATGTTGATGCGAGCTCCGCTCTGGACGCAGGGGGATGGGAAATTCACCATTAGTTATAAGAGTTATATAAAAGAGGTGCAACTAACAGAACACAAACAGCTTTAGTGTCATTTAGAAACAGAAGGCATCTGTCACCTCTTCTCTCATCTTCTTCACAGATTCACCTTTCTTGCCAATGATGCTTCCAACTTCCTAAAAGAAAAACAAATACATTTAGAAATGTAATTCCTAAACTTTAGTCACCTGCTGTGGGAGGTCACTCCTTGCATCAGCAATCTAATGGTCAGCATGACATTACCTAGCCTTTAGCACCGTGGGCTAACAGTCATCTGCTGTGGGATCTTGCTCACCTTGCCGTGCATGAGCAATCTAATGGTCAGGGTGACATTGAGTCCTCCTTCAATAACACCGGAGTCCATAACTACCACTGGATGGGAGAGTAGCTGCTGCAGATGGGTCAAAACTGGGGTATGGTCACAAAGATTGGATCTGGAGGTAAGACAAGAAAAAAGTGAGAAAAGTAGGAAAAGTTAGAATAGTGCATTGGAAGTATTATGGGGCCGAGGGAAGAGCAGGAGAACAATTGAATATAGAATGTGAGAACAGTGAACAGAACAAGACTGGTGGTTTTGGTTTTTAATTCAGCCTATGACTTTGTACAATAATACTAAATAGCTAGCGAACTATTGAACTCATAAAACTTGATAGGAAGGTATCAAGTAAATGATCCAAGCTGCTGAAACCATCCAAATAATGCCATGTCACTTACAACAGTAGCTGCTTTTAGTTCAATGGATGAGATGATCTGTAGGCACTGATGTTCTTACAAACTAATCAAACACCTGATCTAAACTGATTGCCATTATTATAAGAGTGAAACATCAATTTGCAGCTCGTCACCTTGCTGCATAAACTAAACTCTGTACCTTTACAGAGTAGAGTTGCTATAAGTGTTGGCTGAGAGTACCACCAACTACATTGAGTCGCTATCAGGGATGTAAAAATGTACATTATTTTATTCCACCTTGTACCCATGTTTGTCCCGTGTACTGTGGGCTTTTCTTTGGGTGCTGAATTGAGTCGTTTTTGATTAAGAAGTCATTTTGAGTGAGGTCTGTCATATTGCACCCTTTAATCCACAGCTTTTCAATGGAGTGCGAAGTTAAGACTTCAAAACGTGCTCTACTACTCGATACTTTAATACATATACATTTTTTAACGCTTACTGCTTACCGTGCTTGTCAGTTGTAATCCATAGTTTGATAAATCTATAATGCATTCTGTGTCCCTTGCCAAAACTACTGTAAGAATCTGCCGTGAAATGACGGTCTGCTCCTTCTCAACAACGGCTAACGTTACCTATGCAGAGGAAAAAATGTTACTTTATTTAATTTTTTTAAACTACGGATTTCAGCACCCAAAGAAAAGCTAGTACAATGTAAGCAATGAACAATATATTTTTACGAGTATGGACTGATAGTGGTACACTCCGCCAACACTCAACTCCGTAGAGATGTAGCTAACGTTATATGGAAAGAGTTGAGTTCTCAGCTAGCTAACTTCTGACCCACCAAAATAATGGGGCCTTCTAGTATGAGGTTGCGTCCATGATTATCATTAGAACTGTATCATAATTCATGCAAAGTAACATGCCATTAGACTAAAAGGAACACATTTAGTTGGCGTGGTCATCATAGCAATGGTTCACGTGTGCATATTTTAGCTTGCTAGTAGCACACTTCTTGCATGTTAGACTAACAAACAGGTTAATGGTCCCAAGACTGAATCCGGAACGAAAGGAACTCACGGCTCAGTTCGTAAATGAATGGACAATGTGTCCGATTACTTGGCTCCAATGAATTTAACTGCACTCATAGCTAAGGCACGCAGTTTAGCCTCACCGGCCGGCTCTAGTTTAGCTTTTAGCTAGATTTACGACCTAGCATAGCGCGCTAACTAGCAAGTTAACTGAGTGGCTAGCATCCATATGTGGAGCATGTGTACATTGTATGAATGGCTGTGCTGTAGTCATTCACGCTAGCACGGTTTCAAGAATATATCGGCTACAAACACCAACACTCGTCATTTACAAATGGAAAAGCGTAAATAGCAGCCATTTGGCTGGCTTTGTGAGCTGCGTGCAAGTCGTGCGGCCTGGCAAATTCACGCGGTGGGTTTATTTGTGATTGTATTGCACACACATATAAAATGTTCTTACCTGATCCGTGTTTTGGGATGCGTTGTCGGGGAGGGGGTGGGGTTGTGAGGGTAGAAAGGGAGAGGTTCGGGAGGGTAGAAACCCGGGGGAGAGTTTTAAAAGGATTCGGGGAAGAGGGAAGTGTGAGATGATGATCGGGCTCCACTCGCTGAGCTGCTTCTTCTTCCATGATATAATGGCGGTCCGTAAACAAACGTTAAAGGTGCATGCCGCCACCTACTGTTTAGGAGTGTGGTCAATCACGGTTTACAACATAAGCTCCACATTTCTAAATCCTCCTGCCTAGTACTTCTGAGAAAATTAAAAAAATAACCCTTAAAAAAGAGCTCTACTGACTTATAATAGACCCTCCCGCATGCCCCAAATCCCTTCCAACCCCGACTTCAATCTTTCTGTCTCTTCAACATACATACTACCGTTTCACCAACCATACACTCCAGATGTAACAGTATAGCTTCCATCCCTCTCCTCGCTCCAACCTTGGTTCGAACCAGGGACCCTCTGCACACATCAACCACAGTCACTCATGAAGCATCGTTACCCATTGCGCCACAAAAGTTACATCCAAAAGTTACATTCCATAGTCTATTTTTTGCATTACTTGCAAATAAACTGTTAGTCGAGGAGGAATTAGATTTCCAAATGCATCAGAGAAAGAGCTTGAGTATGAAGCAAGTTGACAAAAGCCACAGAAATACGTTTTTGTACTGGAAAGAACTGGAATACAAGCATAGTTCATTCTATAGACAGAATTCTCGAAATAGAGTTAACAAACTAGATCTACATTCATATAAAAGTTTATAACAATATCATTTTAAGATTGATTCTCATACACAATCACTCACAACAGAAAAGCAATTTCTTGCAAAAAGTTCAGTTGATCCTTCCTATGGTAATTTCCGTAGCTTTACAATTAAAACTAATAATTATATATATGTACATAGAAAGTTATCAAAAAAGTGTTTTGCTACGATAGTAAACTTATCAAAGCATGATGGCTTGAATGTATACCTATAATTCATCATAAATGTCAACAACAACAAAAAATATGTAAAATTAGGATTTTAGATTGGTGTCCAAAATGGCACCCTATTCCCTACATAGTGCACGACTTCTGGTCAAAAGTAGGGAATAGGCTACCAGAGAGTTCGTCCATCCCCTGATGATTAGTGCTCCTAGGTCTGCAGCATATTCAGCAAGATGAAACGCTCCAAACTTTGCAAATAAAAACTTTAAACTGGCCTCCAATGAGAAGGAACTAATGGTCAAACTGGGTGTGGTCAGAGCAGACATGGCAAGGCCCAACCCACTCACAAGCGCTAGTGCAGTGGAGTATAGAAGGAAGCCCTGGTATACATTGTACTATACCCAGGTAGGGAGAGAGGGTTGGAAAAGAAGAGACCCAAGAGGGAACTGAGAAGGGGGGGCTAGACTCTTGAGTAGCAATAGTAGTAGTGTGCAGCCATCTGTATGCTGTACAAAAAGACTGGAAGAGATGGATTCATATTGCATTGGAAGCCTACCTCAATCTCACACCAGTTGCAGAGAGGGGAATTTGTGATTATGTTAACGACAATTTATGACAGGGCTCCTGAGTGGTCTAAGCGGTCTAAGGCACTGCATCTCAGTGCAAGAGGCGTCACTTGTCCCTTGTTCGAATCCAGGCTGTATCACATCCAGCCGTGATTGGGAGTCCCAGCCTTGTCCGCGTTTGGCCGTCATTGTAAATAAGAATTTGTTCATAACTGACTTGCCTAGATAAATTATTATATAAAACAAAATTAAATCACCACTTTAGTAGTGCCATTCATACCCTTCCATCATCAGATCTACCTAACCAACATATAGATTCTACTCCACTTAACATTCCATTGGCTTGAAGTCCATGGGGCAACGCCATACATCTAAATAAAGGGACAGGGTCTTTCTGCCTTGCCGCAGCTCTCAAAAATAACTTATTGAACTCTACCCTCCCTTCATATCAGTAGCATTTAGTTGTACTTTTGTTCTGTATATTATCCATACATACATTATCCATTATCCCTTCTTAGCCCTTAGATAAAAGTCCATGTCCACTGTCTACACTACTTTCCTCTTCTGACCTGACTCCCACATCCAATCAGTAATTCATATCCGTTACAGTTGGAGTGCAGATCAGCCACATGCAACACGTTGATGCCGCTGCTGGCCAATCGGGCAATGCCCTCAGGCGATAGTGTTTCCATGGCGATACGTGTGTGCTGATCGCTGACTACGCCCCCTGCCCCACCCTTTGTGATTCCGCCTTCTGACTGAGGGGCAGAGTTATTGGAGGCTGTGGCACCGCAGGTGGTTCCTTTAAGTTGAGGTGGGTGTTGATGTATTTGGAGAGGTGGTCGCTGCGCATTAAGCGATTTGGACACAATGTACATGAGAGCTTCTCACCTGGAAGTAATAACGAAACATAAGGTTAGTGTCCCGGCTGGCATATGTGAGATTGTAAACACCCCCCCCCCATTAACATTTCTATCCGAACCGGATCTTCATCAGGTTGTTAGCCTATGTCAAATCTGGCTAGCCTGAGCTGCCCTATCCTGATTGGCCATCACGTGGCTGAAATTTGCATAATCTTGGGAAATGTTGAACTTGGCTCTCAAATTCTCTAGTCTTCTCGTGTCCCTCATTTAATTGAAAATGCATGGTTGCTGGTAGCTAGTTCTCAGATATTTTATCATTTTTATAAATCCTGTGTAAATGTTCCTTCTTTTTTATTCACTCTGGCATCAAGCGGTTTAATTCATAACAATTATTCAGAAATGAAAACATCATACATCAACTGCACAGTCATTGTCACATTTGACCATAAAAGTTGCCAAGACTGAAGAGTCTGCTAAATGACAGAAATGTCAATAGCTAGGGCCAGGGGTTATTCCTAAAACCAAGTTATTATAACTCAGAGCCTGTAACTAGGGCCCAGAGCTTTTCTTGGTCTGGCCATACGGTCTGCCAAGGAAATCTAGCCCTCGTAAGGAGTGACAACAGTATCTACAGCTCCTGACTTGGCCATGACCTGTGGTGAAAATTGATCATTTTCATTATCGCTGTAAAATGGAAATAAAGGGAAACCTAATCAGTTATTCAATGTATTCAATTGAAATGTGTCTTCCGCATTTAACCCAACCCCTCTGAATCAGAGGTTGTCTTAATCGACATCCACGTCTTCGACGCCTGGGGAACAGTGGGTTATCTGCCTTGCTCAGAGGCAGAATGACAGATTTTTACTTTGTCAGCTCGGGAATTCAATCCAGCAACCTTCCGGTTACTGGACCAATGCTCTAACCACTAGGCTAAATAAAGATATATTGTATTGGCACGTCTCACCTGTGTGTCTCCTCTTACTGCGCTGCAGTTCATCTGAGCGTGTGAATCTCTTCCCCACAGAAAGACCAGCTGCAGACAAATGGTCATTCTCCAGTGTGCCGGCGGAGGTGGGTTAGAAGGTGAGACGTCTTACCATACACCTTCCCACAACCTGCGATGTGACAGATATGCTGCTTCTTCTTACTGGGATCTCTGCAGGCAAAATAAATGTAAATTGACTCTTCATTTGCTGTTGGGCTATTTGACATGTCCCACCAACCTTTAGAGCATTTTCAGAAACATTACTTCACTCTTGGGGTACATCGCATTCGGAAAGTATTCAGACCCCTTGACTTTTTCAACATTGTTACTTTACAGACTTATTCTAAAATTGATTAAATAGTTTCCCCCCCCCCCCCCCCCCCCTCAATCTACACACAATACGGAAATATCACAATTACATAAGTATTCTGACCCTTTACTCAGTACTTTCTTGAAGCACCTTTGGCAACGATTACAGCCTCGAGTCTTCTTGGGTATGACACCTGTATTTAGGAAGTTTCTCCCATTCTTCTCTGCAGATCTTCTCAAGCTTTGTCAGGTTGGATGGGGAGTGTCGCTGCACAGCTACTTTTAGGCCTCTCCAGAAATGTTTGATCTGGTTCAAGTCTGGGCTCTGGCTGGGACACTCAAGGATATTGAGACGAGAGGTCGACCGATTATGATTTTTTTCAATGCCGATACCGATTAATCATCCAATTCATTTTATTTATTTGTAATAATGACAATTACAACAATACTGAATGAACACATTTCAACCTAATATAATACATCAATAAAAACAATTTAGCCTCAACTAAATAATGAAACATGTTCCATTTTTTTATTTATCCGTTATTTTACCAGGTAAGTTGACTGAGAACACGTTCTCATTTGCAGCAACAACCTGGGGAATAGTTACAGGGGAGAGGAGGGGGATGAATGAGCCAATTGTAAACTGGAGATTATTAGGTGACTGTGATGGTTTGAGGGCCAGATTGGGAATTTAGCCAGGACACCGGGGTTAACACCCACTACTCTTACAATAAGTGCCATAGGATCTTTAATGACCTCAGAGAGTCAGGACACCCGTTTAACGTCCCATCAGAAAGACGGCACCCTACACAGGGCAGTGTCCCCAATCACTGCACTGGGGTATTGGGATATTTTTTTAGACCAGAGGAAAGAGTGCCTCCTACTGGCCCTCCAACACCACTTCCAGCAGCATCTGGTCTCCCATCTGACCAGGATGGCTTCAGAAGCAAGCCAGCAGTGGTATGCTGGCAAATTTGGTTTAAATAAAGCAAAAACAAAGTGTTGGAGAAGAAAGTAAAAGTGCAATATTTGCCATGTAAGAACGTTTAACGTGTAACGTTTAAGTTCCTTCCTCAGAACATGAGAACATATGAAAGCTGGTGGTTCCTTTTAACATGAGTCTTCAATATTCCCAGGTAAGAAGTTTTAGGTTGTAGTTATTATGGGAATTATAGGACTATTTCTCTCTATACCATTTGTATTTCATATACCTTTGACTATTGGATGTTCTTATAGGCTCTTTAGTATTGCCAGTGTAACAGTATAGCTTCCGTCCCTCTCCTCGCCGCTACCTGGGCTCGAACCAGGAACACATAGACAACAGCCACCCTCAAAGCAGCGTTACCCATGCAGAGCAGGGGGAACAACTACTCCAAGTCTCAGAGCGAGTGACGTTTGAAACGCTATTAGCGCGCACCCCGCTAACTAGCTAGCCATTTCACATCAGTTACACCAGCCTAATCTCGGGAGTTGATAGGCTTGAATTCATAAACAGTGCAATGCTTGAAGCATTGCGAAGAGCTGCTGGCAAAAACGCACAAAAGTGCTGTTTGAATGAATGCTTACGAGCCTGCTGGTTCCTACCATCGCTCAGTCAGACTGCTCAATCAAATCATAGACTTAATTATAACATAATAACACAGAAATACGAGCCTTAGTTCATTAATATGGTCGAATCCGGAAACTATCATTTGGAAACCAAAGGTTTATTCTTTCAGTGAAATACGGAACGGTTCCGTCTGAATATTGCTGTTACATTGCACAACCTTCAATGTTATGTCATAATTACGTAAAATTCTGGCAAATTAGTTTGCAATGAGCAAGGCGGCCCAAACTGCGGCCCAAACTGTTCTGACTCTGACTCTGCGTGCAATGAACGCAAGAGAAGTGACACAATTTCACCTGGTTAATATTGCCTGCTAACCTTTCTTTTAGCTAAATATGCAGGTTTAAAAATATATACTTCTGTGTATTGATTTTAAGAAAGGCATTGATGTTTTATGGTTAGGTACACGTTGGAGCAATGACAGTCCTTTTTCGCGAATGCGCACCGCATCGATTATATGCAACGCAGGACACGCTAGATAATATCATCAACCATGTGTCGTTAACTAGTGATTATGATAGATTGATTGTTTTTTATGAGATAAGTTTAATGGTAGCTAGCAACTTACCTTGCCTTCTTACTGTATTCGCATAACAGGCAGGCTTCTCGTGAGGCAGGTGGTTAGAGCGTTGGACTAGTTAACCGTAAGGTTGTAAGATTGAATCCCTGAGCTGACAAGGTAAAAATCTGTTGTTCTGCCCCTGAACAAGGCAGTTAACCCACAATTTCTAGGCCTCCATTGAAAATAAGAATGTGTTCTTAGCTGACTTGCCTCGTTAAATAAAGTTTAAAAAAAATACCTGCAAAATCTGCCTCCAAAAATACCGATTTCCGATTGTTATGAAAACTTGAAATCGGCCCTAATTAATCGGCCCTTCCGATTAATCGGTCAACCTCTGATTGAGAGTTGTTCCAAAGCCACTCCTGCATTGTCTTGGCTGTGTGCTTAGGGTTGTTGTCCTGTTGGAAGGTAAACCCTCGCCCCAGTCTGAGGTCCTGAGCACTTTGAGCAGGTTTTCATCAAGAATCTCTGTATTTTGCTCCATTCATCTTTCCCTCGATCCTGACTAGTCTTCCAGTTCCTGACGCTGAAAAGCATCTCCACAGCGTGCCACCCTCATGCTTCAATGTTGGGATGGTTGCAGGTTTCCTCCACATGTGATGCTTGGCATTCAGATCAGAGAATCTTGTTTCTCATTTTCAGAGTCCTTTAGGTGTCTTTTGGCAAACTGCAAGCAGGCTGTCATGTGCTTTTTACTGAGGAGTGGCTTCCATCTGGCTACTACCATAAAGGTCTGATTGGTGGAGTGCTGCAGAGATGGTTGTCCTTCTGGAAGCTTCTCGCACAGCTCTCCACAGAGGAACTATAGAGCTCTGCCGATTGCTCAGTCTTTTAAGAATGATGGAGGACACTGTGTTCTTGGGGACCTTCAACGCTGCAGACATTTTTTGGTGCCCTTCCCTACATCTGTGCCTCTACACAATCCTGTCTCTGCACTCTTCAGACAATTCCTTCGACCTCAAGTTTTGGTTTTTGCTCTGACATACACTGTCAACTGTGGGAACTTATATAGACAGGTGTGTGTATTTCCAAATCATGTCCAATCAATTGAATTTACCACAAGTGGAGTCTGATAGCAAAGGGTCTGAATACTTATGTAAATAAGACAAACCTGTTTTCGCTTTGTCATTATGGGGTATTGTGTGTAGATTGAGGAAGAAAATGTTTTATTTAATACATTTTAGAAAAAGGCTGTAACGTAACAAAATGTGGAAAAAGTCAAGGGGTCTGAATACTTTCCGAAGGCACTGTAAATAAATTAAATACAGTCAGGTATTTGGATAGTGACACAATTTGCATAATTTTGACTCTGTATGCCACCACAAAGGATTTGAAAGGAATCGATCAAGATGTGCTTTAAATGTAGACGTTCATCTTTAATTTAAGGGTTTTGTCAAAAATGTTGTATGAACCGTGTAGGAATTACAACCACTTTTATACATAGGCCCCAATTTTAGGGGCTCAAAAGTAATTGGACAAATGAACAATCATAAATTAAATTGTGAGTTTTAATAATTCGGTTGCCAATACTTTGCAGTTAATTACTGCCTGAAGTCTGGAACCCATAGACATCACCAGATGCTGGGTTTATTCCCTGGTGATGCTCTGCCAGGCCTTTACTGCAGCTGTCTTCAGTTCCTGCTTATTCTTGGGGCATTTTGCCTTCAGCAAGTGAAATGCATGCTCAATGCATGTTCAATTGGATTCAGGTCAGGTGATTGACTTTGCCATTGCAGAACATTCCACTTCTTTTCCTTCAAAAGTTATTGGGTTGCTTTCGCAGTATGCTTCGGGTCATTGTCTATCTGCACTGTGAAGCGCCGTCCAATGAGTTTTGAAGCATGTGGCTGAATCTGAGCAGATAATATGGTCATGAACACTTCAGAATTCATCCTGCTGCTTTTGTCAGCAGTCACATCATCAATAAATACTAGGGAACCAGTTCCATTGGCAGCTATAGACGCCCATGTCATAACACTACCTCCACCATGCTTCACAGATGAGGTGGTATGCTTCGGATCATGAGCAGTTCCTTCCCTTTTCCATACTCTTCTCTTCCCATCATTCTGGTACAAGTTGATCTTTGTCTCATCTGTCCATTAGCTTTTTTAGATGTTTTTTTGGCAAACTCTAATCTGGTCTAGCTGTTTTTGAGGCTTATCAATGGTTTACATCTTGTGGTAAACCCTCTGTATTTACTCTGGTGAAGTCTTCTCTTGATTGTTGACTTTGACAGATACGCCTACCTCCTTGAGGGTGTTTTTGATCTGGCCAATAATTTGTCTGTCATTCACCACAGTTGTTTCCCATGGTCTTCTGGGCCTTTTGGTGTTCCTGAGCTCACCAGTGCGTTCAATCTTTTTAAGAATGTACCAAATAGTTGATTTGGCCACACATAATGTTTTTGCTATCTCTCTGATGGATTTGTTTTGAATTTTAAGCCTAATGATGTCTTGCTTCACTGGCATTGACAGCTCTTTGGACTTCATATTGAGGGCTAACAGTGTCGTGACATGACTATCATTTATTTATTCATTTTTTTCAGCTTTATTTAACCAGGTAGGCCAGTTGAGAACATGTTCTCATTTACAACTGCAACCTGGCCAAGATAAAGCAAAGCAGTGCGACACAAACAACAACACAGAGTTACACATGAAATAAACAAACGTACAGTCAATAGCACAACAGGAAAAAAAGTCTATATACAGTGTGTGCAAATGGCGTGAGGAGGTAAGGCAATAAATAGGCCATAGTAGCAAAGTAATTACAATTTAGCAGATTAACACTGGAGTGATAGATGTGCAGATGATGTAGAAAGTAGAAATACTGGTGTGCAAAATAGCAAAAAGTAAATAAAAACAATATGGGGGATGAGGTAGGTAGATTGGATGGGCTATTTACAGATGGGCTGTGTACAGATGCAGCGATCGGTTAGCTGCTAAGATAGCTGATGTTTAAAGTTAGTGAGGGAGATATAAGTCTCCAACATTAGGGATTTTTGCAATTCGTTCCAGTCATTGGCAGCAGAGAACTGTAAGGAAAGGCGGCCAAAGGAGGTTTTGGCTTTGGGGATGACCAGTGAGATATACCTGCTGGAGCGTGTGCTACGGGTGGTGTTGTTACAACGTCTGCACTGCTACGCCATCTTGGAATCTAGATCTAGTTAATGTGATGACTGCTATTTATCGAATAATAATTAATCATGTAACAATTAACTCATTAGGATTTTTGGGCACCACGGGAGTTACCGTCTTAATGAGTGCCCTTCTCCCGAATTAACTCAAGAATATATAGATATCATACCAGTCACCAATTAATCATTTCCTCATATCAGTCTCATTTTGAATGTCGTTGACTTTGTAGATCTGCACAAACCCGAGTCTTACTAATTATTCTGAATCACACAAATTGATTTGATCATTTATTTACTAACAAGCTAAATGATAACATAAGATACACACACACACACACACACACACACACACACACACACACACACACACACACACACACACACACACACACACACACACACACACACACACACACGGTACAGGTTAGAAATGTAATATGATGACAACAAGTCCCTAACGTACTAATAAAATATGAGACTTGTTACACAAGATTTCGATTTAAAGAGAGAGAGCGAAAGAGCGAGAAAGAGAAGCAACACTTGGATACATTTGTAAACTACACTTAGTTTAGCCCTAATACCTTGCCCCGAAGTGCCGTTCCTTTGGGTAAGAGGTAATATAATGATGCATTTACGTGCTGAAGGTCTTCCTCGTAAAGCTCTGTTGGGCTCTCTTTGGATGACCTTGTCTTTTGTTCTCAGGTGTAAGTCTCTGATTGTCCACAAGAGGTCACAATGTCCTTAGTTTTCTGTTTACTTCCACTTATTCTGGAAGAGTGGTCTCCTGAGGATGGCTAATCAGCCATGTCGATGATCCAAGAGTGGCAATGAAAGCAGTGTAGGACACAATGATTTAAAGAGAATAACTGGATGATCCTACTTAAATTCTCCTTCTTAGATACAGTACTTAGAACAGCTACTCAACCGTAGCATAGATGCCTTTGTCTTCAACCTCGTGTTGTATTTTTGGGGTTGCGACTATCTTAGCCCATGCTGCAGCTGTGGTCCGTTTATTTTAATTCTTAACTCAAATGCTTTATACCCTCGGGTAAAAAGGGGACGTTTTTACATCAGGCTGACGCACTCTTTGGCTTCCCTTGTTACAAGGCAAGGTTTCACAATTTACTATGGTCTCGTTAGAGAACCAAAATCACAGTCTTATCATCACAAAACATTCTCTTTATCCTGGATACTTTCCACACAATGATGTACACAGTATGAAAACTCTTCAAGTTACAATGTTTTTATTATAACGTCTTCATGCAACTTTTAATGACATCACAAAATAAACATTCATTTTCCATATTGCATCTCTCATCATACCCAATATCCGGATGTTGAAATATATTATCCCAGTGTCCATGGTTTGATGTTGTAGTTTTGGGCTGCAAACTCTTCATAAGACACAGACATCCGATCACCCAAACTAAACCCCAAAAGGAATCGTCTGCTGCCTATTTTTTTTTTTACGAACGACGTGAGGTGTCATAAAACCACCACCTCCATCCCTCTCCCCCTCTGTGGGAGAGAGAGAGCTCTATAGAGTTGATCCACTGTAACCTGATCTGTTGTATCCTCACAGGAGAGTCATGACAACAGCAACAGATTCCATATGCAAATGCGACATTTGAAATCAACTCCAGACCTTTTTTTCTGCTTACTTGTAAATTAACTAATGAGAGAATAACACACACACCAGGCCATGGAACAGCTGAGCAGCTAATTGTCCATTAAAAAGGGGGGGACCACATATAAAAGTGCTGTAATTCCTACACCGTTCACCTGATTTGGATGTAAATACCTGAACTTTCAGTTCATATTATTATTTAATTGAATCTCCAATATGCTGTAGTAGACAGCTAAAACAATAATAACTTGGTCAATGTCCAATGTCCAACTATTTATAGACCTGACTGTATGCTGCTTGCAACAATATAGCTAATGTATTTATCTAAATGTTGTGTCCCATGTTAGAGCCTACAATTGGTTTTGTCTGTAATATTGCTGTCACCAAAAAAAATGCATATTTGTTGATTGTCGATTAAGTGTGAGTAAAGTGTAATAGGCTACACATGGGTTATTGTAGGGGATTTCTACACTGGCAATTGTATAGGCTCAATCTGTGTCCAGGAAACCAGCCATTGATGAGCAAGTACCCGAGACACCAGTTGTGGAGTCAATAGCAAGTGTATTTGACTGCTTGGCACATTATTTACCCAGTAAGTTATGTGAACTGATGTATATACTGTATAGTCTAAGCCTTTTCATATTATATTTTTTATTTGAGGTACTTTTTACCCCTTTTTCTCCCCAATTTCGTGATATCCAATTGGTAGTTACAGTCTTGACCCATCGCTGCAACTCCCGTACGGACTCAGGAGAGTGGAAGGTCAAGAGCCATGCTTCAGCCGAAACACGACCCTGCCAAGCAGCACTGCTTCTTGACACACTGCTCACTTAACCAGGAAGCTAGCCACACCAATGTGTCAGAGAAAACACCGTGCAACCAAAGTCGACGTGCATGCACCCAGCCCAGTCACTAGAGCGTGATGGGAAAAGGACATCCCGGCTGGCCAAACCCTCCCTGCCTTAGACCGCTGCACCACCCGGGAGGTTCCTTTTCATATTGTTTACCCAATATGTGAACTGATGTACATGTATAGTCTAATCCTTTTCTGTACAGTGAGTGTTTTGTGATTTAATCAAATTCCGTTCTTTACGTGTTTTCTGACAAAAGCAACAAAAAGGTTGAGAATTAAATAAATACACTCCATGCTTTAGTGATACTTACATGCAATCAATTACCATACAGTACGTATCTTTGTGGACTCCATTTAATCACATCTGTTACAATTCCAAGTTGCACAATCACAAATAATAATGAGGAATGTACAAGGGCACGGAGAAATGGCATACTATGGCATACTACAGAGCATATCAGAGCATAATAAGAATTTGTTCTTAACTGACTTGCCTAGTTAAATAAAGGTAAAAAAATATAAAAATATCCAATATTCTGAAAAAAAAACTACAAGTTCTCATTCTAGTAGTCTATGCACTCACTACCTGGTTATATTTTAAGAAAACCATCACAAAAATTCCAAATAAGTATTGTGGATGTTAGATATTGATATTCATTCCTTGGACCATGTTGATCATGTTCAGCTTCGTGTCAGAGAAGTGGTTTCAATAGAATACATTTCACAAAGGTGAATTCCATGTCTGCCATTGTCATGTTTCCTAGAAACAGCAGAAGTTTTCCAACTTTCTGTCAGTGCAGGGTTGCCAGGTCAAGCTAAAATTTCTAGGCCAATGACCACTCAAAATGCATCTAAAAGGCCTGAAAACTAGACTCCCAAAAAATCATTTTCCATCAGTGGATGTAGATTTAACTTGGACTGCTATGATTAAGCAATACGGCTCAAGG
This sequence comes from Oncorhynchus mykiss, assembly GCF_013265735.2. Classification (NCBI taxonomy): domain Eukaryota; kingdom Metazoa; phylum Chordata; class Actinopteri; order Salmoniformes; family Salmonidae; genus Oncorhynchus; species Oncorhynchus mykiss. The sequence continues at coordinate 36,571,450 of NC_048571.1, forward strand.
GGGTATGGTATATGGCCAATATACCACGGATAAAGGCTGTTCAGCTGGTAGCTGTGGTATATTGGCTGTATACCACAAACTCCTGTGATGCCTTATTGCTATTATATACCGGTTACCAACGTAATTAGAACAGTAAAAAGTCATGGTTTGTCATACCGGTGGTATATTGTCTGATATACCATGGCTTTCAGGACTAGAACCAGGTTTATAATTGTAAATAAATCCTCTTTGTGCATTTGCATAACTATAGATACATCCGAAAGGAGAGTATGAGTGATAAAAGTTAGAGAGAGGATTTTGAAATCTCTGAGCAAGAAACCTTAGGCTATTTTCTGGCAATTGTGCTGTTGTTATGTGCCAGATGTTAAGATAGGCATAGGTTACAGACTAAAATCTGGGTTTATGATGAATTAGAATGTTCCATAGTTTGCTTGGATACACAGTACACAGATCATCTGTACAGAATGGCGCCGGAGAGGATGGTTGCCGTTTTATAGGCTCTTAACCAACTGTGCTATTTATTTTATTTTTTTGCATTGTTTGTAACATATTTTGTACATAATGTTGCTGCTACCATCTCTTTAATTATTTGTTACTTTAATTTCTTACTTTTTAAAGGTATTATTTTAAAGGTGTTGGTTAAGAGCTTGTAAGTAAGCATTTCACTGTGCGCATGTGACAAACACAATTGATTGGATTTTAACTCTGGGTCTTCCTTGTGGCGGTCCTCATGAGAGCCAGTTTCATCATAGCACTTGATTGTTTTTGTGACTGCACTTGAAGAAACTTGAAATGTTCCATATTGACTGACCTTCATGTCTTAAAGTAATGATGGACTGTCATTTCTCTTTGCTTATTTGAGCTGTTCTTGCCATAATATGGACTTGGTATTTTACCAAATAGGGCTATCTTCTGTATACCAACCCTACCTTGTCACAACACAACTGATTTGCTCAAACGCATTAAGATGGAAAGAAATTTCACAAATTAACGTTTAACAAGTGTGCAAAGCTGTCATCAAGGCAAACGGTGGCTACTTTGAAGAATCTCAAATGTAAAATAGATTTTGATATATTTAACACTTTTTTGGTTACTAAATTATTTCATATGTGTTATTTTAGTTTTGATGTCTTCACTATTATTCTACAATGTACAAAATAGTAAAAATAAAGAAAAACCCTAAAATAAGTAGGTGTGTCTACACTTATGACTGGTACTGCATGTCTAACCCTACTGCAGGCAATGATTTTAATGTAAAAAAAATAAATAAATACAACTTTCATAAGATTATGGCTCCAGTAGCATCGGCCTAACTCAGATTTCAGTCTTGTTTCAGGATCATCAAAATATTGCTGTTTTTAAAGGGATTTATTATAATAAAAATCTATTTAACTTAGTTGTGAGGAACGTAAAGGAATTGAAGGGATAAATAATAGATAACCTGTTTGCACTGACTGCTCAGCCTTGGCACACACTAGCAGGAGAGCCTGTGGTCTGGTGTCTGTCTGTCCAGCCTGGTCTCATAGACTAGACATAGCATAGTAAACGTAAATCATTAAAATGTGTGTGCTATGTTACATTTCGTATACTTAGACAAGACAGATGGTTACTTGTTTTGGGTGGATGGGTGGGCCTATAACTTTAAGTCTAGCAACCCGAATGTTCCAGAGTTCAAATCTCATCACGGACACTTTTAGCATTTTAGCAAAGTAGTAACTTTTCAACTACTTACTACTCTGTAGCTACTTTGCAACTACTTAGCATGCTAGCTAACACTTCCCCTGACCCTAACCATTTTAACTAACCCTTCCCCTAACCTTAACCCCTAATACTAACCCCTAGCCTAAGCTAACACTAGCCAGCTGGCCACCTAGCTAGAATTCGTAATATTTCAAACATTTGGCTAATACGTACCATACTTTCTAAATTCGTAACATATAATACCAATACTAATTTGTAACGTATACGAAATGGGTGATGGATATCCACAAATTAATGCATATCAAACGAAACATAACATATCATAATAAACAGAGTGTCTCTGATTTACATCCACAATAATACAAAATGCACGGAGACCTGGTTGGGCCAACTATCTGTATGTCTCTCCAACTTCGAGGGTCATGTCTAGATGGGATACAGCTTTTGTCAAATTGACCTCAAAATTAAACCATTTTCCCCCCATTTAGCTAACCCTTTCGCTAACCTAATTATCCTAACCTGCAGCGTAGATTCTCCTGAACCTGCTACGAAAATATCAGGGCGCATATTATCACCAGCAGGTATAAAGAGGGCCACCGTCAGCTCTTCGTCTTTAGACTAGCTATTCTACAGTGTGTATGTGTCGGCTTCTTTTACTGCCGGGAGGATGTGTCGCAATGTTAATTTATTTCACTTGAAGCCACACTTCCTTTTTTACCTTCTCTGTATTTGCGCCTAAAGAGACAGTTGAACGAGACAGGCGCGAACATGTAGCCTAGGCGATGTGTTGATAGTCTCAACATTTGTACTTGATAAACAGTTTAAGTAGATTGTCATCAGAAAAACTGAAGAAAACCTGGATGATGTAACGTTAAGCAGTGCTATTCTGATAATAAGATACACGAGTCGAGACTGGTGAGCGCAGTGGGAGAAACCAGAATTGAAACCTGCCAGTGAAGGTAGGCTTGAAATGAAGATTTGCTTGTCTCTACATTAGTTATTGAAATATAATACTGTAGGCCTACTTTGGTATCAGCATCTGCATGCGTTTGGATTTTCAGCCATGTTTTCTAAATACGTCCTTGTTTTTTGCTTGAGCAGTGAAATAAAGTTGTATCAAATTTGACATGAGTAATTATGTGCACTGAAAGCTTTCTACAAATATTGGCAGTTGTTAAGCTTTATAATACAATAACTTTATTTTTCTAAGAGGGAACTTCTAATGTGATTGTCATGTAGGCTATTATTTTTCAGCACAACATTAACATAATTGCAATTATTTTGTGAGTTTGTGACTTATGATGATTATCTACTTATGGATTTATTTGAGTGAGTGTGTGGTGTCAATTCTTTTAAAATTGCAGCTGTTCATTTCAATAATGTAATAATTTGCTATTCCAACCAGCTGTACTAGATTATATATCAGGGGGTTAAATGTTCCTGCATGAAATGCCCTGTAGGCTACTGTAGTTTCACTGAAACTATCATTTGGATGGTCCTGGTTTGGAAGTATTGTGTCAATATAAACCTACTGATACAGTACTTACTTCATGATTTGGGTTCTCCCAGTTGATAATTATTGAAGTAGCCTATTCAATGAATAGGTGAGCTGTTGAGTGAATAGGTGAGCGGTCTGATGGAGAGCCCGTCTTCTACGACCAGGCGTCAGGCCTGGGTCCAGACAAGTCGACAGTGGCTAACCCTGGAAGAACTAGATCCACAGGTACCAGGACCATACATCCACCCCTCTGCCCACCCATCTACCCTACAACGACCAGGATATACCCATCCTTCTGCCCCACATGGACCACCATACACCCATCCCTCTGATCAACACCAGTCTGCATCAGAGGATGACGTCTTCTCAGATGGTCAGTTCTCATTTTGGTAGCTTGATTAAGAATTTATATTTGAGTGACATTGATTTATTACTGTAAGATATCTGTGTGATAAAGAAAATAACATGCAGGGGGTTAAAACTCTGCTTAGTCTGGTATATTTATAACTCATATGTGGGCGGTTGGCCACTTCATGATGCATCACACATCTTTGCGACAAAGCACAGAAAAAAAGAGTGTAAGAAGTTTTAATTTTCTGAATGCTGAATGCTCACCCAGACTGTTCTATGTCCACTGTTTCCACAGGATGCTCTGCAGGAAAGATTGAGAGCTGGCTTCTGGGCTGTGGGTGAGTGAGTGAGCATGCCGTGCAAGGTTTGACTTTGAAATGACATTTACAAGAAAGACTCTTAATAGGATGATGTGTCAGCCAGTGGCAACTGGTAAGTTAAACAATAAAAATAAATTGTCTAGGTAAACCACCCACAGTTTGGGGAAATGTTACAGATGTGAATTCTGTTTAGAATATGGATACAGGTCAATGGCATTGCCCAAAGTGGATTCTTGTTCCAAAACACCTTGGTTCTAGAACTAGTTTGGCTCTGTTTATACTAGAGGACATTCTATTTGAATGCTTTTGGTGTTTATAGTCCCAAGTTTGCATCATAGGAAATGGTACAAAAGTACTGTTTGTTCTGTTGATTATTGTAGTTATGTGTTGACCAGAAAATTGTAGTCACAGAAAAGCAATTGTTCCATCACTGGATGCAAACTTCACTATTGTGCAATTACACATGTGTTACTAATGATCATGGCTAACTTGGCTGATCAAGTTGAGTCTGAAAATGTGGCTAAACTGGTGTGTGAACTTGGATGTTCAGGCTATTTTGTGGGTTTTATAGAATCTGATTTAAAATAATGTCAGATAAGAAATGTTGGGGCGTTCTTAAAACATCTGTGGTTAACGTGACTTGACAATCTGACTGCTAATCACTCAGCCTGAGAGCATCTCCTATGTAGGAAGTGAACCAACTTTTAAAAGCTGTAGCTTTACTGAACAGACTGGGAGGATAGCTAGCTAGAGATCATGCCTATAGGTTGATCCAGAGCTGTATAGTATACTGTGGTCTGCGAAATTGACACCCTTGATAAAGATTAGCAAAAATGACTGTATAAAATAGATATATAGGATGGCAGGTAGCCTAGCGGTGAGAGCATCGGGCCAGTAACGGAAAGGTCACGAGCCGACAAAGTGAACTTCTGTCTTAATAATCTGTAAAAGAAATGGGGCACTTAACCCTAATTGCTTCAGGGTCACCGTTGATTATGGCAGACCCTGGCTGTGACCCCACTCTCCAAGAGTATCTCAGGAAGAGTTGGGATATGTGTATTAATACACACATGTACTTGTGTGAAATAGGACACACCAAATTATTATTTTATATAGTATGCTCAAAAAAGTGAGATATTATTTTATACTAATACAATTGCTCAGAGACAGAGATTTTGTTGAACAAGTAATACATTTTTTAAAAAAAATTAACGTAGGGGTCAAAATGATTGACCTTGCGAAGATAGGACAAATCAACGGTGAACGATGACCCTGAGCCTTTTTCAAAACATTTATTTTTAGTTTTAGTTTTTATGAGTTGGAGAACACATTTGGAGTAATCTTAGACCATTCTGTCACGACTTCCGCCGAAATTGGTCCCTCTCCTTGTTCGGGCGGTGTTCGGTGGTTGACGTCACCGACCTTCTAGCCATCACTGATCCCATTTTTTTTTTCATTGGTTTTGTCTTGTCTTCCATCACACCTGGTTCCAATCCCATCAATTACATGTTGTGTATTTAACCCTCTGTTCCCCCTCATGTCCTTGTCAGTGATTGTTTATTGTAAGTGTATGTGTACGTCTGTACTGATGTGCATCGAGTTATGTTACCCATTGATTTGAATTATTATGTTTTCCTGTGAGGTTTTTTGTCAATAAACTGCGTAGTTGGAAACACAGTTATTTCTCTCCTGCGTCTGACTTCTCTGCCGCCAGTTCACACCCTTACACATTCCTCCATACAGAATCCTAAAATGTTTTTTTGGTGTACGTTATATATTTTTACTAGGCTGGAGACAGGCTCAGAGAACTCTAGCAATCATCTGACTGTTGGTAAGTCTGACAATAAAGCCACCGTCACTGCAATCTACCGACTGGTCGGCATAAAACACTGATTATAGTCTCTCTGCTTCTATTTTATAATTTATTCTCCTCTTCCAGAGTCTCTGCTGAAAGCGAACAGTTTTGAAGATGACCTGAGTCTGGGTGCCGAGGGTGAGGATAAAAGAGAACATAAACCCAATGACACGCATACCATAGTAAATAATCAAAGCAGGAAATAGCTTTGTAGGAAAAGTAGGAGAGCATCATGGATGTTTTGGAAAAAGGTTATTTTAATCTTGTGTGTGACCGCCTTCCTCTTTGTTTTTGCTATTCCTATTCAAACTAATTTTCCATTCATTTAATATGTTTAAAGAACATAGGTCTTTTATCCAATATTATACCTGTTTGAATAATGGACACTTTCATTTTTTAAATGTTCCATTTAAATTCAGAGTAGAAGTCTGTACATGTTGGTGACATACCCTGCCTGTCCTCATGTCTAAGGACTGCTTCTCCACTGATAGTACACCAGGAACATGTACTCATTGTAGCATCAAACCTTAAGCCTTCACCTCTTCCATGAGTGACTGACATCCTGGTGCATGTGATTTAGCTGCTGACTGACGGAAACTCTTTAAGATTGGCCCAATATACAAAGCAATAATAATAGCATGTTTGCAAAGAGAGGAGCCAACACTCACTGGAGCCTCACAACACAAAGGGCCAAATGTCACAGAGATCTGGGAGGAAGACGCGCACACACAAGCATGAATGCAAATGCGCACGCTCGCACACATACACAAACACACACACACAGTGTTCTGTTTTCACTCACTTTAATGTTTTACAGCTACAGCATTAAATGTCGAAGGAGTCTCAGAACTGAGGTAAGATAAATGGAATATGAAGAATGTGTGATTTCATTACAGAAATTATGCACCAAATTCCTTCCTATTCAGAGGGAGGTTTAGATTTGTCAAGTTTGGTTGACATGATTTGAGCTTGACCTGCTTTTATCTTCCCACTGTTGTGCCTGCTGACTGGTGCCTGTGTAGGGTGCTGCTTCCGCCACCCAAACATCTTCACAGATGTGGAGTCACCACCAGGTCAGTTAGAGCAACCCACAAACTATGACATATGGCAAGCTATATTTAATATTCTAGAGTTTATTTTGACTATCCCTCTTTATGCATTTTAACAGCTACTAGTACATTAAATACGATTACATTAACATATGATATCTGTTGAATACAGGCATGCTTCAACCGTTATTACATTGTTACTATAATAACTTTGTTTGTTTTTTAAGTTGTTTCATTGCTTATTTTTCACCTGTCGCATGTTGATCTCATGTCTTTGTTCCTGCAGTACTCCCCGTCAGAGGCTGGCTCTGCCCTTACTCCACCTCGGTTACAGTATTGCCTCCAGTGGCTTCTCCAACAGCACCAGTAAGGCATCAAGGTGTGTTAGGACCAACCACTATCAACCTTATGTTACAGTCTTAACAGTCATATAGTATATACAATCTGTCAGGACATCTCTATCTCCCTCTATCTCTCCATCCCCACCACTCACATACACACACACCCCAGTGTGTCTGAGGTGCTGCAACTGTGTGCAGAGGATGCAGAGGAGACTCTGTACGAGTTGGGGTTCGGATGTGACGAGCCTGATGTTACAGACCGCATCCCCACCCGTTTCCTCAACTTCCCTTCCCAGCTTCACGGTATCAACTTCCTCCTCTTCCTCCAGTCCCAACTGTACCGCCTCCGACAGGAGGACCCAGGACTCTCTCTGGCCAGTAAGACACAAACGCATGCAGGCAGACAGACACACACACACAAACTCACGCACCCACACACACCACCATTGTGTCCGAATCCCACACATTACTGTGGTAATGATCATCATTGTCATAAACACCCACCCACAACACAACCAGGTCTGTACATGAGTCAACTTTCATTTGCATAATAACTTTAGTTATGCAGCACTTTTTATGCAGTTCAAATGGTTTAAAGAGCTTAATCTCTAAATAGACAGTGTCTATATGATTCGGTCTACATTTACATAGCACTGTCAGTATAGTATGTTTCTCCACCAATCATCGTAACATACAATAAATACATTATACGCAGTTTTTTGCTATGAACAAAAACCATTAATGCATCTCTCATTGTCCTGTGTTAGGCAGCCAGAACATTCAAAACAAATGGTTGTTTTCTCTTTCAATTGTCCTGATGAACGCACCTCCCCCCTGCAGGTCGTTTCAGGCAGGTAGAGGTGCTAATAGCCATGGCCAATGCCTTCTACTCCCTCTACTCCCATGTGTCCCGCATGCCCCTTCAGAAGCTCTCCCCTCCCGAGTTCAGCATCTCCCCCACCGCCGACAAGCAGACTGGACGGCGCTTCATGGGAAGCGTTTGCAGCGAACCGAGGTCTCCAGTGGAGCGATTTAAGGACACGGTTTCTAAGATGTGCCTGTATACTAGTTCTGGTGGTTCCACCCAGCTAGGCTCGGACTCTGCCTGCCACGGTCCGGGATTTTCTTCCGGACCTGGGTCTGGGTTGTCCCCCAAGAAGAGAAGCAGCCTGCCTGACTTGGTGGGACTGGTCCTGGAGAATGCCAAGGCAGAGGCTGTATCCAGAGGCATGGAGGAGAAGAATCAGGATACAGGGGACAGTAATGGGATGAGTGCTGCTGTGGACACGAGTACTATGGTGAAGAATAGAGAGACAGAGACACAAGGACACATAGACACAGTCAGTGACAAGGAGATGGAGCAGGGTTTGTTATCAGATGTACAGGACACAGGGCATAGTAGTTTAATTAGTTCTGTGGAGCCACATCTGGTCAAGGACAGAGCGACAGAGACACAGGGATATAGAGACACAGTCAGAGGCAAGGGGTTGGACCAGGGATCGTCATCAGATGGGGATGGGGCTGATTTAGAGAGAGAGAGAGACACCGATGTAACTCCAAATCTTCGAGCATCATCACTTTCAGAATCAGGTCAGCGAGAACCCAGTAGTAGAATGAAGCTGGACTTTTGCCTTACTACTCCAAGTTCTACTTGTGAGGTTGGAGAAACTCACAACACAATTCATCCCACAGACTGGGCAGCGGTGGTGGCACCGGTTGCCAAGGTTACCCATGACGTCATATGTCCTCAGGTCGTTGAGAGTGTGCACCAGGCACTCTACAGCAGTCAACTACAACAGTGGAATAATAACACACAGATGGCGACCATTTTGTCGTCTGTTGTGTCCTGTGAGAATGTCAGATCTGACCGGTCCTTCACCACATCAGACGCACTACACAAATCCAGAGAGGAGAAGGATTTAACTACCAATAACTCAGCCAAGAGTTTAGAGGTCGCCATAACTCCCATTCCAAAGGCTGAGTCTGAGGGTGACTCTCCTTTGCTAGAAACTGGGACACTGGTGGAGTCAACGTTCGTGCCCATAAAGCTCCCTAGTGGAAAGAGGTCCCCTTGTCTAATCACTGTAACTGATGTGGCTTGTAGTTTTAGTTCTGCATACACACCGGAGATGGTTCTCACTCCCAGTGGTGGTACCACTAAGGTGCCTTCAGCAGCCCAGTATTATCCAGGTGTATGGGCGAACAAGCGGTGCCTGAGTCCTCTGAAACCGCCACCAATCCGGGTCCAAGGGGAGGCATCCCACAGTCTTCAACAGGCCAACTCCTTTGAGCTAGAGGAGGTAAAATTACTGAATTTTTGGGATTTAACCTATATGGCACAATCTACTCCAGTCTGACTTCCTAGGGCTTATTGACACATCTAGGTGGCGTAGTCAACTACCTATCCACCCATGGCTGCCTGACATATACTTGGAGCCAGGAGTTTTCCTGACCACCTGTTTTCCAATTTTGTTTAACAACAGGTACATAGTGCAGGGGAGGAAGACTTTGGACAGCAAGAAACCATAAGGTCAACATCTTTGTCACTGTCTACTGTCAATCAAAACACAGGTGAGTTCATAGTCTTGATTGATACATCATGGTCATATTCAGCTGAACCGAGTGATATTAACAGTGTACATCTGCTTACTACCAAAGTAGTTGTTTAGTGAAAGGTGACTGACTACCGCAATTCGGAGCAGCCAATGTGCTGAATGTGACGTCAGTTTAATTTCACAGGAACACACAACCGTTTCAATTTACAGTTTGAAAGTCAATGTCGTTGATACTGTTCCTCAAATGGGCAGTGCTGTTGTCACGTTAGCTGTGAATGAGTTGCTGCATTTGTGCATGCATGTATGTGTGTGTGTGAAGAAAGGGGTGCGTTCACCACTTGTTCTCACACCTTCTCGTAATAAGAATTTCTCACATTCTTGTTCTTTAAGATTGTCAGCTAACTGGAAATGTTGAGTAAAGTATGGGCTGATTTCTGGCCAACCCTGCATGTTTTATTCTGGGAAGTACTGTAATGCAGGCCTGACGTGTTAAATCCATGAATAGAATATAACTGTGTATCCATCTGTGTGTGTATGTTGTAGGCCTGGTGGTGGTTCAAGGGTTAAGTGACATGAGTATGACTGTGTAACTAAATCTGCGTTCGACCTGACTGTGTGATTATCTGCCTGTACAGTATGCAGGCCTGGGAGTTCGAGGGTTACGCTAAGTGTGGTTGTGTTTCTCTCTGTGTAGCTGACAGTGTCAGTGTATTTGTCTCTGTGTAGGTCTGGTGGTTCGAGGGGACAGCATGCAGTCAGACAGTAGTGGCTATGCTGATGAAGACGTCATCTCTTCAGTCTACTCCACTGACAGAGACAAGAGCTGACAGACTGATAAGGGTTGAGTTCCTGCCTGACTCGATGCGCAGGCATTGCATTGCATCAACCAATGGTCGCGTGCCATGTCATCGACTGTGCAGTTGGGCATCAGATTGCTATATCATACGATGTGGTTAGGTGGTATGTTAAATACCTATCAAGGCATGGTAGTCAGGCAGGAACTTGACCAAGGCCCTCTGGGAACTAGACTCAGGGAACTCTGAGTATTATTTGTATGAGTCACGCAGAAACATGTTCATCCAACAGATACTGATTGTTTGATTATGAGGTATGAGGTCTGTTCATGTTAGTGTTAATGACATTATGAATCAGGTGGCATCAGTCGGTGCATTCTGAATGCTGCCACTCCTATGCAACACCAGTCCTTTGACTGAGTGCAGACAGAGTAATCTGATGGAAAGGATTGCCCTGGAGGTATAGTCCACACATACTGTTTAATTGTGAAGAGATTGTCCTATCTCCATGTATAGTGTTACTGTTGATGACAATCATTAAATCGATGTTGTCACACCCTGATCTGTTTCACCTGTCTTTGTGCTTGTCTTAACCACCCTCCAGGTGTCGCCCATCTTCCTCATTATCCCCAGTGTATTTATACCTGTGTTTTGTCTGTATCCAGTTTGTTTTGTTTTGTCAAGCCTACCAGCGTGTTTTCCCATCTGTCTCTAGTTCCTGTTTTCTAGCTTTCCCGGTTTTTGACCATTCTGCCTGCCTCGACCCAGCCTGTCGTTCTGTACCTTGTCACACCACCCTGGATTACTGACCTCTGCCTGCCCTGAGCCTGCCTGCCGTTCTGTACCTTTTGGACTTTTCTCTGGACTAATGACCTCTGCCTGCCCCTTGACCTGTCGTTTGCCTGCCTCTTTGTTATTGTAATAAATGTTTGTTACTTCGAAACTGTCTTCGTCTAGGTCTTCTCCTGAGCCTTGACAGATGTACTGTACATAAGATACTACTGCTGTGCCTTTGTGAAAGTTGGTATTTATTTATTGGATGTTAATAAAGATAATTTAAACACATTTAAGATTATCATTATATGAATGTTAAGTTACTTCAATTAACATCAACCTGCACTGAAATAGCACAAATATTTAATTAAAACAGGAGCAAATCAAACAGTTTATAGCCGCCATAGGGACATGATAATAGGCAACATTTCGGTTCCAATTATACTTTGTATTTGGGCAACACATTCCACAACATCACACACATTGGGCTATGTCAATTTCAGCTAAACTTCTCTCTGCTAATCATATCATAATCATCATCAGGAGATGTAGCCTTACTCTGTAGCAGCAATCCCTTATAGGTAGATAGCCTACTATGGCCAGTTTACTTTAGATACACTTACTACCAAAATTATCCTTACTTTACCACCTATACAAAAACATGGTTTGACTATCTGTATCTGAACTCTTGGGAGTAAACATGGGAGAATATTGAGTTCAGGTTACACAATTAGCATGTAACGGAAGATGAAGAAAAGATTAGTCAGCAACAGGGTTGGGGTCAACTCAATTTAAATGGAGGAATTCAGGAAGTGATAATGTAGTTCCATCTCAATTTGATGCTCTATTTCAGACATTATGAACACACCCACAGTTGAGGTATGTAATATTATCAATTCAAAATTGCCAAAGTTAATTAAGGACCATGGACATGGTTTTATGAGAGTAACCAGCTACTCAAACACATAAGATAACATTGCTTCAACAGCTATTAAAACTTGCGACGCCCTAAAATTACAAATTTAAATCACAGTAGCAATCTTGTCACACAATTTAAAACTGGGTTTTGTGAGGTCTGAAAATGAACAAATTCAATGGTAAAGTACCCAATGTTTAAAGTGTATTTCCAATAATCATAAAATAACATTTTGCACTTCAGATGTTAAACAATTCAAATGTAAAACGTAGACCATAGTTATCAGATTACTTTTCTAAAGGCCTTAATACATAGTTCCATATAATCCAACTAAGGCATGTAAGACAGAGTCTTGTAGATAAAAATACATAGGTCTCCAATTTAAGAATTCCTATTTAAAATGTCCACTTTAAAAGTGCACCAAATTATACTTTACTCGGACCAAGCACTCTTGTGATAATGGGGAAGAAATGTTTTTGGTCGACGACAAAGTACTTCGTAATGAAAAGGCAACCAAGGTCATTTTTCAATCAATGAGAACCATTTTAGGTGTGAAAAAGGGTTATTGAGGCTACAGTAAAATGTTTTTCTCTTCTTTTAAATGGTCTTCTGCCCTTTCCCTGCAGAGTCTATGTGTAACGGCTTTCTTGTGGTGAAGGAGAGGCGGACCAAAATGCAGCGTGGTGGTTATTCATGTTTAATTTATAAAGACACTATACATGAAATAAACTAACAAAACAATAAACGTGCGAAAACCTAAACAGCCCTATCTGGTGCAAACACAGAGACAGGAACAATCACCCTAGAAACATAGAAATACCCAAAACATAGAAAAACAAACATAGACTGCCCACCCCAACTCACGTCCTGACCATACTAAATAATGACAAAACAAAGGAAATAAAGGTCAGAACGTGACAGTACCCCCCCCCCCCCCCCCCCTGCAAAGGTGCGGACTCCGGCGGCAAAACCTTAACCTATAGGGGAGGGTCTGGGTGGGCGTCTGGCGCGGGACGCTCTTCCCCATTGTCTTAGTCCGCCTTATTGTCTGCTTCCGTGGCCTCCTAACCACGGCGACCCTCTAAATGACCCCACTGGACTGAGGGGCAGCTCGGGACAGAGGGGTGGCGCCTCTGGGCTGAGGGGCTCTGGCGCACCTGTGGATGTATTTCATAGCCTACCTTCAAACTCAGTGCCTCTTTGTTTGACATCATGGGAAAATCCAAAGAAATCAGCAAAGACCTGAGAATTTTTATTTTAGACCTTGCAAACCGTAGTCTATTTTTTTGTGTGGTTTTGGAGCAGTGGCTTCTTCCTTGCTGAGCGGCCTTTCAGGTTATGTCGGTATAGGACTCGTTTTACTGTGGAAATAGATACTTTTGTACCCGTTTCTTCTAGCATCTTCACAAGGTCCTTTGCTGTTGTTCTGGATTGATTTGCACTTTTCGCACCAAAGTACGTTCATCTCTAGGAGACAGAACGTGTCTCCTTCCTGAGCAGTATGAAGGCTACATGGTCCCATGGTGTTTGTACTTGCGTACTATTGTTTGTACAGATGAACGTGGTACCTTCAGGCGTTTGGAAATTGCTCCCAAGGATGAACCAGACTTGTGGAGGTCTAAAATAAAAATTCTCAGGTCTTTGCTGATTTCTTTGGATTTTCCATTGATGTCAAACAAAGAGGCACTGAGTTTGAAGGTAGGCTTTGAAATACATCCACAGGTACACCTCCAATTGACAGATGACGACAATTAGCCTATCAGAAGCTTCGAAAGCCATGACATAACTTTCTGGAATTTCCTAGCTGTTTAAAGGCACAGTCAACATAGTGTATGTGAACCTCTGACCCACTGGAATTGTGATACAGTGAATTATAAGTGAAATAATCTGTCTGTAAACAATTGTTGTAAAAATGACTTGTGTCATGCACAAAGTAGATGTCCGAACCGACTTGCCAACACTATAGTTTGTTAACAAAATTTGTGGAGAGGTTAAAAAACGAATGACTCCAGCCTGTATGCAAACTTCCGACTTCAACTGTAAGACCTTTTACTCAGTACTTTGTTGAAGCACCTTTGGCAGCGATTACAGCCTCGAGTCTTCTTGGGTATGACGCTACAAGTTTGGCACACCTGAATTTGGGGAGTTTCTCCCATTCTTCTCTGTAGATCCTCTCAAGCTCTGTCAGATTGGATAGGGAGAGTTGCTGTACAGCTATTTTCAGGTCTCTCCAGACATGTTTGATTGGGTTCAAGTCCGGGCTTTGGCTGGGCCACTTAAGGACATTGAGACTTGTCCCAAAGCCACTCCTGTGTTGTCTTGGCTGTGTGCTTAGGGTCGTTATCCTGTTGGAAGATGAACCTTCACCCCAGTCTGAGGTCCTGATTGCTCAGGAGCAGGTTTTCATCAAGGAACTCTCTCTACTTTGCTTTTAATCTTTGCCTCGATCCTGACTAGTCTCCCAGTCCCTACCACTGAAAAACATCCCCACAGCATGATGCTGCCACCACCATGCTTCACTGTAGGGATGGTTCAAGTTTCCGCAAGTTCAACCTTGGTTTGATCAGACCAGAGAATCTTGTTTCTCATGGTCTGAGAGTCTTTAGGTGCCTTTTGGAAAACTCCAAGGGGGATGTCATGTGCCTTTTACTGAGGAGTGGTTTCCGTCTGGCCATTCTACCATAAAGGCCTGATTGATGAAGTGCTGCAGAGATGGTTGTCCTTCTGGAAGGTTCTCCCATCTCCACAGAAGAACTCAAGAGCTCTGTCACCTCCCTGACTAAGGCACTTCTCCCCCGATTGCTCAGTTTGTTCGGGGGGCCAGCTTTAGGAATAGTCTTGGTGGTTTCAAACATGTTCCATTTAAGAATGGAGGCCACTGTTCTTGGGGACCTTCATTGCTGCAGAAATGTTTTGGTACCCTTCCCCAGATCTGTGCCTCAACACAGTCCTGTCTCGGCGCTCTATGGACAATTCATTCGATCTCATGGCTTGGTTTTTTCTCCGACATGCACTGTCAACTGTGGGACCTTTTGTATAGACAGTTGTGTGCCTTTCCAAATGATATCCAATCAATTGAATTTACTACAGGTTGACTCCAATCAAGTTGTAGAAACATCTCAAGGAGGATCAATGGATACAGGATGCACAAGAGCTCAATTTTGTTGCGTAGCAAAGGGTCTGAATACTTATGTAAATAAGGTATTTATAATTTTCTACTTACATCTACTTACTTAAACAACAACACGGGTAAAACAAAAAAAAGTACAGATAAGAATATGAGATAAAAGTTAACAAGTAATTAAAGAGCAGCAGTGAAATAACAATAGCGAGACTACATACAGGGGGGTACCGATACAGAGTCAATGTGCTGGGTCACCGGTTATTTGAGGTAATAGGTACATGTAGGTAGAGTTATTAAAGTGACTTTGCATAGACGACAACAGAGAGTAGCTTTGGTGTAAAGAGGGGGTGAGAAGGGGTGAGGGGCACTGCACTCTGGGTAGCCATATGACTAGATGTTCTGGAGTCTCCTTGCTTGGGGGTAGAAGCTGTTTAGAAGCCTCTTGGACCTAGACGTGGTGCTCCGGTACAGCTTGCCGTGTGGTAGCAGAGAGAACAGTCTATGACTAGTGTGGCTGGAGTCTTTGACAATTTTTAGGTCCTTCCTTTGACACCGCCTGGTATAGAGGTCCTGGATGGCAGGAAGCTTGGCCCCAGTGATGTACTGGGCCGTTCGCACTACCCTCTGTAGTGCCTTGCGGTCGGAGGCCGAGCAGTTGCCATACCAGGCAGTGATGCAATACATTTAAAAAAAAAAAAAAAAATGGAATGACAACTTTGAAGTCTAGTTGAACATGCTCTCGATGGTGCAGCTGCAGAACCTTTTGAGGATCTGAGGACCCATGCCAAATCTTTTCAGTCTCCTGAATAGGTTTTGTCGTGCCCTCTTCACGACTTTCTTGGTGTGCTTGGACCATGTTAGTTATATATATTTTTTTATATTTTATATATATATATATTTAAAAAAATGTATATATTTTTTAATTGTATTTTGACTATTTTTATGATTTTTGTATAAATTATTATTATTATTTTTTTTTTAAATAACCTAACTCCCTCTTTGAAGGACAAATATCAACAACAACAAAAATCTACATATACATACATCTTGTTGTGCTTGGACCATGTTAGTTTGTTGGTGATGTGGACACCAAGGAACTTGAAGCTCTCATCCTGCTCCACTGCAGCCCCGTCGATGAGAATGTGGGCATGCTCGGTCCTCTTTTTCCTTTAGTCCACAATCATCTCCTTTGTCTTGATCATGTTGAGGGACAGGTTGTTGTCCTGGCACCACACAGCCAGGTCTCCGATCTCCTCCCTATAGGCTATCTCGTCCTATTCGGTGATCAGGCCTACCACTGTTTAATGTTGGTGTTGGAGTCGTGCCTGGCCGTGCAGTCATGAGTGAACAGGGAGTACAGGAGGGGGCTGAATATCAATTCTGTTATAGTCTCAGACATTATTTTAACAGTTTTAGAAAATTCAAAGTGTTTTCTATCCAATGCTACCGATTATATGCACATCCTGGTTTCTGGGCCTGAGTAACAGGCAGTTTACTCTGGGCACGTCAGTCAGGCGTAAATTCAGGAAACTAGACCCTGTCTCAGAAAGGTTAAAACTTCTTCAGGATTGGTGGGTCCCCTGCGGGACGTTGAGTTAATGTAGGTAGTAAGTAACAAGAACATTTCCTAGGACATAGACATATCTGATATTGGCAGAAAGCTTAAATTCTTGTTCATTTAACTGCACTGTCAAATTTACAGTAGCTATTACAGTAAAATAATACCATGCTATTGTTTGAGGAAAGTGCAGTTTTGAACATGAAAAGTTATTAATAAACCAATTAGGTACATATTCTCCTACATTCCTTTCACATTTCCACAAACTTCAAAGTGTTTCCTTTCAAATGGTATCAATATGCATATCCTTGCTTCCGGTCTGAGTTATAGGCAGTTAGATTTGGGTATGTCATTTTAGGCGAAAATTTAAAAAAAAGGGTCCAATCCTCTAGAGGTTTTTAAGTAGTCATTTTTCCTAAAAGGTTAAGTTGTTTTATTTGTATTTCTCAGTTTCCAACAAAGATCAGGTGACAGGATAGATCAGCATGAGGGTGACTTGTTACAGGTCAATGAGGAAATCTGAGAAGTTACACAGTTTGAGAGTAGGATGAATATAGCAAGCACAAAGTTTTACTGTTTGGGTTGTTACAAACAAGTTCCTGGGAATTAATAAGTGCCTAAAAATAATGGCGAGTATTCTGTCCTGGAATTACGTTCCCATGCAAAACCATACAGATAGCTAACATCTAAGTCTTCAATAAAACTCCCAAGGCGTGACTTGTCTTGAATGAATATATTGAAAACGTTTATGTTGTGAAACTGCAAAATACAGAAAAGAATATACTTTAGTATTCAATTCACATCGACATACTGTAGCTGTACATTATACATTTCAAGTTAAAGTTGCATAAATACAAAGCACATGCCAAGGTATCTGGCATGTGTTACGGAGTCTAGTTGATAGGTATTCGACTAGCCGGACTGTTCCCCGGACTCCATGTGTAGGGATTTGTACAATGCTTGAACAAGGCTATTGAATTTGACATTGGTGTCTGCCTTTATTCCTTTATCCAACCTATCATACTGAAACATGGTATCAGAAGTGGCTCGGAAAACACACAATTGTTATTTTTGTAGCTAAGTACAGTATAGGCGCAGTTACGTTCCATATGCGAACACATGCCGTTTCCTACTCACAACACTGATCAACTAGCTGGCTAGCTAGCATCACTACCTACCTCGATGACTGAAGGCAAAGAAATCTCCTATTCTATCGCTATGGCAGCGAACATTCCGTCACCAAATCCCATGGTTCTCACAGGGGACTGGAATACTAATTGGGACAACTTCAGGGATGAAATCAAGGACTATGCGCTGGCGACCGGTCTACATGAGAAACCCAACGAGGTACAAGCTGCAACTCTGAGAAGTTTAATGGGCAGCAAATGCAGGCATATCTGCCGGCACAATCTCACCCTCACAGCACGACAACAGTGTGATGCAAAGGCTATATTGGATGCGTTGGAGAATTACTTCAAACCCGCCAGAAAAGTAATTTACGAGCGGTTCGTTTTCGGAAGCTGCAAACAGGAAGAGGGTGAGTCAGTACACAACTTTGTAACCCGTTTGAGAGAGAAATCCACCACTTGTGAATACGGGGGGTTGAAAGATGAATTTATTCGTTACAAAATAGTACTGGGAATTGCAAATGAGGGTACCTGCCGGCGTCTACTAAGAGAGAGAGGCTTAACATTAGTAACTGCCATCGAAATGTGTCGCACTGCTGAAGTCACTGACATGAGAATGCAATGGAAATCGAAACCTCATGCTCCGACGTTGATACTGTTCACGCTGTTAATAGGCAGACATTCAGACAAAACCAATCGAGGCAGAGTAATTCACCACAAACGGTGAACACAGAGAGCCCCGTAGCATGTAAATACTGTGGGAATGAATACACACACATGTGGCAAAGAGCACTGCCCTGCCTATGGAAAACCATGCAGATCTTGTGGAACTAATAATCACTTTGCAAAAGTGTCTCAAAAGCAAAAGGAGGGTGAGTGAGGGCAAGATTCACTGTGTTGATGATATCACTCAATGTTCAGAGCTGAACAGTGAAAGTGACATTTACATGCATGAATCCATTGGGGCTGTACACTAAAGAGGGAAGAAATGGTTTGTGACACTAAGATTACACAACAAGCAACAACAATGTCAACTGGATTCGGGTGCTACATGCAACGTAATGAGCTACGAAGACAAAATCAATCTGGCACCTGACACACATCTATTGCCCAGCGATACTAGACTAAAGCTGTACTCAGGAGAGCTAATGAGCTCTATGGGCACCTTTGAGACCGAATGTGTTATTCGGGGACGCAAACACAAGCTGGAGTTTGAGATTGTGAAAACCAGTCAACATCCTCTCCTCTCAGGCTCTACATGCGAACGCCTGTGACTGATGCAGTTCACTGTACCAAATTACCTGCACATTGTGGATCATGTCAAGCATGGACCCCTGTCCAAAGAACAACTACTCAGCAGATATAACGATGTATTCAACATGCCCGTTGAATCTGTGCCTGGGGAAGTACATTTTGAAGTGGATGAGAGCATCACTCCAGTCCAGTGTGCTCCTCACAATGTGCCCATTGCAAATGAAAGTGGCTGTGAAGGCCCGGCTGGACAAGTATGAGGCCGGTGGCCACATGACATCTGTGACTGAACCAACTGACTGGATCAGCAATATGGTCATAGTGAAAAAAACAGAGAAGCTGAGGGTCTGCATCGACCCAAAGCATCTGAACCAAGCACTGAAACGATCCCACTACATCATGCCGACACTAGAGGATATCCTCTAAAAGCTTCCCAAGGCCAGGATTTTCACCTTGGTGGATGCCCGAGATGCATTCCTTCAATGCAAGCTGGACGAAGAAAGCAGCTTCATGACTACCTTCTGGACCCCCTGGGGTCGTAAACGCTGGCTCAAGCTCTCATTTGGTGTCTCAGTGGTGCCTGAGATATGCCAACGCAAACAGCACGAGTTACTGGCTGGGCTCAAGGGCATTGAACCCATCGCCGATGATGCCCTGATCGTAGGCTGTGGTGACACAGACGAAGAAGCAGAACGCGACCACGATGTGAAGCTCCTGGCACTGATGGAGCGCTGCCGATCAGTTAAGCTTCGTCTTGGCCTGAAGAAGCTGCAGTTCAAGGTGAAAGACGTCCACTTCCATGGCCACATTCTCTCGGCAAAAGGCCTGAAGCCGGACCCAGACAAGGTCAGAGCGATCCTCGACATGCCAAACCCGTCTGATGCAAAAGGAGTAAAAGTTCATGCCACACCTATCAGCAGTCTGTGAGCCTCTGCGCCAGTTGCTGGACAAAGACACACCATGGCACTGGCTACCCAAGCACGAGGCCGCAGTGCAGGAGATGAAATCTCTGGCTTCATCAGTGTTGCGCTACTACTACGTCATGAAGCCTGTCACAATCCAGAGTGACTCCAGCCAAAGGGGACTTGGATGCTGCCTTATGCAGGAAGGACAGCCCATTGCGTATGCCTCGAGAGCGCTCACCCCCACCGAACAAAACTATGCACAAATTGAGAAAGAGTGCCTCAGCATCGTCTTCTCCTGCCAGCGATTCCATCACTACTTATATGAGCGAGAGCTGGTCACCGCTGAAACTGACCACAAACCACTCATTTCCATATTCAGTAAACCTCTCCTCAACGTGCCCAAGAGGCTTCAAAGCATGCTCCTGACTC
This sequence comes from Oncorhynchus mykiss, assembly GCF_013265735.2. Taxonomy (NCBI): domain Eukaryota; kingdom Metazoa; phylum Chordata; class Actinopteri; order Salmoniformes; family Salmonidae; genus Oncorhynchus; species Oncorhynchus mykiss. The sequence goes on from NC_048571.1 coordinate 36,591,998, forward strand.
TGCAAAACTACAGCCTGAAGGTCATTTACAAGCCAGGACCAGAGATGTACATCAGCGACACACTGAGCAGGGCAACAACACAATGTACAGGCAGAGGCACTGTCTATCAGCGGCAGGCCATCTGTTCGCTACAGCAGGAACAACAAGATGTTCAACAGATCAATCAGGCAGAATACTTAAACGTCACAGATCACTGCCTAGCCCAGATCAGGCAACAACCTGACAAGGACGAACACCTACAGTCACTGAAATCCATGGCTCTCGCAGATTGGCCATACCTGAAAAAGGAGACACCTTTCACAGTGAGAGAATACTGGACAATTTCGAGATGAGATCAGCGTGCAAAATGGTGTCTTGTTCAGAGGTCAGAAGGTCATTATTCCCAAATCACGATGTCCAGAGATGCTTATGTAACAGGGTTATATTGGTGATTCCCCTTGCCACTTTATTGTTAAGTCAATGGGTTTTTGGTTTGAGTTTGTCTTGCCTTCACCTACTCAACATGGCATCTTATTGGCTGGTTTGCGTAGCTTGCTTACGAGGGGGGATGTTCCAGTTAGAATCGTCCCAGTGAACAAGCACCAAACCAGCGGTAAGTTGTTGGTTGCAAAGCACTGTACATCAAAAGTGATTTTTATACTCTCAAGTGATGATTTAAATGTACAATTTATATCAAATTGTTTGTAAATGTTATTCGAACATCACACATAAGATGCAGCGGTTTTTGGAGAATATTTGTTGTGCATTTTGTTGTAGAGAATTCCCGCCAGTACTAGCTAGCAACTTACTGTGTCTGGTGGGGTGGGGTTCATATATTTTGTACAGTGCGTGAGTGCAGAGTTGGATGGTGAGACGTGCATTGCATGACGTGTAATTTTGTGTCGTTCTTATCAGGTACATTGTTAGATATTATATTGTATACTGTAATTTTATTATTTTGGTAACTACCCCAGTGAACAAGCACCAAACCAGCGTGCGTGAGTGCAGAGTTGGATGGTGAGACGTGCATTGCATGACGTGCAATTTTGTGTCGTTCTTATCAGAATAAAGCTACATGACAGGTGCTACATGTTGGAGTTCCGTGTCGATGACTGATTGTACACAACGTAAGACGAGTACTGTTACAGTGGTGCCGTGACGGTTCTTCTGGATCGGATCATCTTTCGCTGGATTTCCATCTCAGAACTTCGCCGTGGTTGCTGTTGAAGAATCAGATAAGACGTTGCTGGTGCAGTTTATGGCGATATCGCATTTCGCCACAAGAGGGCGCCACTAGAACGTTATATTATCGAATTTGATGATTTCTCTGGCAGAGGCTCTTCAAGATAAATGATAACTTTTGTGTTACTTGTTTATTTGCAATTCTAATGTATATCTGATATAAGTAGGGTGAGTTTTACCAGTGTACTAGATATAGGTTAGATTTTGACGTGAGGTTTAAAAAAAAAAAATATATATATATATATATATATATATATATATATATATATGTTTTGCTATTTACATTTTTATTAGGGTGTTGATTTCCCATTGTTAAAATGGAAGGTGTTGGGAGAGGTAGGGGTTTCCTGTCATTTAATCTGTCAACATCTGTTGGTAGGGGTTCAGCCAAAATTCCAGTTACTTCTATGCCCAAACTGGAGGGTTTTGATGATAGTTTACCCATGGACACGCCCAAGGATGTGTATGAAAGAGTTTTGCCAAATACAGGGAGTGGGGAGGTCTCCATGGATTTCATGGCAGACATAGTACAGCAGATTGGTCATTCCATTGGGGAGAACATTGCCTCCTGTTTGGAGTCAAAGGCAATTGCTGGACATGTTGGGGACAATGTTATGGGGAGTGTATGCAGCTCGAGGGGTATGGATGTGTCAGGCCTGAACCTGGCATTGAAGTCTGATATCAGGGAACCGGTGTACTTTCGGGGGGATGGCTCTGAAAAGTGCACAGTGCATGAGTGGGAGGATATGCTGATGGTTTACATGCGTAAGAGGGGCGTGTCTGTGATGGACCAAGCAGTTGAGGTTATGGGCAGGCTTATGGGAAGGGCCCGCGATGTTGTTAAAGTTGACATACGCAGCAATCCCTCCATTGATTTATCTAAAGGCCCGAGTCCCATCTTTGACATACTGAAACAACATTTTAGTGACACTGTTTTTTCAAGCATGCCCCTTGCTGACTTTTATGCCACATTACCTCTGACTGATGAACAACCATTTGAATATTGGCTCAGACTGAACAGGGCTATGGAGGTTGCTGAAGATTGTCTAAAGAGACAGGAAAAAAGTGTTGAAGACCCATCTCGTGAGCTCACAGTCATGTTCATCAGACATTGCCCTAATGCTGAACTGTCGCTTATCTTTAAGTGCAAGCCATTACAGCAGTGGACTGCTGCAGATGTTCATGAGAGGCTGGATGAATACAGGAGGGAGCGGAGGTACTCTCACTTATCTAAGTTGACCCCAGCCATCGCAACAATGAAGCAGGAAGTTGGTGCTGTCATGCCGATCACCATGCCTGCTGTGAGAACCCACATGGAAGTACCCAATACGTTGCCTTACCCAGCCCAGACTATTCAGGGCTCAGCTGAGCCGATGGAACGTATCCTTGCAATGCTGGAGCGTGTGCTGGAGCAGAGGCCACAACAGTCTGACCATAAGTTCCAAAAAGGGAATAGGAGCAAAGTGAAGTCTAATGGGCCATGTAACGTGTGCGGGGATGCTGGACATGATACTTACTTTCACTGCAGGGCCAATCACCTCTGCTTTCTTTGTCATGTAGCTGGCCACGCACGCTCTCAGTGCCCCAAGGCCGCAGCTCTGTGCACAGCTGGTGGAGTCCCTACAGTAATCACTGCTCAGCTCCCGGAAAACTAGTAGGCCTGCATGTAGAAGGGGAGAGTGTTGGGCCTTTTGTAGAGTCCCCATCAGTGAGAGCTGTTGATTTGGAGTCTGTATATAAAAGTGTTTGTGACAAAATGGAGACTGAGAAGAGTATTATAATGCAGAACACACAGAGACTTTCCCCGTATGATGATTTATTCTATGCCAAGGTGTTAATAGGAGGAGAAGTAGAAGTGAGAGCTATGCTTGACAGTGGATCCATGGCTTGTACCTTGAGCTCTAGGGTCTTACCTGAACTGCTGCATGCAGGAGTGTTGAAAAGTCCATCATTGAGTCCTACAGGGGTAGTCTTGGTTGGTTGTGGTGGGTTGAAGACGAGGCCTTTGGGAGTATGTGAGCTGGAGATGGAGGTGTACGGATGTAGAGTTGCTGTGCCTTGGTTGAAGGCCAGAGTGATGACCTCATCTTGGGCAGCAATCTCCTAAAGCACTTGATTCGCCACCTGAAGACGGATAGAGATCTCTGGAAGAGGGTTTATACTCCTGTGTGTGACGGGGGTGAGGAGAGCAAGCTAATCGATATGATGGCTAATGTGGAGAGATGGAGAGACTGTGAAGTACCTGACAAAGTTGGAACTGTGAGACTAAAAGGGGCTGTGACTCTAGAGCCTATGCAGGAGCACTTAGTCTGGGGCAGACTACGAAACACTCAGAATCTATCAGCTGGCAGTGCTGTTGTCATTGAGCCCAGCAGTTCAAAGTCAACACCAAGGTCAATACTGGTAGGGAGGACAGTAGCTCTATTGCGGGGGAATGGGTGGCTCCCTGTTAAAGTGATAAACCCTTCTCAGAAGACAGTGACATTGAGACGAAACGCCACTCTAGCCGATGTCTTTCCTTGCATGGCTCTAGAGGATTTTGACTGTTCGTGTGTGAATGATGATTCATCAGCAGCTTTCCAGCAGCAAGTGCAGAGAACGGCTGATATACTCACTGACTGCCAAGATGACTTGACACTGACTTACTTCACGATACTGACGGACCTGACAGTTCAAGCGATCCTGAGGTCTTACGTGACTTAGGTTTGACTGATATTGATGTCTCCTCCTGTCAAGCGTCTCCTGCTGGTAAGAAGAAACTCATCCAGCTCATAGCTGAGTACCAGTCTATTTTTTCCAGGCACAATTTGGATTGTGGAAAAGCTTCGGGTTGTCTTCACCGCATTCAACTGAGTGATGAGAAACCCTTTCGGATGCCCTACCGACGCCTTTCACCAAATAATTATGAGAAGCTCAAACAAGCATTGAATGAGATGGAAGAACGTGATATCATAAGGAAGTCTAGTAGTTAGTTCGCCTCTCCCCTTGTCCTTGTATGGAAGAAGTCTGGAGACCTGAGACTCTGTACTGATTTTTGTTTGCTCAATGCTCGCACCATCAAAGACGCCCACCCACTCCCTCACCAGGCTGACGCGCTGGCTGCGTTAGGTGGAAATGCCTTTTTCTCGACAATGGACCTTACCTCTGGCTACTACAATGTGGAAGTGCATGAGGATGACCGGAGATTCACAGCTTTTACGTCGCCATTTGGATTGTACGAATACAATCGAATGCCACAGAGGTTATGTAATAGTCCGGCAACCTTTATGAGGATGATGCTAAACATCTTTGGGGATCAGAACTTTCTTAGCCTGCTGTGTTACCTTGACAATGTCTTGGTCTATGCACCCACTGAAGATCTGGCTATACAGCGCCTGGAAAGGGTTTTTGAGCGTCTCAAGGCTCACAACCTGAAGTTGACGCCAAAAAAGTGTAACTTTCTGCAGAGGTCTGTGAAGTTTCTGGGGCATATCATTAGTGCGGATGGTGTAGCTACAGACCCTGAGAAGGCGAGGGCCATTACAGGAGTAACAGAAGCTGATCTGATGAAAGATGGCACTGACATTCCATCTCAGAAGAAATTGAAGTCATTCCTTGGGATGGTGGTGTATTATCAACAGTTCATTGAATGTTGCTCGACCATTGCAAAGCCTCTCTTTGGATTGACTACTGGACACAAGGCTCCACGCTGGAAAAAGAAGCGAAGCTCACCTGTCAGGAAGTTGACGGCTGCCGACTGGACAACAGAATGCAGACAGGCCTTATTCCAGCTAAAGCAAGCCTTACTGGACCAGGTTTTGTTGGCCCACCCCAACTTCTAAAAACCCTTTCTACTCTCGGTGGATGCATCCAGCAATGGCTTAGGTGCTGTGCTATCTCAGGTGCAGGAACCGGGAACTACAACGAGACCTATAGCCTTCGCGAGCAAGTCCCTCAGTTATGCACAGTCGAGGTATCCTGCGCACAGGCTCGAGTTCTTTGCCATGAAATGGGCTATCTGTGACAAGTTCCACCACTGGCTACGGGGACAGCAGTTCACAGTATGGACGGATAATAATCCCTTGACATACATTCTGACCAAAGCAAAGCTTGATGCTTGTGAACAGAGATGGGTCGCCAAGCTGGCACCGTACGAGTTTGACATCAAGTACATCCCTGGAAAAATAAATATTGTTTCAGATGCTTTGAGCAGAGAGCCCTTCGTACTACCCAGTGCACTCCATCGCCTGACAAGGGTCCCGTACGAGACCTTACTAGCTGAAGCCAACGCTGTGCGCACAGACAGCGCGCAAGATGTGTTTCGCTGGTCCAGCCACCCCTTTGACAAAGCCTCTGACTCCAACGAAGTGGTCATTAGCTGTCAGGCTACTGTTGACCCCCCATCTGGTGCTTTATCAAGACATGAAGTTGCAGCTGTTCTTCATTCACACAGGTGCTGGGTGGGTGAAGTGGGCTCACATGCACTGCTGTTGCCACAGCTCCCACAGGCTGTTATGCCATCAGAGCAGACCGATGTCGATGTTCTGCCACACGACCTACTGATGAGTAAGCAGCGTGATGACAACATGATCAGCAAAGTCATCTTCTTTGTGGAGAGGGGGAGAAGACCATCCCGGAGAGAGCGTGCCCATGAGAGTGTTGAGGTTTTGTGTCTTCTCAGAAGTTGGGACAAGTTGACCATGAAGATGGGTGTACTGTATCGTTTTTCGAAGAATGTGGTTACAAAGAGGAAAATGTATCTGTATGTGGTTTTCCAGCCTCCATGAAAGCAATGGTGTTGAAGGGTGTCCATGATGAAGCTGGCCACCAGGGCCAACAGAGAACAGTCTACCTGACAAGACAGAGGTTCTTCTGGCATGACCTGGAGAGGGAGGTAAAAGCTTATGTGAAGTGCTGCAGGAGATGCGTGGTGAGCAAGACTCCTGATCCGGAAGCAAGAGCTCCTCTTGAGAGCATAATAACAACTGAGCCTCTTGAACTAGTGTGCATAGACTTCTGGTCTGCAGAAGATTCTTCAAACAAATCCTTGGATGTGCTCGTTGTTACTGACCACTTTACCAAATTGGCTCATGCCTTCTTGTGTCCGAACCAGTCTGCTAAGTCAGTAGCTCATCAGTTGTGGAACAACTATTTCTGTGTCTACGGGATGCCTCGCCGTATACACTCAGACCAGGGAGACAACTTTGAGAGCGCTTTAATAGCCGAACTGTTGAGTGTTGCAGGCGTTCAGAAGTCTCACACCACGCCGTACCATCCGATGGGGAACGGGTCCTGCGAAAGGATGAATAGGACTTTGGGAAACATGATCCGGGCCCTGCCAACGAGAGCAAAGCACAGATGGCCTCAGGCGCTGAAGTCCCTTACGTTTGCATACAATTGTACAATCCACGAGACCACAGGCTTTGCCCCTTTCCTGCTAATGTTTGGGAGGACGCCAAGACTGCCTGTTGACATAGTCTTTGGCTCTGTCATAGAGAACCCAGAAGTTGTCGACTATGACCAGTTTGTTCAGTCTTTGAGGAGAGATCTGAAAGAAGCCATGAATGCAGCACAGGCATCTGCAGCGAAGCAGTTGAAGAGCATGCTGACCTTTATGACAGAAAAGTCAGAGGATCACCAGTGGAGATTGGGGATCGAGTATTGCTGGCTAACAAGGGGGAGCAGGGAAAGCGGAAGCTCACTGACCGTTGGGAGGATACTGTCTACCTTGTCACTGGATTGAATGCTGACAGTCACACTTTTAAGATTCAGAACAGCTCCACTGGACGGGAGAAGACGGTACATCGCAACCTGATAATGCCAGTCAACTTTCTTCCTCTTCCCCATGCTGCTGTTGAGGAGGGAACAGACATGTCTGGATTAACAGAGTCTGAGGACATGAATGACAGCCTTGTGGTCTCAGCTGCCATGGACACTGCAGTGGATGATGGTGCTGAGTACAGAACCAGAGTGTGGGTGTCAGAGTTGTCTTCTGAAGGAACAGGTGACACAGGCCTGGAGGGTGATGTGCGATCCTTGGATGCTCGGGATGTTCCACCTTTGGATTCCGTGGATGATATACTGCAGCTGGGAAGGTCTGCCTCGATCAGAGAGTCTTCAAGAATCTGACCGAGACTGTAACAGTGTAGTGAGTGAGCTAATTGACCAGTCTGCTTACGATATCCGTACTGACCTACCAAACGCGGACCATTCCTTACGTGATCAGTTGCGTACTGACTGTGTTGACGGACACACTATTGCAACAGTACACAACACTGTTACCCCTTATGCAGTTGAAGGTAGTCAGGGTCATATTAGGTCAAGGGCAGGAAGGCTATTTAAACCAGTGTCAAGACTGATTGAGATTATGAATCAGCAGAAAGTTAGCTCTTGAAGGTTAAATATGTGAATAGAGGGTCAATGGTATTGACATCTTTTACTTGTTTTGCTTTTACATCATTGTGACCATGATTAGAGGTTGCTGGATGGTAATGTGACGGATATGATAAAGTCTCTTATGGTGGTTTATTTTATTACTTGGATGTTTTAAAGTCACCGAGTGTACTTAACATGTGAAAGGCATGTTTACCTATGAGGGCTAAGGGGATTGATCAATCGCTTTTCACTCTAATTCTCAAGGAGAATAGTCTAATGACTGGAATATTTAGTGACTGATTTAAAGCAGGGTCTGCATCCTTGATAAATCAAATCAAATTTTATTTGTCACATACACATGGTTAGCAGATGTTAATGCGAGTGTAGCGAAATGCTTGTGCTTCTAGTTCCGACAATGCAGTAATAACCAACAAGTAATCTAACTAACAATTCCAAAACTACTGTCTTATACACAGTGTAAGGGGATAAAGAATATGTACATAAGGATATATGAATGAGTGATGGTACAGGGCAGCATAGGCAAGATACAGTAGATGGTATCGAGTACAGTATATACATATGAGATGAGTATGTAAACAAAGTGGCATAGTTAAAGTGGCTAGTGATACATGTATTACATAAGGATGCAGTCGATGATATAGAGTACAGTATATACGTATGCATATGAGATGAATAATGTAGGGTAAGTAACATTATATAAGGTAGCATTGTTTAAAGTGGCTAGTGATATATTTACATAATTTCCCATCAATTCCCATTCTTAAAGTGGCTGGAGTTGAGTCAGTGTCAATGTCAGTGTGTTGGCAGCAGCCACTCAATGTTATACACAGCTTTACCTTTTAGTTTTCTCTATTAGGTAGTATATAATATTTTTTTTCTGGATTATTCTGTACATATGTTGAGTGTCTCTGTATCTGGTATGTTTGCACAGTGCTGTTTTGTATTTTGTTATTTTTCTTGGTAAGTGGAATTCAGTAGGGGGGAGTGTAACAGGGTTATATTGGTGATTCCCCTTGCCACTTTATTGTTAAGCCAATGGGTTTTTGGTTTGAGTTTGTCTTGCCTTCACCTACTCAACATGGCATCTTATTGGCTGGTTTGCGTAGCTTGCTTACGAGGGGGGATGTTCCAGTTAGAATCGTCCCAGTGAACAAGCACCAAACCAGCGATAAGTTGTTGGTTGCAAAGCACTGTACATCAAAAGTGATTTTTATACTCTCAAGTGATGATTTAAATGTACAATTTATATCAAATTGTTTGTAAATGTTATTCGAACATCACACATAAGATGCAGCGGTTTTTGGAGAATATTTGTTGTGCATTTTGTTGTAGAGAATTCCCGCCAGTACTAGCTAGCAACTTACTGTGTCTGGTGGGGTGGGGTTCATATATTTTGTACAGTGCGTGAGTGCAGAGTTGGATGGTGAGACGTGCATTGCATGACGTGCAATTTTGTGTCGTTCTTATCAGGTAGATTGTTAGATATTATATTGTATATAGTAATTGTATTATTTTGGTAACTACCCCAGTGAACAAGCACCAAACCAGCGTGCGTGAGTGCAGAGTTGGATGGTGAGACGTGCATTGCATGACGTGCAATTTTGTGTCGTTCTTATCAGGTAGATTGTTAGATATTATATTGTATATAGTAATTGTATTATTTTGGTAACTACCCCAGTGAACAAGCACCAAACCAGCGTGCGTGAGTGCAGAGTTGGATGGTGAGACGTGCATTGCATGACGTGCAATTTTGTGTCGTTCTTATCAGAATAAAGCTACATGACTGGTGCTACATGTTGGAGCTCCGTGTCGATGACTGATTGTACACAACGCAAGACGAGTACTGTTACACTTACCTGCATACACTCCAGTCACGTTGGAGGTGACGCATGCTATCGCTAGGCTCGTGAAACATTATACTGGCCAAACATGCAAGCAGAAATGAAAGACTTTGTCAGAAACTGTACCACATGCAACGAGTACGCTCATGAACAGCAAAAGGAAACCATGATGTCACATGAACTGCCCACAAGGGCCTGGCAAATCGTCAGCATGGACTTATTCAGCCACAGACAAAAGGACTATCTTCTCATTGTTGATCACTACTCTGACTTTTGGGAAATTGAACTGCTCCCTGACTTGTCTGCAGAGTCGGTTATAAAGCGCTGCAAGGTGCAGTTTGCAAGGCAAGGTCAGCCTGACAAGGTAATCACGGACAATGGCCCACAATTCACTGCACAGTTCAAGCTTTTCGCTTCAGAATGGGAGTTTGACCACGTGACCTCCTCTCCAAGACACCCAAAAGCAAATGGCAAGGCAGAATCAGCTGTCAAGATTGCAAAAAACCTGTTAAGCAGGGCCTTGCGCGACCGCAACGACCCATGGAAAGCGATCTTACAGTGGAGGAACACACCCCCCGAAAACATGGACAGTAGCCCAGCACAACGCCTTCTGTCCAGATGTCTGAAGACTACAATCCCCATAGCTAACAAGCTACTTGAGCCCTGAGTCATGGTTGGCGTCACGGACAAACTGCGTCACAGAAAGCAGCTCGCTAAGTGCTTCTAAGACCGGACTGCTCAAGACCTACCAGAGCTGGAGGTGGGTGAAATGATAAGGATGAAACCGCTGCCGGGAGACCACACAGGACTTTGGAGGCTGGGCACATGCCTGCAGAGAGTTGCACCACGTTCTTACCTGGTGGATGTTGGTGGCTCCCTCTATTGTCACAATCGGGTGCATCTGTGCGTAGCAGAGCAGACAAACCAGAACACGCCATACACTCACCTAGATGAGCTGCATCACAGTCCAGGCCTAAGGGTAAGGGGTGCAGAATTGAGACATGAGCCAACTGAAGGTGAGGCTTCTACCCCACCAAGCTCTCCTGCTCGTGGCCCTAATCCTACCCCTGTCAGAGCCAATACTTACTCACAGGTTGGTTGGCTGTGCAAGCCACCGCACAGGCTTACTCTGTAAGCAAGAGACTGTTAACTTGCCCTCAGTTAATTAAAATATATGTATTTTTATTAAATAATAAACAAAAATTAAAAAAGGAAGATGACAACTGAAGTAAAAAGAAAATGTCATGCTTTTTCTATTGTTATGACCTGACTGTTAAGAACTTAATGTTATGCCTTTATGTTTGCACTTTCTATTGAAAAGGATGATGTTACGGAGTCTAGTTGATAGGTATTCGACTAGCCGGACTGTTCCCCGGACTCCATGTGTAGGGATTTGTACAATGCACAAACAAGGCTATTGAACTTGACATTGGTGTCTGTCTTTATTCCTTTATCCAACATATCATACTGAAACAGCATGTTGCCAAACCATATAGCCAAGTATCATATGAGTAACAATTAGCTAACTCCTTTCATTAGTCTAATAATGTGCAACCACCTCTGTACAATAACAAAGCATATTACACTAGAAACAGTAACAAAACTACAGTATTGCATGTTTTACAATTCATTTACATGAGGCACGAGCAAAGTAATACAGCTGATGGCACACATGAAAGGCAAGGCAACCAACTAACATTGATAAGTGAGCAATTCTATCAATAACAAGATTATCATCACTAGCAATATGCTTGAATCGAATTTACAAACAAATATTTTCCGAGGCTGATGCGTGGCAAGAAATAACTGCAGCGTAGCGTTGTTTTTAGCTGCTTCTCTGCGTGTCTTTTCCTGTTTCCTTACAGTCTTTCTAAGTACCAGAAAGCTCTAGGGGGGGCGATAAACGGCATGTAACACAAAGAAAATCCATATTAACCACGGTAATAAAATGATCTGTTACCTTCTAACAGGATGGCAGCACAGCGAGGCTACTTGGAAATTGATTAACTAGATAGTGTAGTCAACATAGCACAGTTTAAGTGACACGTTATAAATCATTCACTTAAGGTGTGAATTTAGAGAAGGCTCCCCAGAAACTAGTTTGAGCTGTCAGTCTGTTTCTATCGTTCTTGGTTTGTTTACTTACCTACATTCCAACATCACTGTTGTGTTAAAGGAGTCACTCCCTGTAATCCTGGCCCACTGCTGCTGCTCCTGTGTTAATGGGAGTACTTTGTGCAACCACACAGTTGCACTGCTCAACCAGACAGCAAACTACTCTCAATTTGGGATTGGTGCAGTTTCCCCATCTATAGTTGCACTGAGAGTGAGCAGAGGTGGCACATGCCAAGAACAATGGTAAGGAAGTATGAATGGTTATTGAAGGCTAATATGAATGGTATACACTACCGTTCAAAAGTTTGAAAGAAAAGCACATTTTTTGTCCATTAAAATAACATCAAATTGATCAGAAATACAGTGTAGCTGGAAACGGAAGATTTGTTATGGAATATCTAGGCAGAGTTGCAAAGAAAAATCCATACCTCAGACTCACCAATAAAAATAAAAGATTAAGATGGGCAAAAGGACACAGACACTGGACAGAGGAACTCTGCCTTGAAGGCCAGCATCCCGGAGTTGCCTCTTCACTAATGACGTTGAGACTGGTGTTTTGTGGGTACTATTTAATGAAGCTGCCAGTTGAGGACTTGTCCTCTAGTCTGTTTCTCAGACTAGACACTCTAATGTACTTGTCCTCTTGCTCAGTTGTGCACCGGGGCCTCCCACTCCTCTTTCTATTCTGGTTAGGGGCAGTTTGTGCTGTTCTGTGAAGGGAGTAGTACACAGCGTTGAGCATTTTGAGCCTTTCATCAAATCCACAAATGCTAATGCTCCAGATACTCAACTAGTCTAAAGAAGGTCAGTTTTATTGCTTCTTTAATCAGTACAACAGTTTTCAGCTGTGCCAACATAATTGCAAAAGGGTTTTCTAATGATCAATTAGCCTTTTAAAATTATGAACTTGGATTAGCTAACATAACGTGCCATTGGAACACAGGAGTGATGGTTGCTGTACGCCTATATAGATATTCCATAAAAAAAACAGCCGTTTCCAGCTCCAATAGTAATTTACAACATTAACAATGTCTACACTGTATTTCTGATCAATTTTATGTTATTTTATTGGACAAAAAATGTACAATTTACTTTTCTTTCAAAATGACATTTCTAAGTGACCCCAAACCTTTGAACGGTAGTATATATGAGTGATGTGATGATCTAAGTGCCCGTTGTTATTCCTAGGGGTTGAAGCTAGACCCTCCTAACAGGAGGGTGTTCCTGTCAGCAAGACCCAAAGAGAAGAGACTGGTTGAGGGAGTGAGGTAAAATGTGGATAATTTCTCATAATCTGAGTTAATCTTTGACAACTGCTTTAAAAATAAATGCATTTGATTGTGTAGCCACTATGCCTTAATTACATGCCAAACTACATGCCAATCAAGAAACACTCCCCAGTGTTCCCTGAACTCCAGACACTTGTGTAGATTGAAAGGGGGTAGGTAAAAGCAAGATGGCAACAATTCCAACCAGCCAATCAATGGACAAGGTGCAGTTATTACCATCTTGCTTATACCTATAGCCAATCCTTCTGAATCGACACAAGTGTCCAGGCAGTAGGAACTAGGGGTTTCCTGATATGGCCTATGACTGAAATTCCTTTTTTGTCTTTATCACAGGAGTATTTTCTATAGAGGTGTCACCAGGGGTGCTGCCTGTCCTCTAAGTGGCAGAGGTGTACAGGAACTTTGCCAATGCTACAACCCCTTTGGTCACTACAATGGACATGGACATGTGGATTCTGGATTCTGGCCTTGGTGAAGTCCAGGCAGGGAGCATCCTGGCATACCAGCAGCCTGCTACAACAACTCGCAACATCACTTCGTGTGAAGATGCCCCCCTCCATCTCTGCCACTTGATGGTTACAGTCTTGGCCCATCTGTGTGCATATTTGTCCATAGTGAGCATGAACTCCTACACATGAGCTCACTGGCAATTACATTGGAAACGGCCCACAAGGTCGAGAGTGCTATGAGAGTGCATAGCTTATCGCTGGAGGGGCGTCACCTTCACAAGCCACGCATAACCTCCTCCGGCTTCAAAGAGGTCTGCCATGTGAGGGGGCAGAGTTCTGCAGAACACCTGGCTGACAGAATCCTCAGGGGAACTCGTCAGTCTGCAGAGATGAAGAGAGGTCTGTAGATAGTGTTTGCCGCTGTGGAGGAATACAGTGTTCTCCAGAATGTCAACTGTTACCGCTGTGCTTTTCTTATATACCCAGATGCCCCTTGGCTTTGGGTATTTCCTGATGGACCCCACAGAGAGTCCATCATTTGGCCTTCTGGAGATAAAGTGCCCAAATGTCAAGAGCTACGTGGACTGCCCTTACCTAAAGACCCAGAATGGTGCAACAGCACTGAAACACCAGCATGCATACTACTAGCAGCTACAAGGTCAGATGCTGATCTCAGGGTTGGAGTGGTGTGACTTTGAGGTATATGCCCAGGAGGACAAGCTGATACAGCACATCCACAGACTGCCAAGTTTGGGAAGCAATCAGAGAGAAAGCTGGCCATTTGTTTTATTACTCTCCTAGGTAAAATGTATCCAAATGTAAAATGTACACTTTTTTCCAGAGATGACTTGTTGAAGTATAACTTATAAATAACCATAGTCTTGTTTTTTCATTCTGATGAATATTAATTTTAAAATATATATTTTTTAACTTTTGTACATCTTCCCTTTATCTGTGATTATTTCTAGCATATATTATTTCCTAATGTTATGAGGTATAAGGCATTATATTATGAAAGATAACCACTTTTTTGTGCTAACAGTTAAGCATCCAACAAATGTATTATATTGATGTCAAAAGTTTTGGGTTTGTTAGTGAAAACACTGGACAAAATAGTAGAGTGCAGGCCTGTAGACTTGCAACACTGAGCAGAAGCAGAGAAAAAAACAGGCCAATCCAGTTACCAGTCTAATCGTATTGAAATTGACATCATCACTAGTCCTTTGCCCAAGCTTTGACCAGCGGCCCATTCTGGTAGTTGATGAGGAGGCAGGCAACGGTGTAGAGCTGGTTGATCCCAGTGAAGGAGAGAGGTATGAGTGTCAAACAGCTTATGATCTTTCGTTCTGCTAATCAGCCGCTCCACATGGACCCTCAGCCGAGTGGTGGAATGCATCTCCCTGACTTCTGCTGCTGGCATCTGTGATCTCTTTAAGAGAAAAGTCGGTGTGTAGACCTTGCAGGGCACACAGTCGTCCACAAGGAAACCTTTGTCCACCATAATGGTTATCCCTGGATTCAGCGGAGACACGATGCCGGACTGCTTCAGGATCTCCTTAATACGGCGCCAGCATAAAGGGCTGAAACAAAGGTGATTGCATCATATGGTGCCATGCCAATCATCAATTCGAAGGTGCAGTGGGACAGCGCAACTCTGTGCAGTCTATCACCACTTGTGTGTCTGGGTATTCCTTGAATTCCTCTGGCAAGTGAGTGCTTAACTGCTTCCTTGGACATTCAGATACATTGATAATTAACATTACATTAATTTACCATTGTAATTCCTGGTAGTGTGACCTCCTCATTCCTCTTTGCAGCTGCCCTTGCTCTGGTCACACGTACCATGTTGTGGGATGCCGGTTCGATGAGCTTCCAGAAGGCCATTAGGTGGGCATATGTGGCAAGCCTATGTCAGAAATTAGAAATGTTATGATGAATGATGAGAGAAGATGTATTTATATCAATCCTAGGTACCCATTCACTGCCTCCAGTATGGAAGACAAGATCCCACAAGCATGTACACTTAGGCATGATGAGAAAATAAAATATTTTTATTACCTGAGAGCAAAGCTCTAGAAACAACGTGTAACTTCTAAGCCTGCAATAAAGATCAAGGCACTCTTTTTGTGCAAAAAAAAAGCCTTTATTTAGGTTGATTTTTACTTACTTTGTTGCATGCTTATTGTTACAAAACGTTTCTACTCAAGCCACAACATAGTTTTGTTCTCAGTCGATTTAGACCTTATTTTCAATGCGCATCCTTTTATATACAGTGCCTTGCGAAAGTATTCGGCCCCCTTGAACTTTGCGACCTTTTGCCACATTTCAGGCTTCAAACATAAAGATATAAAACTGTATTTTTTTGTGAAGAATCAACAACAAGTGGGACACAATCATGAAGTGGAACGACATTTATTGGATATTTCAAACTTTTTAACAAATCAAAAACTGAAAAATTGGGCGTGCAAAATTATTCAGCCCCCTTAAGTTAATACTTTGTAGCGCCACCTTTTGCTGCGATTACAGCTGTAAGTCGCTTGGGGTATGTCTCTATCAGTTTTGCACATCGAGAGACTGACATTTTTTCCCTTTCCTCCTTGCAAAACAGCTCGAGCTCAGTGAGGTTGGATGGAGAGCATTTGTGAACAGCAGTTTTCAGTTCTTTCCACAGATTCTCGATTGGATTCAGGTCTGGACTTTGACTTGGCCATTCTAACACCTGGATATGTTTATTTTTGAACCATTGCATTGTAGATTTTGCTTTATGTTTTGGATCATTGTCTTGTTGGAAGACAAATCTCCGTCCCAGTCTCAGGTCTTTTGCAGACTCCATCAGGTTTTCTTCCAGAATGGTCCTGTATTTGGCTCCATCCGTCTTCCCATCAATTTGAACCATCTTCCCTGTCCCTGCTGAAGAAAAGCAGGCCCAAACCATGATGCTGCCACCACCATGTTTGACAGTGGGGATGGTGTGTTCAGCTGTGTTGCTTTTACGCCAAACATAACGTTTTGCATTGTTGCCAAAAAGTTCAATTTTGGTTTCATCTGACCAGAGCACCTTCTTCCACATGTTTGGTGTGTCTCCCAGGTGGCTTGTAGCAAACTTTAAACGACACTTTTATGGATATCTTTAAGAAATGGCTTTCTTCTTGCAACTCTTCAATAAGGCCAGATTTGTGCAATATACGACTGATTGTTGTCCTATGGACAGAGTCTCCCACCTCAGCTGTAGATCTCTGCAGTTCATCCAGAGTGATCATGGGCCTCTTGACTGCATCTCTGATCAGTCTTCTCCTTGTATGAGCTGAAAGTTTAGAGGGACGGCCAGGTCTTGGTAGATTTGCAGTTGTCTGATACTCCTTCCATTACAATATTATCACTTGCACAGTGCTCCTTGGGATGTTTAAAGCTTGGGAAATCTTTTTGTATCCAAATCCGGCTTTAAACTTCTTCACAACAGTATCTCAGACCTGCCTGGTGTGTTCCTTGTTCTTCATGATGCTCTCTGCGCTTTTAACGGACCTCTGAGACTATCACAGTGCAGGTGCATTTATACGGAGACTTGATTACACACAGGTGGATTGTATTTATCATCATTAGTCATTTAGGTCAACATTGGATCATTCTGAGATCCTCACTGAACTTCTGGAGAGAGTTTGCTGCACTGAAAGTAAAGGGGCTGAATAATTTTGCACGCCCAATTTTCCAGTTTTTGATTTGTTAAAAAAGTTTGAAATATCCAATAAATGTCGTTCCACTTCATGATTGTGTCCCACTTGTTGTTGATTCTTCACAAAAAAATACAGTTTTATATCTTTATGTTTGAAGCCTGAAATGTGGCAAAAGGTCGCAAAGTTCAAGGGGGCCGAATACTTTCGCAAGGCACTGTATATAGTAATATATTGTTATTTTTATTGAAGTAAAGCAGCACTCTTTATCCTCTCTTCTCTATATTATTATTACCGTTATTATGACCTACCTTGTGTAGATCCAACCGTATGTCGTGTTGGATGCAGCAAATCGATCCAAACAGAATCGGTGATGGACAGACGTTTCCTCCACCTGTCTCCCCAGTTGCTCTACCTCCTTACGAAAAAAGATTGCAGTCAGAGTGCAGTATAACTGTAGTTAGAGTCAAGTATAACTGCAGTATGCTGCTAATACTGCATCCAATTTACAGTTTTTTTAAGGCAGTAATTTTGCAGTGTAATTGAAGTTTAACTGTAGTACACTGCAGACATTATTCATTTACTGCATCCAAACCAAATTGGTTGCTCTCTCCTTAGTCCTACACCGGATCTTGCCCTTAAGAAAAAAGATTGCAGCCAGAGTGCAAATAAATAGAGTGCAAATAAACGTCCTCTCACTGTCAACTGCGTTCATTTTCAGCAAACTTAACAACGTGTAAATATTTGTATGAACATAACAAGATTCAACAACTGAGACATAAACTGAACAAGTTCCACAGACATGTGACTAACAGAAATTGAATAATTTGTCCCTGAACAAAGGGGGGGTCAAAATCAAAAGTAACAGTCAGTATCTGGTGTGGCCACCAGCTGCATTGAGTACTGCAGTGCATCTCCTCCTCATGGACTGTAACAGAGTTGCCAGTTCTTGCTGTGAGATGTTACCCCACTCTTCCACCAAGGCACCTGCAAGTTTCCAGACATTTCTGGGGGGAATGACCATGGTAGAACACTGACATTCCTGTCTTGAAGGAAATCACGCGCAGAACGAGCAGCATGGCTGGTGGCATTGAAATGCTGGAGGGTCATGTCAGGACGAGCCTGCAGGAAGAGTATCACATGAGGGAGGAGGATGTATTCCCTGTAACACACTGCGTTGAGATTGCCTACAATGACAACAAGCTCAGTCCGATGATGCTGTGACACACCCCCCCAGACCATGACAGACCCTCCACCTCCAAATTGATCCCACTCCAGAGTACAGGCCTCGGTGTAACATTCATTCCTTTAACAATAAACGTGAATCCAACCATCACCCCTGGTGAGACAAAACCGCGGCTCGTCAGTGATGAGCACTTTTTGCCAGTCCTGTCTGGTCCAGCGACGATGGGTTTGTGCCCATAGGCAACGCTATTGGCGGTAATGTCTGGTGAGGACCTGCCTTACGACAGGCCTACAAGCCCTCAGTCCAGCTTCTCTCAGCCTATTGCGGACAGTCTGAGCACTGATGGAGGGATTGTGCATTCCTGGTGTAAATCGGGCAGTTGTTGTTGCCATCCTGTACCTGTCCCGCAGGTGTGATGCTCGGATGTACCAATCCTGTGCAGGTGTTGTTACACGTGGTCTGCCACTGTGATGATGATCAGCTGTCCGTCCTGTATCCCTGTAGCGCTGTCTTAGGCGTCTCACAGTACAGACATTGCAATTTATTGCCCTGGCCACATCTGCTGTCCTCATGTGCCTAAGGTATTTTCACGCAGATGAGCAGGGACCCTGGGCTTCTTTCTTTTGGTGTTTTTCAGAGTCAGTAGAAAGGCCTCTTTAGTGTCCTAATTTTCATAACTGTGACCTTAAATGTCTACTGTTCAACAGGTGCATGTTCATTAGTTGTTCATGGTTCATTGAACAAGCATGGGAAACAGTGTTTAAACCCCTTACAATGAAGATCTGTGAAGTTATTTGGATTTTTACAAATTATCTTGGAAAAACAGGGTCCTGAAAAAGGGATGTTTCTTTTTTGCTGAGTTTATAACTGCAGTATGCTGCAAATACTGCGTCCAAAATAACACAATTTTTTTACTGCAGTAATTTTATAGTGTAACTGCAGTTAGAGTGCAATATAACTGCAGTTCAACTGCAGTACACTGCAGTTATTTTGTCATTACTGCATCCAAAATACCAAAGTCGACTGCAGTTACTGCACTTTTACTGCCGTTTCAAAACAGTCCTATTTTTTTGTAAGGGTGGTGCTGGGACTGAGCAGTCATTTCACTGGAACAAGGTGATGGGAAGCTCCCTTCTTGATTAGCCGACGTTTCATTGATGCAAGCTTTAACGCAAACTTATCAAAGGGTGTGTTCGTAATTTCACTCTGGTTAACTACTCTGATTTCAGAGCATTATCAGAATAACTGATGAATTAACGAACGTACAACACCCTTGAATATGACCGGTGTCAGTAAACATTGGCAAAAAAAAACGTTACTAAATTGTTACCTGCAGCACAGTTAGTCACCAACGCTCTAGATAACAAGAAAACAGCCTAACCAGCTCTGCTAGGGTGAGTAAAATGGTCAGAGTGAGGTGTTCTCTCATTTGTGTCTGGAAGTATCTTGCAAGCTAGAAAACTTTAGCCAGTTAGCTTGGGTGCTTAAATGCCGGTGTGCACTCTGAACCCTCCGAGAGCGAAACGCTCTGAATTTTCGAATGGACAATCTGACAACACTCTGAATTTACAAACGCCCGAGCGCACTCTGATCACACTGTGGCAACCCAGAGCTAATTTACAAACATACCCTGCAAACACACCCTATGCACAGAAATATGACCACGAGCATGCGCTGACCAACTGGCAAGTGTCTTCACAGACCTTTTTATCCTCTCCCTGTCCGAGTCTGTAATACCAACATGTTTAAAGCAGACCACCATAGTCCCTGTGCCCAAGAACACTAAGGTAACATGCCTAAATGACTACCGACCCGTAGCACTCACGTCTGTAGCCATGAAGTGCTTTGAAAGCCTGATCATGGCTCACATTAACACAATTAACCCAGAAACCCTAGACCCACTACAATTTGCATAGATTATGCAATCTCTATTGCACTCCACACTGCCCTTTCCCAACTGTACAAAAGGAACAACTATGTGAGAATGCTATTCATTGACTACAGCTCAGGACCCTGGTACTAAACACCTCCCTCTGCAACTTGGTCCTGGACTTCCCGACGGGCCGCCCCCAAGTGGTAGGGGTCGGTAACAACACATCCGCTATGCTTATCAATCCCTATCCCAGTCTGATGTCCCCACATGCTTCAAGATGGCCACCATTGTTCCTGTTCCCAAGAAAGCTAAGGTAACTGAATTAAAATACTATCGCCCTGTAGCACTCACTTCTGTCAACATGAAGTTCTTATTGAGACCAGTCAAGGATCAAATCACCTCCACCCTTTCTGCCACCCTAGGCCCACTTCAATTTGCTTTACCACTCTAATAGGTCTACAGACGATGCAATCGCCATTACACTGCACACTGCCCTATCCCATCTGGACAAGAGGAATACCTATGCAAGAATGCTTTTCATTAACTACAGCTCAGCATTCAACACATTAGTACCAGTACCCTCCAAGCTCATTATTAAGCTAGAGTCCCAGGGTCTCAACCCCGCCCCGTGCAATTGGGTCCTGGATTACCTGACGGGCCGGCCCCAGATGGTTAAGGTAGGAAACAACATCTCCACTTTGCTGATCCTCAACACTGGGGCCCCACAAGGGTGCATGCTCAGCCCCCTCCTGTACTCCCTCCCTGTTCACCCACAACTGCGTGGCCATGCACGCCTCCAACTCAATCATCAAGTTTGCAGACGACACAACAGTGGTAGGCTTGATCACCAACAATGACGAGACAGCCTACAGGGAGGAGGTGATGGCCCTCAGAGTGTGGTGTTAGGAAAATAACCTCTCACTCAATGTCAGCAAAACAAAAGAGAGGATTGTGGACTTGAGGAAACAGCAAAGGGAGCACCCCCCTATCCACATCAATGGGACAGCAGTGGAGAAGTTGGAAAGTTTTAAGTTCCTCTGTGTTCATATCACCGACAAACTGAAATGGTCCATGCACACAGACAGTGGTGAAGAAGGCGCAACAGCGCCTCTTCAACCTCAGGAGGCTGAAAAAATGTCACCGAAAAACCCTCACTAACTTTTACATGTGCACAATTGAGAGCATCTTGTATCACCACCTGGTACGGCAACTGCACTGCCCACAACCGCAAGGCTCTCCAGAGGGTGGTGCGGTCTGAAGAACGCATCACCGGGGGAAAACTACCTGCCCTCCAGGACACCTACAACACCCGATGTCACAGGAAGGCAAAAAAGATAATCAAGGACAACAACCACCCGAGCCACTGTCTGTTCACTCCGCTTCCATCTAGAAGGCGAGGTCAGTACAGGTGCATCAAAGCTGGGACATAGAAATTGAACAGCTTCTATCTCAAGACCATCAGATTGTTTAAACAGACACCACTAGCGCAGAGAGGAGGCTGCATACCTACAGACCTGATATCATTGGCCACTTTAATAAATGAAACATTTGTCACTTTAATATTGCCACTTTAAGAATGTTTACATATCTCGTATTACTCATCTCATATGTATATAATGTATACTGTATCCTTCACTATATATTCTTTACTATCTATTGCATCTTAGCCGCTCTGTCACTGCTCATCCATATATTTTATACTTATATATTCTTATCCCATTCCTTTACTAGGTTGTATGTATTAGGTTTTGTTGTGGAATTTTGTTAGATATTAGGTTTTGTTGTGGAATTGTTAGATATTACTTGTTAGATACTGCTGCACTGTCAGATCTAGTAGCACAAGCATTTTGCTACACTCGCAATAACATCTGCTAACCATGTGTATGTGACCAATAAAATTTGATTTGATTTAGATAAAGGGGGAGTAATCAGTGTAGTGATGAAGTCCAGGTGTGCCTAATGAAGGGCTTCCAGGACCTGTGGTTAGTAAATCGGTGACTGTTGAGCGTTGGAGCGGGAGTAGACGTGACAGGTGGTCCCCCCACGGCAGGCACACTCTGAGGGCTCCATTTTACTGAGTGAAAGACAGATTATGTCAGCAGATGGCGCTGTTGCGCTGAGGCACCAAAGGGCCTAGTACAATAACCCTCCACAATATCTCTCCAAAAGGATTAAACAAAATCACAATAAACCGCTATAGAACTAAGAAAAGGAGTATAATAATATTAAAGAAAAAATAAATGATAATAGGAAAATAGGGAAGAAATTCAAACAACTCAATGAGTCAAATCAACAAGGCTTGATACAGTAATTAAACCAAGACAAATTAAGAGGCAAGGGATAGTGGCACAAATAACATTATCTGGTATCAATAAAGGCCCATATCTATTGATCGGAGTTCACATTTGTCTTTGTAGTAAGATCTAGTGGTGGACAATAGTGAAAAAAATAGTTCAGATGCAGAGGACGCTGGTAGGGGGGGGGGCATTACAATGTGCCAGACCTCCTTATGCTCCTCCCACCGGCCTCTTCTGTTCAGATGTGAGCTGGGAGTGTTCAGGCAGAAAAGTATCTGTAATCGACTATGACTTGTCGAGTGCAATCGAAAGGAAATGGCTCTGGTTGTCAGTCCTTACTGGTACGGATGGATTGAGAGAGGTGGGCTAAATATTAGTGGCACTGACTGAATTCAAAATTGAGTTGGTTTCGGGGTGTGGTTTGATGTGGGTGTCTCTTGTGTGTATTTGCAGGTAGTAAGAGTTAGACAAATTATTTTGCCAATTAGCTTCAGTCGGCTGCAGTACGTACAACTGTGGCAAAGTTGGTTTGACTCTGGTGACTGTCAATAAATTACCCAATGTAAATGGGACAATCATTTCATGGTGCACATCTTTTAGCTGTGTCATTGAATGCTTTCAATTATTTGTATGAATGTCTGCAAATTATAGTTGGTTTGAGGTTTTTAATTCATAGAAATGTGGAGCTATTGACCTTTTAAAATATTGTCCCATGTACTGTACATTGTGTAATGTACTCATGATCCCTAACTAGCCCCACTGGGATATCGATTCACGTGCAGCTGTGCTCTGAATTGATTACCAACACTCTAGATAACATGAAAACAGCCTAACCAGCTCTGCTAGGGCGAGTAAAATGGTCAGAGTGAGGTGTTCTCTCATTTGTGTCTGGAAGTAGGTAGCAAACTAGAAAACTTTAGCCAGTTAGCTTGGGTGCTTAAATGCTGTGTGGGGATGATTTAAATAAACCCAACCCACGGAAAACTGTTATGATACCCTTTATTCCCCATGACGTACGGGTTGTTCCTATCTCGCAAATCTCAGTTTTGGATGAGACTGAAATTATCCTTTTTACACTTTGTAGTGACTAGAATACATTTTTCCCACTCATATCGATGCCACACAAGCCATTTTCAAAATGAGAAGTTGATTTTTGTAACTGTCTGGGTGAAACCCATAGTAGGTGAATAAGGTTCTAGTCATATAATGCAATGAAAGAGGGCAGCTTCTAGTCAGATACAGTACCTTCAGAAATTATTCACACACCTTGACTTTTCCCACATTTTCTTGTGTTACAGCCTGAATTTAAAATATTAAACAGAGGCAAAATCGCAGAGCCTGGTTCAGTCAGCTGGGAGATTAATTCACCTTTCAGCAGGTTAATAACCTGAAAGGCCAAATCTTCACTGAAGTTGCTTAGAAAGACAGTGAATGTTCCTGAGTGGCCACGTAACAGTTTTGACTTAAAAGTACTTAAGAATCTATTGCAAAACCAAAAATGATCAACAACCAATTTGAAAGAGAATGAAAAATGTTGAAAAGGATAATGGGCAAATGTTGCACAATCCAGGTGAAGAAAGCTCTTAGAAACTTACCCAGAAATACTCACAACTGTAATCACTGCCAAAGGTGCTTCTACAAAGTAGGTGTGAATGATTATGTAAATGAGATATTTATATATTTCATTTTCAATGCATTTGCAAAAATTTCTAAGAACATGTTTTCACTTTGTCATTATGAGGTATTATGTGTAGATGCCTTAGATTCTATCCATTTTGAATTCAGGCTGTAACACAAAATGTGGAATAAGTCAAAGGGTATGAACATTTTCTGAAGGCACCACCTTGACAATTAATATAAAGGAAAATGGTACAAATGAAGTAAGCTAGTCCACACGTCCTCAATATTATTCCATTTTATTTAATGAAGTTTATATCATCATTCATGAGTGAAAACAATACAGATACAGGCCCAGGACTTTGAGTTTCAGATTCAGATTAAGAGCTTAGGTACCAAGGCCCACAATCAGGCCCAGTTTCATCAGGCCCACTATACTAATCTTATATAGACAGTCATCATCTCTGCTGGTGCAATTTATGACAACCATAGAGCAGATTACAGAGATGCATTGATAGCATTTCGTAAATGTATAAATCAACAGCTTGGTATGGGTCTCTTGGAAGATTAAGCCATGATGTCACGCCCTGGCCTTAGTATTCTGTGTTTTCTTTATTATGTTGGTTAGGCCAGCGTGTGACATGGGTGATTTATGTGTCTTGTTTTGTCTAGGGGTTTTGTAGTCTATGGGGTTGTGTTCAGTTGAGTGTTCTAGGTAAGTCTATGGTTGCCTGGAGTGGTTCTCAATCAGAGGCAGGTGTTTATCGTTGTCTCCGATTGGGAACCATATTTAGGCAGCCATATTCTTTAGGTGTTTTGTGGGTGATTGTTCCTGTCTCTGTGTTTTGCACCAGTTAGGACTGTTTTGCAACATTTTCTAATTTTGTATAGTGTTCACATTTTCATCTTTCATTAAAGATGTTTATAAATAAACACGCTGCATTTTGGTCCTCCTCTCTTTCCCAGGAAGAAATCCGTTACAGATTATAATATTGCATAGTTCATATGGGTCACATGGCACTGTTTGGCGAAAAGTACATTCTGTCCTGCACATCTGAAGATCTTCATTTTCAACTTGGGAAAGGAAATCTGTGGTTTTGTAAAGTTATGTAAACCCAGACATTACATTGGGCCGACCCCTGGGCTTGTCGACAATCTTTGATGGCCTGGGCCCAGTTTTTCTGAAGTTATCTGGATTTTGCCTATTGGATAGGATTAAATGATTGTAAAAGATAATGAATAGAACGGACAAATCATTGACTTGAATGCGGACTTCCATTCTATTCATTGCATTTCTATGTATTGAGTCCTATTCGATAGCGGAAATCCGGATAGGTAACTTTTGAAAATCTGGGCCCAGATGATGTGTAAATCCCAAACATGTGATGTGCAATCCCAACTCATCCTACGAACACAGAAAACAGTTTAGACAATATTTGTCATTATTTATACTTGTCAATATTTCTACTTGTCACATGTCATTCCAAGCCTAAATAGTTTGATTCAACCTATCTTCCCTGCAAAATGATCTCATGGTCAACAGATCTGATCATGGACTGTTGGATAGCAGACAAACGGCGGCAATACACAATTGCGTTTATATTGTTTTGTAACCAATAGAATACAGTTGACTGATACACTTCTTCTCAATAATTAGTTAAGATTGAGTCACTTTAGAAGCTTAGACACAAGGGAATGTTCATGAAAACAGATACAGAAAGAATACTGGACAATTGATTGGTGCATCTGCATTAGCATTATAAATTACAATATGTTCCGAATTGTATGTACTGAGCAGACATTTACAGTGGGGCAAAAAAGTATTTAGTTATCCACCAACTGTGCAAGTTCTCCCACTTAAAAAGATGAGAGAGGCCTGTAATTTTCATCATAGGTACACTTCAACTATGACAGACAAAATGAGAAAAAAAATCCAGAAAATCACATTGTAGGATTTTTAATGAATTTATTTGCAAATTATGGTGGAAAATAAGTATTTGGTCACCTACAAACAAGCAATATTTCTGGCTCTCACAGACCTGTAACTTCTTCTTTAAGAGGCTCCTCTGTCCTCCACTCGTTACCTGTATTAATGGCACCAGTTTGAACTTGTTATCAGTATAAAAGACACCTGTCCACAACCTTAAACAGTCACACTCCAAACTCCACTATGGCCAAGACCAAAGAGCTGTCAAAGGACACCAGAAACAAAATTGTAGACCTGCACCAGGCTGGGAAGACTGAATCTGCAATAGGTAAGCAGCTTGGTTTGAATAAATCAACTGTGGGAGCAATTATTAGGAAATGGAAGACATGCAAGACCACTGATAATCTCCCTCGATCTGGGGCTCCACGCAAGATCTCACCCCGTGGGGTCAATGATCACAAGAACGGTGAGCAAAAATCCCAGAACCACACGGGGGGACCTAGTGAATGACCTGCAGAGAGCTGGGACCAAAGTAACAAAGCCTACCATCAGTAACACACTACGCCGCCAGGGACTCAAATCCTGCAGTGCCAGACATGTTCCCCTGCTTAAGCCAGTACATGTCCAGGCCCGTCGGAAGTTTGCTAGAGAGCATTTGGATGATCCAGAAGAAGATTGGGAGAATGTCATATGGTCAGCTGAAACCAAAATATAACTTTTTGGTAAAAACTCAACTCGTCGTGTTTGGAGGACAAAGAATGCTGAGTGGCATCCAAAGAACACCATACCTACTGTGAAGCATGGGGGTGGAAACATCATGCTTTGGGGCTGTTTTTCTGCAAAGGGACCAGGACGACTGATCCGTGTAAAGGAGAGTTGCATGGGGTCATGTATCATGAGATTTTGAGTGAAAAACTCCTTCCATCCTCCTTCCATCAGCAAGGGTCTTTCAGCATGACAATGATCCCAAACACACCACCCGGGCAACGAAGGAGTGGCTTTGTAAGAAGCATTTCAAGGTCCTGGAGTGGCCTAGCCAGTCTCCAGATCTCAACCCCATAGAAAATCTTTGGCCGGAGTTGAAAGTCCGTGTTGACCAGCAACAGCCCCAAAACATCACTGCTCTAGAGGAGATCTGCATGGAGGAATAGGCCAAAATACCAGCAACAGTGTGTGAAAACCTTGTGAAGACTTACAGAAAACGTTTGACCTCTGTCGTTGCCAAGAAAGGGTATATAACAAAGTATTGATAAACTTTTGTTATTGACCAAATACTTATTTTCCACCATAATTTGCAAATAAATAAATTCAAAATCCTACAATGTGATTTCTGTTTTTTTTTCTCATCTTGTCTGTCTAGGTTGAAGTGTACCTATGATGAAAATTCAGGCCTCTCTCGTCTTTTTAAGTGGGAAACTTGCACAATTGGTGGCTGACTAAATACTTTTTTTTGCCCCACTGTATGTGAAATCAGTTTCAATATAGTTTAGGTGTAGAGTGGATGGGCCAACTAGGCAGGCAATATAGTTTAGTTGTTGAGTGGACAGGCCAACTAGGCAGGCCATTATTATTATTATTATATGTGAAATCAGTTTCAATATAGTTTAGGTGTAGACTGGACAGGCCAACTAGGCAGGCAACTGTCAGAAAATTCACTCATCTTATTTTAGTACTTACTGTCTATGCAAGTGATGGGCAACTTTGATGGGGGTAGGCATATTGCGTCTAACAAACAGTTACATGACCCACTACAGCATGGTCAAGCAAGTTAATGGTTCTGACATTTTCGGACTATTAAACAACTATTGATTTAGAACCACAGCGAGTTACCGCAAGTCACACAGAAAACAGCAGCAGCCTCTACTACTATTCCAACATGCACCATTTCAACTTTAACATTTCAAAGTCATCAAATCACCTTAGTCACGCTTAGTTTAATACAGTGACAATTAAAAGATACCAAACTTTTAGTCCAATCAACATCAGCTAAATATGATGTGGCTGTCCATGATTTGTGTGTGCGTGCGTGTTCGAAGTCGATTAAAACATGTTGACTCACCCTACTTGTAGAGAAGAGCGAATGCCATTCTCCTCTCTTTCCTGTTGCCTAAACAGTCTATGACTCAGTACACGCTGTATGACAGAGTTTTTGTTGTCCTAGGCTACCTGGCTAAAATGCTTGCTCGATAGCCTAACTTCATATCACAACACAGGCAACGATGAGCCCGCTAGTTAACATTAGCCTGCACTACTAGCTACATATTGAACTTCCATCCTCTCAGGCAAGGGGCACAATTAGGGCTGTTACGGTGACCATATTACTGCCACACCGGCGGTCACGAGTCATGATGGCAGTCAAATTCCATGTGAACATTTATTCATGGTAATTAGGCTTCTCCAAGCTCTGATGCTGCTGATGGTCATTAGTAGCCTACTAAACTTGCTAACTGTCTGGTACTCCACACTCTAATCACTCTAATCACTCTCACACATGCACACCGGCATCAATACAAATGTAATTGAAAATCTAATCAAACACTTTTTTAATGGAGTGATGGCCTCTATCTATCAGCTTTCTATAGGCTAGGCCTACTATATTTATTTCTCAACCTTCCTAATATTAAGCACATTGCTTCTCTTTAAAACAGGAGTATAGCCTACCTGGCTGGCATGAAAATTAACCACCGGGAATAATTTCTCCATTTGCTATTTAAGTGGATCGATTATATTTTTATATTTTTTTTATGCCTGACAGGTGCATGATAATGATCCATTCTAAATCAAAACAAATTTCACACATATATTATTTAGTGTATATGTAAAGACAAGATTAAATAAAGAATAGTGTGATGGGTGACAATATTGTGAAGGATTTCCAGCTTAACGCAAACAGCGCATGCTTTCTTTGTGACTTAGTCGCTCACCTCACATAGCTTAGCCCATAGGCCTGTATGTCTGAATAAGGTTTGTATCACAACTAAAGTGCCCAAGTAACTTCTTAAAATTAAGCACATTAATCCACTTTACAACGGGTGTAGATCCTAACTGACATACAAATGCAGCGTGGGAGTTTCAAGTTTGGGGAAGATCATTTTCACCATAAAAATACACCTTTATAATAAAAGCATTACATGCATAATCTCATTTTTGGTCACTTTTGAGAATGGTATTTTCCTGCTAATGGAACATTCGTGCTTATGGCCTACTGCCGTGTGCGCATTGTTGCGCTTATAATGTGAAGTAATAATTTATCAACATTAACATTATCAACATTCAACGTTCTCATCTGTTGCATTGCTTAAATCAGGTTTTTTGATACTCGTTGTTGTTTTCATTTGGGATCTATAGCATCTCACAATTGTGTCAGACTATGTTTGGAATATTTATTTCTCGCATAGAATAAAATAGGTAAACTTTTGTACTATGGGGGGCAGTAGATTGACATATGACATAGCCTAGTGCTTTTGCTGTTCGTTAAGCTGACGAAAAGTAAATGTGGACAGTTCTTCCAATATCTTCAATATTCACCTCCGAATTGGATAAGGACACGCCCAGTTGCGTCCCCTATGTGTCTGTATTCACTTGTAGCCTGTGAGAAAGACCTGATCACGTGGCTGAGCACCATGTGAGTGAGAGGTGCTTCGGCACGCAGCAGGAGAAGGGAATTATAATTATTATATTCAGCCCAAAGGCATAACGGACACTGGCTGCAAAAGGCATGGATTTTTTTAGGGGGATTATGGCCACACAAAGAGGATGCAGCCGGGAAAATCCAGGCATTATCAAGTGCTTGTCAAATTGGGAATGAGAGACTGGTGAACTGTGTACAGCCTATGAAAAAAACAAAGCAAAGCTCATGAATCATGCAGCCTTAGAATGTATTGAAAATCAAAACATATAGCCCAACATTTGTATCATAACTAAAGTTTCATAAATAACTCTAAATTAAGCATATAGGAGTACCTGTTTCTTTGTTAACCGCTCAACACACAACGCTGCACGTGCGCACTCCCTCAAATTGTTTGGAGAAAATATCCTTCCTATTTTATTCAGCTATGTTCAATTGTATTATTTTTACTATAAAATAATGCCATGGAATTCTAGGCAAATCTTGTCTGTTAAATTAACTAGTGTAGCCCACAGCCATATGGCATAGCCAGATCAGGGCCTAACAAAAGGACAATGCAGAGTATGCTTTTCTGTTCTTCTGAAATAGACAACATTTTCTTCATATGATGTTTAAAATAAAATAAATACAAATAAATAATGGATTTATTGTGACTGTGTAGGCTATATTAAATGGATTTATTAGACTTTTTAAAATGTAGATGCTCTAAAGGTCAGTGGCTTGTAGGCTGTGTGGGAGACAGGAGATGCTAAATGTGTTTATGTTAATTAACGGTCAATTACTGTGAGACCGTCAGTTATTTGCTTGACAATCACCTGCTGACAAAATGTCATGACCGCTTCAGACCTAGGCACAATGTATGAATTAATGGTTAGATCAGAATCGCAGATATAATCATGGAGAATTAAGTAAAACCACAAATTCAAATCCCTATCTCCATCCTTGGCTAATTTAGGAAAGGGACAATGGTATTTGGTATTTAATGCGATGTGATTGGTGTGAAGCCAAAATCAAAACTGGCTTACCTTGACACTGTCACATTCCGACCATAGTTCTGTTATTTTATTCATTGTTTTAGTATGGTCAGGGCGTGAGTTGGGGTGGGCAGTCTGTTTGTTTTTCTATGTTGGTTTTCGTGTTCGGCCTAGTATGGTTCTCAATCAGAGGCAGGTGTCATTAGTTGTCTCTGATTGAGAATCATACTTAGGTAGCCTGGGTTTCACTTTTGGTTTGTGGGTGTTTGGTTCCGTGTCAGTGTTTGGGCTGTGGTACTGTTTCGGGTTTTGTAAATTCAGCATTAATAATAATCGTTTTCTTTTTACCCAATTGAATGGGATGTCCTCATTGTCTCATGCTCAGGGCAGCATCACAGCCATAGGCTAGGCTGCGTGGTTGGGCGTGGATAGCGTTAATATTTTGTTGACATGACTGTCAGTGACTGACATAACAAGAGAAAAACTGCTTATGCACAACCAAATTTTGCACTTGGACCTTGTGTAATTCTACTATTCTAACTTATCTAATTTATGCCTGGAGCCAGCCTGTTCTTGCAAAAGAAAGCCACAAGAAAGCTAAGCATTTCAATACATTTCATCGGAACTGGAGCCGGAACTGCTCCTTTAACTAAGATCTTCCCTGGCTCTATATTGTTGTTTTATTCTCTAATGACCCAGAAACTCTAGGAATATCTTATTAAGGGACAGCACGCCTACCAAAACCCAACACTACCCAGAACTACTCCAAGGATAACATCAAAATACTCGCCACATCACTATTGCAAAAAAAAAACATACGTGACAAGAAAGACCTTTTCAAAGTTTCATATAAAAGCAATTTTTTGGGGAAGGAATGGACTGTGAATAGGTTTGTGCTTATGTGTCTGGAGTGTGTGTATAATTCTGCTTGCATAAGATGTATGTGTAAATGCATTTTGTGTGTATGTGTGCATGCGTGCCGGTGTGCATGTGTGAGAGTGTGTTTGCAAAGTGAAGGAGTATGTATGATCAGTGTGGTGATGGTGGTCGTCGGAAGGAGGGGGTCCGACATTGAGAGACAGACGCCAGGCTGGGTTTGGAACATATCCTGTGGAGGGACTGTGGCCAATGGAGTGTGGCTGGGCTGAGGGTGGAGGAGAGGGGGAGAAAGACAGGGAGGGGAGGGGGAAAGAGGGGAACAGGGCTAGCTGTGTTATGTTTAAAAGTGCCAGAGTGATGCCGGGGTGGCTCATTAACTAGGGTGAGATTGGAGTCCCAGTGGCTCGCATTCAACCACACGCCTTTGATGAGGGCTGAATCCTCAAGCTCAACCAGTCCCACATGAGAGAGAGAGAGAGAGAGAGAGAGAGAGAGAGAGACAGAGAGAGAGAGAGAGAGAGAGAGAGTTTACAGGAATATAATTGTATTTGTCACATTCGCTGAATACAACCTTACAGTGAAATACTTACTTACAAGTCCTTAACCAACAATTCAGTTAAGAAAACTATCTCAAAAAAGAAAATAAATAAAAGGAACAACTAATTAAAGAGCAGCAGTAAAATAACAATAGTGAGGCTATATGAAAGTGACTATGCATATATAATAATAGAGGGTATCAGCAGCGTAGGGGGGGGGGGGGGGGGGGACAATGAAAATAGTCTGGGTAGCCATTAGATTAGATGTTCAGGAGTCTTATGACTTGGGGGGTAGAAGCTGTTTTGAAGCCTCTTGGACCTAGACTTGGTGCTCCGGTACCGCTTGCAGAGAGAACAGTCTATGACTAGGGTGGCGGGAGTCTTTGACAATGGTTAGGGCCTTCCTCTAACACCGCCTGGTATAGAGGTCCTGGATGACAGGAAGCTTGGCCCCAGTAATGTACTTGGCAGTACGCACTACCTTCGATGAGAATGGGGGCGTGCTCGGTCCTCCTTTTCCTGTTGTCCACAGGAAGAAAAGTGTCAAAACAGAACCCAGAATGTCACTTAACCTCTCAATACAGTACTGTCCAAAACTATGTACATAATTATAGATATTTGACAGGATGTTTGACTAGGTGCGAGTGTGTGACTATGCATATGTTTGCATGTGAGAGTTTACATATACAGTAACTTCATTGTGTGTGTGTGTGTGTGTGTGTGTGTGTGTGTGTGTGTGTGTGTGTGTGTGTGTGCGTGATCTTTTGACAGGCATGTGGCATGGCATCATTGTGCTGGGTGAATGTGGCACCCATTAGTGATTCTTCTGAAAAGTTCACACACACACACAGACGCCCTAGAAAGTCGACAGCAGCTCAATATCATTACCTCATTACAGTACTGAGCAGCAGGAGTCTCATGAGTCACCACCCTCTTCCTTTTCCCTTTTCCCTTCATTATTTAAAGTTACCATTCTGCAGGAAGTAATGAATTGCTTCTCTCGTTAAGTGCATAATTAGTATGCATTTAACTAAATCTAAACATCTCCCTGCTCTCCCAGAAATCATCCCAGGCATTTCTAACACACAGGCCCAGACAAATTAGACAGGCCCACTGGGATAAAAATGGACTAGCCCATCTGGCATTTACCCGAAATGTCAGGTGGCCAGTCCACCCCTGCACTCAACTGTAGGGTCTGCTCTGCATCTCATATAAGCCTATAGCCTATTTCTGAACAGGCTGTTATTCCTGACTTAATTTCAATAAAAGTTATATGGATGGTTATGTGTTTTCAAATGAGTTGAATTGATATGTTAAGGTGTGTTTCTGTGATCAGTGAGCAACAACAATTAAATATTCCACAGTATATTCTCCAAACTGAAAGTCAAAAACATCAGCACATAAAGACAATATATTCATATTTTAAACTTTAATCTAATTACAATATTGATCCCAAATGAATTAACAATCCAAAAAAAAAATCCTGCATGTCGAGGGCATAAAACTGGCATTGTTGTAATGTACAAAAACTGGAAAACCGTTTACAAGTTCAGATACATGTTTTAAAGTACTATATAAACTGATTATCTTATATGGATGGCAACCTGCAGCCTGGATGTTTTCTGACTTATACTCTCAATTGAATCCCTTGTGCTTCTTTGCAGAGGTCGATGTGTTGAGGTTTCTTTATTGGTTTCCTTATTTGTTGGCACTTTCCATTTTTATTTCCAAAAATAGTTACAGTGCATTTACTTTTGTGTCCGTGGATGTTACTTTTGTGTGTGTGTGTGTGTGTGTGTGTGTGTGCTTGTGCGTGCATGCATGCATGTGTGTACTGTATTTATTATGTGTGCATGAGAGACATGTGTATGATAAGTCACCCGTCATAGCTGAAGCTGTGGTCTTTACTGTCAGTCTGTCTGTCAACGGAAAAACGCTGAGTTTTTTTATAGAAAGGACAGGCAAGGGTTGGAACAGGTTCAAAATACCGAGATTATTTGAGGAACAGAACCCAAACTTGAAACGAAAGTGATCTATACTGTTCCGGAAAATAAACGTTATTTTAAAAGCATGGGAACCGGTTCATATTTTTTCAGTCTACAAAAATCGTAACAAAGCGCATATGCAAAGCCCTCACTCTCTGTCACTCAGAAACTTATTGCAGCGTTTGCCTGCCAGCTGGAAATCTTTGTCAATGGGTGTGCATGTGTTTGTAAGCTGCCTGCCCCTCCCCTCTGAAGCATAGGCTACTGTAGCCTACTGATGATATTACAAGCGTTATTCAGAAATTAGGGAGAGATTTAAAAGAATGGATTCACTTTTTCAATCCTAGTTAAGGATACTATAGTTACCACGTTTCACATTGGATTGAACTACAAAAAGGTAAGACATGTTTTTAATTCTAATGCTGCTCTGCACACAAAGCTTGTTAGCTAGTTAGCTAAACCAACTCGGAAGTTCAAAGACATTCAAAGTTCCTCCATAGAAGCCTCTCCTCCGTAGATATAATTTTGTGGGCCTAATTCAGATAATGCATTTCATAACAAAATGCTTCAAGGCAAGCTTCCTCCATCCTCTCTCGCTCTCTGCTCACCTGCAACATTTCTGTTACATTTTGCTCCCTACACTGTGACTAGCAGCACAGTGTGTGTTTGTCTTTCATTTATGATTAACACAATGATGTTATGGCAAAATACAATTTCTCTTAACAACTTTCCTGTACAGATTAAATCACTTATCCGATCCATTGCAAGCTGCTCTATCTGCACTGATTGGTGAAGTCATTTAATGTTGAGTTAAATATAAACAAAATATTGATTTCAGAGGTTTAAAAAAGAACAGACAGGAACGAACGATATAAACTGTTACTTTTTGGGGGTTCGAACCAGTTCAGAACTTTATTTTGCTGGTCGGAGTGGACAGTGGAACTGATCTAAAAAAAACAAATTGTTCTGAAACGATTGTAAAATCGGGGGGGGGGGGGGGGGCTGAAGGGAACTTCAGTCTCCACATGTAGGAGTAAATTGCACAAAAATACACCAACTGACCACAGAGCCACTATTATGGAGGAGTAGAAAAATAATACTTTTGCATAAACACATGTGCATGGCTGCTGAGAAAATAAGCAAAACAAATAAATGATCTGCAGAGGGATACTTCAGGAGGGAGAGGAGAGGGGATGAGAGTAGAGGGGAAGGGTGGAGAGGAGAATGGAGGGGAGGAGAAGAGGAGAAGAGAGGCGATTGGAGGAGATAAAAAGAAGGGAGAGGAGAGGATACTTTTATCTAATATTTGTTAGCCATATTTGAACTTACTGTGAAAAGTTATTCTAATACAATTGGCCATGCATTTTGAAATCATGTACTCAAAGTGTGTAATCCTGCCATCCAGGAAGCAACACAGACTCCCCCAGGGCAAACTGGTCAGGTACAAAAACAAATTGTTTCCATGTGAACAAATAAGGAGGACATTAGGGGTATGGGGATGGACACACTCATTTGCGAACGTGCAATAATGAAAATGTGAAATGTAACTAACAGTGCAATTTGAAAGGGATGCACAACGTTCATCATGGATATTGAGATTACAGGGTTGCGCAATAACAGTGTGTGCAATGTTCAGGGACTGTGTAATATTGACCATATGCAATAAATTGGGGGGGGGGGTCAATTATACTTTTTATATCGCAAATAGTGCATTTTCTTATACAAATATCTGTGAAAATCTGACTGGGATGTTTCTTCCAAAGATCAACAATGTTCATGAGTCAAGAAGAAACATCTTAGAGGGGCTGAACAAAACACACACAGTTTATTTGAGGTAACGGAATGAGAAGGACATGCACACCACATTACTATATCAATCTCCCTCTCCCTCCCTCCCTTCTCTCTCTTACACACACACACACACACACACACACACACACACACACACACACACACACACACACACACACACACACACACACACACACACACACACACACACACACACACACACACACAGAGCACTATGCCTTATCAGGCTTCAAAACTATTATTTGGCCGTTCTTCCTTGTAAATGTGATAATTATACGCTTCCAGCATCACAGAACAGTAGGAATACACAAACCCATTCAGCTGGAAAACACAAACCCCATAGGAATTCCCAAACACCATTCGGCTGTTCAGCATAGAGTGGCATTACAGAGGATTGTCAAATAGCACATATACAGTGGGGCAAAAAAGTATTTAGTCAGCCACCAATTGTGCAAGTTCTCACACTTAAAAAGATGAGAGAGGCCTGTAATTTTCATCATATGTACACTTCAACTATGACAGACAAAATGAGAAAAAAAATCCAGAAAATCACATTGTAGGACTTTTAATGAATTTATTTGCAAATGATGGTGGAAAATAAGTATTTGGTCACCTACAAACAAGCAAGATTTCTGGCTCTCACAGACCTTTAACTTCTTCTTTAAGAGGCTCCTCTGTCCTCCACTCGTTACCTGTATTAATGGCACCTGTTTGAACTTGTTATCAGTATAAAAGACACCTGTCCACAACCTCAAACAGTCACACTCCAAACTCCACTATGGCCAAGACCAAAGAGCTGTCAAAGGACACCAGAAACAAAATTGTAGACCTGCACCAGGCTGGGAAGACTGAATCTGCAATAGGTAAGCAGCTTAGTTGGAAGAAATCAACTGTGGGAGCAATTATTAGGAAATGGAAGACATACAAGACCACTGATAATCTCTCTCGATCTGGGGCTCCACACAAGATCTCACCCCGTGGGGTCAAAATTATCACAAGAACAGTGAGCAAAAATCCCAGAACCACACAGTGGGGACCTAGTGAATGACCTGCAGAGAGCTGGGACCAAAGTAACAACGCCTACCATCAGTAACACACTACGCCGCCAGGGACTCAAATCCTGCTTAAGCCAGTACATGTCCAGGCCCCTCTGAAGTTTGCTAGAGAGCATTTGGATGATCCAGAAAAAGATTGGGAGAATGTCATATGGTCTGATGAAACAAAAATATAACTTTTTGGTAAAAAAAGAGTTGCATCCAAAGAACACCATACCTACTGTGAAGCATGCGGTGGAAACATCATCCTTTGGGTCTGTTTTTCTGCAAAGGGACCAGGACGACTGATCCGTGTAAAGGAAAGAATGAATGGGGCCATGTATCATGAGATTTTGAGTGAAAACCTCCTTCCATCAGCAAGGGCATTGAAGATGAAACGTGGCTGGGTCTTTCAGCATGACAATGATCCCAAACACACCGTCCGGGCCACGAAGGAGTGGCTTCAAAAGAAGCATTTCAAGGTCCTGGAGTGGCCTAGCCAGTCTCCAGATCTCAACCCCATATAAAATCTTTGGAGGGAGTTGAAAGTCTGTGTTGCCCAGCAACAGCCCCAAAACATCACTGCTCTAGAGGAGATCTGCATGGAGGAATGGGCCAAAATACCAGCAACAGTGTGTGAAAACCTTGTGAAGACTTACAGAAAACGTTTGACCTCTGTCATTGCCAACAAAGGGTATATAACAAAGTATTGAGATAAACTTTTGTTATTGACCAAATACTTACTTTCCACCATAATTTGCTAATAAATTCATAAAAAATCCTACAATGTGATTTTCTGGATTATTTTTTTTTTTGTCTGTCATAGTTGAAGTGTCCCTATGATGAAAATTACAGGCCTCTCTCATCTTTTTAAGTGGGAGAACTTGCACAATTGGTGGCTGACTAAATACTTTTTTGCCCCACTGTAGGTGTGATTGTGCGTGTGTCTCCGTGCCAGCTTGTTTTTGCATGCATGCTTCGGTGTGTGCCTCTGTCTGTGTTGTGTGTTCACCCACATGAAGAAAAAAACGGTTTACTATAGAATACTACAGTACTTACTATATAATTCTATAAATTACTACAGTATACTGTAGAATACTATACTACACACTGTAGTATCTTTCGAACATGGTCATTATGGATGTTGTTTCAAAGCCTAACATCTCGAAATGAACAAAGCTTTCTAAGGTGATGATTAATTCAAAACCCCCATAGGCATATTATAGCATATGCATAGGCTGATATATGATTCCAAGCCCCCCCCCAAAAAAACTGAATTCAAATAATGATTGTGCCATTATACAATACGTAGCCTACTGCATATTACTCACTACAGAAAAACATTTGAAAAAACTGATTTAAGATGTCTTTAGTACATTGTTGGTCTAGCCTATACTCCAAAATGAAGACAAATTCTAGTAATCACATTTGAGTGTGGACTGTGTTATTATGCATACTGGTGGACTGGTTACTGCCCGTAGCATTGAATGCAAGGGAAGCCAGCAAGCATTTGACCTCCCTACATAAAAAATAAATAATAATAATAGCCAATCAGTGTTGAGGTAAACTGAGTGAGCTCAGCTGTGAATGGTCCTGGCCAATGTTCCCTCTAAGCTGTGCGGGTGCCAGGGTGCAAAGCTCCTTGGGCCGGGCTGATGCCAGCAGGGTTGGGGAGTAACGGATTACATGTGAGGGATTACAAAAAAACGTTAACTGTAATCTGTTACGTCACCAGCAAAAATATTGTAATCAGATTACAGATACTTTTTAAAAACTAGATGACTACTTCGAGGATTACTTTTAAAATCAGAAAGGATGTTTGCGAAAAAAAAATTATTTGACACTTCCCTGTTTTCTCAATGACATTTCTCAACAGCATTGACAAAAGGGGCAAGTTCATTAAGTTTGTTCCACCTGAGCGAGTCTGACCACAAGTCAGAGACCACTATGAAGACACACCAAACGTGTGTCGGCAGGTAGCCTAGTGGATACAGCGTTGGGCCAGTAACCGAAAGGTTACTAATTCAAAATCCCTGAGCTGACAAGGTAAAAATCTCTTGTTCTGAACAAGGAAGTTTAACCCACTGTTCCTAGGCTGTCATTGTAAATAAGAATTTGTTCTTAACTGACTTGCCTAGTTAAATAAAAATGTGTTTGCTGGAGTAGGATTATGTAAGCTACAGTCCAAGCTATGTCTTCCAATGGTGAGATTGCTGTCAGCATAAAAAAATATGATCCAACTTGAATAAACACTTTAAGGTAAGGATGACAGCAGTAGTGTAGTCTACGATGATACGGATATCACTTATTATTGATATCTACATAGCGCATTGATGTGAATCACACTGCTGCTCTCTCATTCAGCTATTTGCACCTTATGTATTGTGGTTGTTGTGGATGGCTGTTCACAAATCTAAATGTGTATTTGAACCCAATAATGGTTGAATTCATGAAGTTTAAGCTGCCTATCAATCACTGTTTTTGAAACCAGTGGCCAGCCAGTGAAAAATGTGCCCTTGTGTAATGTCTGCGCTGAGAGTCAGGAAGCAAGTTCAGGGAGTGAGTGTTTTAATAAATAAACACAACTAAATACAAAGCAAGAACCACAAGAAACACACAGGCATGACACTGGAACAGAAACAACGATTCCTGGGGAAGGAACCAAAGGGAGTGACATATATAGGGAAGGTAATCAGGGAAGTGATGGAGTCCAGGTGAGTCTGATGACGAACAGGTGCGCATAACGATGGTGACAGGTGTGCGCCATAATGAGCAGCCATGTGAGCTAGAGGTCGGGGAGGGAGTACATGTAACATCTTGCAAAAGTCCGGATCCAAGCCTATGGAATAAAAGTTTGACTTTTATTGTTCAATCTAATTTAAGCTGTTAACAAAAAAAAAAATAGGCTTAATGGACACATGCTCAAACTTGCACTTTTGATATACTTAAAGGGGCAATCTGTAGTTGCTACATCCATTTTTGGACTATGATTTATAAATGCCTCAGTTCAACGGTCACACTCCATGAGAACCCAAAATATAAGCTTGTTTTACTCCAATGTTTGTAAACAAACACTGAATAGCCTCACAACATAGTTTAAACAATACTTTTTATATCATGGATGGTCAGTCCTTGCATCCATAGCTTTGTCTATTAATCTGTGAGTGGTTACATTTCTCTAGGCCCATCCCTCATCTTTTTACCAAAACGGAGGCGGGGCGGTCCTTTAATGTCAAAGTGGTTGATATTTTTTTTGTAAAAAAAACACGAATATCTTGAATATATAAGTATTTGACCCCCTGAGTCACATGTTAGAATCACCTTTGGCAGCGATTACAGCTGTGAGTCTTTCTGGGTAAGTCTCTAAGAGCTTTGCACACCTGGATTTTACAATATTTTAAAATTATTCAAGCTCTGTCAAGTCGGTTGGTGGTCATGTCTTGCTATACATTTTCAAGCCGATTTAAGTCAAAACTGTAATTAGACCACTCAAGGACATTCAATGTCATCTTGGTAAGAAACTTCAGTGTATGTTGGCCTTGTGTTTTAGGTTAATGTCCTGCTGAAAGGTGAATTTGTCTCCCAGTGTTTATTGGAAAGCAGACTGAACAAAATTTTCCTCTAGGATTTTGCCTGTGCTATTCCATTTATTTCTAACTTAATAAAAAACTCCATAGTCCTTGCCGATGACAAGCATACCCATAACATGATGCAGCCACCACCATGCTTGAAAATATAAAGAGTGGTACTCAGTGATGTGTTGTGTTGGATTAGCGCAAAACATAACGTTTTAAATTCAGGACATACATTTCTTTGGGGTTTCCTTCTTCTCCAACAACTTAGTTAGGAAAGACATCTGTATCTTTGTAGTGACTGGGTGAATTGATACACCATCCAAAATGTAATTAGTAACTTCAAAATGCACAAAGGGATATTCAAAGTCTGCTTTTTTGTTATTGTCATCTATCAATAGGTGCCCTTCTTTGCAAGGCATTAGAAAATTTCCTTGGTCTTTGTAGTTTAATCTGTGCATGAAATTCACTGCTCGACTGAGGGACCTTACAGATAATTGTATGTGTGTGGTACAGAGATGAGGTAGTCATTCAAAAATTATGTTTGTGTAATTTACTATTTAAATGGTCAAGCAAATTTTTACTCCTGAACTTATTTAAGCTTGCCATAGCAAAGGGGTTGAAATCTTACTAACTTACATTTCAGCTTTTCATTTTTTATTAATTTGTATTAACTTAATTCTACTTTGATGTCATGGGATATTGTGTATAGGCCATTGACAAAAAAAATTATAATAAAAAAAATAATCTTCATTTAAAATTCAGGCTGTAACACAACAAAATGTGGAAAAAGTCAAGGATGTGAATACTACCTGAAGGCACTGTATTCCTTGTGTTACCCTTCAATAATTTGTATATTTTTCTTTCTGCATTGATGGGAAGGGCCCGTAAGTAAGCATTTCACTGTAAGTCTACAGCTGTTGTTTACGAAGCATGTGACAGTTTTATTTTATTTTGATTCATTGCTTGGTACTAACATTGGAAATAACATCCTGTGTGTGTGTGTGTGTGTGTGTGTGTGTGTGTGTGTGTGTGTGTGTGTGTGTGTGTGTGTGTGTGTGTGTGTGTGTGTGTGTGTGTTTGGTTTCACTAGCCTTGTGCTGTCCTCACAAAGATAGTAAAACAAGGACAATTTGGACAAGTGGGGACATTTTTCTTGTACCCACAAGGGAAAAGGCTATTTTAGGCTTAGGGGTTAGGTTTACGGTTAGGGTTGCAATTAGGGTTAGGGGTTAGGTTTAGTAGTTTTAGCGAGTAAAAAGTTAAACAAAACTTGAAATTACTCACTCACAAAAATAAAAACATTGGAATGGTATCATATCTTGGGTTCTTAGTTTTTAATTTTAATTTAATCTCTGGCGGTTTGAATTACTGCATTTTACAACAAACCACACCACTAAAATAGACAACCTTCCATAACATGGATGTGTGGGGTACTTTTGAACGGCTTGTAAACGACACATACAAAATGATCACAAAATAATATGGAGAAATTACTTCTTTCCCTCATCCATCCACACACATTAACCCATAATGACAAGCGAAAACATGTTTTTCTAAATGTTTATTAATTGACAAAAAATATATTTTTATTTTTATTTACATAATTATTCAGACCGTTTGTTATGAGACTCAAAATTGAGCTCGAGTGCATCCTGTTTCCATTGATCATCCTGAGATGTTTCTACAACTTGATTGGTGTCCAATCCAATTGGTGTTACGTACACTAAGTTGACTGTGCCTTTAAACAGCTTAGAAGCTTCTGACAGGCTAATTGACATAATTTGACATAATTTGAGTCAATTGGAGGTGTACCTGTGGATGTATTTCAAGGCCTACTTTCAAACTCAGTGCCTCTTTGCTTGACATCTTGGGAAAATCAAAGAAATCAGCCAAGACATCTTTGGGAGCAATTTCCAAACACCTGAACACGTTCATCTGTACAAACAATAGTACGCAAATATAAACACCATGGGACCACGCATACCGTCATACCGCTCAGGAAGGAGAGTTCTGTCTCCTA
This sequence comes from Oncorhynchus mykiss, assembly GCF_013265735.2. Taxonomy (NCBI): domain Eukaryota; kingdom Metazoa; phylum Chordata; class Actinopteri; order Salmoniformes; family Salmonidae; genus Oncorhynchus; species Oncorhynchus mykiss. The sequence goes on from NC_048571.1 coordinate 36,634,299, forward strand.
GAGATGAACGTGTTTTGGTGCGAAAAGTGCAAATCAATCCCAGAACAACAGCAAAGGACCCCGAGAAGATGCTTGAGGAAACAGGTACAAAAGTATCTATATCCACAGTAAAACAAGTCCTATATCGACATAACCTGAAAGGCCACTCAGCAAGGAAGAGGCCACTGCTCCAAAACCGCCATAAAAAAATACAGACTACCGTTTGCAACTGCACATAGGGACAAAGATCGTACTTTTTGGAGAAATGTCCTATGGTCTGATAAAACAAAAATAGAACTGTTTGACCATAATGACCATCGTTATGTTTGGAGGAAAAAGGGGGAGGCTTGCAAGCCGAAGAACACCATCCCAACCGTGAAGCACGGGAGTGGCAGCATCATGTTGTGGGGCTGCTTTGCTGCAGGAGGGACAGAGGTGCTTCACAAAATAGATGGCATCGTGAGGAGGGACAATTATGTGGATATATTGAAGTGACATCTCAAGAAATCAGTTAAAGCTTGGTCGCAAATGGGTCTTCCAAACGGACAATGACCCCAAGCATAGTTCCAAAGTTCTGGCAAAATGGCCTAAGGACAACAAAGTCAATGTAATGGAGTGGCCATCACAAAGCCCTGACCACAATCCCATCAAAAATTTGTAGGCAGAACTGAAAAAGTGTGTGCGAGCAAGGAGGCCTACAAACCTGATTCAGTTACACCAGCTCTGTCAGGGGGAATGGGCCAAAATTCACACAACTTATTGTGGGAAGCTTGTGGAATGCTACCCGAAACGTTTCACCCAAGTTAAACAATTTGAAGGCAATGCTACCATATACTTATTGAGTGTATGTAAACTTCTGACTCACTGGGAATGTGACAAAAGAAATAAAAGCTTAAATAAATCATTTTCTTTATTATTATTCTGACATTTCACATTCTTAAAATAAAGTGGTGATCTTATCTGACCTAAGACAGGGACTTTTTACTAGGATCAAATGTCAGGAATTGTGTTTAAATGTATTTGGCGAAGGTGTGTATAAACTTCCGACTTCAGCTGTAAATGGGATAAATGTTCAACAATTTCTAAGAATCTGTTTTGTCTTGTCATTATGGGGTTTTGTGTAGATTGATGAGGGGGAAAAACAATGTAATACATTTTACAATAAGGCTGTAATGTAACAAAATGTGGAGCATTTTTCAAATGCACTGTAAATAGAGAAATTCTCCCTAGGACATACTCTCCAGTGTTAAATCAACACTGATGGTGTTATATTGAAAACTGGGCCCGTTTCTATACGTGTCCACACTTTTCAGTGTTAAATGGACACTGTGCTTAGTTATGCAATAACATCTCATAGTATTTTTAACACTAGAAAGTGTATATACACCGAGTTTACAAAACATTCCATGACATAGACTGACCAGGTGAAGCCAGGTGAAAGCTATGATCCCTTATTGATGTCACTTGTTAAATCCACTTCAATCAGTGTAGAATGATGAAGGGTAGGAGACAGGTTAATTAATGTCATGCCCTGACCTATAAACAGCCTTTTTATTTCTCTCTTTGGTTAGGTCAGGGTGTGATGTGGGTGGGCATTCTAGTGTTCTCTTTCTTTGTTGGCCAGGTATGGGTCCCAATCAGGGGCAGCTGTCTATCGTTGTCTCTGATTGGGAATCATACTTAGGCAGCCTGTTTGCCACCCTAGTTAGTGGGATCTTGTTTTTGCACAGTAGCTGTATTGCCCTGCAGAACTTCACGTTCGTTTGTCTTATTTAAATTTTTTTAGTGTTCATCTAAAATAAAGTAAGATGTAACATTTAAATAATGATTATTAAGCCTTGAAACAATTGAGACTTGCATTGTCTGTGTGCCATTCAGAGGGTGAATGGGCAACGCAAAATATTTAAGTGCCTTTGAACAGGGTATGGTAGTAGGTGCCAGGCGCAACAGTTTATTTCAAGAACTGCAAAGCTACTGGGTTTTTCATGCTCAGCAGTTTCCCGTGTGTATCAAAAATGGTCCACAACCCAAAGAACATCCAGTCAATTTGACAAAACTGTGTGAAATATTGGAGACAACATAGGCCAGCATCCCTGTGGAAAACATTCGACACCTTGTAGAGTTCATGCCCTGACGAATTGAGGCAAATTAAACTAGAACAACCATTTCATTATCAGGTGCAATAAATATACTGTAAATAACTGATTGGATTCGTTTAGAATTGTTTTTGTTATTTGTATTTGTGTAGCATGAGATTAATCCATCAATCAATGTACATACAAAAACACAGATATTAAAAACAATCCTAAAAATGTCTACCAACAGTAGAGAATGCTGGGAAATCTAATAATAATGGGGTTGGTTTTGATGGGAATGGTTTACTCTCCACAGAGTAAAACTGACACAATCACACTCTCACACTCAACACGGGTTATTAACAACAACACTGTGGTTATTTTTCACCACTGAGTGTTAATTGAATTCCTGAATCAACACAAAAAATGTTGTACTGAAAAATAAACACTAGGTTGCACTGGCCAATTTGCTGTGTAGGACTAGGCCTACTACTCTTCTGAAAATAAAGAAGAAAAACCTTCCTTCCCCCATTTCCCTAAACCTAAAGCCACAGCATGTAGTCTCTCTAAAAATGTCTGTCGTCGGTTGTTCTCAGGAAGGAGAGCCCAGAACAACCCTCCACCATAATGGGCCTGTGGGTGTGGCCCCTTGTAGATGGCTTTTGACGGGCCCCTCACGGCTGGCCACACCCTTTGCCAGCTCCCAAGGGCTCCAGGCTGCCTGACCAGAGACACCACGAGACGAGACGATGCGCCCACGCTAAACCTGACCTGGAGGAGCTGGTGCTACTGCCCGTTGTTGGAACTATGGGGTATCTCTTGCTCGCTGGTGATAATGATACAGCTACTAACAACATAAACCCCGAGACTCTAACTATGACTGAGCTCACTATACAACATGTTCGAGGCAAACAGTTGGAACAATACAGGCAAGGCGTAGAATCGCTAATCTTGATCACATAATGAGTAGTAATTTGAGATGCAAGATGATTTGTTGATCACTGATTCTGTAAAGTCAAACTGAAACATAGCCGATCATAAGCTTATCTTACACATGCTCCCTCACTTAATTTGGAAAAGGCCTGAATTCTACCAACGAAGCATCTTGGATTAAATGTCAGGAATTAAATGTCAGGAATTGTGAAAAACTGCGTTTAAATGTATTTGGCTAAGGTGTATGTAAACTTCCGACTTCAACTGTGATCTGAATGAAAATGGAGAGATAAGCTGACAACACCTCTTTGACTGATCTGTAGTTTGACCATGTTGTTTCCAGTACTAAGATAATTCATAATACATATTCTAGCTAAATGCCCTTTACTCATTTAATAATTACTGCCTTATGAGTGCCTATAATTTGTATTGGGTGTTCAGACCACGGGAGTGACTGAGTGAGTGGTTGTTGGGTGAAACTGGTGAAAACCTGGTTTGAATCAGTGGAGGGGGACCTCATCTCTCCTCCGCTCCTCTCTCTCTCTCCTCTTCTCCCCATCCCATTCTCTCCTCTCAGTATAGGTTTGTTTTATTGCCTCTCTCCTTTGCTTTTTAACAGATCTGCCTGTTTCTGGAAGTGTGGCTGGCGGTTGGCTCCTTGGCGAGAAAGGCAGCGGCTCTTAATTTGCTCTTTGTTGTGGCGGTTCGGTCTGTGGTTCAGCTGCTGCACAATGATGCTCTGGATTGCCAGCACACAAATACACATGGAAGAACACACAGGCACGCGCTAGGTCTGAGACAGTCATTAAATTTTGTCAGACGGTTATTGTCATGCAAAAGACTGCCGGTCTCACTAATTTACCATTAATTAGCAGAAACACATGTAACATCTCCAGACCTCCACGCATACAAGAGCAGTCAAGCCTCTGATGCGGCCTTTGGAGCATCTACATTAAAAAAAGTATAATAAATCAATTTAATATACACCATCACAATACATCCATTATTTATTTTATGCAGGTCTAAAGAATATGATATGAAGAAAATCTATTTCAGAAGAACAGTATATGAGTTGGCTTACTGTATGTTGTCTGGCTATGCACCATGCCATAGGCGTTGGCTTGTTTAAGAGACAACATATGCTTATAAATCCCATGACATTATTTTATATTACATGATTTTATAGCAAGAAGAATATAATTGAACTTAGCTGAAATAAAATATGAATTATATTTTTTGCATTCTGGCGCAAGTGCTGTTGGTCTAAATCTAGCGTAATAGGACCTGTTTCAAGATAAAAAAGTGATCATTTGAAACAGGTCCTATAAATTGGAAGCATTAAATTGTCTTGAATGTCATTGTATGCTGTAACAAGATTTCCCTTCACTGGAGGTAAGGGGCCCAGCCTGAACCATGAAAAACAGCCCCAGACGATTATTATACCTCCTCCACCAAAATTTACAGTTGGCAATATGCATTCGTGAAGGTAGTGTTCTTCTGGCATCCGCTAAACCCAGATTCGTCTGTCAAACTGCCAGATGGTGAAGCGTAATTCATCACTCCAGACAATGCGTTTCTACTGATCCATAGCCCAATGGCTGTGAGCTTTACACCACTCCAGCCAACGCTTGGCATTGCGCATGGTTTGTATGCGGCTGCTCGGCCACATAAACCCATTTCAGGAAGCTCCCGATTAGCAGTTATTGTGCTAATGTTGCTTCCAGAGGCAGTTTGGAACTCAGTAATGAGTGTTACAACTGAGGACAGACGATTTTTATGCGCTACGTGCTTCAGCACTCGGTGGTTCAGTTCTGTGAGCTTGTGTGGCCTGCCACTTCGCGGCTGAGCTGTTGTTGCTCCTAGACATTTACACTTCACAATAACAGCGCTTACAGTTGACCGGGGCAGCTCTAGCAGGGCAGAAATATTACACACTGACTTGTTGGAAAGGTGGCATCCTATGACGGTGCCACGTTGAATGTAACTGAGCTCTTCTGTACGGGCCATTCTACTGCCAATGTTTATCTATGGAGATTGCATGGCTGTGCAAATTTCAGGTCTGCTGAGTGCACACTTGAACATTGTGAGAAAAAAAAGTAACTTCCGGTGCGTGTTCACTGTGAATACTGAGGCTGTACCCGCTTTAAGTTAGTTTTAACAGTGGTCAAGTAGGTTACTGTGGCTATTTGATCACAATGTAGGCCTACCAGAGTGGCCTACCATCAAAAACAATGGAGAAAAATGAAACGCATCTACTCACAACTGCTCATACTGTAAAAACAGTCCAGTTCAAAGTGAATGGCACAGATCCATGTATGGCAATGGTCTATTTGCATTTAGGCCTACTGCATCTCTGATTGGTTAAGGCCCACTGGTCTGTGTAGAGTAAGGGCCTGAGTGGTGCCTATCAATGCAATAGAATCCTACTCCGATGCATTCTGCCTACAACAACATCTCTTGCATAGTTAGTTTTGTTTCGGTATGTTGCATTGATAGAGGCTAATATTGCAATTCGATCACAATTCCCACAGTAAAGGGAAATGTTGATGGTGTTAACTAATGGGGAAAACTCTAGAAAGTTGAGGTTAAATCTCATGCTTCTCTGCACTGGCATCCAGGGCTGGGTAGGTTACATTCTAAATGTAATCCGTTACAGTTACTAGTTACCTGTCCAAAATTGTCATCAGTAACGCAACTTTTTGGATTACCCAAACTCAGCAATGTAATCTGATTACGTTCCGTTACTTTCCCTTTAAGAGGCATTAGAAGAAGACAAACATGTATGTTACGTGTTGGTTATGTAGGCTTCTTCTAACCCATTGCTTTCTACTACATATAATAGTATGATTAAATGATATTGTTACATTAAAAACCAAAGCCTAGCAGAATTCCAGTCATTCCAATAAATGTTATACCCCTTAATTCATATTTTGTGTAGATCGTTGAAAAAAAGACAATCGAATCAGTTTTAATCCCACTTTGTAACACAACACAACAAAATGTGGAAAAAATCAAGGGGTTTAAATACTTTCTGAAGGGACTGTATGTATGTATGTATGTATGTATGTATGTATTGCAGGTTCCAGTCTTGACTCAATCTCTTGCACTGACATAAATCGTATAACATACTGTAATAATAATGTAATAGATGCCATTTAAATCAAATCAATTGTTATTTGTCACATACGCATGTTTAGCAGATGTTATTACAGCTGTAGCAAAATGCTTGTGAGTTTTATCCAAAGCAACTTACCATCATGCGTGCATCAACGGTCCTAGAGGCCAATTTGTTCCATGGGATGAAAGGAACCTATGTACAAAAATTCGAGACTCTAGGTCAAGCGAGAAGGCGGGGCTGACTTTATGAAGTTAAAGGTAGTTTAAAGTGCCCCCATTTGGCCGAGTTGCACCACATGTAATCAGATATAATTGCCAAACAACTTAACCATACCATCAAGTTTGGTCTCTGTCAGAGTATGTCAGCGGAGTTGAGCGGTTGGAAATCCCACTCATCAAGCAAAAAAATCACTCAGCGCTCACAGGAAAAAAACTTGCCGCTGCAAATTCATTCATTTTTTGTTAAAAATTATAATCGAAAAACCACCCCATGTAACAGTTGATATTGAAGTAGGCTATCGTAAGAAGCTTCAACATTTCTACATGGTAAAGAAAGACATATCTGGTGATATACAGCCGCTGTGTTAAAAAACAACTAGCTTTTTCTCTAATCTATTGATGATCAGATACTTCAGTTGTAACTGTCGCTCTGTTGCGCTCACATTTGACAGTTAATAGACAACTTTAGCACTGTTACAAACTTGCACCCCTCTTTTTTTAACAATAGCCTATATAAAAATCTAAACATCCCCGGTGCTGATGCGTGGGCTCATTCTTTGTCTTTCTATCAATTACACTGGCTGTGTGACCTATTTATTGGTTGACTCATATCAACATCTCTGCACATTCGAGGTTGGGTAGGCTAAATAAATACAACAGAAAATATCTAATTAAAAGAACAGTGATGAAGGAAATTAAAAATGCTAGGAAAAGCACCGCCAGAGGTCATGTCTGAGAAGCACCAGAGCCGGACAAATTGAGCATGCTCCGCTACTGCTTCACTCCAGCTCCACTTGGCTCACATCTTCTTGTCAGTCTTGCCTTTTCTGAGCTATAGCTCTCCAAAGATAAAACAAAATGCAATAATAATTCCTATAATATGGACAGAAGGGGCGAAACGGGCTTGGAACCCTAAAAATAGTTGCAAGCACATTCAAGAACCTCCAAAAGCTAACCAGCTAACTAGCTACAAGCTATTTAGTCATTGTTAGCCACTGCTAGCGGCTTTTACCTTCTGCACAGCCAGACAGTTTTTTTTAAGCCTGGATAATACTCGCCAGTCTAGCTTCCCTGTCCCATCTACCGCTGCCCCCTGGACACTGTGATCACTTGGCTACATAGCTGATGCCTGCTGGACACTGTGATCACTTGGCTACATAGCTGATGCCTGCTGGACTGTCCATTAATCACGGTACTCCATTCTGTTTGTTTATGTTTTTATCTGTCGGACCCAGGCGCACTCAGGTTCTGTGTGTAGTTAATCCGACCCTCTCTGCCTAGTCAACGCCATTTTACCTGCTGTTGTTGTGCTAGCTGATTAGCTATTGTTGTCTCACCTACTGTTTTAGCTAGCTCTCCCAATCAACACCTGCGATTACTGTATGCCTCGCTGTATGTCTCTCTCAAATGTCAATATGCCTTGTATACTGTTGTTCAGGTTAGTTATCATTGTTTTAGTTTACAATGGAGCCCCTAGTTCCACTCTTCATACTCCTGATACCTCCGTTGTCCCACCTCCCACACATGCGGTGACCTCACCCATTACAACCAGCATGTCCAGAGATACAACCTCTCTTATCATCAACCAGTGCCTGGGCTTACCTCCGCTGTACCCGCACCCCACCATACCCCTGTCTGCGCATTATGCCCTGAATATATTCTACCATGCCCAGAAATCTGCTCCTTTTATTCTTTGTCCCCAACGCTCTAGGCGACCAGTTTTGATAGCCTTTTGCACCCTCATACTACTCCTCCTCTGTTCCGCGGGTGATGTGGAGGTAAACCCAGGCCCTGCATGTTCCCAGGCACCCTCATTTGTTGACTTCTGTGATCGAGAAAGCCTTGGTTTCATGCATGTCAACATCAGAAGCCTCCTCTCTAAGTTTGTTTTACTCACTGCTTTAGCACACTCTGCTAACCCTGATGTCCTTGCCGTGTCTGAATCCTGGCTCAGGAAGGCCACCAAAAATTCTGAGATTTCCATACCCAACTATAACATTTTCCGTCAAGATAGAACTGCCAAAGGGGGAGGAGTTGCAGTCTACTGCAGAGATAGCCTGCAAAGTAATATCATACTTTCCAGATCCATACCCAAACATTTCGAACTACTAATTTTAAAAATGACTCTCTCCAGAAATACGTCTCTCACTGTTGCCGCCTGCTACCGACCCCCCTCAGCTCCCAGCTGTGCCCTGGACACCATCTGTGAATTGATCGCCCCACATCTAGCTTCAGAGTTGTTCTGTTAGGTGACCTAAACTGGGATATGCTTAACACCCCGGAAGTCCTACAATCTAAGCTAGATGCCCTTAATCTCACACAAATCATCAAGGAACCCACCAGGTACAACCCTAAATCTGTAAACAAGGGCACCCTCATAGACGTCATCCTGACCAACTGGCCCTCCAAATACACCTCCGCTGTCTTCAACCAGGATCTCAGCGATCACTGCCTCATTGCTTGTATCCGCTTTGGATCCGCAGTCAAACAACCACCCCTCATCACTGTCAAACGCTCCCTAAAACACTTCTGTGAGCAGGCCTTTCTAATCGACCTGGCCCGGGTATCCTGGAAGGATATTGACCTCATCCCATCAGTTGAAGATGCCTGGTCATTCTTTAAAAGTAACTTCCTCACCATTTTAGATAAGCATGCTCCGTTCAAAAAATGAAGAACTAAGAACAGATTTAGCCCTTGGTTCACTCCAGACCTGACTGCCCTCGACCATCACAAAAACATCCTGTGGCGGACTGCAATAGCATCGAATAGTCCCCGCGATATGCAACTGTTCAGGGAAGTCAGGAACCAATACACGCAGTCTGTTAGAAAAGCAAAGGCCAGCTTCTTCAGGCAGAAATTTGCATCCTGTAGCTCTAACTCCAAAAAGTTCTGGGACACTGTAAAGTCCATGGAGAACAAGAGCACCTCCTCCCAGCTGCCCACTGCACTGAGGCTAGGTAACACGGCCTTCCTCCTGGCTACTCCAACCTCGGCCAACAGCTCCGCCCCCCCCCCCCCCCCGCAGCTACTAGCCCAAGCCTCTCCAGGTTCTCCTTTACCCAAATCCAGATAGCAGATGTTCTGAAAGAGCTGCAAAACCTGGACCCATACAAATCAGCTGGGCTTGACAATCTGGACCCTCTATTTCTGAAACTATCCGCCACCATTGTCGCAACCCCTATTACCAGCCTGTTCAACCTTTCTTTCATATCGTCTGAGATCCCCAAGGATTGGAAAGCTGCCACAGTCATCCCCCTCTTTAAAGGGGGAGACACCCTGGACCCAAACTGTTACAGACCTATATCCATCCTGCCCTGCCTTTCTAAGGTCTTCGAAAGCCAAGTCAACAAACAGGTCACTGACCATCTCGAATCCCACCGTACCTTCTCCGCTGTGAAATCTGGTTTCCGAGCCGGTCACGGGTGCACCTCAGCCACGCTCAAGGTACTAAACGATATCATAACCGCCATCGATAAAAGACTGTGCAGCCGTCTTCATCGACCTTGCCAAGGCTTTCGACTCTGTCAATCACCATATTCTTATCGGCAGACTCAGTAGCCTCGGTTTTTCTAATGGCTGCCTTGCCTGGTTCACCAACTACTTTGCAGACAGAGTTCAGTGTGTCAAATCGGAGGGCATGCTGTCCGGTCCTCTGGCAGTCTCTGTGGGGGTGCCACAGGGTTCAATTCTAGGGCCGACTCTTTTCTCTGTATATATCAATGATGTTGCTCTTGCTGCGGGCGATTCCCTGATCCACCTCTACGCAGACGACACCATTCTGTATTCTTCCGGCCCGTCCTTAGACACTGTGCTATCTAACCTCCAAACGAGCTTCAATGCCATACAACACTCCTTCCGTGGCCTCCAACTGCTCTTAAACGCTAGTAAAACCAAATGCATGCTTTTCAACCGTTCGCTGCCTGCACCCGCACGCCCGACTAGCATCACCACCCTGGATGGTTCCGACCTAGAATATGTGGACATCTATAAGTACTTGACTGGCTAGACTGTAAACTCTCCTTCCAGACTCATATCAAACATCTCCAATCTAAAATCAAATCTAGAGTCGGCTTTCTATTCCGCAACAAAGCCTCCTTCACTCACGCCGCCAAACTTACCCTAGTAAAACTGACTATCCTACCGATCCTCGACTTCGGCGATGTCATCTACAAAATAGCTTCCAATACTCTACTCAGCAAACTGGATGCAGTTTATCACAGTGCCATCCGTTTTGTTACTAAAGCACCTTATACCACCCACCACTGCGACCTGTATGCTCTAGTCGGCTGGCCCTCGCTACATATTCATCGCCAGACCCACTGGCTCCAGGTCATCTACAAGTCCATGCTAGGTAAAGCTCCGCCTTATCTCAGTACACTGGTCACGATGGCAACACCCACCCGTAGCACGCGCTCCAGCAGGTGTATCTTACTAATCATCCCTAAAGCCAACACCTAATTTGGCCGCCTTTCGTTCCAGTTCTCTGCTGCCTGTGACTGGAACGAATTGCAAAAATCGCTGAAGTTGGAGACTTTTATCTCCCTCACCAACTTCAAACATCTGCAATCTGAGCAGCTAACCGATCGCTGCAGCTGTACATAGTCTATCGGTAAATAGCCCACCCAATTTTACCTACCTCATCCCCATACTGTTTATATTTATTTACTTTACTGCTCTTTTGCACACCAATATACATGTACATGACCATCTGATCATTTATCACTCCAGTGTTAATCTGCAAAATTGTAATTATTCGCCTACCTCCTCATGCCTTTTGCACACAATGTATATAGACTCTTTTTTCTACTGTGTTATTGACTTGTTAATTGTTTACTCCGTGTGTAACTTTGTGTTGTCTGTTCACACTGCTATGCTTTATCTTGGCCAGGTCGCAGTTGCAAATGAGAACTTGTTCTCAACTAGCCTACCTGGTTAAATAAAGGTGAAAAAAAAGAAGAAAAAAAACGACCCGAGCCCTTATCACTTTCTCAAATATAATGCTTTATTTCATAAAAATTGGTTCAGATACAAAACCAATAATCCCTCACTGTCTAGGTATGTCTATCTGAAAGTGACAATGGTGGGATTTTAACCCGGGCCGCATGGGCGTTTAAGATTTCAACTTTATTTATGGAACACAAAAAGATCTTGGTCTATAGATGCTGCAAACCAAGTTTCAGATTCCAAGTTTCAGTTTCGGTTTAGTGGTGTCTGAGGAGATTGTTTACAGTTTTTTCCAACTGCTTACACACAAAATCTTTTCATGTCACACGATTTTTGAAACCTCTCACTCAAAGTGCAAAACTACACACCAAATATCCAAAACCATAAGCTATTTCTCAGCCTTTGACTCAGTTGTCAATTGCATAAAACACTTTTTTCAAAACACTACACACAATTCTCTACCTAAAACACAAAAATCTAACAGGAAGTGGCTTGCTTTCCTTTTCCAAACACAACCAATCAAAATGCTACACTTATTCACCAGGTCACAAACACACACACTCCTCACATGTGCAAACACTAATATCTTACCGTTTTTTTGGATTGCTTACACACTAAAATTAAAAGTAGTACACTATTATCAAAACCTTACACTCATGAAGCAAAACATCAGCCCATATTTGCACAACTATAAGCACATTGTCAACCTCACACTTGTTGCAAAACTATACACACAGTGATTTGCAAAACACTAAACACACTTAACATACATTACACACAAAAATCTATCATGAAGTCACGTCCTTGCAATACCAAAGCACTGATTGTCAAATTACCACACCGTCCAACCAATTGGTTCAACACAGTCATCAGGTGTGCAAACACTCGTTTGCTTAATTGTAGACACACCAATCAGGTGTATAAGCACTATAAAAAGCAGCAGGTGAGTTCATCGGTCTTCAAGCACAATGGAAAGAGTCAGAGAAAGAGTAAGACGACGAGGAGGAGGAGGACGATGACGATGACGAGGAGGAGGAGAACGAGGAGGACGAGGACGAGAACGAGGAGGAAGAGGAAGAGGAAGACAAGAAGGTGCTCATAGAGGACCGAATCTGACAAATGAGATCCGCGCAACACTGGTTGACCACGTTTTCAACCACTGCCTGACGCTGAGGGAGCCAAATCTAAGCCGATATACAGTGGCAAGTGTGATGAGAACATTTAGACTGGAAAATAGGTATTGTAAAAATATCATCATATCAAAAACATCTGCACGGTTTCAGTAACTGCTTACAGTACTGTATTCTATGCACTATCAGCACTTCTGTTACCTTTTCCTGTGAAATTACTGTACTATTGTATACTGTTTTTTTCTACATAGGATTGAGGGTCAGGGACGACAAGGGAGAACAGCAAGAGAGGGAGATAGTAAACATGGTTTTGGCCAACAATGCTATAACACTCAAGCAGCTCCAAGCTAACATTGTCAATAACCATGCCATTTTCAACGATATCCATCAGGTCTCAACATCAACACTGGCACGCATCCTAAAAACCCACATTCAAATGAAGCGCAATTCCGAAAGGGTGAAACGACTGCGGCATGATTATGCAGTGGTTTGTATACACTTTAGCAGTGTGATCTTGCATACTGTCTCACAATTTTTTACTGTACTGTAATATGTATACTAGATCTACACTGAACTACACAATTTTGCCTGACACTGTTTTTCAGAGAGTTTTACTTATGGATGGAGAGGAGATCCAGCATGAGTTCATTTACGTAGATGAGGCTGGGTTCAACCTGACGAGTACACGAATGAGGGGAAGAAACATCATTGGCTACAGGGCTATAGTCAATGTCCCAGGGCAACGTGCAGCCATTACACAGAATGGGGTCCTCCACCGCCATGCCCATATGGGCCCTTACAACACAGCACTCATACTTACATTCTTGGACCAATTGCACAACATAACAGCAGCAAATCAAATCGATCATATGCAATACATTGTTGTCTGGGACAATGTGTCGTTCCACCGCTCTGCTCTGGTTCAGAACTGGTTTCAGCAACATCCACATTTCACAGTCCTATATCTTCCACCATACTCTCCAGTCCTCAACCCTATAGAAGATCATGTGATCAACCACAGTTTGACCATGAGAGAGGCTGGACTGAGAGTCCAGCCCAATTTGAGTCGATTTACAGTGGCGTCCATAATTCGAACCTTCAGAAATGAGAACAGGTATGCAACTATAGCCATCCACTTACTGCACTGCAATGAATGAATGAGGTTGGTTATCATGCTGTACTACATTTTTTTGTACATTGTTTACAGTTCCTATGCTGAACACATACTGTGTTTGAATTCTGTACAGAGTGGAAAGGCAAAGACATATTGGAGGACGAGAACGCTTGTTTACGTATGTACAAGAAACTGTAATTATAAATATGGTTTTGGCCAATAATGCAATTAGGATTCGGGAGATAAGAGAGCATATCTTGAATAATGACACCATATATAACAACATCAATGCTGTAAGACTGTCGACCATACAACGCATCCCCCAACGGCACTGAGTGACGATGAAACAACTTTTCAAGGTGCCATTTGAGAGAAACTGACAGAGTCAAGAATATGCGACATTTGTAGAGGTATGTATGCAACACTACTTCCAGTACTTCAGACATACCATATTTACTCATCTGTATATCCTTTTGTCTGTTACAGAGAGTATTGGAGCTGGGTGCCCATGTAATTTGCCATGAATTTATTTATGTGGATGAGGTTGGCTTCAACCTCACCAAAACCAGGCGCCGCGGAAGAAATGTAATAGGACAGAGGGCAATTACCAATGTCCCTGGACAGCGTGGGGATAATATAACTGTGTGCTGCCATCACTCAAAACGGGGTTCTCCATCACAATGTCACACTGGGTCCGTACAACGCCGGCCATATGCTCACTTTTCTGGATGCAATTTACACAATGCTTGTCCCTGATCCAGATCAGGAGCCTGCTAGATTTGTGGTTTTATGGGACAATGTTAGTTTTCACCGGGCTGTTCTGGTCCAAAACTGGTTTGCCACCCATCCACAATTTGTAGTTTTGTACCTACCCCCATATTCACCTTTTTTAAATCCCATAGAGGAATTATTCTCAGCCTGGCGCTGGAAAGTGTATGATCGCCAACCCTATGCCCGCCTGCCGCTTCTCCAGGCAATGGAGGACGCATGTGGGGACATAGAGGTTGCCTCTGTCCAAGGTTGGATATGCCATGCTAGGAGATACTTCCCTCGATGTTTGGCAAGAGAAAACGTATCTTGTGATGTGGACGAAGTATTGTGTATTGCCAGACCCAGGCCGGAGAAGAGATGAAGCGTAGCTTAGCACTAGTGACTGCCCCCCCGGGACCCCACACACACACAATTGTGTTCTTTACTGTATTCTAAAGAATATACTTTTGGTTTACATATGTTTACGGTTTTGTTGTATGCTGCCGTATACAACAGTAATGTTTGGCCTAATAAATATTTTATGTGTCTACATTGCATTGGTGTTTACAGTGTACTTGTTACCCCTCTCAGCAGATTACTTTCACTGTAGAACATTGTATTGAAATGTAGATATAAGCCTATGAAAGACCAAAGAGCTTTAGATTTAGAACAACAGTGTTTACATGGTATATCCAAAGATGTACTGTTATGAAAGCAGTGTTTGCCATTTGATGCAAGTGCTTCATTCTGACATGTGTTCATTGCATTTTGAATGCAGTGTTACATTTTGAAGGAGGCGTGAGCCATTTTGCATTTTGTGTGTGCAGTTTTGGGAATTGTGTGTAGAGTTTTGAAAAAAAGGAGACAGTTTTGAAAACGTGTGTAAGCAGTTAGAAGAAACTGTAAAACCTTTTAGGGCTAAGCATCCCGCTAGCGGGTCAACTACCAATATTCATTAAAATTATGGATATTAAACATTTAGGTACATATAAGTGTCTTATATTGGCTGAAAGCTTAAATTCTTGATAATCTAACTGCACTGTCTGAATTATAGTAGCTATTACAACGAAAACATGCCATGCGATTGTTTGAGGACATCACCCCACATCAAAATATTTATCCACAAATAGCGATTAAATATTCACTTGCTTTTTGAAAATCTTCCTCTGATTTGACATCCAAAGGGTCCCAGCTATAACATGTAGTGTCGTTTTGTTCGTTTTGATAAAATCCTTCTTTATATCCCAAAATGTCCGTTTAGTTGGCACCATCGATTTGAGTAATCCACTTGTTCAACATGCAGAGAAAGGAATCTGAAAATCTACGCCTAAACTTTGTTTCAACAAATCAAAATACATTTCTATCCACTCCGTAGATACCAGTTGATGTAATCTGATGTAATCAAACTATAATATTTCTTACAGAAAGAAGTATGTTCAATAGGAAACCGATTTTAGCAGGTACGTCCTGTCTTCATGGACTGGGTCCCTGTACTAAAACTGATATTTCTTATTTGTTTTTGAAGTTACAAGCCTGAAACCTTGAACATAGACTGATGACACCCTGTGGAAGCCATGGGAATTGCATCCAGGGAGCTAATTTTCAATATGACCTTATACTTGCCATTGTAAGAGAATGGTCACAGACCTCAGGCTGTGTCACATGACTGGGAGACCCATGAGGCGGCACACAATTGGCCCAGCGTCGTCCGGGATAGGAGAGGGTTTGGTAGGCTGAAGAATGTAAAGGGAAATACATGAGAGAGATAGAGATGTAAAGGGAAATACATGAGAGAGATTGAGATCTTCCATTGATTCCCATTCTGATTCCATCAGTTCAGTTGGAATCATAATGGGAATCAATTATGATTCCAACTGCTTTTCCTAATGTCATAATTACATCGGGGAGCCAATTCAAACGAGAGTTAAAACCATTTGGTGCATGCAGCATGGAAGGTGCAGAAGCAAGGCCAAGCATACAGACAGACAGACTGGCATCACTTTTTAGTTAGTTTGGGAGTCAGGATAGATCACATGAGTGGCATATTGAAAAATCCATAATCTACCCTTCGTAACCTGATTCTCCTGCATTGCATATACATATGGGGCTTCAAGCATATGATAAAGACTAAATCTAACATCCACTGCCAACTTTCCAAAAAGCAATAAGAAGAAGCGTTAAGTTGCTCTGAATTTGGGTGGAACTCGACATTTTCTCATTTTATGGTTTAAATGGATTACCAATAACTGTTCACATCAAACAGATATTTTCAATAGAAATCCAAGTCTCTAATGATGTGTCCCGACCCCTCCCCAGTCACCATTGCCTACCTACCCTACCCCTAAAAGCCAAACCTCAAAACAAAAGAGTAACTGTTTTCTTCACCTGAAGGAGAGGCGGACCAAAATGCAGCGTGGTTGTTATTCATGTTTTTTTAATGAAGGAAAACTATACATGAATAAACTAACA
This sequence comes from Oncorhynchus mykiss, assembly GCF_013265735.2. Lineage (NCBI taxonomy): Eukaryota > Metazoa > Chordata > Actinopteri > Salmoniformes > Salmonidae > Oncorhynchus > Oncorhynchus mykiss. The sequence continues at coordinate 36,651,029 of NC_048571.1, forward strand.
AAACAATAAACGTGTGAAAACCTAAACAGCCTATCTGGTGACAACAAACACAGAGACAGGAACAATCACCCACAAAACACTCAAAGAATATGGCTGCCTAAATATGGTTCCCAATCAGAGACAACGATAAACACCTGCCTCTGATTGAGAACCACTCCAGACAGCCATAGACTATGCTAGATACCCCTACTATACTACAAACCCAATACCTAACAAAAACCCAAAGACAAAACACACCACATACAAAACCCATGTCACACCCTGGCCTGACCAAATTACTAAAGAAAACACAAAATACTAAGACCAGGGCGTGACAGAACCCCCCCCCCCCCCCCCCCCCGCAAGGTGCGGACTCCCGACCGCACAACTAAACCCATAGGGGAGGGTCATGGTGGGCGTCTGTCCATGGTGCCTTGCGTCCTTAGATAGGCAATCCTCGCCACCGACCTTGGCCTAGAAGTCCTCACCAAGGGCTCCACTGGACTGAGGAGCAGCTCGGGACTGAGGGGTAGCTCGGGACTGAGGGGAAGCTCGGGACTGAGGGGAAGCTCGGTACTGAGGGGAAGCTCGGTACTGAGGGGAAGCTCAGTACTGAGGGGAAGCTCAGCACTGAGAGGAAACCCAGTACTGAGAGAAAGCCCAGTACTGAGAGGAAGCTCAGGCAGGTAGTTGGCTCTGGCAGATTGTCAGCATGACTGGCGGATCCTGGCTGACTAGCAGATCCTGGCTGACTGGCGGATCTGGAAGATCCTGGCTGACTGGCGGCTCTGGCTGCACCATGCTGACTGGCGGCTCTGGCTGCTCCATGCTGACTGGCGGCTCTGGCTGCTCCATGCTGACTGGCGGCTCTGGCTGCTCCATGCTGACTGGCGGCTCTGGCTGCTCCATGCTGACTGCCGGCTCTGGCTGCTCCATGCAGACGGGCGGCTCTGGCTGCTCCATGCAGACTGGCGGCTCTGGCTGCTCCATGCTGACTGGCGGCTCTGGCTGCTCCATGCAGACTGGCGGCTCTGGCTGCTCCATGCAGACTGGCGGCTCTGGCTGCTCCATGCAGACTGGCAGCTCTGGCGGCTCCTTGCAGACTGGCAGCTCTGGCGGCATCCTGCAGACTGCCAGCTCTGGCGGCATCCTGCAGACTGGCAGCTCTGGCAGCTCCTTGCAGACTGGCAGCTCCTTGCAGACTGGCAGCTTCTTGCAGACTGGCAGCTCCTTGCAGTCGGGAGACTGCGGAAGGCTCTGGCAGCGCTAAACAGGCGGGAGACTCCGACAGCGCTAAACAGGCGGGAGACTCCGACAGCGCTGGAGAGGAGGAATGCTCCGACTGCGCTGAACAGGCGGGAGACTCCGGCAGCACTGTAGAGGAGGAAGGCTCTGGCAGCGCTGGACAGGCGAGGCACACTGTAGGCCTGATGCGTGGTGCTGGCACTGGTGGTACTGGGCCGAGGACACGCACAGGAAGCCTGGTGCGGGGAGCTGCTACCGGAGGGCTGATGCGTGGAGGTGGTACTGGATAGACCGGACCGTGCAGGCGCACTGGAGCTCTTGAGCACCGAGCCTGCCCAACCTTACCTGGTTGAATACTCCCGGTCGCCCTGCCAGTGCGGCGAGGTGGAATAGCCCGCACTGGGCTATGCAGGCGAACCGGAGACACCGAGCGCAAGGCTGATGCCATGTAAGCCGGCCCAAGGAGACACACTGGGGACCAGATGCGTAGAGCCGGCTTCATGGCACTTGGCTCGATGCTCACTCTAGCCCGGCCGATACGCGGAGCTGGAATGTACGGTGCCTGCCCGGTCTCTCTAGCCCCCCGGTAAGCACAGGAATTTGGCGTAGGTCTCCTACCTGGCCTCGCCATACTCCCTGTGAGCCCCCCCCCAATACATTTTTTGGGGCTGACTCTCGGGCTTCCTACCGCGCCGCCGTGCTTGTCTCTCCAACTCCATTCTCCGAAAACCTTCCGCGCACTGCTCCATTGAATCCCAGGCGGGCTCCGGCACTCTCCCTGGATCGACCGCCCACCTGTCTATCTCCTCCCAAGTAGTATAGTCCATACTCTTGCTGTCCAAAACGTCCTCCCATGTCCATTCCTCTTTTCGCTGCTGTTGCCCGTTACCACGCCGCTTGGTCCTGTTGTGGTGGGTGATTCTGTAACGGTTTTGTTCATCTGAAGGAGAGGCGGACCAAAATGCAGCGTGGTTGTTATGCATGGTTTTTTAATGAAGGATTACTATACATGAATAAACTAACAAAACAATAAACGTGTGAATTTTTTTTATAAAAAATAATTTATTACCTTCAATACCATTCATTCTTTACAACTCATAATGTTCATACATACTCCAACAATGGTATTTTAATTTAACTAAACAAAAACCCCAAACAAAACCTCAGGGGAGCATCTTCCCTCCCCGTCACCCTACCTTTCCCTATCTCCCCGTCCCTAATCAATCCCCTTACAAATCTAAATGACACCCAGCCCTAAACCCCCCTTCCACCTCTCCCGAGCAGCATGCTGCCCCCACTTCCTCTCCTCCCTCTTCATCCTCCCCCTCAAATCTCCTTCCACCCTCCTCACTATCCCTTCCACCCCCCAATCTCTCCCTGTCTTCACCATGTTCTGCCTGGCTTCCCACAGCCCCCGTTTAAAGAGACTCATGAGAAGCCAGAGCATAAACCTGTCCCTATCTGTCCCTCTCGTTCTCCCTACACCTCTCTCTAACCTGGCCCACGTCAATACAAAATCCCCCCTTACCAAACCTAACAACACCCGTGCCCTAGCCCATACTACTCCGGCAAAGGCACAGTCCCAAAAGACATGGCGCACAGTCTCCTCCCTGCCACAAGAGGATCTTGGACAGGTGGGGGATTGCACCAAACTATACCGGTACATGATGGAACGTACCGGCAAGCACTTATGGAGGCTCAACCAATTCAGGTCCTTGTGCCTGTTGTCCAGACCAAAGTGCCTGCACTCCCTCCCAGACCACTTCCGAGATGCCCACTACAGGCGCCGGACTCCCTGCCTTTCTGACCTCCTCGTACAGGTGCCTGTGATCTAAACCTACTCGGGCAACTTCAACCTCAGGGTGCGCACGCAGCCACTTGGCCGCATGACCAAAGTGCCACGGCAGCTGTTCCGCCCGAGGACCCGTGTTAGACCACACCATTACGCTTCTCGCCTGATACGAGAAGAGCACCCGCAGGAGGTAACCGGACGGGTGTATCACTGGATGAGCAAGCTCCGTTAACAAGAAAGAAACAAAAATTGCGTCCAGCTTGAGGGGGAAATGTGGTACCCCCCTACCTCCCTCCCCGATGGGACAGAGCATGCGTGCCCTGGCGACCCACTCGCACCTGCCACTTCACATGAACTGAAACACAAGCCTCACTAGAGGCCTCCTCAGACAAGCCGGCAATGGGTAGATGTACGCCAAATACAAAAGAGACGGCAACACATCCACCTTTAGGACCAGGACTTTGCCCATAAAAGACAAATACCTAGCCTTCCACATTGCTAGCTTCCTCTGTACCACTGCGATACGCATGTTCCAGTTTAGCTTCGCTGAGCCGGAGGTCTCAAAATGGACCCCGAGAATCCTCAGGGCCCCCTCACAGAGAGATAACCCCCCGGGCACATCCGTTCTACAGCGCCATCTTCCGAAAAACTTGATGGAAGACTTTGTCTGATCCTCATGGACGACGTAGGGAAGGGCTGTGCGCAACCGGTCTGCTAAAACCTTTGCAAGTAGCTTGTAATCTACACACAGCATTGTCAACGACCGCCAGTTGCCAAGGTCTGTTACTTCCCCCTTCTTATATAAAAGTGACAGCACACCAACAGCCATTGATCCCCCCGGGACCCCCGTCTCAAGGATGTCCTTCAAGACTTCGAGGACCACTGGTCCAAGTATACCCAAAAACTTGAGATAAAACTCAGTCGGCAGCCCATCCATCCCAGGCACCTTCCCTTTTCCCATCCTCTTAAGAGCGATCTCAACCTCTTCTAGTGAGATCTGGGCCTCCATCACTTCGCTAAAATGTCCTCCGGCAACCGCCTGGACAAGTGTTCTAAAAACACATTTCCCTGCTCTACATCTATTTCCCTTTCCTTAAATAAACCTTGGAAATGATCAGTTGTCACCCTGACCATATCCTCTGGTTCTCTAACTATACTACCATTTTCTTCCCTAACACCATGCATTACCTTCCTACTCTGCCCTAACCGACTTAAAGAACATAGCAGAACAAGTCTCATTGTGTTCTATAAAGCCACTATGCGCACGCTCCAGGAAAGCTTGAGCCTTCCGCTCCTGCAACTCCCTGAGCTGCGCCTTTAGGGTTGCGGATCTCTCCCAGTCAAACGATCCGCCGAGGTTGCCTGCCTCGTACTCAAGTTCAATTAACCTTTGGATACGATCCACCTCCCTCCTCTCCTCCCTTTTTTCCCTCTTGCAATACCCTATTATAAAAGCCCTAATCCTCACCTTAACTAATTCCCACCACTCTAACACCCCCTCGCACATGGACCGGAGGCCTTCAAGCCTCCAAAAGAAACCAAAAAACCCATCAACAAATGCCTGCTCCTCCAGCGCATCCCGATCTAACTTCCAGTACCCCCTACCAAAGAGGCAGACTGGCAACCCCACCTGCAGGAGCACCCCGTCGTGATCCGAAAAGAAAACAGGCAACAGCCGCCCAGACAACTTACCCAAAGACCTGGGTACAAAAATATAGTCGAGCCTCCGCGCAACCCCCCTGGAGTTGCGCCATGTAGGACCGGCCATTTTCAGAGTAGTGTGCAGGCCACCATCAACCAGACCATGGCAAGTCATTAGCCCGGTGATGGCGCCTGCACTGCTATTCCCCCCTATTCCTAAATCTGTATTAAAATCCCCCCCTATCACTAATTTCCTATTTGTGACACACAGGGGCGCCAGACAGTCCACCATCTCCCTCCTGTCTGCCACCACCTGTGGCCCATACACCACCACTAATCTAAATTTACAATCCCTTATCATGACATCCACCCCTATAACCCTCCCCTGTGCCCACACAAAATCCCTACCCCCGATGAGTGCAACCCCCCAATACCCCAAACCGACTCCCCCTTGTCCCACTCCCTCTTAAACCTACTAACATCCCCTCCATCCCTCAGGTGAACCTCCTGTAAAAAAACAAAAATCAAACCCCACACCCTCCAAATAACTAAAAACCGCCCTCCTCTTAACAAAATCCCTTAAACCCCTTACATTTAAACTAACAAAAGTAAAATTAGACCCCATGAAAGAATAAAATAAAAACATGTAATACACTCAAATACTAAACCCAGACAGAAAAAAACAAAAACAGGAGACTCACCCGATGCTCCCCTGCTCCATATCTACCTGTGAAAACACCATCCGTACTCCCGACATCCCCCCCTCTTCCTCCATCTCACCAACCCAGGATGCAGGAATAGTGTTTGGCTCCGGGGTGCCCTGCACCCAGGGTCTACCCCCACACTCCTCCCCCTCCCCAGTGCTGCAGCTGGTTTGGGAAAAAATAGGGGAGGCTGAGTCCCCAAACAAAAAACTCCCCACCTCCTCCTGTACCCAGTCCTGAGTCTTGTTAGGTGTGATCCCACCCAACAGAAGTTGAGGGCCTGGGGAAACCAGCAGCAACCCAGAGGTTTCTCCCACCCCATCACTCTCTTGACCATCCCCTCCCTCTCACTGTCGGTCAATCGCACCCTCCTCTTCATTCTCTTCTTTGGTGATGGCGGCAGTGGAGAGATACCACCCTCCCCCCCCGCCAGCTCCTCCACCATACCCCTCATCTCTTCCACCGGGGCACTTTCCCCCCACTCCACTTGCTCTTCCACCGTCTCCTTCTCCACCACCCCTCCCTCGCTTTCTTCTCTCTCATGCTCCTCCACTCGCTTGCCTTCTTCCGCCGCTTTTCCTGGTTCTCTTACTCCCGTGCCTTCCGTTTCCTTCTCTCTTCCATCCGCCGCTTCTTGCTCCTCCTCCTTCCTTGCGACCCTCCCCTCTGGACCTGTACTCTGGTCATGAGGCATTCTTCCTTCCCCTCCTCTTCTTCCCCCATCCCCCGCTCCTGCTCCCCCCCTAGCCACAGACGCGTATGACCTCTGACGAGCCGGGCACCCCCGCCACAGGTGTGTTAACAAGCCACACCCATGGCACGCCTTAGGCTCGTCACAATCCTTCGCCTCATGCTCCCCAGATCCACAAAATCTGCATTTTCTTGCGCTGCACGAGGCGAAGATGTGGCCATAGGCCATACAGCGCCTGCAAAATGGAGGCTGACGTGCATAAAACAACGTCCCCCTGTCAGCCCCCAGGGAGAACATAGCAGGAGGATGGAGGAGGCCACCATGTCCCTTTGGGTCCTCCCTGAGGAGGGCCTGGAAGCCTCTCCTCCCATTCCAAAACCCAAGGGAGTCTTTGAGGTGCCTTGCTGAGGAGACGTTATCCATGTATCTCCCCAGAAAGGCCCTCACCTCTTCGTCCTTAACGTATGGGTTGTAAATGTTGACAGTTACAACCCTAAAGTTGTTCCTCGCCAGGCTTGTTATTTCATAGTGGCTCATCGGCCTCTCACCTCCCACTGCTCTTGCCCTTCTCAGGATATCGTCGTGTTTCTCCTCTGTATGTAGTGCCACGTCGTATGCTCCCTCCAATGAGTTGCCTTGGAAACAAAACACGTCCTTCACCGTCAGCTTTAGAATCCCCATCAATATAGTCCTTCCAAAAGTTTCCCGTCCTAAAGGCTCCAACTCCTTTTCCTTCCAAGCAAACCGAATCGTGTTGGCCAGCCCAATCCCAGGGACCGACCGTGTTGATGGATTTAGCACCATCTCCGCAAGGAGAATGGCGCACCGGCTCACGTTCTCTTCTCTTCCAAAACAAGGAAAAAAGAAAAACCAAAGTGACTGAGCCTATCTTGTGACAACAAACACAGAGACAGGAACAATCACCCACGAAACACTCAAAGAATATGGCTGCCTAAATATGGTTCCCAATCAGAGACAACGATAAACACCTGCCTCTGATTGAGAACCACTCCAGACAGCCATAGACTATGTTACAGTAGCTATGCTGGTTAAGTGTGCCTTGAATTCTAAATAAATCACTGACAGTGTCACCAGCAAAGCACCCCTACACCATCACACCTCCTCCTCCATGCTTCACGGTGGGAACCACATATGCGGAGATCATCCGTTCACCTGTTTTGCGTCTCACAAAGACACTGCGGTTGGAACCAAAAATCTCAAATAAGACAAAAGGACAGATTTCCACCAGTCTAATGTCCATTGCTCATGTTTCTTGGCCCAAGCAAGTCTCTTCTTCTCATTGGTGTCCTTTAGTAGTAGTTTATTTGCAGCAATTCGACCATGAAGGCCTGATTCATGCAGTCTCCTCTGAACAGTTGATGTTGATGTGTCTGTTACTTGAACTCTGTGAAGCATTTATTTGGGCTGCAATCTGAGGTGCAGTTAACTCTAATGAACTTATCCTTTACAGCAGAGGTAACTCTGGGTCTTCCTCTTCTGTGGCAATCCTCATGAGAGCCAGTTTAATCAAAGCGCTTGATGGTTTTTGCGACTGCACTATAAGAAAATTATAAAGTTTTTGAAATGTTCTGAATTGACTGGCCTTCATGTCGTAAAGTATTGATGGACTGTCGTTTATCTTTGCTTATTTGAGTTGTTCTTGCCATAATATGGACATGGTCTTTTACCAAATAGGGATATCTTGTGTATACCACCTTGTCACAACACAATGGATTGGCTCAAACGCATTAAGAAATAAATTCCACAAGTTAACTTTTAACAAGGCACACCTGTTAATGATTGAAATGCATTCCAAGTGATTACCTCATGAAGCTGGTTGAGAGAATGCCAAGAGTGTGCAAAGTTGTCATCAAGGCAAAAGGTGGCTACTTTGAAGAATCTCATATATAAAATACATTTGGATTTGTTTAACCCTTAGTTTTGATGTCTTCACTATTATTCTTCAATGCAGAAAATATTAAAAAATAAAGAAAAACCATTTTCCAAACTTTTGACTGGTACTGTACACTGAGCAAAAATATAAACGCAACATGTAAAGTGTTGGTCCCATGAGCTGAAATGAATTTTAATGTTCCATATGCACAAAAGGCTCTCTATCAAATTTTGTGCACAAATTTGTTTACATCCCTGTTAGTAAGCGTTTATCCTTTGCCAAGATATGCCACACCTGTCAGGTGGAGGGATTATCAAGAAGCTGATTAAACAGCATGATCATTACACAGGTGCACCTTGTGCTGGGGACAATAAAAGGCCACTATAAAATGTGCAGTTTTGTCACACAACACAATGCCACAGATGTGAAGTTTTGAGAGAGCGTACATTTGGCATGCTGACTTTAGGTATGTCCACCAGAGCTGTTGCCAAAGCATAATGTACATTTTTCTACCATATGCCGTCTCCAAAGTCATTTTAGAGAATTTGGCAGTACATGCAACAGGCCGCACAACCGCAGACCACGTGTAATCACTCTAGCCCAGGACCTTCACCGTAGGAATCATCTGAGACCAGCTACCCAGACAGCTGATGAAACTGTGGGTTTGCAAAACCAAATAATTTTTGCACAAACTCAGAATCAGTCTCAGGGAAACTCAACTTTGTGCTCTTCATCCTCACCAGGGTCTTGACCTGACTGCAGTTTAGCATCGTAACTGACTTTATTGGGCAAATGCTCACCTCTGATGGCCACTGGCACTGTCACACCCTGATCAGTTTCACCTGTCCTCATTATTGTCTCCACCCCCTCCAGGTGTCGCTTGTTTTCCCCAGTGTATTTATCCCTGTTTCCTGTCTCTCTGTGCCAGTTTGTCTTGTATGTTTCCAAGTCAACCAGCGGTTTCCCCGTTCTCCTGCTTCTTGTATTCTCCTTTTTCTAGTCCTCCTGGTTTTGACCCTTGCCTGTTTCTGGACTTTTTACCCGCCTGCCTGACCATTCTGCCTGCCTTGACCTCGAGCCTGTCTGCCACTCTGTACATCCTGGACTCTGATCTGGTTTGGACCTTTTTGCCTGTCCACGACTATTCTCTTGCCTACCCCCTTGGATTAATAAACATTGTAAGACTCCAACCATCTGCCTGATATGAAACATAATGAATTGGGAGATTTCCAATGTTCAGCAGTTCACAGCAGTACAGATTTTTGGAATGGGTGACAGGAGTGCATTACGTTTTCACTGACAAGTCCTTTATTATTATCTATTATGTTGAATACCAATTATACTTTTGTAACATGGTGTTTTGCCCCTGGCCTGTGTTGTGGCTTAGCTCATTCAGTTTTTTAACCTCGGTCTTTGCTCTTGAGCATAATACTCTAGGCTAATATAATTAGCCTACATGCCAGGTCGCAATTGTAAATGAGAACTTGTTCTCAACTTGGTTAAATAAAGGTGAAATAAAAATAAATAAAATTCCTTGCACAGGTGAATTGAGAATTGTTATTGTGCCTTCAGAAAGTACTCACAACACTTGGTTTTTTCCACATTTTGTTGTGTTACAGCCTGAATTGAAAATTGATTATAATCACCTTTTTTTGTTACTGGCCTACATATAATTCCCCATAATTTCAAAGTGGAATTATTATTTAAAAATGAAAAGCTGAAATGTATTGAGTCTAAGTATTCAACCCTTTTGTTATGGCAAGCCTAAATAAATTCAGGAGTAAAAAAATGGATTAACAAATGGATTAACAAGTCACATAATAAGTTGCATGAACATGATTCTTTAATGACTACCGCATCTCTGTACCGCACACATACAGTGAAGGAAAAATGATTTGATCCCCTGCTGATTTTGTACATTTGTCCACTGACAAAAATGATCAGTCTATAATTGTAATGGTAGGTTTATTTTAACAGTGAGAGATAGAATAACAAACAAAAAATCTAGAAAAATGCATGTAAAAAATAAATTGATTTGCATTTTAATGAGGGAAATAAGTATTTGACCCCTCTGCAAAACATGACTTAGTACTTGGCAATCACAGAGGTCAGATGTTTCTTGTAGTTGGCCACCAGGTTTGCACACATCTCAGGAGGGATTTTGTCCCACTGCAGATCTTCTCAAAGTCATTAAGGTTTCAAGGCTGACGTTTGGCAACTTGAACCTTAAGCTCCCTCCACAGATTTTCTGTGGGATTAAGGTCTGGAGTCTGGCTAGGCCACTCCAGAACCTTACTGTGCTTCTTCTCGAGCCACTCCTTTGTTGCCTTGGCCGTGTGTTTTGGGTCATTGTCATGCTGGAATACCCATCCACGACCCATTTTCAATGCCATCGCTGAGGGAAGGAGGTTCTCATGGGATGGTGTTCTTGGAGTCATATGCAGCATTCCTCCTCCTCCAAACACGGCGAGTTGAGTTGATGCCAAAGAGCTCCATTTTGGTCTCATCTGACCACAACACTCACCCAGTTGTCCTCTGAATCATTCAGAAGTTCATCGGCAAACTTTAGTCAGCCACCAATTGTGCAAGTTCTCCCACTTAAAAAGATGAGAGAGGCCTGTAATTTTCATAATGTCCGTCAACTATGACAGACAAAATGAGAAAAAAAAATCCCCAAAATCACATTGTAGGATTTTTAATGAATTTATTTGCAAATTATGGTGGAAAAAAAGTATTTGGTCACCTACAAACAAGCAAAATTTCTGGCTCTCACAGACCTGTAACTTCTTCTTTAAGAGGCTCCTCTGTCCTCCACTCGTTACCTGTATTAATGGCGCCTGTTTGACCTTGTTATCAGTATAAAAGACACCTGTCCACAACCTCAAACAGTCACACTCCAAACTCCACTATGGACAAGACCAAAGAGCTGTCAAAGGACACCAGAAACAAAATTGTAGACCTGCACCAGGCTGGGAAGACTGAATCTGCAATAGGTAAGCAGCTTGGTTTGAAGAAATCAACTGTGGGAGCAATTATTAGGAAATGGAAGACATACAAGACCACTGATAATCTCCCTCGGTCTGGGGCTCCATGCAAGATCTCACCCCGTGGGGTCAAAATGAACACAAGAATGGTGAGCAAAAATCCCAGAACCACACGGGGGGACATAGTGAATGACCTGCAGAGAGCTGGGACCAAAGTAACAAAGCCTACCATCAGCAAGGGCATTGAAGATGAAACGTGGCTGGGTCTTTCAGCATGACAATGATCCCAAACACACCGCCCGGGCAATGAAGGAGTGGCTTTGTAAGAAGCATTTCAAGGTCCTGGAGTGGCCTAGCCAGTCTCCAGATCTCAACCCCATAGAAAATCTTTGGAGGGAGTTGAAAGTCCGTGTTTCCCAGCAACAGCCCCAAAGCATCACTGCTCTAGAGGAGATCTGCATGGAGGAGTGTGCCAAAATACCAGCAACAGTGTGTGAAAACCTTGTGAAGACAGGCCAAGGGAGATTGACAGTTATTTTGTGTTTCTTCCATTTGCGAAAAATCGCACCAAATGTTGTCACCTTCTCACCAAGTTGCTTGGTGATGGTCTTGTAGCCCATTCCAGCCTTGTGTAGGTCTACAATCTTGTCCCTGACATCCTTGGAAAGCTCTTTGGTTTTGGCCATGGTGGAGAGTTTGGAATCTGATTGATTGATTGCTTCTGTGGACAGGTGTCTTTTATACAGGCGACAAACTGAGATTAGGAGCACTCCCTTTAAGAGTGTGTTTCTAATCTCAGCTCGTTACCTATATAAAAGACACATGAGCCAGAAATCTTTCTGATTGAGAGGGGGTCAAATACTTATTTCCCTCATTAAAATGCAAATCAATTTATAACATTTTTGACATGCGTTTTTCTGGATTTTTTTGTTGTTATTCTTTCTCTCACTGTTCAAATAAACCTACCATTAAAATTATAGACTGAATTTTTTTTTGTCAGTGGACAAACGTACAAAATCAGCAGGGGATCAAATACTTTTTTCCCTCACTGTACAAGTATCTGTAAGGTCCCTTAGTCGAGCAGTGAATTTCAAACCGATTCAACCAAAAAGACCAGGGAGGTTTTCCACTGCCTCACACAAAGATTGTTAGATTGGTAAAAAAACAAAACAGACATTGATTATCCTTTTAAGCATGGCGTTATTAATTACACTTTGGATGGTGTATCAATACAGCCAGTCACTACAAAGATACAGGCGTCCTTCCTAAGTCAGTTGCAGGGGAGGAAGAAAAACGGTCAGGGATTTCACATTGAGGCCAATGATGACTGTGATAGGAGAAAACTGAGGATGGATAAACAACATTGTAGTTACTGCACAATACTAACCTAATTGACAGAGTGAAAAGAAAGATGCCTGTACATAATACAAATATTCCAAACATGCATCCTGTATGCCACAAGGCACAAATCCAATACAACCCATCACTGAGTACCACTCTCCATATTTTCAAGCATAGTGGTGGTTGCATCATGTTATGGACATGCTTGTAATTGTTAAGGACTGGGGAGTTTTTCAGGATAAATTTATGGATTGGAGCTGAGCACAGGCAAAATCCTATAGGAAAACATGGTTCCGTCTGCTTTGCACCAGGCACTGGGAGATGAATTCACCTTTCAGCAGGACAATAACCTAAAACACAGTTGCTAATCAAGAAGACATGACCTGAAAATGGTTGTCTAGCAATGATCAACAACCAATTTGACAGAGCTTGAAGACTTTTGAAAAGAATAATGGGCAAATGTTACACAATCGAGATGTGGAAAGCTCTTAGAAACTCAAAGCTGTAATCGCTGTCAAAGGTGATTCTAACATGTATTGACTCAGGGTAGTGAAAACTTATAGAAATGATATATTTCTGTATTTCCTGTTCAATATATTTGCTAAACTTTCTAAAAACATATTTTCCCTTTGTCATTATGGTGTATTGTGTGTGTGTAGACGGATGAGAGAGACAAATATATTCAATCCATTTTGAGTCCAGGCTGTAACACAACACAATGTGGAATAAGCCAAGGTGTCACGCCCTGACCATAGAGAGCTGTTTATTCTCTATGTTGGTTGGGGCGTGACAGGTGGTTTATCTAGGTGAATTATATATTTATGTTGGCCTGGTATGGTTCCCAATCAGAGGCAGCTGTTTATCGTTGTCTCTGATTGGGAATCAGATTTAGGTATCCATTTCCCCATTGTGCTTTGTGGGATCTTGTCTAGGTATTAGTGCCTGCGAGCACTACTCTGAGCTTCACGTTTCGTTTGTTCGCTTTATTGTTTTTGTTCTTTAAGTTTCTCTTCCAAATAAAAGGATGGAAACATACCACGCTGCATCTTGGTCCTCTCCTTATAACGATCGGACGAGAAGGCCGATGCTCCAGCCTTTGGGAATCTCGCTCCACTCTCCAGTAAAAATGGGCAAGCTCCGCTCCAGCACATACTCTGTGCTGGAGCGGAGCTTGCCCATTTTTACTGGAGAGTGGAGCGAGATTCCCAAAGGCTGGAGCGTCGGCCTTCTCGTCCGCTCTAATTTCGCTCCAGTGGCACTCACTTCACGAGCTCAGGGCATGCCCGCCACAGCATGCATTTGTAGTCTACTTGTGCTGCTATAGCCCTTTGCTTTAGCTACTGTCATGAAGTTCGCAAAATATTTTCATTAAAAAAACTGATAAAACACAGTTGCTAAATCAAGGTGATTTACAAAGACGTAGACCAAGAGCAAGAGAGGGAGTGCAGTAAAACTAAATAATCTTTGTGGAATCAGAAAAAACACATATCCCAAAAGCATGATGGTGTACTTACTATGTGCACATGCTAAAATAAAGGAAGGAGATGGGTAGAAAACTAAGAGTGTCATTGTAGCAATGTATTTATAAACAAAAAATCAGATCTCTTAAATGTTGCGTTTATTTAAAGTTATATCTATATAATAGGCCATAATCGGGTTGGCCGAATAGGCCTAGCATATTCCCACTTTCCGTTTTGATTGGGTTATTTTCCCTAAAAACCTATTGGCCTACCTATAAAAATTACATTGTAAAAACTCTGAGGCATATTCTCCGCTGCTGGCCGGCTCTCTAGGCACCATTGCAAGAGCCTGAAGCCACAGACTGGCCAAACCCATTGTTTCTAAAAATGTATCAAAGGCACTTATAAGTCATTTTTCGTTTAATTTGTATTTAATTCTAAGTAAGTCATAGCCTATATGGGCAAATGATAGACTATAATGATGTAATACAACAAAATGGTGTTTAAATGCTGAGCGCTTTATGTCCCTACCAGCCTATTGTATCGCACTAGCAAATGCTTCACAATGTATTTATTTTAGACCTTGAAATGATATAGCCCAAATAATTAATGTCCGTTCATTGTTAGGCTCCCTGTCTGGCTCCTGACATATTTAGTGCGTATATGCTTTTTAGTATGACATGGTATGACATATTTAGTATGACATATGTTCGCTTCTTACATTCACCTTTTCATGTTTGTTCAAATACTTTTCATTCAAATCCATATGGTTTGGTTTAAATTCTTAAAAAACAATTGTTATGTCCAGGTAGTCACAAATATAGATAGATGTGTGTTGGTTAAAGTGTGATTTTAGTATAGAGCGAAATTGGAGCGAAAGGTTTTTATTATTGTGAGCGCAGAGCGGATTGTAGGAATGCAGTAGAATGGAGCGCTGGAGCGGTGTGCAACGATTGCTCCATGAGCGATGAGCAGGCTTTGCAACCGCTGAACTCTGCTCACTTGCTCTGGTATGAATTCTTTCTGAAGGCACTTGTATATGGTGTCCGCATGGCACTTCTTTCTGATTTAAGTGATGCATGTTTTTTCTTATATTCATATTAATTTATTTTGAAAAAAATAATGCTTATGTTGACAAAGTGGTAATCTCGAATGAAACAATGACATTGCATTTTACCAACTACACTTTACCAACTACACTCATGTTGGATTAAATATCTAGTGTAGAGTTACAACCTGCAGCAACACAGCACGTGCACTGAGGAATGGAGGGAGCGCAAGGGGGTTGAGTTAAAACCCTTTTCTGATGGGTATAAAATACTATTCATCATAGGCGAAAATATATACAATATTATTGTATATATTTGTGGGTTTGGGGTCCCCTGGAGGTCGGGGGGCCCCAGATAGCATAAGGACACTTCACAATCAATGGCAAAACGTGTAGATTTGCAGGAAATTTGCTTAAAAACTGCAAAAACAATACTCAATGACACAATTTGTAGAATATCATTATAAAACAGCACATTTTTCTCTCTGCCCTATTGCAAAAAAAATGTGAAATGCAGAAAGTTAGCGGTTTTCCTACAAATTATTGTACAAAAAAAATGTTGGTGGGGTTGGGGGACGATAGTCCGGCTCTGCTCGCATGCACCGGCCCCTCCACTCTGACGTTCTGTATATGGAGAGGGGCGGTTAGCCAGATGAATACGCCACTGGCACTGACCCGGCACCCCTGGCAGGCTAAAACGAAGGAACCAAAAACAGTACCACGTCGTCTATACTTCTGTCAGTGACTTGTCAGTGTAAGTGTAAGTTCTTGTCCATGGTATGTTTACACTCAATTACTATATTGGCGGCAGGGTAGCCTAGCGTTGGACTAGTAACCGGAAGGTTGCAAGTTCAAACCCCCGAGCTGACAAGGTACAAATCTGTCGTTCTGCCCCTGAACAGCCACTGTTCCTAGGCCGTCATTGAAAATAAGAATTTGTTCTTAACTGACTTGCCTAGTTTAAAAAAAAAAGTGGACTGGCCACAAGGTAGGCAAACTCCAACTATAATACTGGCATCAATTTTTTTTCATATTTTGTCTTCTTAATATTTGCCTTGAAATACTTTAATTGATGGTGATGACTTATTCTTCCAATTCTTCATATCCTTCCACTGTTTTCAAAATACCACTCAAGAGAGGCATAATAAACTGTGTAGAATTGCAGGAAATGCATTTATATCAGGTGAGAACCCCTGTTCATCCACCCAATAACTACACAATGTCTCTCTCGCTTGCTAGAAACAATTTGAAATTACTTTCCTCAGCTTTATGCACTCTTGGTGATTGGCCTACATTTCAAATGCAAATGTAATAATCTGAAAACATATTCTCAATCTTCTATAGCCTACATAATTCTGTCGCAATCATTATTTGACATTCAAGTATGAATATAAATCGAAGTTAGACCTCAGATCAAGCGTTAACGGGCGATAGCAGACAACCACACAGAGGATGTGTGGGTGGTGTCGGATGTGGAACTGCATTGGAGCCTTCAAATCGGTGAGCAGCTGCTCTTGCGATCATAGTCATGAAGGCACACCCGCCCCACTCCTGTTAGAAGTTCAGAACGATAAAATGTACGCTATATAGAAATATTTATGCTCAAATTGAAAAATCATTCAACTAAATAATGAGTTTTTTTTTTTATCCCATCCTAATCGAGGTGCAGAACTTGTGAACAAGGCTACATGGGATTTCTCTTAATTCATGCAACGCAGTGCAGCCAACAATGTCCTCTTTAATGGCATGGAGCGGCTTGTGGATTTGACAGCTAGCTATAACGCAGTTCCACTTCCGACACCCAACCACTATGCAGATGTCGGCTAAAGCGGATGTGATTTAATAGAGCCACTAATAAAGGAAGACAGGTGGTGGAAATGATCCTCTATAAAATATACGTTTCAAGAAAGACACAGGGTTTGTATGAGGTAGTCTGCTAATCACAGCTATTTGCAAAATAAAATTATGGAGAAATAATGTTGTAACAGATCTGAAGATGAATTTAAGTAGGCCTACAGCTGTGTTGGAGTGTAGTAAATATTTCCACATGTAGGCCTATCTCCAGAAATTCTTTCTGGAGATTTAGGCCTAAACGAGGAGACAAACTCTTGTTCTTACTCCAACCATTAGCCGTGTTCGGAATTAATTTTATTTGATGACAGTATTTCTTTTTTTTTGTAATTTCGAGCAGTTGAATCCTTTCAATCATTAGAGATCATACCTACAAAAGTATTTAACTGCGTTTCAGAATATTGAAAACAGAAAGCGGGATAAAAACTCAACAATAAAACCTGCGAAGCAAACCGCATACCCGACCGGCTTAATTCACAACAATACCGAAAGCAAGCAGCTTTACTGCTACTAATAACATTATTATTATTATTGACCATAGTAGCCTAGACCCAATGGTATTATTAACTGTAAGGGGTAGTTGAAGTAGGGGCAGTTGAAGTAGTAGGCGTTTTACTATTATGGTATTATTTTGTTATATTTGAAGATTCGGCCTATTTGGAGACATGCTTTTGCCAGTAAACATATTTTCTATCAATGCATCATTAGCGCCAAAGATGTTCAATATTATTTTACTTAATATTAGCAGGTAGGCTATAAATAGGCTACCTATATAATGTTGATGCTGACAGAACGCATGCGTTACTATATTGTGAACCTGAATGAGCATGGTGGTGGCTTTGATGCAACCAGGGTGTAAATTACCAGACAATTGAAGTCTTTATCTATTCTTTCATAATAGCCCCCATAATAGCCAACCACCCATTTATTTCCCCAAGATTCATCTGGATTTGTCAATCTGAATTTTGGGAGGTGGGATGTCTTCTCTTCTCCTCCAATGCCCTCCTTTTCCCTTCCCTCTCTCCTTTATTGCCTCTCAGCGAATCTTCAAAGATCGCGGACCCTATAATTAAGGGGCGGGCTCTCTCTTTCCAAAGAGGTCTGTGCGCTCGTGCCGGAGTTCTCCCAAACTGTCCTGGGACCACGAGCAGAGAAGAGAACAGTCTATCCAACTTCCCTCTCGACTCTTTGGACTTTGTTTCTCAGGGATGGCTGCATCTATCCTGGAGGTATGGAATATACTTGTATGTGTTTTTGAATGAACTTTTAAGTTGTTTTACAGTTAGGGCGCCAATTGCTGCTGTATTTTTCATGAACTGAGTGTCGAGGTCAACTTAATGCGCACTGGTAGGCTACTATATCTGTCTGTTCAGTGCGCTCCTTGAACGATCAGTCATGTCGTTAGGGTATGTTCTTGAGGTAATGGAGAAAATGAGAAAGAACGTTGCACTGTTGACATTCTACAAATAGGCTTTTATAAGACAATATTAGATTGTGAAAACCTATAGGCTATGGCCTAAATGTAACGGTTGGCTCTCCATCTGTCAGAATTTGTGTGCGTAACTGCATTCTCTGACTAAAAATCTGGACTTTATTTTGAAGGTCATCAACAGCATTAAAGTGTAGGTAATATAATTACCATTTGGAATGCATGTTATAAATGTCAGTTATGGGCCAATGCTGTAATATTTAGGCTTAGCCTATCCAAACTGATAATGTGACCGTTAGGCACGTTGGATGATATAGCAGACCTAGGAAAACACGGCCAACATGAAGCTCTATATGACCGAAGATTCTTACTGAAAAGTTTGGTTAGGCCTACTGCTTAGAAGACAGCTTGGAGCCCACATGTTTGGCAAATCAGTCAACAACAAAATCAACAAGAAACGCTACATTATGTTACACATGTAATCTCTCTCCAACCCTTCCCAAAAGATTCCACTGCAATTAAAGTATTAGCCTACATCTCTGCCGGTCATCAAAACTAAAGCAGGGGACATACAAGCTAAGACTCAACGGGGAGGGGATTGAAAATTGATTGACAGCAATTAACCTGGAAACGGGAGCTAAGGCAACAGGATAAGCCAAATCGACAGCAGGCGCTTATTAGGGAGACGGGTAAATCCACCCTCAACAGCCATGCGGCGCCCCTTGGGACTTTGTTGCTTCTGTGAGGAGACTAGAGACCTAAATGGTCTTAAGTTTAATAGCTTGAATCTGCCCAATAATCGTGTAGGCTATAGGGTACTAGGGGGTAACTAGCCTCTACTAAGAAGAATGTAATTAATTGTTGTTTTTAGAAAAGGGGTGTTTTTAAAGTATGGTGGTTATTGCAGAAAATTATGGCATAGGGTTAATCCATTTAATCAATTTTATTTTGAAATTCTTCTTCAGGATCAGTGGGTCCCCCACGGGACGGTTGAGCTAACGTAGGCTAATGTGATTAGCATGAGGTTGTAAGTAACAAGAACATTTCCCAGGACATAGACATATCTGATATTGGCAGAAATAATACATTCTTGTTAATCTAACTGCACTGTCCAATTTACAGTAGTTATTACAGTGAAATAATACCATACTATTGTTTGAGGAGAGTGCACAGTTATAAACGTGAAAAGTTATTAATAAACCAATTAGGCACATTTGGGCAGTCTTGATACAAAATGTTGAACAGAAATGCAACGGTTCATGGATCAGCTTAAAACGTTGCACATACACTGCTGCCATCTAGTGGCCAAAATCAAAATTGTGCCAGGGCTGGAATAATATATTATGGCCTTTCTCTTGCATTTCAAAGATGATGGTACAAAAAAATACAAAAAACAGTTGTTTTTTCTTTGTATTTTCTTTTCACAAGATCTATTGTGTTATATTCTCCTACATTCAAATTGTCCACAAACTTCAAAGTGTTCCCTTTAAAATGGTATCAAGAATATGCTTCAATGCCTGAGCTACAGGCGGTTCAATTTGGGTATGTCATTTTAGGCAAAAATTGAAAAAAAGTGGTAGATCCTTAAGAGGTTTTAACTCACCTGCACATTCATTTTCTTTGTTCTTTCTTCGTTGTTCTTTTTTCATGTAATCCAGTATGTACAATTGCACTAAATATTATTGAAATAATGCAAGATTTTAAATCCCAGCAGTCTTTAAAATGACATTCAGGAGCAAAAGGTTTTCAATACTTGTTGTGAATTCCTAAAATAAAAATATATTAATTGGAATATAATATTAGAATGGAATATAACTAATAACATTGGAATTTAAAATTCAATAACAATACATCATAACTCAACTAATTCAGTGTAACAGTGATGTCGCATCTCTCATGCTCTGCAATTGCACAATGCTAATTTGTACATAGGTCACAAATTAAGCTATGTAGAGCGAAATTGGAGCACTACTCATGAAACCAGATCCTGTACTGCTCACACCTAATCCAGTCCCGACCTGTGAATGAAAACAGCTCCTTACAGAAAATACACTCTACTAATCTACCAAATACTAATGGTGGGTGATGTGGCTTGTTGTGTTGCAACAACCTTCTTTGAGACAACCTTTTTTAAAGAACCTGATCCGTTTTCTTACTCTCTCTTTTCTTGTTGTTGATGTTTCTGTTGAGCATTTTCCTCCATCAACCTTTTGTAAGGTGAGGCTGTCAGCACAGCCACAGACTCTGCCTTCCTCTTCTTCGGCCTCTCCTCCTGGAGCTTCGGCCTCAGGGACAACTCCAATAGAACTGCTGCAGCTTTTGGCTGTTGGTTTAAGCAAAAACAAACAAACAAACAAACAAGAACACATGAGGATTGGTACAATAAACACTTCTAATCACTATATATAAATATATATATTCCCTAAAATGAGTGCTGACTATTTTTTGTAAACAACATTTGGAACAAGGGTAGGCTGCAGGGTGGAGGTTGTGGCAGAGGTAGATGTGGTGGAGGTAGAGATTTTGGTGTTAGAGCTGCTGGAGGTGGAGGTACTGTAGAGCTAGTGATGGCAGCGGTAGAGGTGGCAGCGGTGGCGGTAGAGCACTGTGATTGAATGGAGACTATGCATTCAAAATAAACAACAAAAACAATACATCGTTGTTAGTACTATAAACACTTTCTACCACGTCCATGCTGCTTCTGCTATTTTTAATTCATTTAGATCACTTTTTCTTACCGGCAATGGGCTCAGGCTGCTCTATAACCTCCGTGGCCAAGAAGTCTGCCTCTGTAAAGATGTCCTTTTCAAAGGTCACAGCCCACTGGCCCGGAAGCCTCTACTCCTCTCTCCACACTGGCCACCTTGTTAAAGGCCTTTGCGAAGAGGCCAGCCATTTGGTATATACCTATCTTTTCCCCAGGAAGCATCGTCATCCACTGATCTCCTGCCCTGTTGTAAAAGGCCATCAGACCCTTGAAGAAGGTACGGTCTAACGGCTGCATCTTCTGGCTGCAGTGGGGTGGCAGAGTGATGAGAATAACTCCCTGGCCTCTTGCTGGCAAGAAAGCCTCCAGGGTCTTATGGGAGTGGTGCCCATCGATGATAAGGATGTGGGATTCATCAGGGGTGCAACCAACTCTGTGGGCAAAGTGGTAGAGCCAGTTGTCAAAGATGGTACTGTCGACACAGCCTGAGTCACTTACCCTTCCCACAGACCCTGGAGGTGCTCTAACCAGCAGCTGTTCGTTCATCTTCTTCCGGTGTAAGAGGGGCGGTACGTACTGCTCCGCTACACTGATAGCACAAATTACTGTGAAACCCCTCTCTGTGCTGGTCATCCATGCAACCTATTTTGCTCCCTTGTTACCACCACAGGCAACGGTTTCTGGATATTTTGTATTCCAGTCTCATCTATTTTCCAAATCTTTGTTGGCCTGACGTCCCTGATGCTGTTTAAAATGTCCTTGTAGGCCATCAAAAACTGGTGAACCTTATGTTTATTTAAGCCCACGGCTCTCGCAAGACTGGTTGATTAAAGTATTCACACCCCTTGACGTTTTCAACATTTTGTTGTGTTACAGCCTGAATTTAAAATTGATTCAGTTGAGATGTTTTTGGTCACTGGCCTACACATAGTACCTCATAATGTCAAAGTAATTAAAAATTAAACATGAAAGCTGAAATGTCTGAAGTCAATAAGTATTCAGCACCTTTGTTATGCCAATCCTTCATAAGTTCAGGAGTAAAAATTTGCTTATCAAGTCACATAATAAGTTGCATGAATTCTGTGCAATAATAGTGATTAATTTGATTTTTGAATGACTACCTCATCTCTGTAGCCCACACATACAATCATCTGTAAGGTCCCTCAGTCAAACAGTAGATTTCAAACACAGATTCAACCACAAAGACCAGTGTTTCGCAAAGGGAACCTATTGATAGGTGGATAAAAAACAGCAGACATTGAATATCCCTTTGAGCATGGTGAAATTATGAATTACACTTTGTCAAAAGACATCAGCCAAGAGCTCCGAAAAAATATTGTAGACCTCCACAAGTCTGGTTCATCCTTGGGAGCAATTTCCAAATGCCTGAAGGTACCACGTTCATCTGTACAAACAATAGTATGCCAGTATAAACACCATGGGACCACGCAGCCATCATACCGCTCAGGAAGGAGACGCGTTCTGTCTCGTAGAGATGAATATACTTTGGTGCGAAAAGTGCAAATCAATCCAAGAACAACAGCAAAGGACCTTGTGAAGATGCTGAAGGAAACAGATACAAAAGTATCTATATCCACAGTAAACGAGTCCTATATCGACATAACCTGAAAGGCTGCTCAGCAAGGAAGAAGCCACTGCTCCAAAACCACCATAAAAAATGCCAGACTACGGTTTGCAAGAGGACATGGGGACGAAGATAATACTTTTTGGAGAAATGTCCTCTGGTCTGATGAAACAAAAATAGAACTGTTTGGCTATAATGACCATCGTTATGTTTGGAGGAAAAAGGGGGAGGCTTGCAAGGAGGAACTGGTCTTCACAAAATAGATGGCATCATGAGGCAGAAAAATTATGTGGATATATTGAAGCAACATCTCGAGACATCAGTGAGGAAGTTAAAGCTTGGTCGCAAATGGGTCTTCCAAATGGACAATGACCCCAAGCGTACTTCCAAAGTTGTGGCAAAATGGCTTAAGGACACCAAAGTCAAGGTATTGGAGAGGCCATCACAAAGCCCTGAACTAATTCCTAAATAAAATTTGTGGGCAGAACTGAAAATGCGTGTGTGAGCAAGGAGGCCTATAAAACCTGACTCAGTCACAACAGCTCTGTCAGGAGGAATGGGCCAAAATTCACCCAACTTATTGTGGGAAGCTTGTGGAAGGCTACCTGAAACGTTTGACCCAAGTTAAACAATTTAAGGGCAACGGTACCAAATACTAATTGAGTGTATGTAAACTTCTGACCCACTGGGAATGTGATGAAAGAAATAAAAGCTGAAATAAATCAGTCTCTCTACTGTTATTCTGTCATTTCACATTCTTAAAATAAAGGTATGCGTGTAATCGTTTAAGGACTGCAGAGTTTTGAAAGTTTTGATCCTAACTGACTTTAGACAGGGCATTTGTACTAGGATTAAATGTCAGGAATTGTGAAAAATTGAGTTTAAATGTATTTGGTTAAGGTGTATGTAAACTTCAACTTCAACTGTATATTTTGGTGGGGCAAACAAAAATAATAATTATGCCTGCCAGAAAAGCCACAACACAACACTAAACAATATATTAATTGCACTATAATGGTGACAAACAGTGCCCACAAACTGTTAGGGACTATACCTTACAACTGCTACACCTGGCTATCAGCGGAGTCTTGTCTGGCAGCGAAACAGTTCATTCAGCCTCATTTACTGCCTTTAAAAAAATATATAACTTACATACTTGCTTAAACAGATGTGGTTTCTACTGACAATTGAGATGTACAAACTATGGCATAAAGGGATGACGAGCGGATGAGAGGCAGTCCTCTCATGTTTATCTCAATGTTTATCTCAATGTTTATGTCCAATGGCCGATGAGCACCGATACCTTTTATCTATAATTTCTCTTCATTCTTTATGTGAAATGTAAAAAATTTAACCCAGTCCTCAGGAACATTCATTGTCTTCTTGGTTAGCAACTCCAGTGTGCCCTTGTGCATTAGGTTAATGTCCTGCTGAAAGGTGAATTCCTCTCCCAGTGCCTGGTGGAAAGCAGACTAAACCAGGTTTTCCTCTAGGATTTTGTTGGTGCTTAACTCTATTCCATAAATGTTGTATCCTTAAAAACTCTGCAGTCCTTAAACGATTACAAGCATACCTATAACATGATGCAGCCACCACTATGCTTGAAAATATGGAGAATGGTATTCAGTAATGGTTGTAATGGATTTGCCCTAGACATAACACTTTGTATTTAGGACAAAAAGTTAATTATTTTGCCAAATGTTCTGCAGCACTACTTTACTGTTTTGTTGTAAACGGGATGAACATTTTAGATATTTTTTTCTGTACAGGCTTCCTTCTTTTCACTGTAAATTAGGTTAGTATTGTGGACAGTGCGACCCGTCATTCAGGCTGCCCCACCTGTTTTGAGCTCCACCTGATTAGCAATATATATACAATATATATATACGTATATATAGTAAATTGTTTGCAAACTGAGGTGTGAAACATATTAATGCCAAAATAACATGCAAAACAGGTCCCAAATATTTTGGGGGGCATTAATACGTGTCACATATCAGTTTGCAAAAAACAATGTAAACACAATCATCATCATCATCATTGAGTTATTAAAGCCTCATACAAACTTAGTCTCTTTTTTGCTTTCTTGAGTAAGGCAGCTCCAAATTTCAGCCTAGCTCAGTGCCTTCTGTGGTGGGGTACCCAGTGGAAAAATACAGAGTGCAGGGGTTGGTAACGTTCTCTATTTATTAGAGAACATTAGTCTAGCGCCGTGATTGGCTCAGTGTTCTGCCACTCATGGGGACACTACATTACTGCAAAATTGAAGGGTGGAGTTCGAAAATTCAAGCCCCTTGGGTGCTGCCATAGTTACATTAGAAGTGCCCATCCAGGAAGGTTTAAGGTCATTGGCCACAGATACAATTATATCAAATCACATCATATCTACAGTAGCTTTGATTGGACTGATGATGTCAACATCATACTTTCAACATCTTAGCTAGCAAGCTAGCATTCATCATCATGAATCAAGTTGACAATCTACTGGCAAATTGAACATTTAATGCAAGACATGAAAATGGCTGTCTAGCAGTTACAAACAACCAATTTGACAGAGCTTGAAGACTTTTGAAAATAATGATGGGAAAATGTTGCACAATCGATGATGTGGGAAGCTCTTTGAACTCACAGCCGTAATTCCTGCCAAAGGTGCTTCTTACAAAGTATTTCCTCAGGGGTGTGAATACATATGTTAATTAGATATTTCTGTATTTAATTTTCAATACATTTGCAAACATTTCTAAAAACATGTTTTCACTTTGTCATTATGGGGTATTGTGTGTCGATGGGTGAGAAAAAATAAATGTAATCTATTTGAATTCAGGCTGTAACACAACAAAATGTGGATTAAATCAAGGTGTATGAATACTTTGTGAAGGCACTGCATCAGCCTAAAAGTCTTAAGACTTGATGTACACTATACATGCTAGAGGTTTATTGAGCAACCTGGTCTCAGATCAAAACATATTATATTTTACTAAAATGTGTGCCACTCTATTTAGTATGATATGATATACATTAGGTTAGGTTAGGTTACATTACATTGGCCTACTACCAATGTAATAGAGGTCGAATCATAAAATACGAATTGTAGGACGTATAGTATCCTACATCTTGACCGCTCGACTGCTTTAGTGTGATATTCTACGTTTGACTGCTTTAGTATGATATGCTACGTTAGGTTAGAGCAGAGATTCCCAAACTCGGCCCTCTGGACCCCAAGGGTTGCACATTTCATTTTTTTGTCCTAACACTACACAGCTGATTCAAATTATCAAAGCTTGAAAATTAGTTGATTATTTGAATCAGCTGTGTTTTTCTAGGGCAAAAATCAAAACGTGCACCCCTTGGGGTTCCGAGGACCAAGTTTGGGAAACCCTGGGTTAGGGGTTAGGGTTAAGAGTTAAGGTTAGGGTTATGGGAAGGATTATGCTAAATTGTTGCAAAGTCAAAAAAAAAATAGTATTTAAAATTCACATTCTAATCACATTTAATTCCTATTTTCCACTTTCTTTCATTCTTCAGTCACTTTGCCAAAACAAGCAGCCTACATCAAGACAGTCATTTCATTTAAATTCAGCTGAAAAACGAATGAGAGGGGAAAGCAGAAAAAACAGCCTGCCATACTGTTTTGATTAGTGTTGACACTGACAGAAGCAATAGTAGTAGCAGCCATTTCCTGTGTCTAATCCCTCCTGTCTCCTCATCTCTCTAGGAGGAAGATCGTTATGGCTCCAGTTCTTTTGCTATGCTAACCGCCACCTGCAACAAGTTTGGAAGCCCTGTGAGGGACTCAGCCACAACTGGAAAGACCGGCACCGGCAGCACCATTCCAGGCAAGAAGCAGTATAGCATGACCTTAGACCTCCAGAAGAACGGCAGGGGAGGGGACAGCATTGAGAACTCCTATACTGGGTTGTTCAGCTCCGGAGGGAGGCTACTCACACCCACCGAGAGTCCACCACCGTCTTCTGGGGGGTACACGTCTGAGTACAACCCATTCTCCCACTCCTTCCAGAGCTCCATGTCCCAGGAGCAGTCCTTGCTGGTGTCCAAGGCCCACGGCACTGCCGACTGTCTGACCAGCGTCTACACCTCCCTGGACATGACCCACCCTTACGGCTCCTGGTACAAGGCTGGCATCCACCCCGGCATCACCGCTGCCCCCTCCAATGCCACATCTTCCTGGTGGGAAGTCCACCCCAACACCAACTGGTTAAGTGCTGCCCAGCCCCAGACCGACAGCCTCCAGGGCTCCCTCCAGCCCATCCCTCCCCAAACCTCCCTCAGCCCCCAGCTGCCCAGCTATGCTTCTGACTTCACCTCCATCAACGCAGCTCAGTACCCCTCAGTGAGCCTGGGCTCCTCATCACACCTCCTCCAGTCCTCCCAGCACATGCTGCCTCAGGACACGTACAAGCCCAAGCAGGTGTCCGGCAGGGGGCAGATGGAGAGTCAGATGGGCCTGAAGCCTTCAGCTGGATCACGAGGGTTTGGAGGAACCACCACTGGCAGGTCCACCTGTGACTGTCCCAACTGCCAGGAGTTGGAGCGGCTGGGGGCCTCAGCTGCATCCCTGAGGAAGAAGCCTGTCCATAGCTGCCACATCCCAGGGTGTGGTAAAGTCTATGGGAAGGCCTCGCATCTCAAGGCCCACCTCCGCTGGCACACTGGAGAGAGACCCTTCGTCTGCAACTGGCTGTTCTGTGGGAAGCGATTCACACGCTCCGACGAACTGGAGAGGCATGTCCGCACGCACACGCGGGAGAAGAAGTTCACCTGCCTGCTGTGTAACAAGAGATTCACCCGCAGTGACCACCTCAGCAAGCACCAGAAGACGCACGCAGAGTCTGCCCTGCAGCAGGGAAAGACCGGGGAGGGAGAGACCCAGGACACCAGGAATGAGGAGATGGCAGACCCCAATAAACCCAACACGGCCATGCAGAATAATGGAGGAGTCCCTAGTGACCCTACTAACAAAGGAGAGAAAACTGGTTCAGGCAATGGGGTGGAAATGAGCAGTGGACTGCTGGAGATCTAACTTCATTCTATATGTTGTCTTGTAGGGTTAGTTGTTGCACCGTTGTTGTGCTGCAAAGTTAACTATGTAGCTAAAAACAAACATAATTATTTTGTATTAGTACATGCTTCCCACACTCTGACATTGTTTGTCAAAGGATGCATTTGACATTGATCAAGATAACCGGACAGGCAGGTTGAAAATACACATTCTGTGGACCACACACACACACATGTACACACAGCCACCACACACAACATTTCTTCATTTTCTGCAAGAGCAGAGGTAAAATTACTAGGAAGCCAAAGAAGAAAATAAGCGTAGATAGCATGAGGGAGTTTATGGGGTATTGCTTACTCCATAAAGTTTAATTTTGTACTTTATTACTTCAGTAAGAAACAGACAAGTTGTGGTTTAATCTGATACTGCATACATTTTGTTTTTGGGTTTGCAAATGTGTGTATGTATGCTTCCTCTGATGTATTATTTAATTGTCTATTTACACAAATAATCTAATTTATGTCTTATATTATAAGACTTAAAGATGATCTTGCATTGTGCAGACAGCGTATTATTGCCTAATAAATGGCAAGTTAAAGCTGGCCATTGATGATCATTTAGTAATTAAGATTTTTGTTGTTTCTTTTATTTATTGATTATAACTAAGATGCTGTTGTTGGTGCTGTAGTGTTTGAAGGTTTAGTTGTTTCTGAAAACTACTATTTCTACATAACCTTTCTATTGTGAAGTCTGCACACCTGCCACGTTGATAGTTGATGAAAGCCTTTAGTGGCTTGGCTGATTCTAGAGCAGTGTTATTTTTCTGCCCTTCTCTGTTTTGTGGATTAACCTCTTTTACAACTAACTGTAATGAAAATGACACTTGCAACAGCAATATTAAAACACTTAAGTTAGATAGTGATCAGATGGTATATTTTCATATCCTACATTTATCACACTAATGCATGATGGATATTTTTGATAATAAACTCTGGATATCTCTTTCATCTTTCCATCCCTCTGTCCTCTAAATCCCTCTTTCTATTGCCATAATCTTACTGCATGTATTCCCCTCCACCTTGATCTTCTTGCCTCCACCTCTTAACCAAAATACCTTCATTATCTTCTTGCAGGCGCCACAAACAAAGCGGTCGACTGAGATTTACTCTATGGTCGACACAATAACCCCTTTGACAGCGCCACTGTAGTTACACCACTATAGTTACCACGGAGACAATCAGGTCTCTCTTCAGCCTCACAGAGTCAATTAGACCTAGCAATGGTCCAGTTAAGTGAGGGAAGGAGGGAGGGAATGGGAGGAAGAAGGGAGATGGAGGAGGAAAGTAATTGCATGGTTTATTGAGGGAGGTGTCTAAACAAAAGGCTAAAATTAAAGTTAGAGAGAGATAAAGGACAAAAAACATGAGGATGTGGACTGGAGGGAATAGTTTCTGCATAGGAGAGGACCTACCTGAAGGTATGGATTACTGAGGTTAAGTTAGAATTAAATGATTGTCAAGAGAGGTTATGTACAACAGGTGTTGAGGGAGAAGACCGAGGAACATGGACATCAGTGTTGTCAATAACAAGGTACTAAATACATTTTCTTTTGAAAGGAAAGGAAGAGTAATGTGGTTGGTGGATGGAAGGCAGCACAGCACAGTTCATGGGATTACAAAAATTGCTTACTTGAGTCCAAACTATTTTTCTTATCATTTAGAATTATATATTTGAGATTCAATTCACATTTTATTAGTGAGAAAATATGTTTGCGCACAGTGTGTTATACAGTGAAACAATTTCAACATTACATTTCAGAACATGTCACATTAAAGGACAGCTTTCCTCAAGAACTTCAAAGCTGTCCTAACCCCCACCCCCAACTCCCAACCCCCATACAGATTCCCCTGTCCTGCTCTTCCATTTACACTTCCCTTCCCATGCCTCATGGTTCCAATTTAACTCTTCTAATGAGCTGTAGTTGAGGTCCATTTCTATAAAATATCCCCAGGCCCAGTCTGTCATCAGGGAGTGACATGTTTATAGTGGTCTGAAGTGGGTGCACTGCTCCTGCCGCACTGCTCTATGCTGTCCAGTCCACAACATATTAAAGCTTGTAGTGGGGGAATGGGTAGGGATGGTAGGGTGTGTCAGGCAAGGCAGAGTGGAGACAGGGGGTAGAGAGGAGGGTGGCTTTTAAGTAGTCTTGTACAACTGGTATTTTGCTCCCTGTTTAATATAGCTACCCCAGCCGGTTAGCACAGCAGCAGTGGTGGTAACAGTGGTAGCTGGTAACCTTAACTTTATTTTTAGGAAGCTTCAAATACGGTCATAAAAAGATAAATATATAGCAAGTGAAAAACTGACAATTGACAAAAAAACTGACAATCAAAAAACTGACATATGGTACAGTCAAATTGTACCATATGTCTCTCTCTCTCCTACTACCCCCTACCCCAGACTCACAACCGTGTAACATGGATTCTCTATTTCAACTAGGATACAGAGTGTCCAAAATATCCAAAGGACGCCTAACCAACCTGTTAAAACCATCAACACTGTCTATTGTCTACCCAACTCATTGCGTGGCCTCATTGCAAACATTCAATCAAACCATGTTAAGTTTAGGAGTTAAGAAGATAGAACATGGAAGAATAACATGGAGATACAGTTCAATAACCTCACCAAGCTTTATGAACCATCATCACCACTCAGATTTGTCCCTGTGGCAATGTTTTCCTTTTAAAAAGAAATATAGATTGTTAGAATGCCTCAGCATATGTTAATGACACAGTCTTTCCTGCCTTTATTTTAGTATGGCTGAATAGCTGCAGAAACAATGGAGTTTACAGACAAAGCTGATGGGAACTTGTGGAGCAGAGCTTCCCCAGCCCCTGGGTGTAATAGGGCCAGGGTTATTAAACACAGGACAAAGGTACAGGTGTCTGCTGGTGTGACTAGGGTCTATCAACAGGGCTGGAGACTGGGGAGAGAGGGAGAAAGGGAGGAGTGATGGCTGGAGGGGGAGAGAGGGAGGAGAATGTTGACGGTAGGCTAGGCAACCAGGCAAGAGTTAAAAACAAGATAAGACCTGAGAGAGAGGGGAAAGAGGGGAACAGGGAAAAGGTAGACCTGACCTCTCTAAACCACAACAAGACTGATCGGTCAGTGAGGCCAGGAAGATAGAGGGAATAAAACAGAGAGAAAACATTTAGTTTGGAAGGAATAGACCCAGTTCAGTTTTATTACCTTAAAAAAACATTTGTTCTGCTTAAAAGTAATTCCATACCAACACTCCAAACTCAATTATTCCCATAGAGACTCCCATGTTGCTCAATAATACTTTCTACATAACCTACTAGCCTAACCATTCACAGCCTAACCATTAATAGAAAACTGTCATGAGAGCTCTGTCCTTAGGCTGAGTTATACTGGGTGAACTAAAGAGATTCACCAAAGGCACCATAAATGAGCCCATTTTGTTTTTAGGAACTGTGCGCAGGTTGTGGGTGACTCCGTGTATCAGGACAAGACCCAGATGCAGACAGTTCGAATCACAGATATTTATTACAAAAAAGGGGGCAGGTAAATGACAGATCAGGGCAGGCAGAATGGTCAAAACTGCGCTCGTGTATCAACTACCAGGCCTGAATGACATCACGAGGTGTACAACAGGAGACAAAGGGCTGTGAGACCGGGGATTAATTCTAGATACATGGAAAGCGGGATGTATACGGAGAGTGCGGGGCAACAGAAGGCGAACAGCAGAGGGGCTAAGGACCTTAGAGATGGGGAAAGGGCAGATAAAATGGAGGGAAAGTTTGCGGAACTCCACATGGAGGGGCAGATCCCGAGTGGACAGCCATACCCTCTGCCCGAGACGGTAGCAGGGAGCAGGCGTCCGGTGGCAGTCCGCCTGTCGCCGATACTTGGAGGTGGTCTTGAGGAGGGCGGACTGGGCTCTCTTCCAAGTACGGCGACAGCGGCAGACGAACATCTGGCAGAGGGTATGCTGACCTCTTCCTCCTGCTCAGGGAAGAGCGGGGGCTGATAACCCATGGAACACTCGAACGGCGAGAGACCAGGGGCCAAGCAGGTAAGGGTGTTGTGGGCGTATTCCACCCACACGAGTTGCTGGCTCCATGTGGTGGGGTTGGCGGAGATGAGGCAATGAAGAGTCGTCTCCAGGTCCTGATTGGCTCGCTCCGACTGGCCGTTAGATTGGGGGTGAAAACCGGAAGACAGGCTGGCTGATGCCACAATGAAGGTGCAGAAGGCGTTCCGGAGGTCCAACTTGGAGAAGATGGCAGCCCCCTAGAGAGGCTTGAAAGCCAAGGCGATGAGTGGAAGCGGGTAACAACCTTTAACAGTGATGTCATTCAAGCCCGGTAGTTTATACACGAGCGCAGGGTTTTGTAGACAGAAGGACGGATAGCCCCTGCAGCCAGGGAGTCCTCAATGTACCTCTCCATTGCCTTGTTCTCTGGACCTGACAGGGAATAAAGCCGTCCCTGAGGTGAAGTAGTGCCTGGAAGAAGGTCGATGACGCAGTCATAGGGCCGGTGTGGAGGAAGCGAGGTGGCACGGGCCTTGCTGAAAACCTCCCGGAGGTCCTGGTATTCTGCGGGATGATGGAGAGATCGGGGGTTTTCCTGAGCCCGCAGGAAGACGTTCCGGGGTAGGCTGTGCCTACAGTCCAATCAAAAAGGGGATTGTATCTCTGGAGCCATGAAAACCCCAACCTGAGGGGGTACCTGAGGGGATTTGGTAAGTAGAAACTGGATCGACTCGCTGTGATTGCCTGATACTCACAGGTTGATAGGAATCGTGTTGTGGGTGACTCTGCCAATCAAACGCCTGTCCAGCGCTCTGACATCCATGGGAATTTAGAGGGGTTGAGTGGGGATTCCCAGCTCAGACACCAGGGTAGCGTCTGTAAAACTCTTGTCGGCCCCAGAGTCAAGTATTACTCGGAGAGATTTGGACCGGTCAACCCACAGCAGTATGACATGGAGAGGGGTATGAGTAAGGGGAGACTGGACATTATCCGTAATGCCCACCAGTGTACTCATACCTCCTGATGCGTCAGGTTTTTTACAGGACAGGTAGCAATGTAATGAGCTGTAGTCCCACAATTCAGATAGCTCTTGGTGTTCAGTCTGTGTAACCATTTGGCGGGAAACAGTCTAGCTCTGGAGAAGAGTCGGCAGACCTCCTCTGCCTCCTACGTTCCCCGAAGTCACCCATCGATCCAGATGGTGAAGGCGATAAGAGATTTGAGATTGATGGGCAGCTCCCGGGCTGCGAGCTCGTCTTTCACCTCCTCCGATAACCCATGAAGGAATGTGACGAACGGGGCTACCGGGTTCCAGGCACTTTCGGCAGACAACGTGCGGAAATCAACCGCATAGTCTGCCACACTACGAGAGTCTTGGCGTTGCCGGAGTAGCTTCCAAGCGGCCTCTCTCTCGGACAACGGAGAATCAAACACTTTCTTCACCTCCGCCATGAGCTCCACTAGACTGAAACACACAGTGACTTGTTGCTCTCACACTGCCGTAGCCCAGCTGAGAAACCTCCTGGACATCAGTGTTATAAGGTATGCTACCTTCAAACAGTCCAAGGGGAAAAAAAGAGGGCTGTAGCTCAAAGATGAGGGAGCACTGGGAGAGAAATGCCCAACATGTCCCTGAATCTCCAACGAAGCGTTCCGGAGTAGGTAAGCAGGGTTCTCGGGAAGCCATGATGGGCTGGGGGGGACACACGCTACTGGGAGGTTACGGTAGTGGTTAGCTGTCTAATAGACAATCCGCAAACTTGTTCAAGCAATGTATGGAAAGTACCGTCATTGGGTTTTGCCAAGGTCTGGAATCCTTCCATAAGGTTGTGAAGTAACTCCTCTTGTCTTCCAATGGTGGCTCTGTAGGAGGAGATGGTGTCGCTGAGCTGGTTCGAGTCTATTGGGTCAGTCATGGCCAGTTCGTACTATCAGGATAAGACCCAGATGCAGACAGTTCAAATCACATATGTTTATTACAAAATAGGGGGCAGGCAAACGACAGGTCAAAGGCAGACAGGGGTCAATAATGCAGGGCAGAGTCAGTAAGGTACAGAACGGCAGGCAGGCTCAGGGTCAGGCCAGGCAGAGGTCAGTAATCCAGGGCAGTGTCAGAAAGGTACAGAATGGCAGGCTGGCCTAGGGCAGGTAGAATGTTCAAAACTGGGAAGACTAGAAAAACAAAATCTAGAGCACAGGAAACACGGGAACTCTCTGGTAGGACTTGACGAGACAAGACGAACTGGCAACAGACAAACAGAAAACGGAAGTAAAAATACACAGGAGATAATGGGGACAAATGGGAGACACATGGTGGGGGGTGGAGACAAGCACAAGTCAGGTGAAACAGATCAGGGCGTGACACCGTGCCCCTTTAAAAAGACAATGCTTCCCATTTAATATCCTCTGGATGACATAACACTTCCAGGGGAAAAACTAAGTTAAGTAAATTATGGTTCACTTAAAAAGACACACTCCCTCAACTTAATTATTTTACTTTCATTATTCAGTTAGGTACCGAACTAATATAAGAACGGCCAAAACCTCTGAATATCCACTTCCTTATTAAGTCATCATTTTAAAAGGCCAGTTGGCCATACTTTTAAAGGTCTGCTGATGCACAGTGTGCTTCTTTACTTTGGTTTTATATATCGGTAGATGAGAACATGTATTTTATTTAGTTTGATACAATTAATTTTTTAATCTTTATTCAAAAGGCATATTAAGGCACATGCACATTCATCTCATTGGAACGTACGGTTCATAGACAAGGGTAAATACATATACAGTACACAAATTAAATAGTGTCTGGACAAAACACAGATAATTAGGGCACATTACAGCTCTAATAACCTTACAAAAGCTCAGTTTATACCTGGTTCCAACATGCGTCAGTTGTCCTGAACTATTCCACATTCTGATTGTGCCCACATTTGTCGACAGGTGTAGACAATCAAAAGATGCATTGTGAGCTGATTTGGACTAGATCTTCCTGACCACCTCCTTAGGTAGTTGAAGACCACAGAGCTAGATAGAGGACTCAGGGCACAAAAGCCAGTTTTAGCATGGCAGCGCTATTGAGGACTTTCGCATTTTGAAGTCAACTGGGTGGGACATCCTATGTGTTAAGGAAGGATCACATAATTCCATCCAGGTCATCAGGAGGGATCAGCCAATCAAGTGATAATCCTGAGAAGCCGATGTTTGGAGGAAGTATTGGCACGACGAATTCGAGGGCCAACAAACTGTGCCAATATATCCTCCAAACACCGGCTTCAAAGGCATTATCCCTTTTATAGAACGGGTTACAAACATATTCAAATAATGATCGACATATTTTCATACTATTTCATCCTTCCACAAGATATAGTCCAAAATAAAAATCTAGGTTTGCTTTCCAATCCAGCTGGTCATTCGTTCTATCGGTTGCCAGAGATCACACAGTCGTCTTTTTGTTCTGTATCTATGGTCAGCGACCCAGTTGTTCGTTCTAAATGTTCTATTGCCATACCGGCTGGCAACGTTCTGATCCCTTGCTTGCTAGCAAGCCAACTGTCGATCATTTACATTGACGTCAAACAGTGCAGCCAGAATAAAAGCAAAGTAGCTACATTTGCGTTTGTTTAAGCTGTTTCCTAGTGACATTTATTTGGATATATTCATAACAATGAGCTAATGAGGTGCGATTTCGCCTGGCATTGAAAATCAAATGCTAGTCTAAAGGAAATGGGAGATAATGTTTAGATTATTTTTATAGTGGAGATTAAGTTTATACATTGCCTGAGACAGTGGATAGCGTGAGATGGAACAGGGTAAATAGGCATTTCAACATCATTTTTACATTTTATTTTTTATTATTAACCCCTCCTCTTCGGAGGACACATATTTTTTTATATATTTTTTTACAGCTTTTTTCCGACATATACAGCACATACATTTTAAATATACATTTGACATACATGGTACTTTTATATAAAGCGGTCACATAACAATAATACTTTACCAAACATAAGCTCTCAAATCCCAACCCTCAGCCATTCTCAGCCCATCCCACCTATCACCAGACCCCCTCATTTGGTTTCCATGTGCCATATATTTTTCAATTATGCTGTGATGTTAACACAATTATTTTTATCTTTGTAATCGTATAATATCCACAGATTGTAAACTAAAGATAAAAACCTTTCCTATGAGTATTATTGTGTTATTTATTGACTGACTATGGCTTTCCAAATTGCCCAACATTGCTATTTGTAAGGTTAATTTTAAGTGCATGTTGTGATTTTTTAACCATTCCTGAACCTGTGACCAGAAACAAGCTACATGGGGGCAATATCAGAATAAATTATCTGTTGATTCGGTCTCTTCTCAGCAAAATCTACAGAGCTGAGATTGTTGTATGCCCCATATATGTAGCATTCTGTTGGAGGCAAAAATTGTATATAATAATTTAAATTGAAAAACTCTAAGTGTTGAATCAAGTGTAGTTTTTTGTACCAGTTCATAAACCATATGCCATGGAATTGGTACATCGAAAATCTCTTCCCATTTATTTTGCAACCTGTATGGTGCAGCTGTCAACATTTTTGTCCTCAAATTAAACTGGTATATTTTTATATTATGCCAGTTCCTTTCAGACAATTTGTATCTTTAATATATGGCAGGCAAACAAGTTCCCTACCTTCTCCATTTTCCACTTGCCACCTCATTTTTGTGATAGCGCTTTAATCAGTTGGTTGTAAATTTGGATTGGGCAGATATTCCCATATATTTTCGATAACTGCATATGTGGCATAACTCCTCCATTTGTATTCATGATATCATTAATAATTATAAAACAATTTGTAAAAGAAAATCCATAAAGAATGTTTTTTTATTAATCAGCATATTCGAGTTTAACCATAACATTTAATAGTAGATATTCCAAGATGGCGTAGCAGTTCAGACGTCTTTGTTTTTGTCTTGTCGTGTCCTGTGTAT
Source organism: Oncorhynchus mykiss (assembly GCF_013265735.2). Lineage (NCBI taxonomy): Eukaryota > Metazoa > Chordata > Actinopteri > Salmoniformes > Salmonidae > Oncorhynchus > Oncorhynchus mykiss. Next base: position 36,687,437 of record NC_048571.1, read on the forward strand.
ATATATTTTTTTCCTTCGTATTTATTTCGTATCTATTTATTTTATTTTTAACCTCAGTTTCAATGTACTCTCCTGCAACCCGCCTCATCCAATGTGGTATGGATCTGCCATTTTCTATACTTTAGAACCGAAACCCAACAGAAGCTAGTCAGCTAACTAGTTACTAGCTTGTAGTCAGTTAGCCACTGCTAGCGGTCATCAGCTTAGCCCGGTCAACTCCTGCCAGTCTGCCATTCAATCCTGAGTATACTGGACTGCTTTTTCTCCACATCTCCAGTTTCCTACCGCAAGCTCTGAACCTTTTCACCTGGATCATTGCAGCTAGCTAGCTGCTATCTGAGTGGCTACCCCCTGGCTAACGTCTCTGTCCCGAAGCAAAAACAGGTGAGCCTGGAACTAGCCTTGTGCTAGGCACATCTCCCGTCTAGCTGAGGAGGTCCATCAGCCACTCCTTGGGCTACAATACATATTTTGCCAATTGGCCTGGACCCCTTATACTGCAGACACGAAGCAACGCTGATTCCATCACGACTGGTCTACCGACATAATCCGCTTAAGGGTTTCAACAGGCTCTTCCGTCGCGACGTCCCTTGAAGGCTCACCCGCTAGCCTGCTAGCCGCGGCCCGCTAGCTGTCTAGAGCATATCGGACTGTTAGCTGAAGGGGATTATCAGCCAATTTCTTGGGCTACAATACCTATTTTGCCAATTGGCCTGAACCCTTTACTGACTACATGGAGCCCTGCCGATCCAACATGACTGGTTTTGCCGACGTAACTGCCCGCTACAACAGACTTCTTCCGTCGTGATGTCCCCCTATGGTCCTTCTGCTAGCCTGCTAGCCCTGGCCCGCTAGCTTTCTGAATCGCCTTGTCTCCAGGTCGCCTAGCTTCCCACTGGTCCCTATGATCACTCGGCTACACATGCCTTTCCCTAATGTCAATATGTCTTGTCCATTGCTGTTTTGGTTAGTGATTATTGTCTTATTTCACTTTAGAGTCTCTAGCCCTGCTCAATATGCCTTAGCTAGCCCTTTTGTTTCACCTCCCACACATGTGGTGACCTCACCTGGTCTAAATGATGTCTCTAGAGACAAAACCTCTCTCATCATCACTCAATGCCTAGGTTTACCTCCATTGTATTCACATCCTACCATACCCTTGTCTGTACATTATGCCTTGAATCTATTCTTCCGCGCCCAGAAACCTGCTCCTTTTACTCTCTGTTCAAAACGCTCTAGACGACCAGTTCTTATAGCCTTTAGCCGTACCCTTATCGTACTCCTCCTCTGTTCCTCTGGTGATGTAGAGGTTAATCCAGGCCTTGCAGCGTCTAGCTCCACTCCCATTCCCCAGGCGCTCTCATTTGTTGACTTCTGTAACTGTAAAAGCCTTGGTTTCATGCATGTTAACATTAGAAGCCTCCTCCCTAAGTTTGTTTTACTCACTGCTTTAGCACAGTCTGCCAACCCGGATGTCCTAGCCGTGTCTGAATCCCGGCTTAGGAAGGCCACCAAAAATCCAGAAATTTCCATCCCTAACTATAACATTTTCCGACAAGATAGAACTGCCAAAGGAGGGGGAATTGCAGTCTACTGCAGAGATAGCCTGCAGAGTTATGTCATACTATCCAGGTCTGTGCTCAAACAATTCAAGCTTCTACTTCTAAAAATCCCCATTTCCAGAAACAAGTCTCTCACTGTTGCCGCTTGTTATAGACCACCTTCTGCCCCCAGCTGTGCCCTGTTAATCGATTGCCCCCCATCTAGCTTCAGAGCTTGTACTGTTAGGTGACCTAAACTGGGACAAGCTTAACACCCTGGCTGTTCTACAATCTAAGCTAGACGCCCTCAATCTCACACAAATGATCAATGAACCTACCAGGTACAACCCCAAATCTGTAAACACGGGTACCCTCATAGATGTCATCCTGACCAACCTGCCCTCTAAATACACCTCTGCTGTCTTCAACCAGGATCTCAGCGATAACTGCCTCATTTCCTGCATCCGTAATGGGTCTGCGGTCAAATGACCACCCCTCACCACTGTCAAATGCTCCTAAAACACTTCTGCGAGCAGACCTTTCTATTCGACCTGGCCCAGGTATCCTGGAAGGATATTGACCTCATTCTGTCAATAGAGGATGCCTGATTATTGTTAAAAGTGCTTTCCTCACCATCTTAAATAAGCATGCCCCATTAAAAAAATGTAGAACTAAGAACAGAAATAGCCCTTGGTTCACTCCAGACCTGACTGCCCTCGACCAGCACAAAAACATCCTGTGGCGGACTGCACTGGCATCGAATAGTCCCTGTGATATGCAACTTTTCAGGGAAGTCAGGAACCAATACACAAAGTCAGTTAGGAAAGCAAAGGCTAGCTTTGCCAAATAGAAATTTGCATCCTGTAGCTTTAACTCCAAAATGTTCTGGGACACTGTAAAGTCCATAGAGAAAAAGAGCACCTCCTCCCAGCTGCCCACTGCACTGAGGCTAGGAAACACCGTCACCACTGATAATCGAGAATTTAAATAAGCATTTCTCTACGGCTGGCCATGCTTTCCTCCTGGCTACCCCAACCCCGGCCAACAGCTCCGCACCCCCGCAGCTACTTGCCCAAGCCTCCCCAGCTTCTCCTTCACCCAAATCCAGATAGCAGATGTTCTGAAAGAGCTGCAAAACCTAGATCTGTACAAATCAGCTGGGCTAGACAATCTGCACCCTCTCTTTCTAAAATGATTGTTGCATTGTTGCAACCCCTATTACCAGTCTGTTCAACCTTTCTTTTGTATTGTCCGAGATCCCTAAAGATTGGAAAGCTGCCGCGGTCATCCCCCTCTTCAAAGGGGGTGATACTCTAGACCCAAACTGTTACAGACCTATATCCATCCTGCCCTGCCTTTCTAAAGTCTTCAAAAGCCAAGTTAACAAACAGATCACTGACCATAGGTAAAGCTCCGCCTCATCTCAGCTCACTGGTCACCATAACAACACCCACCCGTAGCACGCGCTCCAGCAGGTATATCTCACTGGTCATCCCCAAAGCCAACACCACTTTTGGCTGCCTTTCCTTCCAGTTCTCTGCTGCCAATGACTGGAACAAATTGCCAAAGTTGGAGAATGAAATCTCATATCTCACTCACTAACTTTAAGCATCAGCTATCAGAGCTGCTTATCAATTGCTGCAGCTCGTACACAGCCCATCTGTAAATAGCCCATCCAATCTACCTACCTCATCACCATATTGTTGTATTTACTTTTTTCTCTTTTGCACTCTCTTGCACATCATCATCTGCACATCTTTTACTCCAGTGTTAATTTGCTAAATTGTAATTACTTCGCTACTATGGCCTATTTATTGCTTTATCTCCTCACGCCATTTGCACACACTGTATATAGACGTTTTCTTTTGTGTTATTGACTGTACATTTGTTTATTCCATGTGTAACTCTGTGTTGTCGTTTGTGTCGCACTGCTTTGCTTTATCTTGGCCAGGTCGCAGTTGTAAATGAGAACTTGTTCTCAACTGGCCTACCCGTGTGTCTATTTGTCATAAACTGCTTGTGCATGATGTCAAATATTAAAGAAGAATCGAGCGATTGCTCGACTAAGGTAGAATACCTCATGATAAGCTGTTTACAACACTATCTACCAAGAGAGTTCTCATCTATATTATTCGTAGCCATCTATTTACCACAAAAAAACGATGCTGGCAGTAAGACCGGACTTAACAAGCTATATAAGGCCATAAGCAAATAATACAATTCTCATCCAGAAGCAGCGCTCCTAGTGGCCGGGGACTTTAATGCAGGCAAACTTAAATCCATTTTAGCTATTTTCTACCAGCATGTTACATGTGCAACCAGAGGGGAAAAAAACTAGAGACCACCTTTACTCCACACACAGAGACGCATACAAAGCTCTCCCTCGCCCTCCATTTGGCAAATCTGACCATAATTCTATCCTCCTAATTCCTGTTTACAAACTAAAACTAAAGCAGGAAGTACAAGTGAGTCGCTCAGAACAGAACTGGTCAGATGACGCGGATGCTACGCTACAGGACTGTTTTGCCAGAACAGACTGGAATGTGTTCCTTGATTCATCCAATGGCATTGAGGAGTATACCACCTCAGTCACCGGCTTCATCAATAAGTGCATCAATGATGTCGTCCCCACAGTGAAAGTACATACATTTCCCAGACAGAAGACATGGATTACAGGCAACATCCGCACCGAGCTAAAGGCTAGAGCTGCCGCTTTCAAGGAGCGGGACACTAATCTGGGACACTAACATTCACAAAGCCGCTGTGTCATATACTCAAATTATGCATGGACCAACTGGCAAGTGTCTTCACTGACATTTTCAATCTCTTCTTGACCTAGTCTGTACTACCTATATGTTTCAAGTCTAGGACCAACAGGCTCCTTAACAGCTTTTACCCCCAAGCTATAAGACTGCAGAACAATTAATCAAATGCCCCCCCCCCTTTGTTTTTACACTGCTGCTACTAGCTGTTTGTTATCTATGCATAGCCACTTTACAAATTACCTCGACTAACCTGTGCCCCGCACATTGACTCCCTGTATATAGCTTCGTGATTGTTATGTAATTTTCTTGTGTTACTTTCTGAATGTTTTTTTAAACTTTAGTTTATTTAGTAAATATTTTCTTCCTCTGGTTGAGGGCTTGTAAGTACGCATTTCACCTGTTATATTCGGGCGCATGTGACAAATACAATTTGACAATTTGATTTGTCAATAGAACTGTATTTGATTTGAATGTGAACTGTCTAATTACAAAAAAACTTGTTCAGTAATCATCTCACCTGTTAGCTGGCGGTAAACTATGTGGCCATTGTGGACAGCAGTGTCGATCAGGTGAAAAAAGGTCTTCTTATACCACTTGGTCATTTTCCGACCTCATTCCACAAAAGCTGTTTATCATGTCTGCTTTATCCACTGCCCCCATTTTGAGGTTATAGTCAAGGACACAGTCTGGCTTGATCTTTCTCTCTCCCATCAAGTGGTCCACTATCCCTGTGGCTGATATGGTTGCTGTACGGACAGTGGAGAGGACATGGACGTCTCGTTTGTCATACCACTTTACTGCCAGCTGTTGACTGTTCTCCTTGAACTTTACCTCTCCCTATGTATCTTCATGCTTCTGGCCACGGAAACCCATTTCATGAAGCTCCCTTATGAAAAGTTCTTGTGCTGGAACTCGGTAGAGAGTGTTGCAACAGAGGACAGGCGATTTTTCCTTTCTACCCGCTTCAGCATTTGGCAGTCCGGTTCTGTGAGCTTGTGTGGCCTACAACTTCACGGCTGAGCCGTTGTTGCTCCTTGATGTTTCCACTTCACAATAACAGTTGACCGGGGCAGCTCTAAGGCCATTTAAATCAAAATCAAAATCAAATGTATTTATATAGCCCTTCGTACATCAGCTGATATCTCAAAGTGCTGTACAGAAACCCAGCCTAAAACCCCAAACAGCAAGCCATGCAGGTGTAGAACCATTCTACTGCCAATGTTTGTCTATGGAGATTGCATGGCTTTGTGCAAGATTTTTTTTTTCACCTGTCAGCAACGGGAATCCACTCATTTGAAGGGGTGTCCACATACTTTTGTATATATAGTCTAGGATCCATGCTCCAGTATCTCCTTAGGGAGTTCTTCTTCACGATCCCCGTGAGAAGGATTGTCACCAGGAAGGTATAAATTTCACCCATTTAGCAAGCTTCCAGCTCACTTCTGGCTCTCTCTTCTCCTGTAGCTCAAAAACAGCCTCAGAGGGAGATAAACTGTTGCAATCCAGACTAGGATTCATCAAAGCCAACAGCAGGGTCAGGAGGAGTGAAATGGATGGCATTCTTCCAGCTACCGCAGATCTCTCGTACTTCCCCCAATGTTGGTCTGCCTCCATCACCAACAGCATCTTCAGAGGGACCTGGAACGTTGTCGCTGGGCAAAGGGTCCCCAGATTCAGGCTTCTCAATGGCCACAAGGTTGGGGGGCAGCTCCTCATTGTCACTGTCGGAATCTAATTCCTCATTTTCGTCCTCAGACTCATTGTCAGAATTTACAAAAATCTCTAGAATTTCTACTTTTGAATGAGATTGCTAATGCTACACACTGCCAGCATGTGCCACTTTTATCAATAAATCAATAAATCAATATAAGAAAATAGGGTAATATTTTATTTATTTAATGTTTTCTGATTCGTGCATAATTTGTAATGGACACAAATTATGTGTGTAAAATACTTTTTTGAAGGTTGTACTGATTATGATTTCCTAATGCTAAGCTAATTGTCAGCTATGTGTGGAACCATGTTGTTGTCTTAATCCAATGCATTCTGGGTCTGTCAGATCAAAGATCTTATAACAAAATGAGATGAAGGGATGGTTCACTCGTCTTTCGAGTAAATTTCCAGAAGTGAATGATGGGAAGTGAATGACAGTAGACAACACACCACCTTCAACATGCATTCTTCAACATGCATTAAATCACACATGATGTGATTCATTGTAAATAGTCATTGCTATTAGGTCATTCTTATTATGGTTTCTATCATCCGAGAGATAGCTAAATATGTTAGTTGACTCTTTCCTCCATTAGTGCTAGGAATAATGTAAACTACATTCTCCGATTTGAATAAGAACTGGGCTATTATGCTGCTGCTACTTCTGTTAATGTCTGAACATCGCATTGAAAAATAAACTGATCACATTGAGGACATAACATTGTAAAGACTGTGTTTGTGCAAAATGTTTCTGTAAAAAAACAGTGTGGCCAGCTCAAACGTTGACTGTTGCATCAATCGTAACTTGATGTTCTAATAAAATGTTCTAATCACACCCACGTGTTCATAAAAATGGTTAACGCAGAGTTTTTGTGTTTCAAAACTGTTGGTAGAGTTGAAAATACGAAGGAAACTTAAGCGAAAAGTACATTTTGTGTGCACTACGTCATCACGCACAGATTTGTACACAAGAGGGATTGTAGGGATTGTAACAAGTTAGTTTGATGGAAACACACCACTGGACCTGGGTCCTTATGTAGTTACTGCCATGGGTAGCTTTAGCGTAGCTTAACTTCTTCCAGTGTAAAATAATTGCTGGCTTGGTAAACTATATTTTCAAAGTAGCTTCCACAACTCTGGACATCAGGCACTTGGTATCCCATCTAATGAAGTGCAACCGGGATGAGTTACTAGTGCGCGATGGGACAAGGACATCCCTGCTGGTCAAACCCTCTCCTGATCTTCAAGAAAAGGGCTTGGAAATATGGAAGTATAGATTAGCCAAATTGTTTTACCTGAGCATAACCCCAATACTAAGGACTTATTAGCCAGCTCTACTCTGTTGTTTATGATTTCGTTGTCATGGAGTACTGATTGAGCTCATTGATTTGAGTTGAAAAATAAATGCTGCACTCATGGAATGGCATGCTGTCACGCCCTGACCTTAGAGATCCTTTTTATGTCTCTGTTTTGGTTTGGTCAGGGCGCGAGTTGGGGTGGGAATTCTAAGTTTTGTGTTCTATATTTTCTATTTCTGTGTGTTTGGCCGGGTGTGGTTTTCAATCAGAGGCGGCTGTCTATCGTTGTCTCTTATTGCTACTTAGGTAGCTTTCTCCCACCTGTCTTTTGTGGGTAGGTGTTTTCTGTTTTTGTGTCTGCACCAGACAGAACGGTTTCGTTTGTTATCTTTGTTATTTCAGTGTTCAGTTTAATAAAAATCATGAACACGTACCACGCTGCATCTTGGTCCTCTTCTTCAAACAGTCGTTACACTTGCGTTGAGCACTACTGAAAAGTGTTATTTACATGTGAAAAATGAATGCCATATACTGCATTTGCTATAGACCTATTGTTTACCTTTTTGTTGGTAACACTTTGATATCTTAATAATATACAGCTGTTTAACACTAAAGTTTCTAAAACTGTTTGAATTATTTCTGTGAGTATAACAGAACTCATATGGCAGGCAAAATCCTGAGGAAAAATCAAAACTGGAAGTGAGAAATCTGAGATTTGTATGTATTCACCACAGTCCCCAATGAAATCCCCTTGAGATATTAATGATGTTGCACTGCCTAGGGGTTCCACTAAATGTCAACCATCTATAGAAATTTGAATGAGACTTCTGTGTTGTGGGAGTGAATGAGAGCAGAATCTATCAGGTGTCTGGCAGTCAGCCATTTTCTGATCACACTTATTCCTCATGTTAAGGGGCAAATCAACAGATGAAACATTAACAAAATGATCGCCTTCGCCTCTGTTTTGGTAAAAATCTGAGGGATGGGCCTCTTCAACCTCAGGATGCTGAAGAAATTTGGCTTGTCACCAAAAACACTCACAAACTTTTACAGATGCACAATCGAGAGCATCCTGTCCGTCTGTATCACCGCCTGGTACGGCAACTCCGCCCATAACCGTAAGGCTCTCCAGAGGGTAGTGAGGTCTGCACAACACATCACCGGGGGCAAACTACCTGCCCTCCATGACACCTACACCACCCGATGTCACAGGAAGGCCAAAAAGATCAAGGACAACAATCACCCGAGCCACTGCCTGTTCACCCCGCTGTCATCCAGAAGGCGAGGTCAGTACAGGTGCATCAAAGCAGGGACCGAGAGACTGAAAAACAGCTTCTATCTCAAGGCCATCAGATTGTTAAACAGCCATCACTATCATTGAGTGGCTGCTGCCAACATACTGACTCAACTCCAGCCACTTTAATAATGGAAAAATTGATGTAATAAATGTATCACTAGCCACTTTAAACAATGCCACTTCATATAATGTTTACATAACCTACATTACTCATCTCATACGTATATACTGTACTCTATACCATCCACTGCATCTTGCCTATGCCGTTCTATACCATCACTCATTCATATATGTTTTTATGTACATATTTCATTCCTATACACTTGGAAAAATAAGGTAGTTGTTGTGAAATTGTTAGGTTAGATTACTCGTTGGATATTACTGCATTGTCGGAACTAGAAGCACAAGCATTTCGCTACACTCGCATTAACATCTGCTAACCATGTGTATGTGACTGTTTTTTTTATTTGATTTGATTGGGAGAAATGTAACCACTATCAGATTAATAGACAGAGCTATGGACGCAAGGACTGACCATCCATGAAATAAAAATTATTGTTTTAACCATGTTATGAGGCTTTGCAGTGTTTGTTTACATTTTCAATGTTTACAAACATTGGAGTAAAACAAGCTTATATTTTGGGATCTCATGGAGTATGACAGTTTGAGGCATTTATTAGTTATATTCTGCAAGAATCAATGTATATACACTACCGTTCAAAAGTTTGGGATCACTTAGAAACGTTTTTTTATTTTTGAAAGAAAAAAAAAATTGTCCATTAAAATAACATCAAATTGATCAGAAATACAGTTTATAACCATCGTAGCTGGAACCGGTAGATTTTTTAAAGGATTATCTACAGTTGAAGTCAGAAGTTTACATAAACTTATGTTGGAGTCATTAAAACTCATTTTTAAACCAGTCCACAAATTTCTTGTTAAAAAACTATAGGTTTTGCAAGTAGGTTCGGACATCTACTTTGTGCATGACACAAGTAATTTTTACAGCAATTGTTTACAGACAGATTGTTTCACTTATCATTCACTGTATCACAATTCCAGTGGGTCAGACCAGCTTGCAAAATTCCAGAAAATGATGTCATGGCATTAGAAACTTCTGATAGGTTAATTGACATAATTTGAGTCAATTGGAGGTGTACCTGTGGATGTATTTCAAGGTCTAGCTTCAAACTCAGTGCCTCTGCTTGACATCATGGGAAAATATAAATAAATCAGAAAAACAATTGCAGACCCCCACAAGTATGGTTCATCATTGGGAGCAATTTCCAAATGCCTGAAGGTACCATGTTCATCTGTACAAACAATAGTAAGCAAGTATAAACCCCATGGGACCATGCAGCCGTCATACCGCTCAGGAAGGAGACGCGTTCTGTCTCCTAGAGTTGATTGCGGAAAGTGCAAATCAATCCCAGAACAACAGCAAAGGACCTTGTGAAGATGATGGAGGAAACAGGTACAAAAGTATCTATATCCACAGTAAAAAAAATCCTATATTGACATAACCTGAAAGGCTGCTCAGCAAGGAAGAAGCCACTGCTCCAAAACTGCCATAAAAAAGACCAGACTACCGTTTGAAATTGCACAATTTTAGGAGAAATGTCCTCTGGTCTGATGAAACAAAAATATAACTGTTTGGCCATAATAACCATCGATATGTTTGGAGGAAAAAGGTGGAGGCTTGCAAGCCGAAGAACACCATCCCAACTGTGAAGCACGGGGGTGGCAGCATCATGTTGTGGCGGTGCTTTGCTGCAGAGGGTACTGGTGCACTTCACAAAATAGATGGCATCATAAGGCAGAAAAATTATGTGGATATATTAAAGTAACATCTCAAGACATCAGTCAGTAAGCTAAAGCTTGGTCGCAAATGAGTCTTCCAAATGGACAGCATAGTTCCAAAGTTGTGGCAAAATGGCTTAAGGACAACAAAGTCAAAGTTTTGGATTGGCCATCACAAACCCTGACCTCAATCCTACAGAAAATCTGTGGGAAAAACTGAAAAATCTGTGCGAGCAAGGAGGCCTACAAACCCGACTCAGTTACACCAGCTCTGTCCGGAGGAATAGGCCAAAATTCACCCAACTTATTGTGGGAAGCTTGTGGAATGCTACCTGAAACATTTGACCCACGTTAAACAATTTAAAGGCAATTCTACCAAATACTAATTGAGTGTATGTACATTTCTAACCCACTGGGAATGTGATAAAAGAAATAAAAGCTGAAATAAATCATTTTCTCTACTATTATTCTGACATTTCACGTTCTTAAAATAAAGTGGTGATCCTAACTGACCTAAGACAGGGAATTTTTACTCAGATTAAATGTTAGGAATTGTGAAAAACTGAGTTTAAATGTATTTAGCTAAGGTGCATGTAAACTTCCGACTTCAACTGTACATATGCGTACAGAGGCGTACAGCAACCATCAATCCTGTCTTCCAATGGCACGTTGTGTTAGCTAACCCAAGTTTATCATTTTAGAAGGCTAATTGATCATTAGAAAACCCTTTTGCAATTATAGCACAGCTGAAAACTGTTGTGCTGATTTAAGAACCAATAAAACTGGCCTTTTTTAGACTAGTTGAATATCTGGAGGATCAGCCTTTGTGGTTTTGATTACAGGCTCAAAATGCCCAGAAACAAGAACTTTCTTCTGAAACGCGTCAGTCTATTCTTGTTCTGAGAAATGAAGGCTATTCCATGAGAGAAATTGCCAAGAAACTAAAGATCTGGTAAAACGCTGTGTACTACTCCCTTCTCAGAACAGCGCACACTGGCTTTAACCAGAATAGAAAGAGAAGTGGGAGACCCCTGTGCATAATATAGCAGGAGGACAAGTACATTCGAGTCTCTAGTTTGAGAAACAGACGCCTCACAAGTCCTCAACTGGCAGTTTCATTAAATAGTACACGCATAACACCAGTCTCAACGTCAACAGTGAAGAGGCAACTCCGGGATGCTGTCCTTCTTGGCAGAGTTGCAAAGAAAAAGCCATATCTCAGACTGGCCAATAAAAAGAAAAGATTAAGAAGGGCAAAAGAACACAGACACTGGACAGAGGAACTCTGCCTAGAATACCAGCGTCCCGGAGTTGCCTCCACTATTTCTGATTAATTTTATTTTATTTTAATGGACAAAAAATGTGCTTTTCTTTCAAAAACAAGGACATTTCTAAATTACCCGAAACTTTTGAATGGTAGTGTGTGTATATATATATATATATATATATATATATATATATATATATATAGCTAAATGAGAGCGCAGCAGTGTGATTCACATCAATGCGCTATGTAGATATCAATAAAAAGTAATTTCCGTATGGCCTTAGACTACACCTGCTGGCATCCAAGTGTTTATTCAAGTTGGATAATCTTTGGATGCTGACAGCAGTTGCACCATTGGAAGACATAGTGTGCGCTGTTCTGTGAAGGGAGTAGTACACAGCGTGGTACCAAATCTTTAGAGACTGTAGCCGACAAAAGCCTATTCCTGCTCTTTTCCCGCAATCAATCATTTGGTGTGTCATCGTAGTGGTCTGTGGTCAGACTCGCGCAGGTGGAACAAACTTGAACTTGCGCCTTTTTTCAATGCTGATTTGAATGTCAGTGAGAAATCAGAAGTGGCAAAGATTTTTTCCACAAACATCCATTCTGAATTGAAAAGTAATCCTCTAAGTAATCATCTAGTTTTTCAAAAACATCTGTAATCTGATTACAATATTTTAGCTGGTAACGTAAATGATTACAGTTACCGTTTTTCTGTAATCCCTTACATGAAACGGTGCATATTGTTTTATAAAGATTTTAGAACATTCACATGAAAATCTGTCACAAATTGGATGGAAACCTAGCTACTGAGTCCAGACCAAACTTTTTATTTTTTCAGCACAAGCCACCAAATACTTCCTTGGAACGTTTCTAGGGAAGGAATTTACGAGAGAGAGGTGGGGATTGGTGAAAAAGAGGAAAGGTAGGCAAATCCTCTGAAAAAAGAAAGGTGGAGAGAGAACACTAAGATAACTCTGCCTTTAAAAATACACGATGTCAGAGGCAAAGAGAGGAAAAGAAAACATGGATTACAATTTGGAAAAAAAGTCAACAAAAAGAATGAAAGATGAAGAAGAGAACGAAAAAAAATGAAAGAAGAAGAAGAGGATGAAGAGAGTGAGAGAGGGAGAGAGAGGGGATTAGCGGAAGATAGGAGAAATGTGTAATTTTCGTTGGAAACGGGAGCATGGAGCTGGGGTTGGCAGGGGTTTGGTGGAGGGAAGAGTGTGGTGGTTCAGAAGTCCTCCAGCACGAGGCGCCAGTGTGTCCGGCAGGGGCCCTGACCATGAGCAGCCTCACCGCCCAGAGCCACAGCCACTGATCTTTGTGGTTTAACACACACACACTCAAATACACACACACACACACACACACACACACACACACACACACACACACACACACACACACACACACACACACACACACACACACACACACACACACACACACACACACACACACACACACACACTCAAAGGCGCACACACACATCACCACCACCACATATAAATAAAATAAGATCAAGAGCAGAGAGAAAATCTCTCTCTTTTTTACAAAATGTTTCAACATCAGTGTAGTAGGAGGAGTGAATGCCTGACGCTGCATATGTCTGACTCATTCAGTGGAGAGGGATGTAAGTGTTGACGTAGCTTAGAGATGTGGAGATCCTTGCAGCAAACACAAAATACCTCACACATGATGCTTTCGTGTCCTCAAGATCAAGATCAAATTTGAAGTGCTGGAGGTACAGACCTACATCCTTGAAAAGTGTAAAGGTGGATCTATACAATGAAATCTGAGCCCCCAATTGACATATTGGGATCTTAAGAGAGCCATGGAGTCCATGGCTACCTTAAGGAGTCCATGGCTACCGTTCTGTAATGTAGCCTATAAATGGGTGTTCATTCATGGAGTTTATAGGTGAAGTAAACGTGCATATGCAAGTCTTATCCTGTGTGTCTTTGGCCATAATAACTCTTGATCATTACAGAGCAATTCCTTCAGACAGCAATCCTTTAAACAGCCTTGGGTTTGGACCCTGTCTCCTCTCTCCTCAAGAGCCACTGCTGCTGCCAAAAATAACACTGGAGCACCACTCAAACCCGCAACTCACCACAGAGAGCGGCTCAGTTGCGCGAGAGAGGGATCAAAAACACACAAAAAAGGAAACACATCATATTGGGTATAGATTTTTAAAAATTTTCTTCACATAATTCTACAAGTTCCTAAAATATATCTTGAATGTACTGGTAACTTGCCAAAAGGGAACCCACACACTCTAATGTGTGTGTGTGTGTGTGTGTGTGTGTGTGTGTGTGTGTGTGTGTGTGTGTGTGTGTGTGTGTGTGTGTGTGTGTGTGTGTGTGTGTGTGTGTGTGTGTGTGTGTGTGTATGTAAAAATATGAATAATTAAGGAATAATAAAGGAAACTTGGCAAAAGTTTTTATCCAGAGCCACACACAGTCAACAACACACAGGGCTAATTTATTGGACTTAAGCCTTCCCCCGGGACAAAAAAACACGCTTGATGGAGACTATGTTGAAAGTGCTTTGCAGTCCAGGAGTAAGCTTAATATGGGTTTGGCAAACCGGCCCTTGCTCGATGGATGTAGCCAATATTAGGGGATATGAACACACAACCTTGGGGTTGATCAGCCCAGTGTGCAAACCAACTAAGCAATGGATAAAATAACTTGATGGTGCTTAATAATAATATAATAGTGATATATGCCATTCAGCAGTCATGCATTTTACGTATGGAATTGTACCCACTATCCTCTACCAACTTGTGCTTGAAAAGGGCGTTCTTTATCTTATGCATCATTTCCACATATTGTACACTTTCATACTTTATATCAGGGGTCTTCAACAATTTCATGTCTTGTCTTATTATCAGGTGACTAATAATGGCAAGGAGAAGAAATCAACATTTTAAAAATAATAGATTTGGTAGATAAGAGTTCAGTGGGGCCTTCACACTTCAGCAAACAAAGGAAAGGAAGGAAGGGTGCTTGACAAAAATGACAAAAGTCATGAAAAGGATGTGCAAAGAAAATTCAAGGCAGAAAAGAGTTTGAGCACTCAACAAAAAAAGGCAGAGGAGGATGATAATCCATTGTTCAGGATGAGTACAGGTGACTGACGTTTCGACACTGAAGAAGACTTCAGCTTGACGTCAAAACGTTAGTCACCTGTACTCATCCTAAACAATGGATTAAAGGAAGCTGAAATAAATTATATATGTTTTTGTTGAGTGCTCCAACTCCTTTCTGGCTTGAATTAGTCCTTTTGGAGATTTGGTAGATTGTTTTTCATTATTTTGACCTCCCCACGTTATAATTGAAAAGTGAAGTGTAAACTCTAACATTGCCAATTAGCTAGAAAGGTAGCTTCAATCACATTTTGCTAAGAGCATCTGTTTAGCTGGTTAAACCCCCCCGCGGAAATCAAATTAACATAATAAAAAAAATCCCCATCGATATCCATCAGTTTAAGCTAGAGATATCTGTGTCTTCTCGCGAAAATGTATGTAGTGTCTGAACTATTATGACCCCTCTATGGAAAGTCGAGACTCTCACGAACACTTACATGTTTTGCTCTCGGATGCCCACAAGCCTCACAAAACTCATCTGAAGGTAGCCAGGTACTAGCTTATAAAACAAATGGAATTATACACTGAGTGTACAAAACATTAGGAACATCTTCCTAATATTGAGTTTGCACCCCCTTTTGACCTCAGAACAGCAACAGCTAATGGAGAACCATAATAAATACAAACATAAATGCATTGGGGCATGGACTCAACTCTAAAACATTACACAGGGATGCTGGCTCATGTTGACTCCAATGCTTCCCACAGTTGTGTCAATTTGACTGGATGTGTTATGCGGTGAATGAGGACCCAAAAGCGAATTAACAAAACAGAGTTTCTTTAATGATGAAACACACGTAGGCTCAGATGGACAGGCAGATTCCGACAGGACAGGACAAGGTTAGATGAACAGGCAGATTCCGACAGGACAAGGTAGCAGCAAACACGACGATAGTCTGGTTCAGGCATGAGTAACACAAACGAGAATCCGACAAAGACAGAAGCAAAAACAAAGAGAGATATAGAGACCTAATCAGAGGGAAAAAGGGAACAGGTGGGAAAAGGGGTGAACGAGGTAGTCAGAGAAGACAAGGAACAGCTGGGGGAAAGAGGGGAAGAAAAGGTAACCTAATACGACCAGCAGAGGGAGACAGGGTGAAGAGAAAGGACAGAAACAAGACACAACATGACAATACATGACAGGATGTCCTTTGGGTGGTAGAACATTCTTGATACACACAGGAAACTGTTGAGTGTGAAAACCCCAGCAGAGCTGCAGTTGTTGACACAAACTGGTGCGCCTGGCACCTACTACCATACCCCGTTCAAAGGCACTTCAATATTTTGGCTTGCCCATTCACCCTCTGAATGGAACACATACATAATCCATAATACATCAACCATGTTTCAATTTTCACTAATTGAAGTGGATTTAACAAGTGATATCAATAAGGGATTATAGCTTTCACCTGGATTCACCTGGGTAGTCTATGTTTTGTACACTCAGTGTATATGGATATAGATTAGTGACTAAAATAAGGGGTTAAATATGTATACAAATATATTCCTGATCTTTCTTATATCTCTCAGATTTAGGACAGACACTTCAGAAGAAACTTCCTCCCCCGACTTAGATAAAGGTTATCCATGTGTTGGCACAAATGTATCTCCAAACGTATGCTCCCTCTGCAGTACCTCCGATGACTCCTAGGGGGCAGTGGACCCCCAGTTGAATTCCCCTTGCTTTATACAAACCAAAATGTACTGTTCCTATACCTAAAGAAAGACATCACTATTTAAATAAATAATATTAAATCGTCTTTTAGGACATATTTAAGACACCACTTTTAAAACAACATAAACACTTTAGGCTACACTATGTTTACATTCAAGTCTTTGTCTTTGACATATCAGCCTCTCACTTGAAGAATCAACTCTGTTTCTGAGGGACAAAAATGATCGTCTGGTGTGGTCAACAGTTTAGCTAGCAAATAGTTGATGAGTACAGTAACAGATTTGAAATAGGTTTCTTTAGCAGTCAGATGAACAGACACACACATGCACGCACAGATGGACGGCTCACTGAACATTACTCACCCTAGCAGAGCTGGTTAGGCTGTTATGGTGACAGCAACAGTGCTGAAAATGTAGCTAGCTAGACTATCTTATCCGTTATCTGAAATCGGAATAGATAGCCAGAGCGAATTTACCAGCTAGTGCATCTAACAGTTGCAGTGACATTCTATTGAAATGGATACTTGCATAGTGGAATCTTTTGTTAATCACAGCTCACAGCTGTGCTCACAGCTCCGTAATCACAGCTCATGATGTTACTACCCTGCATGAATCTGCAGGTAGCTAACCACCCAGTTCTATGGTTATAACTACAGTAGTCAAGCAAAGTGTCTGATATTCGAAGAATAAGATCACACACATAGCTTTAGCTAGCAACTCAACTAGCTAACGTTACCTAGCTAACAGTACACTTGAAATTAAACAATTTTCTGTCAAAATTAGAAATGTAGCTAGCTAGACTATCTTACCCATATGAATCATGGTTGGATGTGTCCACTGTCTGATGCCATGCATGGTTGCCCTTAGTTTGCAGATGTAATCCAGAAAGGTGTTTTCACCATCTCCTTAGCTATCATACCCAAATTCCACTCATTTCAAAACTCGGTCCTCCAGAAAGTGGAGAGCATACACATAACTTTAGCTAGCGAGCCAGCCAGCTAACGTTACCTAGCTAACAGTACACTTTAATTTGACATTAGGTTTATGCAGTTTTACTAAGCGATACATTGTCTCAGCAACTATTCCAGAGCAGTTGGTAGACCAGAGAGAGAGATAAAACCGCAGGATTTAGAGAATTTGGCAATAATAACCAAGGAAGTTATAAAACCATCAGAAAGGGGAAGATCCATTACAAAGTCTATGGACAGATGTGACCAAGGCCTCTGAGGCAAAGGAAGTAGTTTCCCTGCTGGAGTGTGTCAGGGAGATTTGGATTGAGTACATACCAAACATGACATAGTGGCCGATGTTCTGCTCGAAGGTGGGCCACCAGTATTTATCGGAGAAGGATTGAATGGTGCGGGTGATACCTGGGTGTCCAGTGGTGAGGGATGTGTGTGCCTAAGGTAAACAGCCAATCTCTCACCCCCGTGGTCCATAGATGCTCTCTGGAGGAGCAAGACAAAGGAGCTGATCGTGGCCTACAGGAAAAGTCGGGCCAAACAGGCCCCCAATAACATTGACGGGGCTGTAGTGGAACAGGAGTTTCAAGTTCCTTGGTGTCCACATCACCAACAAGCTATCATGGTCCAAACACACCAAGACAGTCGTGAAGAGGGCACGACAACACCTTTTCCCCCTCAGGAGACTGAAAAGATTTGACATGGGTCCCCAGATCCTCAAAAGGTTCTACAGTTACAGCATCGAGAGCTTCCTGGCTGGTTGCATCACCACCTGGTATGGCAACTGCTCAGCATCTGACCATAATGCGCTACAGAGGGCAGTGCATACGGCCCAGTACATCACTGGGATCAAGCTTCCTGCTATTCAGGACCTCTATACTAGGCAGTGTCAGAGAAAGGCCCCAAAAATGGTCAAAGACTCCAGACTTTTCACTCTGCGACCAAAAGGCTCCTTAAAGGCTTTTATCCCAAGCCCAACCCCAAGACTGCTAAAAAATGTATCAAAATAGCCACCCGGACTATTTACATTGACCCCCCCAACCCCCTTGTTTTTACACTTCTGCTACTCACTGTTTATTATCTGTGCATTGTCACTTTACCCCTACCTACATGTACAAATTACCTTGACTAACCTGTGCCCTCACACACTGACTCGGTACCGGTACCCCGTGTATATAGCCTCATTATTGTTATTTTATTGTGCTCCTTTTTTATGATTTTTGGCAGGCTGCCACAGTCCGAAAGGTGAGGGCATACTCCACTGTGGTCTGGGCACCCTGCAGGAGTTGGAAAAGTCACTCATCTCCCTCTCTGCCCTCCAATGACGGTTGTCAGGTGTGCGCAATATGGGTTGCCAGGACTGGTGGTTAGTAGACCTGCAATGTTTAGTGCAGGAGGGAGGGAGCAGGAGTAGGTGCGACACTGATTGGATTAGTTAAAAAATATTTGTTAATTAAAATTCATCATTGTACCTTATTCATCATTGAGTGTAAGCAAATATGAGCAAAAGTGACAGTGCTGATGGACATTTTAAGATACACAAAAAGCAGGTCTTTTAACGGTAACACAGTTGAAAATTACATGGATTTTAAGAGAGAAAGCAAAGCCTATCCAGCCATGATGCACAGTGCCCATGGAAGTAGATATGTGCATTTTGTGCCAGTGAATCTCGTATTTAGAAACATACAAAAATGATTGTTTCCTTAATTTAATTTAATTTGATTAAAAACCAAACTTATTTGAAAGATTCACTGTCCATGGGTTTGTTGTGAGAACGTACATGGTTTGAATAAATGCAATTTCGTCTGCTATTTCTGGAGAAGTGCAATTATGATCTTTAAGATGGCTCCATGACATTTATAAAACATTACATTTGCAAGCATTATAATAGTGAGTGGACATTCCCCCTTTCTCTGGATCTTTTTCAGCTCCTTTGAAAAGTTTGGATGTTCGTAAAACCCTCCATAGTCTAAGTTGCGTTGTCTATATTATACACCCAAGGGGAGCAATTATGGTCCCTGTAACTGTATTTAGACATAGCCTACTTAAAACAAGTCATTTTTTATTTCTTATTAGAATTACACACTGCCTTTTTAGGCTTTAACATTTATCAATAGCCTAGTCAAGTCAATCTTACTTATTGACTACGTTTGGCATGTCTTTGTCCAGACTGCAACTAGAGTAGGCCTAGTCACTATTTCAGTGTGAATGTCATTGCCTATGTTCAACAATATATTTCCATCGTGAATCAATGCAATTATAGAACAATGTGGACTGCAAACATGTTCAACTTATTTAACAAATATGAGGCAGGCTATTTAACTAACTAGGCTATAATAGACTAACATTCGAAATGGACTTGATGACAACACAATAAATAAAAGACCATAAAAACACAACTTGAAGCAACCACATATTTAGCCGTGAGCATGTTCTGATTGGCCAGTGAGGGGCCAAGCCTTGACACATCCACAACTTGTTTATTCATCAAAACTCAGCTCTTTCACTCCACCGCCAGCTACTGCGCCGATAATTCCAGTTGTGAAAATAGCAAGAATATTTCTGACACATCCCCCGAACCTATAACACTACTGCCAGTGCTAAGATTTACCATTGCTTTAGGTTTTTTAAAAGAGCCTTATGTTAATGTAATATTTTTTTGTACCCCAGGGAACAAAACTGTACCCTAATTGAGATTAGTGTGAGCTCTGATGAGCTCTGAGCTCTGATAACCATGGCCTGGTTGATGTTTCAATGCTGAGGGAGAGGGACAGATAGGGAGCCGACCGCACCATGGTCTTACTGTGTCTATTTCCATGCAGACAGGGGGTGGGGGAGCCTACATGCCAACTTCTTCCATTTAATAGAGTAGAGTGAGCTCTATCTGATGACAAACTCAGATGTAGGGAGAGAAAGTCTTTATCATAGAGATGTGTAGAGATTGCAACCAGGGACGGATTGGAACCAGAAATCGGCCCTGGCATTTCTAACACAGCAGCCCATTTTATACAGTGAGGACCCCACACAGGTTTAAACCTTAGGGACTCCATTATTAGCCAGATAATGATAATTTAATGCTAAAACAGACCCACTGTGCAAAAAAATGTATTAACTCATCTCTATGGTCTTTACAGACTACAATACATGGAAGGAGCACAGAAGCAACCAGAAGCTCTTGTCTCATTAAGCAGAGGTCAATGTTGCCATCTAGTGGCTGTACTTAATAGAATAACTAAAAAAGTTGAGACCGGGGGAGAGACAGAGAAATGCACAAAGTCACACACGCACGCGCGCACACACACACACACACACACATACACACACACACACACACACACACACACACACACACACACACACGCACACACACACACACACACACACACACACACACACACACACACACACACACACACACACACACACACACAGGAATTCAGGAAAGCCTAGGATAAACAAACTCAATGTATCTTGTGCTTTGGTCATGACCACAAATTGTGTCATTGTACAAGTATCACTTCTGAGCCCTTGAGTGTGTCATTGCAGTATGTCGCTCTGGAAGTGGTTTCTGTTAGCCTGGAAACCAGTCTGTTTCTACTCTCTTGTTAACTTGATGTGTAGAGTGTGTCAATTCATTAATAAGTAAAACGGGAAAGTGTCCTCCCCTCTTCGATAGCCACGTTTCATCGATACTTGTGTGTATCCTATCCATTGGCATAGCGCAGTTTTGCAGGGCAACGCAGTGTTGAATACTTTTTCTATGGGGCAGAGTAAGAAATACGCAGTATTATAGCTAATCATGCTATTTTACACATTTTGCCATGAGGCTGAGAGAAACTGTTGCTGTCTTAGAGCTCAGGGATTTTTGAAAGACGGGACAATCCCACATTTTTTCCGACAAATATTTGTCTTAATGTTAACAACATTTTTAATATACAGTATATTTCGATAGACCGAAGAATCAGCTATCAAAAAGGAATTAACATTCTAATAAATTTTTTTTCTTCATAAAATGCAACTAACTGTATTTATGTAATCTCCATCAGACACCATAAAAGGTATATCATTTTTACAATCCAAGTGTTTAAAGGCCTTGATTGTTTAATTCTAACATTAGATCATTCAAATATGTAATACAAATCTCTAAACATGTTATGTTTTGTTTTATAACACTATTAAATGCTCCAGGGCTAAATTAGTTGTTTTTTGAGATTTAGAACAGAAAACAACATTTAGAAAGCAAACATGATCCCTTAGGTCTAGCACAGCAATACTTAAATTGGTTAAAACCTCTTCAGGCTTGGAGCAGCATCCTGAATTTCCTCATGACTAACGTGCCCAAGATAAACTGCCTGTTACTCAGGACCAGAAGCAAGGATATGCATATAATTGGTAGCATTGGATAGAAAACACTCTGAAGTTTCTACAACTGTTAAAATAGTGTCTGTGAGTATAACAAAAACCCAAGGAAAATTCATCCGGAATTATAATTTGTTTGAGGTCTTTTCAATGCTAGCTTATAGGATATACTAAAAAAAATATTTTAAAAACTAAAAAGGACCCAGATTGCAGTTCCTATGGCTTCCACTAGATGTCAACAGTCTTTAGAAAGGGTTTCAGGCTTGTTTCTTGAAAAATGAACAAGTAGTTGTAATTTATCCAAGGTGTTCTCATCAGGTCAGGGAGACATTTGGGTACGCTCTTTGTTATTTTCCTTTTCTATTGAACACCGTTATTTCCATCTGAAATATGATCATTTATTTACATATTAGGGTACCTGAGGATTGATTAGAAATATTGTTTGACTTGTTTGGACGAAGTTTACCGGTAGCTTTTTGGATTCCTTTGTATGCATGTTGATGGAGTGGATTACTGAAATCAATGGCACCAACTAAACTGACTTTGTGGATATGAAGAAGGACTTTATCGAATTGTGTAGCTGAGAAAGGTAAGTGATATATTTTATCGCTATTTGTGTTTTTTGTGATGCCTGTGCTGGTTGAAAAAGTATTTTGATGTGGGGCGCTGTCCTCAGATAATCGCATGTTATGCTTTCGCCGTAAAGCCTTTTTGAAATCTGACAATGCAGTTGGATTAACAAGAAGTTAAGCTTTTAAATTATGTAAGATACTTGTATGGTCATGAATGTTTAATATTACAATTGTGTTATTTGAATTTGGCAAACTCTAGCTTCACTGTTGTAGAACAGTGAATCAAATATTTTTTCTGAATATTGACAAAAAAATATTGTCTCCATCGGTGATGGAGTTGACAACCGATACTCTGACAGACATTTTTGCCGCTACAAATAAAAGTTATATACAAACATTTGTTAAATATGGAAAATAATTCATTTAAAAGTTCTATTCAAACATTTGTTAAATATGGAAAATAATTCATTTAAAAGTTCTATTCAAACATTTGTTAAATATGGAAAATAATTCATTTGAAAATCCCCAATAAAAACAACCATTCTATCAGAACTTTCAACACTCTAATGGAGTTGACTGCAGACAAAAATGCATGTTTTACGGAGATAACAAAAATGGCATTTATCTTCTTCATTCAAGTGGTATATTCAAGTGGTATACACAGCAGCAATAACATTTTTCCTCAGTTGCTTTATTACGCGAACATGCTGACCACACCCCCCGCGTCGCTTGTGCAAGCATTGCAAAATAAATGTACACTTACAATTGAAGTCAGAAATGTACATACACCTTAGCCAAATACATTTAAACTCTGTTTTTCACAATTCCTGACATTTAATCCAAGTAATAATTCACTTTCTTAAATCAGTTAGGATCACCACTTTATTTTAAGAATGTGAAGTGTCAGAATATCACTAGAGAGAATAATTTCTTTCATCTTTTATTTCTTTCATCACATTCCCAGTGGAACAGAAGTTTACATACACTCAATTAGTACTTGGTAGCATTGCTTTTAAATTGTTTAACTTGGGTCAAACATTTTAGGTAGCCTTCCACAAGCTTCCCACAATAAGTTGGGTGAATTACGGCCCATTCCTCCTGACAGAACTGGTGTAACTGAGTGAGGTTTGTAGGCCTCCTTGCTTGCACACGCTTTTTCAGTTCTGCCCAACATTTTTCTGTAGGCTTGAGGTCAGGACTTTGTGATGGCCACTCCAATACCTTGACTTGGTTGTCCTTAGGCCATATTGCCACAACTTTGGAAGTATGCTTTGGGTCATTGTCCATTTGGAAGACCCATTTGTGACTGATGTCTTGAGATGTTGCTTCAATATGTCCACGTCATTGTCCTACCTCATGATGCAATCTATTTTGTGAAGTGCACCAGTCCCTCCTGCAGCAAAGCATTCCCACAACATGATGCTGCCACCCCCGTACTTCGTGGTTGGGATGGTGTTCTTCAGCTTGAAAGCTTCCCCTTTTTCCTCCAAACATAACGATGGTCATTATGGCCAAACAATTCTACTTTTGTTTCATCAGACGAGAGGACATTTTTCCAAAAAGTACGATCTTTGTCCCCATGTGCAGTTGCAAACCGTAGTCTGGCTTTTTTTTATGGTGGTTTTGAAGCAGTGGCTTCTTCCTTGCTGAGCGGCCTTTCAGGATATGTCAATTTAGGACTCGTTTTACTGTGGATATGGATACTTTTCTACCTGTTTCCTCCAGCATCTTCACAAGGTCCTTTGCTGTTGTTCTGGGATTGATTTGCACTTTTTGCACCGAAGTACAATCATTTCTAGGAGACAGAACGCGTCTCCTTCCTGAGAGGTATGATGGCTGCATGGTCCCATGGTGTTTATGCTTGCGTACTATTGTTTGTACAGATGAACGTGGTACCATCAGGTGTTCCCACTGCCAAACCAGTTGGAGAACGTTCTTAGAACATTCTAAAATATATATATATATATAAATGTAACCATGTTTTAACTTTTAGGAAAAGTTCTGTTAAAATAGTGAAATTCCAATTTCAAATTCATTAAATGTGCTGAGAATGTTCCAAAGCCAAGTGTCTTTCCTGCACCATTCCCAGAAAGTTGTGGGAAGGTTGTAATAACCACAGGACAACCATGCTCTCACCAAGCCCTAAGAAACATATGATTGTAAGAAAGGGATGAGAGTGATTGAGGAAGACCGATGAGAGACAGTTCGAATCTCTTGGGCGTGAAGATGATTGAAGAAATAATAATATGTCTCAGAGGCAGCCAGCCAGAGATTTTCTGAGCTGTTAGTCTTTTCCAATAGTTGCTGTGGAGTTCCCTCCCACTGGGCACAGACATCAATTCAACATCTATTCCATGTTGGTTCCAGTTAATTTCATTGAATATTGCTACCCTAATACTTTGTGATAATGTGCAAACCATAACGCAAAATATGCTGATTTCAATGCGGATTGTCACCAAAAAATGTATTAATTCACTTCAATTTGGTCTCTCTCTCTCACTCTCTCTCTCACCAAAGATGATCTGTTGGGTTAATCGAGATGTAGCCTATCCGCAATACAGGTGAAAAGTGTGTATGCATTGAGTTATTGAGTTTGTTTTGGCTGATTTCACGGGGCTACAGATGACAAACAATCTGTTTCCATTCCATTTGGGACTTATTTTATTACACAGATCAACAACGTGTACATAGAAGTAGCTCATTTTATAAAAATGGGTGGTGTCTCTTTTTAATGAGCAAGAGGTTTGAAATCAGCATATTTTGTGTTATGGTTAGCATATTATCACAATCAAAGTACTAGAGTATTTAATTCATGTTAGCTTTAGCTGTCAGCTAGCCTACAAGATTAAGATGACTTCATTGGTCAATTGCACACAAGGTCCAACCAAAATTTGACTTCCGCTTTTAACCCAACCCCTATCGAAAGACACATACATTTAATACATTACACAATTTTTTTGGCAAGGTGCAGGGGGGTGCCACACTGGGCGCCCTGCCGTTGTCCCTTGCTCAAAGGCATCTGGATTTCAGCAACCCTATAGTTGTCAGCTCACTTCCGGACATATTTACCCCATCGGACCCAGGATTTGAACTGGCAACCCTCCAGTTAGTGGCTCACCTTTCTAAACACTAGGCAAGATGCACTGTATCTGTAGTTAATTACACTTTCAACATTTCTACATGCCGTGTCCCAATTTCAAGTGTGTTAACTGCTGTGCAGCATGAGTGGGGAGCTAACATGATGCAGCACACTCCCAGTGCAGGCTAGCAATGAATGAGTGGGGCAGGCTACACTGATAGACAGGCTTCATCTGTGAGACAAATTTAAAATAATTTTCAATCTTCACCTAAAAAGACATACCCAAATCTAACTGACTGTAGTTCATGCCCTGAAGCAAGAATATGCATATTCTTAGTACTATTTCAAAGGAAACACTTTGAAGTTTGTGGAAATGTGAATTGAATGTAGGCGAATGTAACACAATAGATCTGGTAGAAGAAAATACAAAGAAAAAAACATAATTTTTTTCTGTTCTTTTTCTACCACCATCTTTGAAATGCAACAGAAAGGACCCAAATCTAGCCATCACTCTGGTTGTAATTCCGATGGTGTCCACAAGATGGCAGCAGTGTATGTGCAAAGTTTCAGAAAAGGGGACACAGTCCTCCAGCTGATGGTGAACCTCAAGTTGGACTGCATTATTTCTGCCTCATGCACCAGTTCATGTTACTCTAATGACCAGAGAAAGTGAAATATTCCTTAATATTAAGAACGCTTTGCTACACTAATTCACTCATTCATTGCAGCTGCAGTGCTGGTTGTACCGTGAGTGGAAGTAGGAAGAACATGTATTTTATTGGCTTATAAAGGTGTTGACAGTGCTGAATAACAACTTCAACATGAACTTACACATAAAACAGCAGCTCTTTGCTGTATTCGTTGAGTCTCTATCTAGTCATGGTTTTAAAAGTTTTGAAATCTCACAGTATCAACTTTGCTGTGTGTTTGTGGCTTCTTTTTACAGTCTGACTCAAAGAAACTCTGCAGACAAAGTGATCTGAGCTATCTGATTGGCCAGCGGTAGGCCTATAAGTGCACTTGATTTGCTCTCTGGGCCTCTCAGGTAGGGGAGTTCTATCTTCAGACACATGAAATGATTGAAAATGGGAACACTTTTTCTTCCCGGCACTAGGGCTGCTGTATCAAGTGCATCTATTGCCAACAGCGCGAATCAAATAAAAAAATAGGAACGCAAGGCTTTATTGTTGGATTTTTTTACAGAAATGTTTGGTGACATACTAGGAATGCCTTGGAGATTGACCCATAGGTGACCGGTTGGTGGCCACTGATCTAATGGATCCGGTTTATTCCACAAGCATGCTTACTCTAGAATGGACTGTGTTCATAAATGCTTTTCCATCCCTTTCCATGTGGGTTCTGAAATGAATAAAATAAATATTTTGCATGAGAAGATAACCACAACAGCTAGTCACTTTCATACATTTCCCAACATCTATGTACCAATAAGGAAAAAGTGTTGCTTAAAGGTCATGGTAGAGAGTTTTTCCTGACCGTCTCTTGAACAGGAAAAACTGGGCCCTATATCACACATAGGTCCGAACCTGTATGTCTTCATAAATACAGCTTAACTCACCAACAACAACAAAAACAACAACTCACACAGGTTAGGAACTATGGCTCTTCTTTTTTTTTTTTTCTTGTTTTTCATTCAACCAACAAAACACATTCCACATTCACAGATGTGACAGGCTTTAAAAAAATAAAAAATAATAGTAATACTTTGGAAAAAATAAAAATAAAATTAAAATGAATGATAAAGTCAAATAAAAGCATTTATTTTTCTTAATCTATATATTTTCGTTGGTACATATATATATATATATATATATATACGTACATACATACGCACATATACATACACACACACATACGCACACGTACTCAAAAACTAAATAAAAAAAAAATAATAATAAAAAAATAAAATAAATAACATATAACACTTGCAGCAGCACTATCAAGGTTCTTATCAGCTATTTCAAGCATTCGCTGAGACGACGGGCCAATAATTCGTTTTTAGGTTTTACAGTACCTTACACAACATGTATCTGCGCATTTCCCTAGTCACCCCGTTCACTCTGTCCAGTTTGAAATATAGTTGAATAGTGGAGACCAGAGTCTATCAAACTTGGGCTGTCTCTTGTGGAGGTCATAAGTGAGCTTTTCAAGAGGAAGAAAGTCAACAATCTGGTCAATCCACATTTTAAATGTAGGAGGGGTATTAGAGGCTCACAATAGAAGAATACATTTCTTAGCAAAGTATGTAATAGTCATAAGCAAATTTTCTCTGTCAGGATCAAGGACAAAGTCCTGCTGGGCATTAAGAAGATAGATACACGGGGTCATATCAAACTGTACCTCTAGTATTTTCTGTGCAGCAGTATGTACAGATTGCCAGAATCTGGCAATCTCCCTACAGCTCCAAAATACATGCATATAGGTTCCGCTTTCAGAGGTACATCTTTTACAGTTAGGAGACATATCTGTTTTCATTCTATGGAGTCTCAAAGGAGTATAGTAAAATTTGTACAAAAATTTGTAATTAGATTCTTTCATTTTTACACTGGTAGAGGAGCAGTATACCCTGTCGCAAACCTCCGCCCATAACTCATCACTGATAGTCAGACCAAGGTCCTTTTCCCAGATTATTTTCAAAGGAGTAAAGGAGGAGCTTCCTTTCTCAGAAATGATATTGATATTGATATATGATATTTTGCCTTTAATGGATTGTGCTGTGACAAGAAGGGTTTCAACTTCATTCAACTGAGTTCTAAACCTCCTCTTGGAGGTAAATGAGGAAATTACATGTCTAATTTGAAGATATTTGAAAAAATGGGATCTTGGCACATCAAATTCACTGCAGAGCTCTTGAAAGGATTTCAGTGTAGTGGTTTTCTGATGAAATAGGTCTGAAAAGGTCCTGATTCCTAGAGTATGCCAAAGATTAAAGTTGGCATCCCTCAGGGCTTTTGGCAAGTCTGGGTTGCCTACTATAGGCGAGTGAGAACATATTTGGGAGGAAATGCCCAGGTATTTCTTGCAGTCCCTCCACGCTAGTAGGGTGCTGTGAATCGCAAAGGTTTTGGCTATGTTGCCCACTTCACTAAAGTTATTAATGAATATAATTGAGCTTAAGGGCAATGAACCACAGGATTGGGCTTCTATCTGAATCCACGTTGACTCTTGTCTGTTTGTGATCCATGTTAGCATGTTGCGGATTTGGGCAGACCAGTAGTACAGTTGAAGGGAGGGAAGGGCAAGACCCCCTTTAGACTCAGGTTTTGATAAAGTGGAAAACTTGATCCTAGGTTTTTTATTGCCCCATATAAATTTGGTGATGCTTTGGTTAGTTGTTTTGAAGAAGGAAACTGGGAGATAGCATGGGAGCATCTGAAATAAGTAGTTTAGTCTAGGGAGGACGTTCATACGGATTACATTAATTCTTCCTACTAAGCTAATTGGGAGGGAGATCCAGGTTTGGAGATCGTTCTTGATTCGATCCAGTAGTGGAAGATAATTTTCCTTAAAAAGGCTATTCAGATCTGGTGTTATGAAGATCCCGAGGTATTGAAACCCCTGTGTTTTCCATTGGAAAGGACAAAGTGTCTTCATAGAGCTGGTGAGTGTAATATTGAGAGGGCAGACAGTGGATTTGTTAAAATTGATCTTATAACCTGAAAACTTGCCATACTGAGCAATTGTGTCTAAAATGAGAGGGAGGGATTTCTCAGGGTTGGATATGTAGAGCAAGACATCATCCGCGTAAAGCGAAATCTTGTGCTGCAGGCCACCTGCAGAAACACCCATTATACTTGGATTGCTCCTTATCAGCTCTGCCAGAGGCTCCGCCCCCAACAAGTAGAGCAGCGGGGACAGCGAGCACCCTTGTCTTGTGCCCCGTTCCAGAGGGAATCTGTCAGAGTTCAGTCCATTAGTAGTCACCATGGCATTTGGATGAGAGTATAGTGATTTGATCCATTTAATAAAATTTGGGCCCATATTGAACTTTTCTAAGACTGAAAACAGAAAGCTCCACTCCATCCTGTCAAACGCCTTCTCAGCATCCAGTGAAGCCAGCAGGACAGGGGTCTTTTGTGCGTTTACTTGATCAATAATATCAAAAAGACGGCGAATGTTATCAGAAGAGTATCTGTCTCTAATAAATCCAGTTTGGTCCGCTTTTATTATTTTGGGAAGAAGAGTGTTTAGTCTTTTGGCGAGCAATTTGGTAATTATTTTATAGTCGAAATCCAACAAGCTTATGGGCCGGAAGGACGAGCAGGATAGGGGGTCCTTGTCCTTTTTTAGCAACACTGTAATGCGAGCTGTGTGCATTGAGTCTGGGAGAACTCCGTTTTTGCAAAACTCCTCCAGCATTGGCATGAAGATAGGGCTGAGCTGGGGCCAAAAAGCTTTGTAGAACTCTCTGGGGAATCCATCTGGGCCTGGGGACTTATTAGGTGGCATGGAGGTAATTGCCTCCAGGATCTCCTCAGGAGTGAAGGGGGAGTTGAGATCTTCCTGGTCGGTCTCCGATAGTTTAGGTAGCGAGATTCCCTCTAGGAAAGAGTGGAGTTCTGCCTCCGTGTGTTTTCTCTCAGAGGTATATAGTTTGCAGTAAAAATCATGAAAAGTTAAATTCATATTTTTTGGGTCATATGTGACCTCGTCCTCTGCTGTTCGGATAGCCATGATTGTACGCTCTGACTGCTCCTTTTTTAATTGGTAAGCAAGCAATCTACTGGGCCTATTGCTATACTCATGGTATTTCTGTTTAGTAAAGAAAACTGTGTAGTCCAAATTCAGTTTGGCTTTGGCTGCTTTAAGATGACTCCAGGAAGTGCTGTCTAGGGATTGTTTATGTATTTTTTCACAGCATTCCAGCTCCCTCTCAAGATCTAGCCTGTGTGCTTCCATTGCTTTTTTCTTAGAGGAAGCATATGCAATTAGATGACCTCTTAGTGTGGCTTTAGCAGCGTCCCACATTGTGGCCGGAGAAACAGGAGAATCTTTATTGTCTCGTGTGTAGTTGTCTATCCATGTAGTTACCAATGTATGGAACTCGTCATTTGATAGCATGGAGGTGTTGAATTTCCAGCTCTTTGACCTCGGGATGTTTTTGCAGAGGTCAAAGCGGAGGTGGACAAAGGCGTGATCTGAAAGTGCTATGGGTCCGATTGTACATGTGGCTGAATTTATGAAACTCTTTGGGATAAAAATGTAATCTATACGGGAGTAGGTGTTATGGACATTAGAGTAGTATGTATAGTCCATAGATGAGCTATTATTCTCTCTCCAGATATCTATCAGTCCCATCTCTTTAGTAAGAGAGTTCAACATCTTTGCAGATCTAGGATTTGTGGTGGGGACTTGAGATGATTTGTCTAGGGTTGGGTTAAGGGTACAATTAAAATCTCCAGCCACCACGCCAAAGGAGACACAATGCTCATTGAACAGGGTTATGATTTTTGACATGAAGGCAGGAGTATCTGTGTTAGGGGCGTATATGTTTAATATAGTAATTGGTTGACCATATAGTGACCCAGTTATCAAAATAAATCTCCCCTCCGGATCAGATATGTTTTTGTCAATTATGAATGGAACATTTTTATGGATAAGTATGGCTGTGCCTCTACTGTTTGATTTGAAAGATGAGAAATACACCTGTCCCACCCAAGCTCTGCGGAGTTTGGCATGTTCAGCATCACAGAGGTGTGTCTCTTGTAATAGCGCAATGTCTGCTTTTTCCTTTTTTAGAGCACATAGTATCTTTTTTCGTTTTATTGCATGCCCTAGACCATGGCAGTTCCATGTCAATAGATTTAAGGTACTAGTCATCGTCATCGAGCAGTAATCGAACTTTAGTGCAAGTCATCGCTGGGTAAAAGTGGATAGTAATTACAGCTGCGTTCACATAAAAGGAAAATAAATGGTGTACATAAAATAATAATCTCTGAACACCCCAGCCAAGTTCCCAAACAACTCGACAAATCCCGTTGGATCTATTACCCCCCGCTCAGTCTCAATTCTGTGTTCCGAATGGAACAGTTAGCAACGCACAACGTCTCCCTCTCCCCACCAAAGAAATGCCTCATCCTCTCCACCCCGCATTGAGTAAATAACACAGTTGCCCTCGTCCAGACCACAGTAAAAGAGGGGAGAAAAATACAAATCAATAGCACAGCCTACATATACCTCCCCCAAGGGACATAGGGAACCCCAGGTAATAATAGCAACAACAACAAAAAACAGGGAAATAAAAGTAGGCTGAAACATTAGTAGGCCTAAGTTAGGCTATACAGCCCACCCCTCTCAGTTAAAGGACAATAAATATAAATTGGACGGCTATAATGACATTTAGGGGGTGGATCTCTGGATATCGGCTATATGTCGTCTTACCTCCTTTAGTAATGGCATTAATCGCATTTAGTCATTGGTCTGTTTCTCATTGGCCAGGATTGTCTTTCAGAAAACGTTTTGCCTCTTCGGGAGTTTTGAAGTGTCGCAAGGCTCCTTGGTGAAGAATCCTGAGCTCGTTTGGGTATTTGAATCCCCTGAAGATGCCTCGGTCAATGGAGTATTTCTTCACTTCGTCAAATTCTCGGCGCTTTCGGCGTATTCCAGCTGACACGTCCTGGTGTAAAGCGAGTTTGGTGTTTCCCACTGTGATGGTGTTGTTTTTCGCCGCCTGTAGGACTCGTTCCTTGTCGGTGAATCTCAGGAAACGTATGGTGATTGGGCGCGCTGGTTGTCTGGCTGCTGGTGGGGGCCTCAGTGCTCGGTGAGCTCTCTCGAGTTCTATGGGCCTGTCGGTGGGCAGGTGGAGCCACTCGGGAAGTTTGTCTTGCAGGTAGCGGATCAGTGGCATGTTTCCCTCTTCTTTTTCGCCCAGATTGAATAGAACACAATTATTCCTTCGCCCCCTGTTTTCCAGGTCCTCTGTTTTCTCTTCCAGATGCTCAATTTTCTTTTTAGCATATGCTATTGTTTCCATGGCATCTGTCAATAAGTTTTCCATGGATAGGATTCGCCCCTCTGCCTCGTCCAGGCGCCCCGCGTTTATGGTTATCTTGTTGTTGATGTCAGGCAAAGCGTTTTCCAGGATTGTCACCTTGCCCCCTATCGCACTGAGCTGAGAGTTAATGGCATCTAATTTGGTGTTTAGTTCTGTACGTTGGGATCTCAACTCAGAAAGGATGTCTTCGACAGAGTGCGAGGTTGGCATTCGTTGTGCCTCGTGGGGGAGCGGGTTCTCTTGCTCCTGGCTAATGGCGCTAGTTTTTTCTGAAGCTAGCTTCTTCTTGGAGGCTTTTTCCGTCGCTAATACTCGAGTCCGGGTAAAAATGTCACATGTAGTGTCGCCTTTTGTAGCCGCCATGACTTTTTCTTACTAAAGCTAAATGAGTGTGAACTTGGAGTGGAGGTAAGATTAGGAATTGGAAACTACTTGTGCGGAGCTCTTAGTTCATGCGGCCATCTCGTTCAAGGGTCACGTGATCCCCCCACTATGGCTCTTCTAATACTGTACAATTCTAGAATTGTTAGATATTGCTGCACTTTCGGAACAAGAAGCACAAGCATTTCACTACACTTGCAATAACATCTGCTAACAATAAAATGTTATTTGATTTATATCTTGCAGTCATGTATTCCTGAAGTTCTCTCAGACCCTATCTATTCTATATTTGGAACTGAGGTTGCCTGCAGTACTGTTCCAGGGCAGGAATGTCACCTCCAGTCACAGGGTTACACCACGTAAACAATGATATGATTTGCACTGGTCAGAAGTGGACACTCGCCAGATAACACACAGTTGAGAGGGAATAATGAGCGGTAGGTAAGTTTTAGGTTTTATTTATTCTCATCAAAGAAAATAAGTGAAATACAAAACAGTACAGGTACAAAACTGGTAAAAACGGTGTGCAGGTGAGGTTGGAAGCTCAAAAGGGCTTATATGAAAACCACACCACAAATATAAGAACCAAAAACAATAGTTTGTTCATTCAGTTAAAATCAAATTATATTTGTACATGATATACTCAGTATACAAGAAAAAACATGTTTGATTATGTGTGTGTCAGTGAGTTTAAGAGTTGATTCTTGGGTAGTTTGGTTCATCAGGCTGACCCACAATCTTTGCTTGAAGTTATTGAGGGATTTGGAGGTTTTTGCAATGTGAAGATAATAATTCCATAGTATGGTACCTCTGTATCTGATAGATAATTTACTATGTGAGTGGGGAGGGTGAAGGTTATCATAATGTCTTGTGTTATATAGATGGATTTCAGAATTAACCTGGAAAAATCCATTGAAGGGTTTAGGGAAAGGGAAAGGGGGATACCTAGTGTCGTAGCGTGACTTTCATTAAATGTGAAGACTGGTATATTATCAAATAAATCCTCTATGTGTAATTATTCCTTACTTGAAAAAGTAATGATGTAAACTTTAATTAACTAGGGAGTCGGGTCACCATTGGAAAATGTATAAAGAGTCTCTATTTCCCAAATTAACTCTTCAGATATTTTCATATCTTATCGATTACAGTCTTCTATTAATGTATTACCTCATCAGTCTCATTCCTGAATGTCGCAAACCCTAGCATGATAAATCATGAATCAGCGATATACAAATTGGCTTAATTATTTACTTACTAACTAACTAATCAATCACAGAATTACATAAACACATACACAATAGTTATACATTGGTTAAGGACATGATACACTGATAAGTCCCTGGTGGTTAAGCCGATATGACGGCTTAGTAGACAAAGGAAAGGGGTGGGGCCAGCTCAAAAGCGGGAAACTCAGAGTGGACCCACGTCGACTACACTACACTCATGGAAATGCTAATACTTTGAACATGAACAACCGCTCATTCAAAAAGAAACTGCAATTGACATATTTACGAGTGTATGCCTTTGTTGTCCCTCTCTGTCTTCGCCGGTCTGTCTGCTGGATAGTCAGTCGACAGAAAGTCTCTGGTTTGTCCACCAGAGATCAAAGTCTTTCGTAGTTGTAGTTTGTTAGAATTTATACGTCAGAGTACCATTTGGAAACATTCTTGAGAATGGATCTTTCAAAGTACCATTGTTCTTAGATCTGAGACGTTTACCAGACTAAAGTATTTAAACAGCTGAAGCCGGAATAACTGGTATTTTGTTTGTATATTTCTTATAGCCATTTCAACATGGGAACTTCCATCCCTGTGTTTTTAACTAAATGTAAATGTTGTCACGAGCCCTTTTATTAACTCTGTGGAAAGGGGCGTTCCATGACGTTTGGGTATAATGTCTGTGCTCACGGGGGCGTGGCCACTGACTGATCATAAGTTAATATGAAAAACAATTCTCATTTGAAGACTAAGTTCACATTGTTATCTTTCCAGAAGTATTCTTATGCTTAATCATTTGTTTCATACAACATTGAGATGCAAACCCCATACTTGAAAAGTGTATACAAACAAAGAAACAGTAATGTCTGTCTCCTGTCCTTCACCAAATGAAACAAACTCGACATGACTGTTCCTCAATTATTCAACCTTTTTATGTCAAGGTTTGACCAAGTGTCTGTCTGTGTTCCACAGTCACATTCCAATCTCCATACTACAGAGCCCAGAAGCAGAGTATTTTACGACCGCCATAAAGCGCCTATTCCACCTCTCCCCCTCTGCGGGAGAGAAAGAGGGTGCTGTAGGGCTGCCCCACTGTAATCTGATCCTTCAGATATTTACAGGAGAGTCATGACACTAGTCAGGTGTATAACTGAAAGCATTCAACTGAAATATGTCACATTTAACCCAACCCCTCTGAATCAGAGAGGTGCAGGGGGCTGCCTTAATCAACTTCCACGTCATCGGCACCCGGGGAACAGTGGGTTAACTGCATTGCTCAGGGGCAGAACAACAGATTTTTTTCCTCATCAGCTCGGGGACTCAATCCAGCAACTGTCTGGGAATTTGTAGATGTAAGTGCATAATTGGAGTTCATTAGTGTCGTAAATAGACAATATATTGAGTTTCTTAAACAAAGGTGTAGATGGAGCCAGGTAATTAGAGGAGGTGGCAAGTCTTGCAAATATATTTTGTATGATGAGTAATTTTTGTAGGTAGGAGGCTTATGTACTGGCCCAGACAATATTGCAGTAAATATGAGATATGGGTAAATTAAGCTATAGTATAGAGTTAGGAAGCAAGCCTGATAAACCAAACCACTAATCTTTCTGATGATACCAACAGATTTCCTCACTTTGAGAGGAATCTAGTGGATGTGACTTGTTCCATTTCTTTCCCTCCAATTGAGATTCTGGCTTTTTTTTTTAAGCATTTTTGTTATTCTTACTAGTAAATACATTTTGATTTTTTTGGATTTTTTTACAACTAAAGATAATTTGTTTAATAACGGAACCACTCAGAAAATGTGGCCATACCGGAGTTGGCTTCAGAATCAAAATACTTGTCTGATAAAATCAAATTGGTATCATCAGCAAAGAGAATGGGAAGTATGTAGAAGACACAGCAGCAAGGTCATTGATAAAGATTAGGAAAAACAAAGGTCCAATTATCAAACTGTCAAAGGAATTTAATAATTCTCTTTGCTTACATTAAACACACACACACATTCCTTCCTACACAATGGTTATCATTTCCAATGACCCCTTGTCCATGCTACATAGCCTCTTTCTTAGGAACTAACATTATTAATCAGATATTGTAAAACAGGGTAGAGTTTAATTAATTATAGTTCTATTTAAATGTAAATATTGTTTAGTCATTATTCATACAATTCCTAAACAAACAAACCCTTAATGACTAAACAATTCACACTGACATATCAAACACTATATGGAAACATTAATGTTATACAAGAATAAACCAAAACAATACATGTATTTACATTCGATTGTCATCAATGACTGTTCTAGAACTACATCAGAATCATAACTCTTCTTATCAGGATTTGCATTACAATCTTAATCAAAGAAACTGTCTAAACATTAACAAGAAACCATCTAATTTCCCTAAACATCAAAAATGGTCTCATCCAACATAGGCTCCTCGTATGTGTAAAATACGGATTCATCTACTAGGTCTGGAGCCATGTATTCCCCATTCCACTGGTCAGAGCTTGGAATTGGTCCGTATTTCACCATCTGTTATGTCATCGATTTCTCCAGAGTCCTAGAAATGAG
Source organism: Oncorhynchus mykiss (assembly GCF_013265735.2). Taxonomy (NCBI): domain Eukaryota; kingdom Metazoa; phylum Chordata; class Actinopteri; order Salmoniformes; family Salmonidae; genus Oncorhynchus; species Oncorhynchus mykiss. The sequence goes on from NC_048571.1 coordinate 36,724,110, forward strand.
AACCTTTCCCACAACATTCACACAAAACTAACACAGTCACACAGGTGAAGGTTGCCCAAAACACAGTGATCATGACGTTTATTCATTTCCCAGACACACTATCAAACCAATTTATTAGACCATTATCTACCCCAGAGTTTTTTTTTGCCAGGGCCTTGGTCACTGATCCGTCTGGAGCTGTGTCATCGGGGATGAAATTACAACATTCTGCTCCGAACCTCATACACCCCCACCCTTTTCAGCCATTAACATGTCCAAGGCTATTCTATTCTGCCAAGCCATCAGGCTGGTCGCTTTAGTCTGCTCTGCCAATCCTTTTATTGCATCTCTGATATCATTAATGAAACGCTGTGGATTATAATAAACATAATTGATCCAGTCCACATTCATATTGAGAGTAGAACACCAGAAAATACTTGACTCTAATCCTGCTAGGATCTGATTTCTTGCTTTGAACTCGTCTGGGACCCCCACCTCCCTGGAACACTAATGCTATCAATGTAAACTCTATTGCCAAAAATATCCTGATTGAGAACTCCTCTCTCTTCTACCTGGCTCTGGGTAAGGGTAAAGAGCATGCCTAGCTGCACTAGTGCACAACTACCGGTCCAATTGGTAGGCAGGCCAGGTCACAGTCTCACACCTCCACAAATCACCAGACATCCACTCCAGGCCTTTTCATCTGCCAGTCAAGTCCCTCATTGTCTTGTCGGTTGTAACATTCTCTGTCCTATTGCATGTCCTTACTTCCCCTACGTCCCATCCGTGTGTGATTTTTATTTTATTTATTTCACCTTTATTTTAACCAGGTAGGCTAGTTGAGAACAAGTTCTCATTTACAACTGCGACCTGGCCAAGATAAAGCATAGCAGTGCATAGCAGTGTGAACAGACAACAACACAGAGTTATACATGGAGTCACATGGAGTTAACAAGTCAATAACACAGTAGAAAAAAAAGAGTCTATATACATTGTGCGCAAAAGGCATGAGGAGGTAGGCGAATAATTACAATTTAGGAGATTAACACTGGAATGATAAATGATCAGGTGATCATGTGCAAAAGAGCAGAAAAGTAAATAAATAAAAACAGTATGGGGATGAGGTGGGTCAATTGGGTGGGCTATTTACCGATGGACTATGTACAGCTGCAGCGATCGGAGATAAAAGTCTCCAACTTCAACGATTTTTGCAATTCGTTCCAGTCACAGGCAGCAGAGAGCTGGAAGGAAAGGCGGCCAAATGAGGTGTTGGCTTTAGGGATGATCAGTGAGATACACCTGCTGGAGCGTGTGCTACGGGTGGGTGTTGCCATCGTGACCAGTGAACTGAGATAAGGCAGAGCTTTACCTAGCATGGATTTGTAGATGACCTGGAGCCAGTGGGTCTGGCGACGAATATGTAGTGAGGGCCAGCCGACTAGAGCATACAGGTCACAGTGGTGGGAGGTATAAGGTTCTTTAGTAACAAAACGGATGGCACTGTGATAAACTGCATCCAGTTTGCTGAGTAGAGTATTGGAAGCTATTTTGTGGATGACGTCGCCGAAGTTGAGGATCGGTAGGATAGTCAGTTTTACTAGGGTAAGTTTAGCGGCGTGAGTGAAGGAGGCTTTGTTGCGAAATAGAAAGCCGATTCTGGATTTGATTTTGGATCGGAGATGTTTGATATGAGTCTGGAAGGAGAGTTTACAGTCTAGCCAGACACCTAGGTACTTATAGATGTCCACATATTCTAGATCGGAACCATCCAGGGTGGTAATGCGGGTGCAGGCAGCGAACGGTTGAAAAGCATGCATTTGGTTTTACTAGCGTTTAAGAGCAGTTGGAGGCCACGGAAGGAGTGTTGTATGGCATTGAAGCTCGTTTGGAGGTTAGATAGCACAGTGTCCAAGGAAGGGCCAGAAGTATACAGAATGGTGTCGTCTGCGTAGAGGTGGATCAGGGAATCGCCCGCAGCAAGAGTAACATCATTGATATATACAGAGAAAAGAGTCGGCCCGAGAATTGAACCCTGTGGCACCCCCATAGAGACTGCCAGATGACCGGACAACATGCCCTCCGATTTGACACACTGAACTCTGTCTGCAAAGAAGTTGGTGAACCAGGCAAGGCAGTCATTAGAATAACCGAGATGTAGCGAGCCATGCAATAATAATGTCCTCCTGTAACTGTGAAAGGGGGAAATCTGAATGTGATGAGCACATGGGGATACAGAAAATGCAACTGTCATTGTCTGTTTTCCCTGCTTCATGAACAGCTTTACCATACAGGCCATTCCCCTGAGTGAATCAATTCCATGAAATGGAAAGAGAATGGTTATCAACTGAATTTTTGCTGTGGAGCAGGCCTAACATTCTTCTTTCGCTACTGATCTGGCTTTATACTGAATCCATTCTAACCACAGGTTAGAATCCCCATAACCAGTTTCAGTTTCCACCTCAATCACTTCCTTAATATTTTTCGTCTGAACTACCCACACAGGCCCTTGACTCTGGACAACTCCATAGTCAGTATCTGCTTTGTCAGGGGCTCTGCTTTATTCTGGCTGATTATAGAGCTATCATCTGCTCTAACTTCTTCTACCCGGGAATGGCACTAGGTTATCAACTGAAACCCTTACTTTCACTACACTCCATCTTCTACCATACTGGGTATGTGGATTTATGTTGCCCTCTCTCTCAGTGTGAGCTATAACCTGTTTCCATGAACTGCACAGGTATCTTCCACAATGGCTCGTAGTCTTAGACTGCCAAGGAGTCAGAGACCCCATTTGGTCTACATAGAACTCCACTGAGACATCCTTCCCAATCTCCACTCTCCTTTCCTTACTATTCCTTTCTAGTGACCTTTTGAGATGCTATGGTAATATCAAAATTCACATGAGTCAAGCACATGAGTCAAGTTACCCTCTTTGGCCTTCTCGGGGTTCATGGTGTATCAGGAATATGGCTCCCACGATCAGACAGCTCAGGATGGCCAGCACCCCTGTGAAGCCCCACCCTCTCCCAGAGAACATATCATCAGCCAGAGGCCAAGTCACACTTTCACTTCTATGAACGCTCACAGCGGGGAAAGGTCGGGTATAAGGGAATCTTCAGTAGAGAGTTTAACCCCCGAACCCTGTTGGTTACGGTTCTGCTCCTACCCCTGTGATTGTTTGACAGTGTCAGTGTGTCTTTACCCTCCTATAATTTGTGATATGCACCCAGGTAGCTCTTTCAGCTATCCTCACTGTGTAGGCTGTCACCAGGAGTACTTGGTATGGCCCCTCCCAACGGGGCTGCTTTCCATCTATTCTCCTCAGGGACTGGATTGAGTGAATCACCTTCTCCTGTAATTCACCTGCAGTGCATAAAATCTGGGATATACAGGTTTGGTTAACAAACAGTTTCTCATTTGTTCTATCTGATTATATCTTTAACATCTATGCCTACTCGTTAGCTAGAAATGTTTATTTTTTTATCAGTTTATTATCCAATAGGCCACAAAGTGTCCTATCCTAGACCACAATTTACCCATCTCCCCTTTGATACCTGGCTCTGCCCAGGTAACAACCTTGCCTACTCTAAACAATGACTTAGGTAAGATTAGTAAATGATCCTTATGTTCTGACATAATCATGTAGGAGCGCCCTTTTCATTCTCCACATGTCCAATTCTCCCTTGGGCGTCCATTCATGTCTATCCTGTATCAATTCTCTGTCAAGTGTCTTATCTACTTTAAGAGTTACAGTATCTATGCTGCTTTGTATTGTTCTTAAATATATATATGTTTATCTATTTAAACAGTAACCCTTTCCTCTCCTTTCTTATTTCACAGACACCAGTCAATGCTACTATTTCGGTGTCACTCTTAATCTTAATCTCATTTCCTGGCCCCCTTCTCCTCTCTGCTCTCAAACCTTCAAGGTCTCAGCAGTGCAGGGAGGGCTCCTCTGTCTACCTTTTCCCATATCTGTCTGCAGCTCTCTTTCTCATTACAGTCAGTAACAACTATGTGTTGTTTCCAAATATCATCTAAGTGTCTCACTGTTTGGCTTGATCTAAAATCATGTTTTAAAAAAAAAACATGTCTATGGTGGCAATCTCTAAAGTCCTTAGATAACCTTAATCAACCTATCTCGATCCTATCAATAATCCTAAATCACCACAGATGTCATATATCCCTGCCAACTTTAATACTATTTAAATAAAATCTTCTAATGGTCAAATAAAGCCAAAACGAATGCTAACCATATCATATCTATTTTCTGTGCTAATGAAATCTCTCCTTTGGGAATCCACTGTATTTTATCTAACAATAACATGGGTTATCCAATCAGTCTCATCACTAATTTAATATATGTTGCATAGTGTGGGATACCTTATCTACAGTAATTTACCATCCCTAAGAACTGCAACATATTTATTTTCATTAATAATTTTAATGCTTATAAAATCACTATTTTTCTATCTATGTATTTTCCTGTCCAAACCTCAATGTACCATATCTTCCCCTATTTATTATCGATGATAAATATGATTTTTGTTCCTGTTGCATCTACCAAATCAATTGTAGCCCATTCGAAACCTTCACAGCCAATGTTTAAAACAGAATCCTGAACCTCTTCTTCTTCCTCACTAGAGTTTATTCCCCCGCTCAACATAATTTGTCCTGCCTCAATTCCACTTTCTCCTCTGTGGTTCAAACTATAATTATGTCCAAGAGCTATACACTCCATTATAATTATAATTAATATATAATTAATAAAACTCCTAATATTCCATATGTGAGTGTACCCCTTTAAGATTTCTTGTCTCTGGGAAACATGGAAATCCCCTTAACTTGTTCGATATAGGGGGCACTCTTTTAATTTTTGGATGAAAAACGTTCCCGTTTTAAACAAGATATTTTGTCACGAAAAGATGCTCGACTATGCATATAATTGACAGCTTTGAAAGAAACCATCCTGACGTTTCCAAAACTGCAAAGATATTGTCTGTGAGTGCCACAGGCGAAACCCAGCAGGAAGTGCCGCATTTTTTTAAACCGCCTCATTCCGATGACTCCTTATATGGCTGTGGAGGAGCTAGGAGTCAGCTTACGTTTTCCACGTTTTCCCCAAGGTGTCTGCAGCATTGTGACGTATTTGTAGGCATATCATTGGAAGATTGACCATAAGGTTAACATCTACCAGGTGGTCGCTTGGTGTCCTCCGTCGCAATTATTGCGTAATCTTCAGCTGCAGTATTTTTCCGTTTGCCTTTGATGAGAAACCGACTGCCAGGAATGATTTTTCATCTAATAGAATTGTGAAAAAGACCTTGAAGATTGATTCTAAACAACGTTTGCCATGTTTCTGTCGATATTATGGAGCTAATTTGGAAAAAAGTTTGGCGTTGTGTTGACTGCATTTTCATTTTTTTTTCTTAGTGATGAACAAAACGGAGCTATTTCTCTTACACAAATAATATTTTTGAAAAAATGAACATTTGCTATCTAACTGAGAGTCTCGTCATTGAAAACAAGTTCTTCAAAGGTAAATGATTTTATTTGAATGGTTTTCTTGTTTTTGTGAAAATGTTGCCTGCTGAATGCTAGGCTTAATGCTATGCTAGGCTATCAATACTCTTACACAAATGCTTGTGTAGCTTTGGTTAAAGCATATTTTGAAAATCTGAGATGACAGTGTTGTTAACAAAAGGCTAAGCTTGTGTTTCAATATATTTATTTCATTTCATTTGCGATTTTCATGAATAGGAAACGTTGCGTTATGGTAATGAGCTTGAGGCTATGATTACGCTCCCGGATACGGGATTGCTCGACGCCAGAGGTTAAACCCAAATGTTTACTACAAACAAAACCTAATAATTCTGATAATACTTTTGAACTCCCTCAAATAATTTGTTTTAAATTTCCTCAATGTTTCATGTAACTCATTCAGTCTTTCTCCAAATAGTCTCCCCAAAATACTTGATAGGAATACCCTGCCATTAGACACACACAACTGTGATAAACGTACACTGGCCCTTTAACATAAAATAAACTCAGCCAGCAATCCACTTTGCGGACCTTTCATTGTTCCCCATAATGAAAACAGATTCTAATGTTAATATACCTTAACTTACTGTTTAATGGACAATAAAAATACATCTTATCTTACTGTTATTATTAATGGAGATAAAAAAATATACTGTCTTTGTTGGCTGTACTCAACTTTTATATGCTGAGTATACAAAACATTAACATGCTCTTTCCATGACATAGACTTGCTAAAGTTGTTGTTAAATCCACTTCAATTAGTGTAGGTGAAGGGGAGGAGACAGGTGTGCCATTCAAAAAAATGTAAGTGCCTTTCAACGGGATATGGTAGTAGGTGCCAGGAGAACCGGTTTGTGTTAAGAACTGCAACGCTGATGGGTTTTTCACGCTCAACAGTTTCCCATATGTGTCAAGAATGGTCCACCACCCAAAGGACATCCAGCCAAGTTTACACAACTGTGGGCCAGCATCCCTGTGGAACGCTTTCAACACCTTGTAGAGTCCATCCCCGACGAATTGAGGTTGTTCTGAGGACAACTAAATATTAGGAAGTCATTTCTGGTGTCAGGTTCTTACTTTTCAGAGTAAATAACTCACGGACACTAGAGAGCCTTAACCAAGTTTAATTCTTCCCAAAGAGTCAACTGTAATTCAGACAAAAGACATGGCTTCCCCCGTGGTGGTATTCCTACCCCACTTTGGGTGGAGTCTCCTCCTTATGTCTAAACATTGCATCCTTCCTGCTAAGCAGGGAACTAAGTGATATGAGCCTTCAACGGTTTCTCCCCTTATCAGTACTGTCACATGTGATTGTTTTCCCTGCACTCAGCCCCTCCCAAGCTTCATTATGGCATACCTCATGTCCCTTGTGTAAATAATGTTCCTATACTCTGAGTACAACAATATTCAAAGTTTACTCCAGAATCCAACACTGGATACCAATCAAGAACCTTACTGTACTAGAATTCCATAAAAATTGGCAAAATAGCTTTTTAGCAAAACTTTTTCTCAAGCAAGAATTTTGCTAGGCCTGTCGGAGTGGTCTGAGTGGGAAGGGGAAAACAGAAAACTAGTTGGCATAGATGGTGATGTCACCATGGAAAGCCGAAACTCCCCCATGCAAACCTGCTGATTAGAAGGTCTTGTGTAGATTGTATTTTTAACCAGCAATTATTTTCAACCACACTGATAAAAAAATATTGTTTTATCAGTTGTTGTACAATATGATATAAAACACAGGAAAAAACAGAATTTTAACTGGACTGGGCCTATAAATATTTCATATTATGGTTACTAATGGTTCATTAGATGTGATATTGTATCCTTTTTTACATTAATCTATTTTCTCATTACATTAAGACATAATGCAACAGCTTCAAAACCCCACAACACTATTTGTAGTAATAAAACCATACACACTGTGAGTAACTTAATACCGAGGCCTAAGTGTCGTGATATGAATCATCTTTATTGAAAGAGTTTCATCGTTATTGTCATAACATTTTTTTTCAGCAGCTACAGAGGCATGTAGTGCATGCACTATCCCAAACACTATAATCAAACAAACAAATAAACATACAAACAAACAAAGGTGGTTCCACTCGACTGTACGTTGGTACATTGTTTTTTAGTATTATTTTTTTAGTATATACTGTATTAGTCATTATTTTATGCTTGTGATGCCTGTAGCACGATGTACTACAGTACCCATAATGCTCTGTAGGTGCTACAGTATCAGAGATATGACCAGAACATTTTTCATATTGATTTACAAATCAGACAAGAGACAAACAGACACTAAGTTTCATCATCATAATCACCATCCCCAAACCTTACAATTTCCACATCAAAACCTACAGTGCAGAGATCCAACCCACTATCTGTTCCTAGGTGGTCTGTATTGAGTTATACTAGGGTTCCCTTAGGATACTGTACACTTCTTACACTCTGTTGTAAACAGTTTTACATCAATACATCAACCTTTTACACCTAGAGTTCAAACTCTTAAGTACTAGTGTTTATTTAATAAGGAAAGGCTGCTTTCAAATATTATTCAAACAAGTTGTTTACCTAAAGAACACAATGCATTATTGATTTTAAAGGAGCTGTTCCATTACACACAAAAAACATGTGACATTTGCAGTTTTACATGTGAAATGGCTGTTTTCACATGTTGACCTTAAATTTCACACGTGAAACCATATGTTCACATGAATTAAATGTAGAGTTCACATGTTAACATCACCTTTTCATGTGAGTAAAATAACATGTTTTCAACTCATGTGAATTGTAAGTTTACATTTGAAAAACATTAACGTGTGAATCTCTTTTGCAGTTTCACATGTAAGAAAACCCCATATGTAAATCTCACTTTCACAAGTGGAATTGCAAGTGAAAGTGTTTTTATCATTTTTGTCATTTAGCAGATGCTTTTATCCAGACCGACTTGCAGGAGCAGTTAGGGTTAAGTGTCTTGCTCAAGGGACATCGACAGATTTTTCACTTAGTCGGCTCGGGATTTGAACTAGAGACCTTTTGATTACTAGCCCAACGCTCCTAACCACTTATTCAACTCACATATGAAAAAGGTGGGGTTATATTGCAGTAGCAATGTTTTCCACAAATGATTACTTATTATTTCTGAGCTACACCATTATTATTGTAGTCCTCCATGGTGTTGCATTGATATACGTGTATACTTAGCGCTACCACTAGGCAGAGGCATTCAGAGTGTTACTGCTGCAGGTGCGCGCCTCTCTTTTTCGTACGTTGGTCTGTGACCATTGGAAGATGCCGAGTGAAAAAAACCAAAAGCTATCTCTCCGTGTCTCTGGTTTGTACGCATAGTTACTTCATCAAAATCTAGAGAACTCAACACAGTTTAGTTAAACATGTTTTCCTGTCATTTTGATGTCTAATTGAACTGTTTTGACTGAGTGAAAAACAAGTGAGATTTTCCCATTGACATGAGCTACATAGGTAGCTCCCTTTTTTATGAAAGTCAATGAGAACAAGATGCCATTTCGGCTGAATTTGTTTATTTCCGTTATAAATGTTTTGGCTCTTAAATGTTTTTTCTAAAGAGGGAATCATATTGAGTGTGTACACATTACATGTGTACACATCAACTACTCTAATGATACGTATTTTAGAAAGATACACATTTTATAAAAAGTAACCAATGCCAAGTCACATGCTAATTTCTAACCGCTAGCTAGCTAGTGATAGGTGATAGGTAGCCTTCCATTTCATACTAGCTAGCTATTTTTAGCTTGTGTTATTAATGCACAGGCCTAAAAAGGATTTGAATCTATTTGAAACTGTGTTAATGTGTTCGCTTTTGGAATGAATGTAAACAGTTACTTTTCTACAAAGAGATGATTTTGAATTGGGGCCTCCAGAGTTAATCAGTTAAATTGTGTTAAAGTAAACTCACTCACTTTTGTACATCGCCTTGGTCCGTACAATTGACCTTATTTTAGCGCCCAAAAAAACGTAATACTTCCAGATCAACTGTAATGTCAATACCATTGTAAAGCACCATTTCTCCCCTTTCCAACTGAATTCATGCCGAGACCTCCACGCTGCCCGTTTCTGCATGATTGAAGACGGCAATGAGCTCCTTCGGGTCTTTTTAAAAATGGCAGGTGGGGAAGCGAAACTAATGCGTGGTAGAGAGAAGAAGAGGAGATGTGTGAGAAAACGCCTTTTTTTCACTCGATCTGTCCAACATATCACCTTATCCCTCTAAAATGTAAATAAAACACTATAAAGAGTTTATATAATGTGTCATTACATTACAGTGGGGAGAACAAGTATTTGATCCACTGCCGATTTTGCAGGTTTTCCTACTTACAAATTAGTGTAGGTGAAGGGGAGGAGAGAGAGAGAGGTCTGTAATGTTTATCAAAGGTACACTTCAACTGTGAGAGACGGAATCTAAAACAAAAATCCAGAAAATCTCATTGTATGATTTTTAAGGAATTAATTTGCATTTTATTGCATGACATAAGTATTTGATCACCTACCAACCAGTAAGAATTCCGGCTCTCACAGACCTGTTAGTTTTTCTTTAAGAAGCCCTCCTGTTCTCCACTCATTACCTGTATTAACTGCACCTGTTTGAACTCGTTACCTGTATAAAAGACACCTGTCCACACACTAAATCAAACAGACTCCAACCTCTCCACAATGGCCAAGACCAGAGAGCTGTGTAAGGACATCAGGGATACAATTGTAGACCTGCACAAGGCTGGGATGGGCTACAGGACAATAGGCAAGCAGCATGGTGAGAAGGCAACAACTGTTGGCGCAATTATTAGAAAATGGAAGAAGTTCAAGATGACGGTCAATCACCCTCGGTCTGTGGCTCCATGCAAGATCTCACCTCGTGGGGCATCAATGATCATGAGGAAGGTGAGGGATCAGCCCAGAACTACACGGCAGGACCTAGTCAATGACCTGAAGAGAGCTGGGACCACAGTCTCAAAGAAAACCATTAGTAACACACTATGCCGTCATGGATTAAAATCCTGCAGCGCACGCAAGGTCCCCCTGCTCAAGCCAGCACATGTCCAGGCCCGTCTGAAGTTTGCCAATGACCATCTGGATGATCCAGAGGAGGAATGGGAGAAGGTCATGTGGTCTGATGAGACAAAAATAGAGCTTTTTGGTCTAAACTCCACTCGCCGTGTTTGGAGGAAGAAGAAGGAAGAGTACAACCCCAAGAACACCATCCCAACCGTGAGGCATGGAGGTGGAAACATCATTCTTTGGGGATGCTTTTCTGCAAAGGGGACAGGACGACTGCACCGTATTGAGGGGAGGATGGATGGGGCCATGTATTGTGAGATCTTGGCCAACAACCTCCTTCCCTCAGTAAGAGCATTCGATCGATTTCACTCTGACATATCGCCCAGGATCAATTACGTAAATGTGGTCATTCGCCAGGCCCTGGGGAAGCAACACGCACCAGCTACCTGTCCTCCTGAGCGCATCTACGTTTCCACAGGGATGAGGGATCGGCTGCTGCCCTGGGCGAACACAGCTGTCATCGCTGGACATCCAAGTATGAACCAAACTATTCAAAGTACTGGTGGTCTACCTTTGCACAGGACATCACTCGCTACAACTCCTAAATTCCTCTTCCGTATGTGCACAAACTAAATCACCCCAGCACGCTCCAGCAGGGAAACTCCTTCCCATGCCTCAATGTCCTTGGTCTCATCTGTCCATTGATTTTGTCACTCATCTCCCCTCCTCTGATGGTTTAACCACCATTTTGGTGGTTGTGGTCAGAATATCTAAATCCTGCCGTTTTAACCCTCTCTCTGGTCTCCCTACCGCTCTCTCTTACTAGACAATAATTTGTTCCAGGTGTGATATCCCTCCTAAATACCTTGGGCTAGTGTTCCTATCAACTCAGTAAGGCCAGCAGGCTAGTCTTTAAAAAAAATGTATGTATTGGTATGTCACTGTTATGAAAGTTGTATTGCCAATTTTGTTATGTATTTACACGCCATTTTAAATGTGTACATGACACTGCAACAACATTTCCCCATGGGGACAATAAAGTCAGTAAGTAAGTAAGGTTGTTGCGGTACTTTTCCAGCAGGTCTCAAATCTGCCCCCAATTCACGTCACGGGATTGGAAAGCCTTCATTTAGAAGCTGGGTGTCATGGTCTGCCTCACTTCCGGGTACCGGCCTCAGTCTAGTGGGCAGGTGGAGAGGCTGAAGCAGGAGCTGGGGAGGTTCCTGAATAGTCAATTCCAGGACCAGCACGGGGAGTCGGCCCGATTCCTTACCTGGGCGGAGTACGCTTACAATTCATTGCGTCACTACTCCACCGGGCTGACTCCCTTCCAGTGTGTTCTGTGTTATCAGCCAGTCCTGGCTTCATGGACACTGAACCAGACCGAAGCTCCTGCGGTGGACGAGTGGTTCAGGCACGCAGAAGAGTTTTGGAACAATGCCTACGTTAGGCTCCAGCCACCAGAAGGAGCAGGCGGATCACCCACGCAGTGAGGCTCCTGTGTTCCATCCTGGGGATAATGTCTGCCTCTCCATCAGGAACCCCCCACTCCGCTTGTCCTGTAAGAAGCTGAGCCCTCGGTTTGTGGGGCCCGTTCAAGGTCCTCGGGAGGGTCAACGAGGTGACGTATAGATTGCAGCTCCCCACTATCTATTGGATCTCACCCACTTTTCATGTTTCCCTCCTCAGGCCAGTGGTTAGTCGTCCCCTGGCTTAGGCCTTCCCCCACTGCCTGTCCTGGACATCGAGGGGAAGCCCCACCTATGCCGTAAAATCCCTCCTGGACTCCCAATGTCGTGGGGGTCGGCTCCAGTACCTGGTGGACTGGGAGGTGTACGGTCCAGAAGAGCGGTGTTCGGTTCCAGTGGACGACATTCAAGATCCCAACATCATCCGAGATTTCTAACTTCGCCATCCGGACCGGCCCCGCTCTTCACACTCGGGCCGTCCAGAGCGCACACTGGACACTCTGGACGAGAAGTAGTGTTGATCCGAGTGTTTTGACAGGTGTTGATCATTCGTAAATTCATCAGTGATTCTGCACTCTGGCACAGTCAGATGAGAGTGCTCTGAAATCGGTGTAGATAGCCAGAGCACGAATGCACCCGTTGAATCACTCTACGGTCTTTATTGTTAAACTCACCAACTGCACCTACTTCCTTACTCCCAGCGTCATTGTTACAATAATGCACTATTTAATTGAATGATTATGAAGTTCTTTCTTACACGTTCTATGTTTGAGCTGCTTTTGAAAGCAAAAATCAAATTGAAAACGTTGGCATTGTTGAATTCGATTTTCATAACAGCAAGCTACTGTTGGAGGACTGTAATGTCAGCTAAACTAGCAAGTCTGTTTGTTTTGTTATCAAGCAACTACTGTAGCTATCTAGTAAACATGGATGTACTCCTCCATAGTCTTCTTTGACTGCACATGGGCCCAGTGGCGGCCGGTCCATTATGGAGTTATTGTTAAAAAAATGTAAACAAAATAAATTATATAATTCATAGATTGTTTTAAATGTCCATAAAGTGTGTTCAATGTGTACATTTTACTGTTTCAAAAACAAGCTGTTCAGTTATCTACTAGGTAACTCTCAGCAAGCAGCAGCTGTGTTCAGCCACCCAGCGCTTGGATTGCATTGCCAGTTTTGCTAATGGGGGAGACTGCATCAATGAGATTGCAGGATTTCATCACACGAATTTCACAACAAAAATTAAATGGACTATCTTGGGGCACTGGAATGGGTGCTCAGGCCTTCGGCATCTGCTCTTTCAGGTACTAGACAGATGGCACTAAAGAGAAAATTTCAATGAACTTAAATAATCATGACAGTCATTGGGAGCCTGGGAGAAATGTTTAATTTAACCTTTATTTAACTAGGCAAGTCAGTTAAGAACAAACTCTTATTTACAATGATAGCCTACCAGGGAACAGTGGGTTAACTGCCTTGTTCAGGGGCAGAATGACAGATTTTTACCTTGTCAGCTTGGGGAATCAATCCAGCAACCTTTTGGTTACTGGCCCACCACTCTAACCACTAGGCTACCTGCCCCGTCAATAAGCCAGACGTTCATCCATCAAAAGACAGAGGGATACACTAGATATAACCTTCTCGCGTATCTGTTAGGATTAATAAAACATGGCTCTGTGCCTAATTCGCAACATTGCTTTTAGTTTCCCCTGCTATTCATCATATGCTAGCTAGTGGGCAAGCTATGTACTAGTAGCTTGCTAATTTCATGTCTACTGAAGTTAACCTGTGAGGTCATGCTTGTGACATGCTAGCTATCCCCATTTAGATAATTAATTTTCACTTGTTGTATCTGTGCTTGTGTCACCAATGCACTCGTGAGCTGGCTGCTTGTGAGCTGGCTGCTCATTCTAATCTAAATAGTTGGCAATCAAAACAGTGGCAGCAGTGGTGATTCTGTTTTTACATGCAAAACTGAAATAAGTGTATTTATGCTGTTGTTGAAATGCACCGATCACTTTATATACACTGAGTATATAAAACATTAAGAACACATCTTTCCATGACAGACTGACCAGGTGAATCCAGGTAAAAGCTATGATCCCTTAATGATGTCACTTGTTAAATCCACTTCAATCAGTGTAGATGAAGAGGAGACAGGCTAAAGAATGATTTTTTGGTCTTGAGACAAATGAGACATGGTTTGTGTATGTGTGCCATTTAGAGTGTGAATGGGCAAGACAAAAGATAGAAGTGCCTTTGAAAGGGGTATGGTAGTAGTTGCCAGGCTCACCAGCTTGTGTCAAGAACTGCAACGCTGCTGGGTTTTTCACATTCAACAGTTTCCCGTGTGTATCAAGAATTGTCCAGCCAATTTGGCACAACTGTGGGAAGCATTGGCATAAACAAGGGCCATCATCCCTGTGGAATGCTTTCAACACCTTGTAGAGTTCATGCCCCGATGAATTGTGACTGTTCTGAAGAATCAGTGTATCTTTCCAAAAAAGAAACAACCAGTAATTTGAATGCTGCTTTGTGTACCAGCCCTGTCTACAACCAAAATGTATTCTGACTGATCAGTTAGCATTCAATAAACAATGAATGAATAAATAGTATATATTAACATAAGAACAACCATGTGCAACTCAAGAGTAAACATATACAGTAAATAACATCACATTCAATAATAACAATAAAAAATTAAATAATGAACAGTATAAAAATAGTTGCTACACAATTACTAAATCTGTTATTTTTTACCCAGTTATATTTTCCATTCTGTGTTGGTGAATGTAATTGAAGACCACTGGACACATCACAGCGGAACAAACATGTTGAGATGAAGGTACATCAGAAATCTAGAAAACCCTATAGAACCTTAGAACTCTATGGAACATATAGAACACTAGAGAATCCTAGAGAACCCTATGGAACCCCATGGAACCTACAGAACCTCCAACCCAGGTAGATAAAGTAGTATGTTACAGCTCCAAAGTATCTCTGTCTTTCTTTCTTCATAGAATATATATACTGTACAGTATATAGCTCCCTTCTTTCAGTCTTGTATTGATGCATTGAGAAGCACAACTTTTAAATTTTTTAAAATCCTGTCATTTTTTTCACCAGACTTTTTATTCTTTACTTTTAGTAGTTTGCATCATAGCAGATAACCTATTTGATGAAAACCTTAAGAGTTACTGCATTAGTAAGCATACATTAAAGCATACATTACTCTGAAAGCAAGCCTTGAAGGGCTTGGTTGGAGCGTCAGCATAGGATAGACATGCTTGCGTCTGACTGTAGTTGCTGTTATTCTATGGACATACACACATACAAGTACAACAATGAACCTGCTGGAGGAAGTTTGTGTATGACCTATGATCTAACTCATCCACATTCATCAGCTATTTACTCTTGAGTATAATGCTGCTGTAAGCTCTATTTCTTATAGCATTTAAAAAACACTGTCACTAGCACAGCAATCTTGATCTGCCCTCTACCTACAGTACTGTTCAGAAGTCTCCAACCACACTCGGCCTGACCAGTGCCATATTTACAAAATAAGTAAATATATGGCTCTGGGCCTGACTACTCAACCGGCCATAAGGAAGAGAAGAAGTCATCTGTTGTCTTAATGGTATTGTGGAAGTTAAAGAAACAGCTGTCTGCTATGTTAACCTGCTCAGTTAGCAAACAGTATCATTATTACTATGACATCAGTCAGCTGTGTAAAACACTTGTCCAATACAGAATCAACCTTAATGGGGTGCACATATACATCGATATTGTATATACTTCTATATACATGAATAGAATAGAGTGAAAAATGGTCATGTATGAATATGTTCACTTTTAAATTAAGACGTTGCCGTGCTCTGCGTGTGTGTATTACTTCGATCAATCTCCAATTGTTGTCCGGTTGTTGTCTATTGTCACGCCCTGACCTTAGAGATCCTTTTTATGTCTCTATTTTGGTTGGATCAGGGCGGGAGTTGGGGTGGGCATTCTATGTTTTGTGTTCTATTTTTTTCTATATCTGTGTGTTTGGCCGGGTGTGGTTCTCAATCAGAGGCAGGTGTCTATTGTTGTCTCTGATTGAGAACCATACTTAGGTAGCCTTTTCCCACCTGTGTTTTGTGGGTAGTTGTTTTCTGTTGAGTGTGTGTATCACCTGTCAGAACTGTTTCGGTTATTCCTTTTGTTATTTTGTATTTAGTGTTCAGTTTCGAATAAATAATTTGAACGCGTGCACCTTGGTCCTCACCTTCTTCCTATGAATGCCGTTACATCTATTTTCCAACCGATTCTCTTTGTGTTGAATAGAGGTATTAGGCTTATACTGTATACTCTTATTTTTGATATAGGTACAGAAAAGGCCAAAAGAGCCTAAAAGGATCATGTCTCGTCATTTACCCTCACAATGTACTGTACCTCCAAGACGGAGCAGGATGAGCGCGCCCTATTGCCACACAGAACACTGCACCATCATGCTCCAATCCTCATTGGCTAGTACAGCTCCAATTCATTCCAACAGGGTCAGAGGAATAGTAAGGGCTTAGAGGAAGAGGAAGCTGCCAATTCTAGGTTGTGTGTCGAATGGCACCCTACTCCCTTTATAGTCCACTACCTTTGACCAGAGCCCGATGGGAATAGGGTGCCATTTGGGACCTAAGCCTAGTGGTTCAGTTACAGAGTTTTCTATGCTGCCATTGTTCCTTTGTATACACAATCCATACAGTAGGCCTACTATACATACCCCCATACCCACATAGTACAGTACGTTATATTCATATCACCTACAAAGTATTGGACAAATGGTTCAAGAGAGTGGACAGGCGGATAGCAAGCAGGAGAGGCAGAGGGGAAAAGGTGGAGAAAGGGAGAGGGTGGAGGGCTACAGAGAGTTCTACAGAGGGAGGAAGAGAGTTGGTGTTACTGGGAAAGAGGGGAGGAGGATAGAGGGGTGATCAGAGGGCCGTTGATCCGCAGCATGCGAATTTACGAGGTAAGTCTTGGCAGAACCGGACACCTGGAGAGGGAGAGAGAAGGAGAAGAATAAACAAGGCAGTGAGTCAAATAAGCACTGCAGGCTTAGATTACGCCTGATAATATAGTCTTTATTGTGAGTGGGAAGAACTGTGGAGTTGAATTTCACTAGACTCAGCTGGAGTCTAATGCTGAAATTAACTCCTAGTTTGCATCCCAAATGGCACCATATTCCCTATATAGTGCACTTCTTTTCCATTTAGGACGCATCCATCGTCCAACTCCTTATTTCCACCCAGCCAATTAAAAGGCAAGATGAAGCCATACTAATAACAATAATTATTACATCTACCCAATATGGGGTATATTAGGGGCTCTCTGGTCATTTGGAAATCAGCATAAGCACGTCCAGTCCAGTGCACTCCATCTTCTTCTCCCTTTCTATCTCCCTCTCCCGGAGAGAAACAGAGAGAGAGGTAGAAAGAGAGAGGGAGAAAGAGAGAGGGCAGAAATACACAAGGCAATGAATCTGCCATCTTAGATTGTCTGTTATGACATACTCATTCAATATTTCACATTCTCCCTCCCCCTCCTTACCTATCGAGATGGGTCACTAGCTGGCAGTCTGTTCTGGCTGGATGACGTGGTGCAGTTTGGCTGGGTTCTCCTGGTTGTGGTTGTCGCAGTGCTGCACATCATTCCTGGAAACAGCAACAGCAGAGTGGACACTCAGAGACATGCTATACAACACCAGGCAGGGCTAGCGGGAGGCACTCAGGAAGGTAGGCCACAGCAACAGAAGGAAACCAGCAGCAGCACAGCATAGCAGTGAGGCACAAATTACAAAATTACATATTGGTTTTCGTACCCTGTAAACAGTCTATGGACGAGGTATGACAGCAATCCATGCTTTGGTTTAGTTTCCCTGGCACTGTTTCCACATGCTAAGATTTTAGCGTTCACTGCACAAATCCCATTCAAGTCATGGGACAGATATGAGCATTTTTTGCGCATCATGGTCAAATCATCTGTAAGTGACTATGTTGAGCTTCACAATATATTTTTTATACTTTTGAATGATTTGGACATGTGCAAAAAATGCTTTATACATTTTGGGATTAAGTGGGTTAAAATCTTATGAAAAGTAAGAGGATGTTTTAATTTTTTTATTTAACTAGGCAAGTCGGCAACAAATTCCTATTCACAATGACGGCCTACCCCAGCCAAACCCGGATGATGCTGGGCCAATTGTGTGCCGCCCTACGGGACTCCCAATCACAGACAGATGTGATAGAGCCTGGATTCAAACCAGTGACTGTTGTGACAACTCTTGTACTGAGATGCAGTGCCTTAGATCGCTGTACCAACCGGGAGCACAGAGGGACATTTCAAAATGCTGACGTTTGCATTTTAGCAAGGCTTGATTTATGGATTTGTCTATGTGGTCTTTATTCAAATGCATTTTATGTAATATAACAGGCTTTTCAATATTTGTGCACAATCTTTACTTAAAATATCAAAGGGACACACAAGGCACTAATTTTGTGGAACGACCCTGTTATCAAGCATGCCACACAGTAGTGTGGTGTAGTACAAGCCTGCAGAGGGATTCAATACATAACGGCGGCCAGGTCTGTGACAGTGGTGGGCAGTCTTACCTGTTGTCATTAATATCTGTAGTGTTCCCTGTGGATAGATGAAGCAGGTGTCAGGGTGAGGATGCAGTCAGACCAGTGTATAGTGAACAGCGAGGAGTGCAGACCATAGAAATAGAATTACACTAATTATATCTACTGTATTTCTATGGAGCAGACCAAGTGAGGAGTGAGTTGAAGTGGGGAACATTGAATGCTGTTAACCTTACCGTTGACACTGTCAACATCCACCATTTCTGTAGAGTTGACTGTAGGGTCCTTCAATGTAGAGCCTTTTTCTGTAGTGTCCTTCTCTGTAGGGTGCTTCACTGGGGAGTTATCCATTGCGGCACTATTCACTGTAGTGTTATCCACTGTAGGGTGCTTCACTGGAGAATGATCTACTGTGGCGGCATTGTCCACTGTTGGGTTATCCACTGTAGTCTTCTGCACTGTAGTGTCCTTTACTGTGCCGTTGTCCACTGTGGTGGTGTTGGGTGGCTCAGCTGGCAGCCTACAGGACAGACAGACCCATCAGTCACCTAGTCATGAATGTACAGTATTTCAATCAATCAATAATGTAAAATTACACTTCAGTATCATGTTTTCACTTTTGTATAAAGCTCATACACAGCGAGCTCCATTCCTATGTTTGAACTCACGTCTTGGTCTGATGGAGGCTGGTCTCATTGGAGTGGTGATTGTTGGTCTGGGTGGGGTTGGAGTTAGATGCTGTAGCTGGGGGAGCGGCAGGGTGGCTGGTGTGATGGCTAGCTGTCTGGCTGGGGATCTGGAACATGGCGTTACTAAAATGGATGGAGTGTTGCTGTTCAGTAATGCGAACCCACGGGTTGGTGGGGGAGCAGAGTGGGAACTGGCCCGGACGGACGGGCTTGGCTGGGAAGAGAAAACAAAGCAATGTTGGTATTAAAAATTGTCATCATTGTAGTTATCATCATCATCATCATGGCACATGGTTAATAAATAGATATGCAACACGACGGCGGATTAAAAACTTTGAATTTTTCAATTTAAATGATTATACTAAATTATTGAAACCAATAGAATTTTATATAAAATCAGCAAAAAAAGTGTAAATATTTGTATGAACATAACAAGATTCAACAACTGAGAAATAAACTGAACAAGTTCCACAGACATGTGACTAACAGAAATTGAATAATGTGTCCCTGAACAAAAGGGGGGGTCAAAATCAAAAGTAACAATCAGTATCTGGTATGGCCACCAGCTGCATTAAGTACTGTAGAGCATCTCCTCCTCATGGACTGCACCAGATTTGCCAGTTCTTGCTGAGAGATGTTACCAAGGCACCTGCAAGTTCCAGGACATTTCTGGTGGGAATGGTCCTAGCCCACACCCTCCGATCCAACATGTCCCAAACATGCTCAATGGGATTGAGATCCGGGCTCTTCGCTGGCCATGGGAAAACACTGACATTCCTGTCTTGCTGGAAATCACGTACAGAACGAGCAGTATGGCTGGTGGCATTGTCATGCCTGAGGGTAATGTCACGATGAGTCTGCAGGAACTCCACATGAGGGAGGAGGATGTCTTCCCTGTAATGCACAGCGTTGAGATTGCCTGCAATGACAACAAGCTCAGTCCGATGATGCTGTGACACACCGCCCCAGACCATGACGGACCCTCCAACTCCAAATCGATCCCGCTCCAGAGTACAGGGCTCGGTGATACGCTCATTCCTTCCACGATAAACGCGAATCCGACTATCACCCCCGGTGAGACAAAACCGCGACTCGTCAGTGAAGAGCACTTTTTGCCAGTCCTGTCTGGTCCAGCGACGGTGCGTGTGTGCCCATAGGAAACATTGTTTCCGGTGATGTCTGGTGAGGACCTGCCTTACAACAGGCCTATAAGCCCTCAGTCCAGCCTCTCTCAGCCGATTGTGGACAGTCTGAGCACTAATGGAGGGATTGTGCATTCCTGATATAACTCGGGCAGTTGTTGTTGTCATCCTGTACCTGTCCCGCAGGTGATGTTCGGATGTACCGATCCTGTGCAGGTGTTGTTACATGTGGTCTGCCACTGTGAGGACGATCAGCTATCCGTCCTGTCTCCCTGTAGCGCTCTCTTAGGCATCTCACAGTACGGATATTGCAATTTATTACCCTGGCCACATCTGCAGTCCTCATGCGTCCTTGCAGCATGCCTAAGGCACGTTCATGCTGATGAGCAGGGACCCTGGGCATGAATGCATGAACTCTTTTGGTGTTTTTCAGAGTCAGTAGAAAGGCCTCTTTAGTGTCCTAAGTTTTGATAACTGCTTCCCTAATTGCCTACCGTCTGTAAGCTGTTACTGTCTTAACGACCGTTCCAATTGTTTATGGTTAATTGAACAAGCACGGAAAACAGTGTTTAAATCCATTTCAATGAAGATCTGTGAAGTTATTTGGATTTTTACGAATTATCTTTGAAAGACAGCGTCCTGAAAAAGGGCCTTTTCTTTTTTTGCTGAGTTTAGTATGTATAATCTGGACGTAGAAGCATAAGTTCATTAGTTTGCTCCAATTAGTGTTAGTAAAAAAAATGTAAACATCATTATTCCTATCATTGTGTGTGTGTTAGCTATCTGAGCTGCGTGTGTTTTGGGTGTGTGAGAGACCTGTGTGTTACCTACCTGAGTGGTGTTCATGCATTTATGTTTATGCCTGTGTGTGTGTGTGCGTGTATCATTACCTATCTGGGCAGCATGTTGCCTACGGAGGGGGTTCTTGGCCCTCATAACGTCTTTGATACTCTCCACTTCCTGTTGATAGCGTCTACGGTCCTTCATGGCCCCCTCCTTAGCCTCTTTCAGTGCACCTTCCAACGCCCGCACTCTCTCAGCTGTAGACCGAAGACGCTTCTCCAGCTTAGGAAGCTCACAACGCAGGTCTGCATTATCACGTACCAACTGGAGAGAAAAAAAAAGAGAGAGATGGGGAGGCAATAGTCATGAGAGTGATAAAAATAGCCTGAGGTCAACAACGTATCTAATATTCGCTATTGGAATAGACACTATATATACAAAAGTATGTGGATACCCCTTCAAATGAGTGAATTTGGCTATTTCAGCCTCATCTGTTGCTGACAGGTGTATAAGGTCTGGCACACTGCCATGCAACCTCATAGACAAACATTGGCACTAGAATGGCCTTACTGAAGGGCTTAGTGACTCAATGTGGCACCATAAAAGATGTCACAATTTCAACAAGTCAGTTCTTCAAATTTCTTTCCTGCTAGAGCTGCCTCGGTCAACTGTATGTGCTGTTATTGTGAAGTGGACAAGTCTAGGAGCAACAACGATAGCTGCGAAGTGGTAGGCAACAGAAGCTCATAGAACGGGACCGTTGAGTGCCTTAGCACGTAGCATGTAAAAATCGTCTGTCCTCGGTTGCAACACTCACCACTGAGTTCCAAACGTCTGGAAGCAACGTAAGCACAAATGTTCGTCGGGAGCTATATGAAATGGGTTTCCATGGCCGAGCAGCCGCACACAAACCTAAGATCACCATGCACAATGCCAAGCGTCGGCTGGAGTGGATTCTGCCGGCATTGGATTCTGTAGCACTGGAGATGCGTTCTCTGGAGTGATAAATCAAACTTTACCATCTGGCAGTCCGACGGACAAATCTGAGTTTGGCAGATGACAGGAGAACACTACCTGCCACAATGCAAAGTCCCAACTGTAAGTTTGGTGGAGGAGGAATAATGGTCTGGGGCTGTTTTTCATGGTTTAGGCTCCTTAGTTCCAGAGAAGGGAAATCTTAACGCTACCTCAGACAATGACATTCTACACCATTATGTGCTTCTAACTTTGAGGCAACAGTTTGGAGAAGTTCCTTCACTGTTTCAGCATGACAATGCCCCAGTGCACAAAGCAAGGTCCATACAGAAATGGTTTGTCGAGATCTGTGTGGAAGAACTTGACTGGCCTGCACAGAGCCCTGACCTCAACCCCATCGAACACCTTTGGGATGAATTGGAATACCGACGATTCTATGCTAAATATATTCACGTCATCAAATAACACACTATTTTGTAAAGGTCTACAGTAGCCTTAACAGCACTCTGTAGGGTAGCACCATGGTGTAGCCGGAGGACAGCTAGCTTCCATCCTCCATGTACATTGACTTCAATACAAAACCTAGGAGGCTCATGGTTCTCACACCCTTCCATAGACTTACATAGTAATTATGGGGGAAGTCCGGGGGAAGTCCTCCAACCTCTCAGAGCTCTTGCAGCATGTACTGACATGTCCACACAATCAAAGGATTAGAGAATGAATCTAGTACTGAAAGTATAAACTACAGATAGGTAGCACTGCAGTGTATAAAATGTGGTGAGTAGTTGACTCAAAGAGAAAGACAATAGTTGTTTAACAAATTATTTTCTTCCAAAATGAAGGAGAAGCAAGAAAGAAAGAGCAAGAGATTATTTTTGTTCACTCTCAGTTTCACATACTTAGCTAGCAAATGCAGCTAGCTTGTTTATCCTACTGAAACACAATGCTCAAACAGAGGGATGCTATGTTAGCTAGCTGGCTATGACTTTCCAACACAACAATGGAACTCTTCCAAGCCAAAGTCAAAACTTTTGGTATTACAAATGTATTGCCACCGGGGCCTGCAGGTGTAACTGTTTACTGACTGTACACTAACGTTACTGCATGATTGTAGCCGGTTTACTAACGCGTTAGTTCTATTAGCCATGCTGACTATGCTGTTACTGTAGCTAATATGGTGACAATGATGTAGGCTTTTTGTAGAGGTTTGGCTTGGAAAGTTTTTTTCGCCTGGTCACATACAGCCGATGTGTTGTACATTGAAGTCCGAAGGGAAGAGAAGGAATACAACTTGGCTGTTATGAGAGTGAACTCAGTTTACACGTGATCGGGGTGTATTCATTCCGCCGAATCTGTTGAAAAACTTTTCCTAAAACAGAAGAGAACGGAATTTGTCTCTCGATCTGTGTGCACCTACATTGTAAACTTTCATTCATAGGCTAGGTTGAAGCAACCTTATGATGGGTAACGTAAACTCACCCCATTCCGTACAAATGTGCGCAACCGCAACATTCAAACGAGGCTACAAAGAACTAATGGGACTGTGTTGACATCAAAATCGGGGGTGTGAACTAAGTTTCTATTTAAGCGTTGATCGACATGGTAATGGCTCTATAGTATCGGAGAAAAGTTGAAAAAACGGACCCTCCATTACATCGTGACGTGTCATGCCATAACGTCAATCAACTACACTAATTAGCATAGCGCAACGGTCAAAAAATATTACTAGAAAATATTCATATTCATTAAATCACAAGTGAAATATAACGAAACACAGCTTAGGCTTTTGTTAATCACCCTGTCATCTCAGATTTTGAAATTATGCTTTACAGCCAAAGCAAGACAAGCGTTTGTGTAAGTTCATCGATAGCATTATGTCCAGCTAGCAGCAGGAAGCTTGGTCACAAAAATCAGAAAAGCAATCAAATTAACCGTTTACCTTTGATGATCTTCAGATGTTTTCACTGACGAGACTCTCAGTTAGACAGCAAATGTTCCTTTTGTTCCATAAAGATTATTTTTATACCCAAAATACCTCCTTTTGTTGGTCACGTTATGTTCAGAAATCCACCAGAAATAGCGGTCACGACAACGGCGAAAAAAAATCCAAATTATGTCCTAATATCGACAGAAACATGGCAAACGTTTTTAGAATCAATCCTCAAGGTGTTTTTCAAATATCTATTCGATAATATATCAACCAGGACAATTGGCTTTTCAGTAGGAGCGAGAGGAAAAATGACTACCTCTGTCTTTTACGCAAGAATCACTCTGAGAGCCCTCAGCTGGCCACTGACGCAATGTAGTCGTTTACCCCCATCTTCAAAATAAAGGCCTGAAACTACGTCTTAAGGCTGTAGACACATTAGGGAAGCCACAGAAAAGGTAATCTGGTTGATATCCCCTTCAATGGGCAATAGGGATGCATAGAAAGACAGGGGTTTCAAAATAAGAGTCAATTCCTGATTGGATTTTTCTCAGGATTTCGCCTGCAATTTCAGTTCTGTTATACTCACAAACAATATTTTTACAGTTTTGGAAACTTTAGAGTGTTTTCTATCCTAATCATATGCATATTCTTGCATCTGGTCCTGAGAAATAGGCAGTTTACTTTGGGAACGTTATTTTTCCAAAATAAAAAATAGTGCCCCCTAGTTTCAAGAGGTTAACTTCTAAGATCACTTTAGCACTGCCCTAAAAACCAGATTCAACTGCGACAGAAACCTTCAAATAGGTAAGTAATGACACGTTATATAAACTCTTTATAGTGTTTTATTCACATTTTAGAGGCGATAAGGTGATAAGGTGAAGTTGGACAGACCGAGTGAAAAAAAGCAATTTTCCCACACAACATCTCTCCTTCTCACTATCACGCATTATTTTCGTTTCCCCACCCGCCATTTCTAAAAAGACCCGACGGGGCTCATTGTCTTCTTGAATTATGCAGAAATGGGCAGCGTTTAGGTCATGTAATTGATTCTGTTTGAAAGGGGAGAAATTGTGCTTTACAATGGTATTGACATTACAGTTGATCTGGAAGTATTATGTTTTTGGGGCGCTAAAATAAGGGCAATTGTACGGACCAATATGCTGTTATAGAATTAAGTCCATGCTCATAAAAAAAAATGGTCCTCCCTCATCTTAAATGACACTGAATGCCACTGAATTCATCAATCCAGGGAATGCGTTTCCACTGCTCCCGAGTCCAATAGTGGCGAGTTTCACACCACTCCAGCCAACGCTTAGCATAGAGCATGGTAATTTTAGGCTTGTGTGTGGCTGCTTGGCCATAGAAACCCATTTCATGAACCTCTCGATGAACAGTTCTTCCAGAGGCAGTTTTGAACTCGGTAATGAGTGCAACCAAGGTAATGAGTGCAACTTGTAACCAAGGACAGACGGTGGCCCATTCTGTGAGCTTGTGTGGCCTACCATTTCGCGGCTGAGCGAATTAAAGGTGGCATCCTATGACGGTGCCATGTTGAAAGTCACTGAGCTCTTCAGTAAGGCCATTCTACTGCCAATGTTTGTCTATAGAGATCGCATGGCTGTGTGGTGATTTTATACACCTGTCAGCAATAGATGTGGCTGAAATACTGTGTTAACAACCCTCCAGGCGAGCTTCAATGCCATACAACTCTCCTTCCGTGGCCTCCAATTGCTCTTAAATACAAGTAAAACTAAATGCATGCTCTTCAACTGATCGCTGCCTGCACCTGCCCGCCTGTCCAACATCACTACTCTGACTTAGAATATGTGGACAACTACAAATACCTAGGTGTCTGGTTAGGCTGTAAACTCTCCTTCCAGACTCAAACATCAAACATCTCCAATACAAAGTTAAATCTAGAATTGGCTTCCTATTTCGCAACAAAGTATCCTTCACTCATGCTGCCAAAGTGACCATCCTACCGATCCTCGAATTCGGCGATGTCATTTACAAAATAGTCTCCAATACCCTACTCAATAAATTGGATGCAGTCTATCACAGTGCCATCCGTTTTGTCACCAAAGCCCCATATTCTACCCACCACTGCGACCTGTACGCTCTCGTTGGCTGGCCCTCGCTTCATACTCGTCGCCAAACCCACTGACTCCAGGTCATCTAAAAGACCCTGCTAGGTAAAGTCCCCCTTTATCTCAGCTCACTGGTCACCATAGCATCACCCACGTGTAGCACACGCTCCAGCAGGTATATCTCTCTGGTCACCCCCAAAACCAATTCTTCCTTTGGCCACCTCCCCTATCAGTTCTCTTCTGCCACTGACTGTAACGAACTCCAAAACCTCTGAAACTGGAAACACTCATCTCCCTCACTAGCTTTAAGCACCAGCTGTCAGAGCAGCTCACAGATTACTGCACCTGTACATAGCCCATCTATAATTTAGCCCAAACAACTACCTCTTTCCCTACTGTATTTATTTATTTATTTTGCTCCTTTGCACCCCATTATTTGTATCTCTACTTTGCACATTCTTCCACTGCAAATCAACCATTCCAGTGTTTTACTTGCTATATTGTATATACTTCGCCACCATAGCCTTTTTTGCCTTTACCTCCCTTATCTCACCTCACTTGCTCACATTGTATATAGACTCTTTCTACTGTATTATTGACTGTATGTTTGTTTTACTCCATGTGTAACTCTGTGTTGTTGTATGTGTCGAACTGCTTTGCTTTATCTTGGCCAGGTCGCAATTGTAAATGAGAACTTGTTCTCAACTTGCCTAGCTGGTTAAATAAAGGTGAAATAAAAAAATAAAAAAATCTCAAAAATAATTTGAAATGAGTGTCCACATACATATAGTGTATTATGTTACATATGGATAGGCTCGAAATACAATTGCATATGATCATAAAATCAAATTTCAATTGTCACATGCTTTGTAAACAACAGATGTAAACTAACATTGAAATGCTTATATACAGGCCCTTCACAACAATGTAGAATACAGAAAACAAACAAAAATAATAACAGAAAACACACGGAACGAATACACAATGAGCAACGATAACTTGGCTATATACACACCGGTACCAGTACCGGTATTGGAGACTTAGTGCTCTGGTACCGTTTGCTGTGCAGTAGCAGAGAGAACAGTCTATGATTTGGGTGGCTACAGTCTTGACAATTTTTAGGGCCTTCCTCTGAAACCACCTTGCATAGAGGTCCTGGATGGCAGGAAGTTCGACCCCAGTGGTGCACTGGGCCGTATGCACTACCCTTTGTAGGACCTTGTGATCAGATACCAGATTCTTCACTGGGATTCTGGAGACGGTTGTAGACACAACAGGACCATAGCTGCAGCCACTTCTTCCAGTTCAGCTTGAATTAGTGGTTTATTGAAAATATAGAAAAATACATTTTGAAATGTTTGAGAAACTGCTCTGTCAGTGGATTATAAAATGAAGTGTTGACATGCATTAATTGGAGAGGGGTTAAATTTCCACAGCCCCATCCCTGAGCTGTATACCTAACTACATTTTGTGGACTGTGATGCGCATTGTCAAAAGTCACACTGGTGTCATCTTCCCTTTCCACAAAGCTTTGAAAATTAGCTATGCGAGTGTATAGCCTAATGCAGATTTAATGCGGCCTACTGTTTAAGCAATTGAGATTCAGTAGATGCTGTTGATAAATTGTTTACAGAACTAAAACTACTGTAACTTAGAAAGTTGATGTTTTTTAAGAAAGAGACAAGGTTTTTCTATATAAGAGTGAAGTCGTGATGACAGGATTAATCAGGAAATGTTTTAAATATTCTCTGCATTCTTTTGTCCTCTTCTTGATGTCACTTCTTCCTGTTTCTCCAATTAAGGTATTTGTCTCTTTTAGTGTCTTTCCCCGATGCTTTTTGAATATTTTGCACTTGTTTTCATGTTTCTATGTCACGATGGTTGTATGGAGGAGACCAAAGCGCAGCATGGTGTGAATGCATACTTAAATGAATGACGAAAACACGAAGTACACTAAACAAAACAAACAAACTAATAAGACGACCGTGACCGCTATAGAACCACTGTGCTAACATGCAACATAACATAGACAATAACCCACGAAATACCAAAAAAAAGATGGCTGCCTAAATATGGTTCCCAATCAGAGACAACGATAAACACCTGCCTCTAATTGAGAACCAATCTAGGCAACCACAGACATATATAAACACCTAGATGGTAAACAACCCCATAAACCTACAAAACCCCTAGACAGTACAACAAACACATACATCACCCATGTCACACCCTGACCTAACCAAAACAATAAAGAAAACAAAGAATACTCAGGTCAGGGCGTGACATTCTATGACAATCAATATAAAAATGATTGCGATTAAGAGATGTAAATGCATTTTTATATGATTGAATTATTTCTACCAAATCAAAATCTAACTTGTGAAGATCAAAGGTTGTAAAAGTAGGACAGGCCTTTGTAGAATAATTAGCACCTGTTTTGATGTTTCTATGACAATCATTGCAAACGTTATTGCGAACAAGAGATTTAAATGCATTTTTATATGATTTGACTATTTATATCAAATCAACACTTTACTTTTTATGTAAATCAAAGGTTGTAAAAGTAAGACAGGCCTTTTTAGAATAATTAGAACTTGTTTTGATGTTTCAATGCAAAAGTTATTGAGAACAAGAGATTTCACGGAGAATGTCTGTTGATGTCTGATATGAAACCTACTTTACCTCAGTCCACAGCCAGCACAGGCTGGAGCGAATTTAGCTACAGTATCTTTGCCAGAGGTAACGTTAGCTAGGATTAACAATGCATGAATGCAACGACTTTCTATAAATGCATTAACTCGATTGTGTTTCGGAATTAACTTAGCTATATGTCACGTTGTCGATGTAATTTATTGACAGTAGGCTATCCATTGTAGCGTACAGCCGATTTGTTTGATAAAGTTCAAACAAAATGCAAGTCTATTGTTCTTGGATCTACGCGGTAAAATGCTGGTAAAATAAGCTGATAGATTGTCTGAAAATAGACTGTTTGTGCATTGTTACCTCTGGAATTGTGAAATGTATAGTTAACAAGTGTCTATTTAATGTTGATAAGTTTAAATCTGTGCCAATATGTATAGGATAGTTATTATGATAAATATGTAAAATGCATGAGCAGCCAACTAAGGGACTAAAGGAAACTAAGGGGATTGTGAGGGAAAGTTAGGTAGAGAGGAGGAGCAGGACAGCCTTTTTTTACACACGTGTTTTATGGAGCCATTAAAAGTTATTGTACTCAATATCTTTTTACTGGTAAGTATTTTTGAAAGATATGACAACTTTGTCTGATGAACATGTTTGTGTCCACAGGACTGTGTCCACAGGAGGCCCTGACTGAGTGGTTTCAATCCCCAGCTCTCACACAACCCGACACGGTACACTCAGCAAGGGCTCAACACAACCATCCAACTGCTATTTTCATGTAGTATTTACGATTTATCTTCATTGTCCCTCATGCTTTGTGTAATGTATCTCTATTTAATCCTCTCTTCCCATTGTTTCTGTGCAGTCTTCAGATATCAGGCAGAGGCTATGCAGATAGCGACTGAATGAGCTGCAAAAAACACTCAAACTGGACCTGATCTGAACTGAAAAGAAGAGCAACCCAGGGATGTGTGTGCTTTGGGGACGTTTAACAGAATGTAACTGGCAGAATGGGCGTTGTATGTGGAGGATGAGGGCTGCAGTAGGTATCTCAGATAGGGGGGAGTGAGGCCTAAGAGGGTTTTATAAATAAACATCAGTGGGTCTTGCAACAGGTATACAGAGATGACAAGTTTACAGAGGAATATAGAGTGCAGTGATGTGTCCTATAAGGAGCATTGGTGGCAAATCTGATGGCCGAATGGTAAAGAACATCTAGCCACTTGAGAGCACCCTTACCTGCCGATCTATAAATTAAGTCTCCGTAATCTAGCATGGGTAGGATGGTCATCTGAATCAAGGTTAGTTTGGCAGCTGTGGTGAAAGAGGAGTGATTACGATAGAGGAAACCAAGTCTAGATTTAACCTTTGATATGTCCAATCCAATAGTTTCAGAAAAGTAGTCACTTCTTGAGATCTGTATTAAAATATTTAGTTTAAGTAGTTGCGTTCTCAGATCTGAATTAAAATAGTTTAAAAAAGTAGTA
The DNA here is from genome assembly GCF_013265735.2 of Oncorhynchus mykiss. Taxonomy (NCBI): domain Eukaryota; kingdom Metazoa; phylum Chordata; class Actinopteri; order Salmoniformes; family Salmonidae; genus Oncorhynchus; species Oncorhynchus mykiss. The sequence goes on from NC_048571.1 coordinate 36,754,486, forward strand.
ACTTTCTGAGATCTGTATTTAAATGGTTTTAAAGTTGTAATTTTGTGTTGTCCTCCAGGAAAAATGTTTCTTTCCACAAAGCATAGTTAACTATAGTTATCCCAGGTCTGGTGTGTGTGCCAGTCAGCAGGTAAATCTACCAAATGAAAGTGTGTGTGTATATGCGAAAGCATGTTCCTGTGTGTGTGCACGCACTGTGTGTGTGTCCATTCGACCCAGTCTGTAGAGCCACCTCTATGTATTACAGCAGCAGCAGTATAAGTAACATTACATTTCCTGCTGCTGTGTTTTTAGAGGGACTTTTATCTGGTTCTGCAGTACAGGGTGATTGATGTAGCTGGCTCTACAGTACTTAGTACCCAGAGGAGAGCAATGGCACAGTCGGGACAAAAATAATTTGTTTTGTCCCTTTTGTCCCTCTTCTACTTATTCTGCTCTCTTTGAATTCCCCTCATTCTCTCACTGGTGCTCGAACACTAAGTCATAGGTGCACTTTTAGAAAAAAAGGGTTCATCGGGTTTGTCCCCCTTGGGGAACCCTTTTTGTTGCTGGGTAGGACCCTTTGCAGAGGGGTTCTATCTATAAACCTCTATGTAGGGTTCTTCAAAGAACCCCCTGTATATGGTTCTACCTAGAACCCTCTATGAAGAACCATTTTATAATCTAAAACATTCTTCCTGAAATTGTCTATGAAGGGTTCTACCGAGAACGGTTTTATCTTTGGAGGGTTCTTCATAGATCGGGTAGAACCCACCAACCTTATTAGCCTTTCAAATTAAATGATTTATGACAATACATATGTATATCATAAGGCCTTTCTTTGAGGGCGTAGTTATACCCTAACACAGTGGTGTTAGGAATCTCCAGGATTACAGGCCACATCGGGCTTGCAAGTCACATTATGCTGGCTTGCAAAGTGATGTGTAATTCCTATTGGAATCCAGCTAGAGTTAGGATAGCCGACAAGTGGAATTGTTAATCACACGCAACCTGCATTCAGCAGGTAGGGAAGATTTAATACTGAGACTACCTCAATCATCTAAACTTGAACAACCAACAGGTGCAATAAATCCAATTACTAACAGATTGGATTAGTTTATAAAACTGTATGTTATTTATGTTTGTGTAGCATAAAATGTATCAACCAATCAATGTACATGCAAAAACACATATGACAGTAAAACAAACAATTCAGAAAATTTCCCGGCAAATTATAATGCTGGGAATTATGCTGCGCCACTCGGGAGGCCCATGTAGAACCCTTCCTGCCTTCCAAAGAATCCTTCTTGCCTTTCAAATGACTATTTTTTCCAAAAACAATTCTTAGTATGTTAAAGGTTCTAGGTAGAACCCTTTGACTTACAAAGAACCCTTGTATTCCAAAAATGGTTCTTCTGATCAGAACAGTTATTGGTAAAACCCTATCCCTCCTCAAATAATCGGTTTGGAACACTTTTTTCTAAGAGTGTGTGTAATGGAATAGAAATGGGCTTTGAAGTTTTTATGCAGGCTAAAACTAGGGCCAGGGCCTGTATTCAGAAAGAGTCTGAAAGGAGGTCCCTGTTGTTCTTATATAATCTAATTCATTATGAACCTTACAGACAAACCAGGGGGCCAATGTATCTTTGCATATCAGAGTAAGACTGCTGATCTAGGATCAGGTCCACCTGTCCATATTATCTTATTCATTATAATCATATTTTTATTATAATGTTATTCAATTAATCACTATTTCAGCACTCCTACTCTGAGACTTTGTCAAGAGTCCAGGCCGCTCTGTTCCACACACTCAACACATTCATCCACCTACCTGTTTGTGAACTTTTGTAAGCTGGTCCAGGTTGTTCTCAAGAAAGGAAATCTTCTGCTTCTGGTGGCTACATCCCCCGCTATCATCTGGCTCCATCTCTGAATGCTGCTGGGGGGGGGGGGGGGGGGGGGGAGAGAGAGAGAGAGAGAATGTGGTTAAGATCACACTAGATATCATTAACTATTAAATCATTTAGATTAATGGTCACCAACCGGTCGATGGATCCTAGGCATTCCTAGTCGGTCACCAAACATTATGTAAAAAACCCAACGATGTAGTCAACCTTGCATTCCTATTTCTTTTATTAATTTTGAGCTGTTGGCGGGAAGGCAAAGTGTTCCCATTTTTAACCATTTCATGTGTCTGAAGATAGAGCTCTGTCTACCGGGCAGGTTCAGAGAGCAAACCAAGTGCCCCAATAGGCCTACCGCTGGCCAATCAGATAGCTCACATCAATATGTCTGCAAAGTCGAGCCATAGACTGTAAAAAGAAGTGACAAACGCACAGCTTAAATTGATACAGTGACATTTCAAAACGTTTAAAACCATGAGTAGAGAGAGACTCAACGTATACAGCAAAGAGCTGCTGTTTTTATGAGTAAGTTCATGTTTAAGTTGTTATTCAGCACTGTCTTGGTTCAACACTTTTATAAGCCATAAAATGTGCTTTCTCGCTATTTCCACTGATGCCACAAGTTCTGAAGCTGCAATAAATGAGTATAGCAAAGTGTTTCCGGTAAGCTTGCGTTGCTACTATTAGCGGCTTGTGTCTTTTTTAATATCGTGGAATATTTCACTTTCTCTGGTCATAGGAGTAACAACATGAATTGGGGCATGAGGCAGAAATAATGCAGTGCGACTTGAGTTTCACTATCAGATGGGAGACTACCCTTTTTCTTAACGGAGGGAGAGTGGAGGGACAGTGAGGTGAGTAGAGTGTGAGGCAGCCTCACACTGCTCCCTCCATCTGCCTCATTGCCTGCATCCGTAATGGGTCAGCGGTCAAACGCACTCCACTCATCACTGTCAAACGCTCCCTGAAACACTTCAGCGAGCAGGCCTTTCTAATCGACCTGGACAGGGTATCCTGGAAGGATATTGATCTCATCCCGTCAGTACAGGATGCCTGGTTATTTTTTTTTAAATGCCTCCCTAACCATCTTAAATAAGCATGCCCCATTCAAGAAATTTAGAACCAGGAACAGATATAGCCCTTGGTTCTCCCCAGACCTGACAACCCTTAACCAACACAAAAACATCCTATGGCGTTCTGCATTAGCATCGAACAGCCCCTGTGATATAAAGCTTTTCAGGGAAGCTAGAAACCATTATACTCAGGCAGTTAGAAAAGCCAAGGCTAGCTTTTTCAAGCAGAAATTTGCTTCCTGCAACACTAACTCCAAAAAGTTCTGGGACACTGTAAAGTCCATGGAGAATAAGAACACCTCCTCCCAGCTGCCCACTGCACTGAAGATAGGAAACACTGTCACCACTGATAAATCCACTATAATTGAGAATTTCAATAAGCATTTTTCTACGGCTGGCCATGCTTTCCACCTGGCTACCCCTACCCAGGTCAACAGCACTGCACCCCCCACAGCATCTCGCCCAAGCCTTCCCCATTTTTCCTTCTCCCAAATCCAGTCAGCTGATGTTCTGAAAGAGCTGCAAAATCTGGACCCCTACAAATCAGCCGGGCTAGACAATCTGGACCCTTTCTTTCTAAAATTATCTGCCGAAATTGTTGCCACCCCTATTACTAGCCTGTTCAACCTCTCTTTCGTGTCGTCTGAGATTCCCAAAGATTGGAATGCAGCCGTGGTCATCCCCCTCTTCAAAGGGGGGGAACACTCTTGACCCAAACTGCCACAGACCTATATCTATCCTACCCTGCATTTCTAAGGTCTTCGAAAGCCAAGTGAACAAACAGATTACCGACCATTTCGAATCTCACCATACCCTCTCTGCTATGCAATGTGGTTTCAGAGCTGGTCATGGGTGCACCTCAGCCACGCTCAAGGTCCTAAGAGATATCTTAACCGCCATCGATAAGAAACATTATTGTGCAGCCGTATTCATTTATCTGGCCAAGGCTTTCGACTCTGTCAATCACCACATCATTATCGGCAGACTCGACAGCCTTAGTTTCTCAAATGATTGCCTCGCCTGGTTCCCTAAGTACTTCTCTGATAGAGTTCAGTGTGTCAAATCGGAGGGTCTGTTGTCCGGACCTCTGGCAGTCTCTATGGGGGTGCCACAGGGTTCAATCCTTGGACTGACTCTCTTCTCTGCATACATAAATGATGCCGCTCTTGCTGCTGGTGAGTCTCTGATCCACCTCTACGACACCATTCTGTATACTTCTGGCCCTTCTTTGGACACTGTGTTAACAACCCTCGAGGCAAGCTTCGATGCCATACAACTCTCTTTCCGTGGCCTCCAATTGCGCTTAAATACAAGTAAAACTAAAAGCATTCTCTTCAACCGATCCCTGCCGGCACCTGCCCGCCTGTCTAACATCACTACTCTGGACGGCTCTGACTTAGAATACGTGGACAACTACAAATACCTAGATGTCTGGTTAGACTATAAACTCTCCTTCCAGACCCACATCAAACATCTCCAATCCAAAGTTAAATCTAGAATTGGCTTCCTATTTTGCAACAAAGCATCCTTCACTCATGCTGCCAAACATACCCTTGTAAAACTGACCATTCTACAAATTCTCGACTTCGGCAATGTCATTTACAAAATAGCCTCCAATACCCTACTCAACAAATTGGATGCAGTCTATCACAGTGCCACCCGTTTTGTCACCAAAGCCCCATATACTACCCACCATTGCGACCAGCACGCTCTCGTTGGCTGGCCCTTGCTTCATACTAGTCGCCAAACCCACTTTCTCCATGTCATCTACAAGACCCTGCTAGGTAAAGTCCCCCCTTATCTCAGCTCACTGGTCACCATAGCATCACCCACGTGTAGCACACGCTCCAGCAGGTATATCTCTCTGGTCACCCCCAAAACCAATTATTTCTTTGGCTGCCTCTCCTTCAAGTTCTCTGCTGCCAATGACTGGAACGAACTACAAAAATCTCTGAAACTGGAAACACTTATCTCCCTTACTAGCTTTAAGCATGAGCTGTCAGAGCAGCTCACAGATTACTGCACCTGTACATAGCCCACCTATAATTTAGCCCAAACAACTACCTCTTTCCCTACTGTATTTATTTTATTTTATTTATTTATTTATTTTGCTCCTTTGTACCCCATTATTTTTATCTCTACTTAGCACATTCTTCCACTGCAAATCTACCATTCCAGTGTTTTACTTGCTATATTGTATTTACTTTGCCACCATGGCCCTTTTTTGCCATTACCTCCCTTATCTCACCTCATTTGCTCACATCGCATATAGACTTGTTTCTACTGTATTATTGACTGTATGTTTGTTTTACTCCATGTGTAACTCTGTGTCGTTGTATGTGTCGAACTGCTTTGCTTTATCTTGTCCAGGTCGCAATTGTAAATGAGAACTTGTTCTCAACTTGCCTACCTGGTTAAATAAAGGTTAAATAAAAAATAAATACAAAATCCCCTCAGACTAACCATCAGATGCAGGCCATCAGTCCAGTAACAACAACAAAAGCTACCATCAGTCCAGTAATTAAAATAAATATATGAATATGGTCATATAGCTATGCCTCACAAGTACATTGAACAAAAATCTAAACGCAACATGTAAAGTGTTGGTCTCATGTTTCATGGGCTGAAATAAAAGATCCCAGGAAATGTCCAGATGCACAAACAGCTTTTTTCTCTAAAATGTCCTGCACAAATTTGTTTACATCCCTGTTAGCGAGCATTTCTCCTTTTCCAAGATAATTCATCCACCTGACAGGTGTGGCATATCAAGAAGCTGATTAAACAGCATGATCATTACACAGGTGCACTTGGTGCTGGAGACAATAAAAGACCACTCTAAAATGTGCAGCTTTGTCACACAACACAATGCCACAGATATCTAAAGATTCGAGGTGGCATGCAATTGGCATGCTGACTGCAGTAATGTCTACCAGAGCTGTTATCAGAGAATTTAATGTTAATTTCTCTACCATAAGTCGTCTCCAACATCGTTTTAGAGTATTTGGCAGTGCGTCCAACCGGCCGCACAACCGCAGACCGCGTGTGTGGCGTCGTGTGGGCGAGTGGTTTGCTGATGTCAACGTTGTGAACAGAGTGCCCCATGGTGGCAGTGGGGTTATGGTATTGGCAGGCATAAACTACGGACAATGAACACAATTTCATTTTATCGATGGCAATTTGAATGCACAGAGATACCGTGATGAGCTCCTGAGGCCCATTGTTGTGCCATTCATCCGACCGCCATCACCTCGTGTTTCAGCATAATAATGCACCGCCCCATTTCGCAAAGGTCTGTAAACAATTCCTGGAAGGTGAAGATGTTCCAGTTTCCGCCAATATCCAGCAACTTTGCAAAGACATTGAAGAGGAGTGCATACGCACTGTGACAAACATATGCTTATCTGTATTCCCAGTCATGTGAAATCCATTGATTACGGCCTAATGAATTAATGTCAATTGACATATTTTCTTATATGAACGGTAACTCAGTAAAATCTTTGAAATTGTTGCATGTTGCACTTACAGAATATTTTTGTTCAGTGTAATACAACAAATTATACAGTGTGATCATACACCTAAAAAAAAATTATATAATAAAAAAATGGTCTGTGAAGAACAACATTGACAGGGCAATTCAAGTTTAGCCAATATACAGAGATAATGTATTGGGCCTACTGCACAAACCTCATTGCTACAGAACTGTTTTTAACTGGTTAATATTGCATAACATAAGCTGACGTTTTGTAAGTCTTGTTTAAAAAAAAAAGCTGAGCGGTAGATCTCTGCTTGGAGTCTTCCTCTCCCTCCTTTACTCCCTCGCTTCGTCCTTTACTCACTTACCCTTTTGACTCGAGTTGTGAGGTCTTGAACAAAAAGCTTCCGCAGGTTGTGCAGGGTCTGGAGTTCACGGGCCTGTGGAATAAAGAGAGAGAAAAAGACAGGAAGAGAGAGAGAGAGAGAGAGAGAGAGAGAGAGAGAGAGAGAGAGAGGGGGGGAGAGAGAGAGTGAGAGAGAGAAATAGAGAGAGAGAAATAGAGAGAAAATGAAAGTGGGAAAGAAGAAGGGATAGAGGCATGGAGGGTTGGAGAGAGAGAAATAGAGAGAAAAGGAAAGTGGGAAAGAAGAAGAGATAGAGGCACGGAGGGTTGGAGAGAGAGAGAGAGAGAGAGAGAGAGAGAGAGGGAGGTGAGAGGAGATATGGCGAGAGAAAAACAAGAGGTTTGCACAAAGAGTGAGAAAAGAGAGAAAGAGGAAGAAAGAGGAGGTGCATTAGTGAATCGTGATCAAATTATCCTACAGTGGATTAAATTGAATGTCAGAGAGAGAGCGAAAGTGAGAGGTAGTGAGGGAGAAAGATACTCACCACAGTCTCTTCCAGTCCTTTAAGGTCCTGCTTTGACTGCTCGTGGCGCTCATGAAGAAATCTGGCAAAATGTGGAAGGAGCAAATAAATACAGTTGAAGTCAGAAGTTTACATACACCTTAGCCAAATACATTTAATCTCAGTTTTTCACAATTCCTGACATTTAATCCCAGAAAAAAATCCCTGTTTTAGGTTGTGAAATGTCAGAATAATAGCAGTGAGAATGATTTATTTCAGCTTTTACTTCTTTCATCACATTCCCAGTGGGTCAGAAGTTTAGGTACACTCAATTAGTATTTGGTAGCATTGGCTTTAAATTGTTTAACTTGGGTCAAATGTTTCGGGTAGCCTTCCAAAAGCTTCCCACAATAAGTTGGGTGAATTTTGGCCCATTCCTCCTGACAGAGCTGGTGTAACTTAGTCAGGTTTGCAGGCCTTCTTGCTCGCAAAAACTTTTTCAGTTCTGCCCACAAATCTTCTATGGGATTGAGGTCAGGGCTTTGTGATGGCCACTCCAATACCTTGACTTTGTTGTCCTTAAGCAATTTTCACACAACTTTGGAAGTATGCTTGGGGTTATTGTCCATTTGGAAGACCCATTTGCGACCAAGCTTTAACTTGTCTGATGTCTTGTGATGTCGCTGCAATATATTCACATAATTTTCCTACCTCATCATGATGCCATTAATTTTGTGAAGTGCACCAGTCCCTCCTGCAGCAAAGCACCCCCACAATATGATGCTGCCACCCCCGTGCTTCATGGTTGGGATGGTGTTCTTCGGCTTGAAAGCCTCCCCCTTTTTCCTGTATACATAATGATGATCATTATGGCCAAATACAGTAGTTATATTTTTGTTTCATCAGACCAGAGGACATGTCTCAATAAGTATAATATTTTTCCCTATGTGCAGTTGCAAACCGTAGTCTGTATTTTTTATGCCATTTTGGAGCAGTGGTTTCTTCCTTACTGAGCGGCCTTTCAGATTATGTCAATATAGGACTCGTTTTACTGTGGATATAGATACTTTGTACCTGTTTCCTCCAGCATCTTCACAAGGTCCTTTGCTGTTGTTCTGGTATTGATTTGCACCTTTCGCATCAAAGTACGTTCATCTCTAGGAGACAGAACGCATCTCTTTCCTGAGTGGTATGACAGCTGCGTGGTCCCATGGTGTTTATACTTGCGTACTATTGTTTAAACAGATGAACGTGGTACCTTCAGGCATTTGGAAATTGCTCCCAAGGATGAACCAGACTTGTGGAGGTCTACAATATTTTTTCTGAGGTCTTGGCTGATTTCTTTTGACTGCCCCATGATGTCAAGCAAAGATGCACTGAGTTTGAAGGTAGGCCTTGAAATACATCCACAGGTACACCTCCAATTGACTCAAATGATATCCATTAGCCTATCAGAAGCTTCTAAAGCCATGAAATCATTTTCTGGAATTTTCCAAGCTGTTTAAAGGCACAGTCAACTTAGTGTATGTACATTTCTGACCCACTGGAATTGTGATACAGTGAATTATAAGTGAAATAATCTGTCTGTAAACAATTGTCGGAAAAATGTAAAACTCTGAAAAACTTGTCCCAGAGCATATCCCAGAGCATGTTTTGTTTTGTTTGCTTGTTTGTTTGCTTGCTTGCGTGAGTGCATGCATGCGTGCGTGCGACTCAGAGCATGTTCAGTCAGCTAAATGTTAAGGGTTCTTGGTGGTCTCATAATGGTAAATAAACAAACAGCTGGTCTCAATTCGCTCCCTACCCCCCTGGCCATAACCTTTCAATGTTTACTGATCTGTAAGGTGGAATGAATGTGTTGGGAGCTCTGCAAATATCGAAGGGTTAAGGGTATTTCCCTTGAGAGGTGCAGAGTGAACCAACCGGCTGCGCCAGGTGCCAACCGGTGCACCCCATGGTGCTTTAGCGTCAGCGACGCTGCGTTCAAAGTTCAAGTAAATTGCACTCTGTGCTGCGGCCGGCTTGCCTATTTCAAGTGAAAGGCCTTTAAGGGCTAAGACTGTGGGGTACACTCTTAGAAAAAGGGTTATTTGTGGAGTTATAGGGTTCTATCAACAATGGTTTTCATCTGAAGAACCCTTTTTGGAATACGAGGGTTCTTTGTAAGACAAACTGTTCTACCCTGAACCTTTTTCATCCTAAGAACCGTGAACCAACAGTGTATTGTCTGGCACACAGAAAATTGGCCAGTGTTACCTAGTGTTGATTCAGGAGGTGAATTAACTCTGTGAAAAGTTAAATTAACACTCAGTGGTGTAACCCCAAGTGTTGATGTTAACAACCAGAGTTAGGTGTGATTGGTTATAGCTGCTGTCAGCCTACACTTTTAGAAAAAAGGGTTCCAAAAGGGTTATTTGCGGAGGGATAGGGTTCTACCAAGAACCGTTTTGATTAGAATAACTCATTTTGGAAGACAAGGCTTCTTTAAGTCAAAGGGTTCGAACTAAAACATTTAACATCCTAAGAACTGTTTTTGGAAGAAAGTTATTTGAAAGGAAGGATTATTTTGAAGGCCAGAAGGTTTCTACATAGAACCAAATATAATATTTCCCAGCATGATCTATAGCAGGGAGATTTTCTGAATTGTTTGTTTTACTGTAATATCTGTAGTTTTTATTGGATGATTAATTTTATGCTACACAAAGATAAATAACACAGTTTTCTAAATTCAAATCAAATCAAATTGTATTTGTAACGTGCCGAATACAACAGGTGTAGACCTAAACAGAGAGTAGCAGCAGCATAAAATGGGGGGGGGGGGGGGGGGGGGGCAATGCAAATAGTCTGGGTAGCCATTTGATTAGCTGTTCAGGAGTCTTATAGCTTGGGGGTAGAAGCTGTTAAGAACTCTTTTGGACCTAGGCTTGGCACTCTGGTACCGCTTGCCATGCGGTAGCAGAGAGAACAGTCTTTGACTTGGGTTGCTGGAGTCTTTCACAATTTTTAGGGCCTTCCTTAGGGTAACTAATCCAATCTGTTCATTTTCTAAACTAATCTAATCTGTTAGCAATTGGATGTGTTGCATCTGTTACTGAGATGGTTGGTCCAGTTTAGATGATTGAGGTAATGTCAGTATTTAATCTTCCCTACCCTAGTAGTCATTCTGAAAGCAGGTTGGGTGTGATTAACAATTCCACTTGTCGGCTGTCCTAACTCTTGCTGGATTCCAATAGGAATTACATATCACCTTGCAAGCCAGCATAATGTGACTTGCAGGCGTGATGTAAACCAAGAGATTCCTAACACCACTGCCCTATAACTATGTAATGTATTGCCGTAAATATTTACATTTTAAAAGGCAAATAAGGAAGGTGGATTCTACCCGTTCTAGGAAGAACCCTCCAAAGATAAAATGGTTATTGGTAGAACCCTTCACAGAGGGTTCTAGGAAGAACCTTTCCTAGATTATTCTAGGCAGAATCATATACAGGGGTTCTTTGACGAACATATACATATAGGGTTCTAGATAGAAGAGTTCTACGCAGCACCAAAAAGGGTGCCCCTATGGGGACAAATCGGAGAACGCTGTATGGTTCTAGTTAGCACATTTTTTTAAAGAGTGCACCTATGACTTAGTGTTAGCGCACCAATGAGAGAGTGAGAGGAGTTCAAACAGAGCAGAATATGTAGGAGAAGAAGAAAAGGGACAAATCAAATTATATTTGTCCTGGCTGTGCCGCTCGTCATTTCTATCCTCTGGGCATATTTTTTCTACGAGTGTAGTGTCAGCCTATAAGGAGGTGGTAAGTGAAATGGCATTGTGGTACATGAAAAACAACCTCTCCCTCAACATCAGCAAAACACAGGAGTTGATTGTTGACTTCAGGAAGCAGAGGAAGGAACATGCCCTGATCCAATGCAGTAGAGAGAGTCAGCATCCACATCACCGAGGACTTGACATTGTCACGAATCCCGTTTCCTGAGTCTGTTTTTTTGTCTATGTTCTGTCCTGGAGAGTTTGTCCGGCGTCCTGGAACGCACCCTGTCTGGTTGCCGGGCAATGTAGCCAGTTGGGGTTTCTGATTACCCGCACCTGTATCCCATCAGCTATCTGCACACCTGGTCCTGATCATCATCTCTCCTCTTTATAAGCCCGGACCTGACATCCATTCCCTGCCGGATCGTTAGCCATGAACAGTATGTTGTGCCAGAGTATCAGCCTCAAGTTGGATAGAAGTTGTTTTGTTGTTTGTTACGTATTGCTTGCCTTGAACTTACCTCTGTTTGTTCTGTCTTCAGTTACTCACCCGGATCATTTACCCCATTCCCGCCTGGTCGTCAGAAGATTCCGCTTCCCCATTGGATCCACCTATTTACTCCCATCAACTCATCACCGCTACCCGCTACACCACCTGGATATATCTACCCATTCACTTGTAAATAAATACTCACCTTTTTCCTACTCTCCTTGTCCTGGTCTGCTTCTGGGTTCGACTTTGAAGAATCGTGACAGAACGATCCGGCCAAGAATGAACCCAGCGGACCTGGATTCCGTTTGCCATGCCATTACCCAGCAGGGGAGGACATTGGGACAACACAAGACGGAGCTACAGGAGATAGCGGTTGCAATCCAGAAATTATCTGCTAGCTTGACACAGATCCAGGATCAGCTCAGTTTGCTGGCGATTCATTCACCACCTATTTCACCCATCTTACCTGCCGTGCCTGATGCGTTTTCCTTCCGTGAACCCAAGGTACGACGCCTGATAAATATGAAGGGGATTTGGGAAGATGCCGTTCGTTTCTTATGCAGTGTGGGTTAGTGTTTGATCTGCAGCCCCATTCTTACGCCACTGACAAGGCTAGGATAGCCTTTGTTATTGAACTGCTGCGTGGAAGAGCTCTGGAATGGGCTTCAGCCGTTTGGGAACGACAGGGGACCTGCATGTCTTCATATCAGGAATTCACGGGAGAGCTGAGAAGGCTTTTTGATCATCCAGTCCGAGGTAAGGACGCAGCTAAACGTTTGTTCACTCTTCGCCAAGGAGCTCGCAGTGTGGCAGACTTTATGATCGAGTTCAGGACATTGTCTGTGGAGAGTGGTTGGAATGAGGAGTCACTACAAGCGGCTTTTTACCAGGGGTTGTCGGAGCAACTCAAGGACGAGCTGATATCCTATCCAGAGCCTAGTGATCTAGACAGCTTGGTCACTTTATCTATTCGGGTAGATAATAGAGTCCGAGAGAGAAGGAGGGAGAAGCAGTGGGGCCCATCCAATCAATCAGCAACTCGGTTACCATTCGGTTCAGGAAGTCAACCAGAACGTATTGATCGTTATTCCCCACACGGGATTAGTGGAGGGGTCTTGCCACCAGATCCTGAACCAATGCAAGTGGGGCGACACGGGCTAACTAAGGAGGAGCGCCAACGTAGACGTGAGACCAACAGCTGTTTCTACTGTGGTAGCTCAGGACATTACATCTCCACTTGTCCACAGCGCTCGTTAAACTGCCCGGCTCGCTAGTTTTGGGAGGAATTTTAGCGAGCCAGATTCAACCTCTCCAGAATCCTGTCAGACCCCGTTTAGAGATTAGAGATTAACGCTTTTATCGATTCAGGTGCCGATGGCAGCTTTATTGATGCCGACTTGGTGGAACAGCTGGGGCTTTCTAAGGAGCAATTGCCGGAAGCCATTGAAGCAACCACCCTGAACGGCAGTAGTCTGGCACGGATCACTATGAGGACTGAACCGGTTAAGATGTTGTTGTCGGGGAATCATTCAGAGTTTATCTCCTTCTTCATTCTGTCCTCACCCCATGTTCCTCTGGTTATTGGTTACCCCTGGCTGAAGGAACACAATCCCTCGTTTGATTGGGTGACGGGTAAAGTAACTAGTTGGAGCATTGATTGTCATGCTAACTGTCTTAGGACTGCCTGTTCTCCTGCCATTTCCAGTCAGATCAGTGACTCTGTTCCTCCTGATTTGTCCCTGGTTCCAGAAACATATCACGAGTTGGGTGAAGTATTCAGTAAACAGAAGGCTCAGTCCCTTCCTCCCCACCGACCTTATGACTGTGCGATTAATCTGTTTCCTGGAGCTTCCTTACCCAAGGGACGGTTATACAGTATCTCTCGACCTGAACGTGAGGCCTTGGAGACCTACATCAAGGAGTCTCTAGCTGCAGGTCTCATTCGGCCCTCGTCATCACCTCTGGGAGCAGGATTTTTTTTTGTGAGCAAGAAGGATGGCTCTCTTCGACCGTGTATTGATTATCGGGGTTTGAATGATATTACGGTCAAGAACAAGTATCCCCTGCCCTTGATGAGTTCGGCTTTCGATTCTTTACAGGGTGCTACGGTTTTTACGAAGCTTGATTTACGTATTGCTTATCATTTGGTTCGGATCAAGGAGGGAGACGAGTGGTTGACTGGGTTCAATACTCCGATGGGACATTTCGAGTACCAGGTGATGCCGTTTGGACTGACCAACGCTCCTGCTGTGTTCCAAAGTATGGTGAATGACGTTCTGAGAGATATGATTGGTATTTTTGTGTTTGTTTACCTGGATGATATCCTCATCTTCTCGAATGAGATTCTAGCCACGTTCAGGATGTCAAGCAGGTCCTGCAGCGGTTATTGGAGAACCGTCTGTTCGTGAAGGCTGAGAAGTGTGATTTTCACGCCCACACGACGTCCTTCCTCGGTTACATCATCTCCAGGGGAGAGCTCAAGATGGACCAAGAGAAGGTTCGGGCGGTTCGGGATTGGGTCCAGCCCGGTTCGAGATTGCAGCTCCAGAGATTCCTGGGGTTTGCAAATTTTTATCGGAGGTTTATCCGTGATTACAGCCGGGTGGCCGCCCCTTTAACTGTACTGACGTCTTGCACCAGAAAATTCTGTTGGTCTCCTGAGGCAGACCGAGCATTTCTAGATTTGAAGAGCCGATTCACCAACGCCCCGATTCTCTCTCAACCTGACACTTCCCGTCAGTTCGTTGTGGAGGTGGATGCGTCTGATGTGGGGGTGGGCGCCATCCTGTCCCAGCGTAGCTCCACTGACGGTAAACTCCATCCCTGCGCCTTCTACTCTTGTCGTCTTTCTCCAGCTGAAAGAAACTACGATGTGGGTAACCGGGAGCTTCTCGCTGTGAAGCTTGCCTTGGAGGAGTGGCGTCACTGGTTGGAGGGAGCGGAGCAACCGTTTGTGGTCTGGACTGACCACAAGAATCTGGCTTACGTGCAATCGGCTAAACGTCTCAACTCTCGTCAGGCCCGGTGGGCTTTGTTTTTTGGACGCTTCAATTTTTCCCTGACGTTCCGACCTGGGTCGAAGAACGGGAAGGCGGACGCCCTGTCCCGGATGTTCTCCAAGACGGAGGAGAGTGAGGCCAAGACTGAGACGATTCTTCCCCAGAACGTTGTCGTGGGAGCCGTTACATGGAGGATTGAGGAGGAGGTGATGGCGGCTCTTCGGACAGAGCCCGGGCCCGGTAACGGTCCACCCGGTCGGTTGTTCGTGCCTGAGTCGGTTCGTTCTGCTGTCCTTCAGTGGTCCCACGCCAGCAAGATAGCTTGTCACCCTGGTGTTGCTCGGACTATGGCGCTACTGCCACTGAGACGTCCGAGATACTGGTTAGGGAGGTGTTCAGGGTCCACGGGTTGCCCTGTGACATTGTTTCTGACCGTGGTCCTCAGTTTACCTCTGCTGTCTGGAAATCCTTCTGTTTGGCCATTGGAGCTACAGTCAGTCTCACATCTGGATTTCACCCCCAATCTAATGGTCAGGCGGAGAGAGCCAACCAGAAGATGGAGTCCACGCTGCGTTGTCTTGTCTCCTCTGATCCCACCTCTTGGTCATCTCAATTACCCTGGGTCAAGTATGCCCATAATACCCTTCCTTCATCTGCCACTGGGATGTCCCCCTTCCAATGCCTGTACGGATACCAACCTCCCTTGTTTCCTTCTCAGGAGAGGGATCTTTCGGTCCCTTCTGTCCAGACCCACATTCGTCGTTGCCACCGGACCTGGCATCGGGCCAGGAAGGTTCTCCTTAGAGTTTCTGACCGGTATCAGATCCAGGCGAATCGTCGCCGTATTCCTGCTCCCGCTTATACCATCAGAGATAGGGTGTGGTTGGCTACACGGGATCTTCCTCTACGGACTGAGTCGAGGAAACTGTCACCAAAGTTCATTGGTCCGTTCATGGTGGAGAGAATCATTAACCCTGCTGTGGTCCGACTAAAATTGCCGGCAACGCTTCGAGTACACCCCACCTTTCATGTCTCCTGCCTCAAGCCGGTTCACCTCAGTCCTCTGTTGCCCCCTCCTCCTCGTCCTCCTCCTCCTCGGATGATCGGAGGTGGTCCTGTCTACACGGTGCGCCGCATCATGGACTCCAGACGGCGGGGTTGAGGATTCCAGTATTTAGTGGATTGGGAAGGATATGGTCCTGAGGAGAGGAGTTGGATTCCTCGGCGTCAGATCCTTGACGATGACCTGCTTCGTGACTTTTACCGCCTCCACCCTGGCGCTCCGGGTAGTCCGCCCGGTGGCGTTCGTCGGAGGGGGGGTACTGTCACGAATCCCGTTTCCTGAGTCTGTTTTTTGTCTATGTTCTGTCCTGGAGAGTTTTTCCGGCATCCTGGAACGGTGCGTTATCCTGTCTGGTTGCCGGGCAATGTAGCCAGTTGGGGTTTCTGATTACCCGCACCTGTATCCCATCAGCTATCTGCACACTTGGTCCTGATCATCATCTCTCCTCTTTATAAGCCCGGACCTGACATCCATTCCCTGCCGGATCGTTAGCCATGAACAGTATGTTGTGCCAGAGTATCAGCCTCAAGTTGGATACAAGTTGTTTTGTTGTTTGTTACGTATTGCTTGCCTTGAACTTACCTCTGTTTGTTCTGTCTTCAGTTACTCACCCGGATCATTTACCCCATTCCCGCCTGGTCGTCAGAAGATTCCGCTTCCCCATTGGATCCACCTATTTACTCCCATCAACTCATCACCGCTACCCGCTACACCACCTGGATATATCTACCCATTCACTTGTAAATAAATACTCACCTTTTTCCTACTCTCCTTGTCCTGGTCTGCTTCTGGGTTCGACTTTGAAGAATCGTGACAGACATGGAACAACAATACGACCACTTTTGTCAAGAGGGCGCAACCATCTCCAAATGGTTCTACCTAGCACAATAAAGGGTTTGCCAATGGGGACAAACCGAAGAACCCTATATGGCTCCAGTAGAAAAGTGTATGGAGTGAATTGAGATGGTCTAAAAGAGACTCACGTCAGCTCCTACAGTTGCAGGGTCATCTGACTCCTGAGACGGTGTGTGTGACTTACGTCAGCTCCTCCAGTTGCAATGTCTTGTGGTGCTCCTGACTCCTAAGACGGTCAAAGTCGCTCCTCAGCCGCTCCAACTCCAGATGAAGACGATGGTTGCGACTGATCAGGACAGGAGAGGAGGGAGGACAATATATGAGAAACAGTTTGGTGTAGCCTTCCTAGTCTAGAATGCCAGGGGGTTAACTTTACCACAAATGTCATACGTTTAGATCCCATTTTTATGAGGAAATTGGTTCTGGTTATGATTGATAGACAGGAGAGGAGGGTGAAAATGAGGGTGGAGAGAGTGCAAAGACAGAGAGAGTAGATGCTGTGAGGAACAATCTGATGTTAATAAACTTCTAGGGGGTTAACTTAACAACAATGTAAGTACATTTACTTCCAAAATGGTCATGAAATGGTCATAAATGGGACAAAATGTTGGATTTTTTATCTAAAATGTATATAATGAATTATTAAATCTGTGGAATAGATATACACTTGCTATGCTCTTACAATAAAATGGGATAGGAAAGTATAAGGCTGAGGCTGAGATTCTGGGTAGACATTTAGAGATTATATAAGTGATTTTTCAACATATGGTGCTTAAAATGCTTCAAGGCGTGTTAAAATATGCAGGCAGATGCTATGTTGGTTGGATAACAGGTAGGGTATAGAATAACAAAATAGGTACTGACAGGGAGGTCGTCACACAGCAGTACAGCTGCTATCTTGTGACTGAGGTAACACTGTGAGCATAACAAAGAGAGGGAGAGGTCGGTACTGGCTCAGCGAGGTCGTCAATGATCTTTGTAACCAGCACACTAGTACAGAAATCTACAGATGGAGGTAAGGTTGTGAGTCAGGTTAGGTAGAATTACATTGAGAGAGCAATGGGAGGGAGGAGAGAGGGAGAGAGGACAACAGTACAGATACATAGCGTGACAGAGCATGACAAGGGTAGAGACTGACAGTAAGAAGGAGATGAAAGTACTGATTCACAGAGGTCGTCCCACAAAGCAGTACATCTGCAGGCTATGTAGTGAGGTGACACTGTGAGGTAGAGTAGAGAATAACAATGAGAGGGAATCGAAGGGAGAGAGGAGGGAAGTGTCATGGCTCTCCTGACAGTGGATCAAAGGAACCATCAGCTAGGCAAATGCTTTAAGATAGCCAGACCTCTTCTCTCCCACGGAAGAGGGGGTGGGAGGGGGGGGGGGGGGGGGGGGGGTGCTGTGCCGGTCTTGACACCTTAACACTGGGTCTTACATTTAGCGAGAATGAACTTTCTCTTCCTTGCCCTGCAGTATTGGAACTGAAACTCCTTTGTTACTGAGAGACTCTAGCCAATCAAAACATTTTTCTCCACGTCACGAATGGTTAAAACTACAAGACCAGACAGCGTGGAGCGGTGGCTACCCGGCAGAAAATGGTGATACCCGTACATTGCCGGGTTACTACTGGCATGTAAAGTGGTTGGGAGCTGAACCCTGAATAATCAACCATTGATTCTAAAAGATGTGAGACGTTAGTCTACACGTTGAAATAGTGAGAAACTGAAGCTCTCAACCTCAACACTAGAAAAGAAGATAACCTCACCTAGGAGACCAGAAACATTCACAGTCTGCAGCTGAAGTCTCAGTTCCACGAAACACTCTACTAACAGAGAAGCTCTACAAAGAAGAAGGACATTGTGACCACAGGTGGACAATCAGAGCCTCACAGCGAGCCGCTACCCATAGACGGATCAATTGGTTTCAACAGAGAGACAACAGAGAAAGACATCTACGCATAAATACAGTATATGGCATTTCTTATCCGAATGAGCGGTGGTTAGGGTGCTAAGTATTCTGGTTACTTGGAGCGTAGTTTCCAAATGTATTTACGATAAGTTGACTCTCTTTGTCTCTGCCTCTCTTTATCTTTCCTCGCCCCCTTTGCATTGTATAACAAGCCGTCATATCGTGTCAGTCCACTAGGGACTTTTATTTCATGTAAATGTGTATGTGTCTACTGTGTTACTATTTAGTTAGTTAGTAAATAAATACAGTGCCTTGCAAAAGTATTCGGCCCCCTTGAACTTTGCGACCTTTTGCCACATTTCAGGCTTCAAACATAAAGATATAAAACTGTATTTTTTTGTGAAGAATCAACAACAAGTGGGACACAATCATGAAGTGGAACGACATTTATTGGATATTTCAAACTTTTTTAACAAATCAAAAACTGAAAAATTGGGCGTGCAAAATTATTCAGCCCCTTTACTTTCAGTGCAGCAAACTCTCTCCAGAAGTTCAGTGAGGATCTCTGAATGATCCAATGTTGACCTAAATGACTAATGATGATAAATACAATCAACCTGTGTGTAATCAAGTCTCCGTATAAATGCACCTGCACTGTGATAGTCTCAGAGGTCCGTTAAAAGCGCAGAGAGCATCATGAAGAACAAGGAACACACCAGGCAGGTCCGAGATACTGTTGTGAAGAAGTTTAAAGCCGGATTTGGATACAAAAAGATTTCCCAAGCTTTAAACATCCCAAGGAGCACTGTGCAAGCGATAATATTGAAATGGAAGGAGTATCAGACCACTGCAAATCTACCAAGACCTGGCCGTCCCTCTACACTTTCAGCTCATACAAGGAGAAGACTGATCAGAGATGCAGCCAAGAGACCCATGATCACTCTGGATGAACTGCAGAGATCTACAGCTGAGGTGGGAGACTCTGTCCATAGGACAACAATCAGTCGTATATTGCATAAATCTGGCCTTTATGAAAGAGTGGCAAGAAGAAAGACATTTCTTAAAGATATCCATAAAAAGTGTCGTTTAAAGTTTGCCACAAGACACCTGGGAGACACACCAAACATGTGGAAGAAGGTGCTCTGGTCAGATGAAACCAAAATTGAACTTTTTGGCAACAATGCAAAACGTTATGTTTGGCGTAAAAGCAACACAGCTCATCACCCTGAACACACCATCCCCACTGTCAAACATGGTGGTGGCAGCATCATGGTTTGGGCCTGCTTTTCTTCAGCAGGGACAGAGAAGATGGTTAAAATTGATGGGAAGATGGATGGAGCCAAATACAGGACCATTCTGGAAGAAAACCTGATGGAGTCTGAATGGACAAGTCAAAGTCCAGACCTGAATCCAGTCGAGAATCTGTGGAAAGAACTGAAAAGTACTGTTCACAAATGCTCTCCATCCAACCTCACTGAGCTCGAGCTGTTTTGCAAGGAGGAATGGGAAAAAATGTCAGTCTCTCGATGTGCAAAACTGATAGAGACATACCCCAAGCGACTTACAGCTGTAATCGCAGCAAAAGGTGGCGCTACAAAGTATTAACTTAAGGGGGCTGAATAATTTTGCACGCCCAATTTTTCAGTTTTTGATTTGTTAAAAAAGTTTGAAATATCCAATAAATGTTGTTCCACTTCATGATTGTGTCCCACTTGTTGTTGATTCTTCACAAAAAAATACAGTTTTATATCTTTATGTTTGAAGCCTGAAATGTGGCAAAAGGTCGCAAAGTTCAAGGGGGCCGAATACTTTCGCAAGGCACTGTAATTAAGCCATTTTGTGTATTGATGTATGCGACATTCGGAATGAGACTGATGAGGTAATGATTGATGTAAGCGATATCTATATATCTTTAGAGTTTAAGTCGGGAGATAGTAACTTGTTAAACTACTTTCCCATGGTGCCCCAAATTCCTTAATTGTTACATGATCAATTCAATTGAGTAAAAATTAAACATAGTTAATTGATTTTATAAATAACAGTCATCAGGTTAATGATAGTCACGTCACGACAAGAGGGAAAGGGAGCGAGAGAAGAAGATGATGAGAGAGAGGAGGAGAGGAAGGTACTTACTCAGTGAAAGGGAGATGAAGGTTGAGAGAGTGACAAACGGATATCTGAGGAGAGGGGGAGAGGGGGATAGAGGGGTAGAGGGTTATGGAGGGAAGAGAGGTACTGACTCAGTGAGGTCGTCAATGATCTTCTGTTTCTCGTTGATGTCGTCTCGGAGACGTCCCAGTTGCTTGTGGTGCGTCTCACGGTGAGACTCCATCTGCTGCACCAGAGCCCTCTGAAATAGGGAGAGAAACAGACAGTTAGCACCCACACACAAACACAGGGAGACAGACATGCACAGGTGCACAAACACACAGCGTTTAAAACACAAAATACATTGAATAATGATAATTTTATGATTTCCACCACATAGTCAGTAAGCATAGTTACCTTAACATCAGCAGACTCTTCGATGTCCGCCTGGTTCTCTCCCTTTGTCATCTCTGACATGCTCTCTGAAACACACACAAATATTTGCATTTCAGCGTATGCCTACAAACAAGTCACTTTACTGTCATTTCACTCGTCATTTCAGTGTCGCTGGAGTTGCACTAATTGTAGTGTCAGTCATTGAGTCATGTACCCTGTGCCAGAAGTTTTACTTTGCACCTGGATTTTAAAACTCAGTTTAACACTGCACTGCATTATGTTGTAGTCATTGGGATGACAAATTTACCTTGGGCATGGAGTTTGGCCAGCTCTTCACTCAGAGAGTCATAGTTATCCTCCAAGTGTCTATTCTTCAGCTCTATGTTCTGCATGTACTCTGTCAGGGAGTGGATCTTCGCCTCATGCTGCACACACATGAAACACAATCAATGATACAACCAATGTTATGACCAATGAGAATCAACCTCACACCCTCAAATCAAATATAATTTTTATTTGTCACATACACATGGTTAGCAGATGTTAATGCGAGTGTAGCGAAATGCTTGTGCTTCTAGTTCCGACAATGCAGTAATAACCAACAAGTAATCTAGCTAACAATTCCAAAACTACTACCTTATAGACACAAGTGTAAGGGGATAAAGAATATGTACATAAAGATATATGCATGAGTGATGGCACAGAGCGGCATAGGCAAGATACAGTAGATGGTATTGAGTGCAGTATATACATGAGATGAGTATGTAAACAAAGTGGCATAGTTAAAGTGGCTAGTGATACATGTATTACATAAAGATGCAGTAGATGATATAGAGTACAGTATATACATATACATATGAGATGAATAATGTAGGGTATGTAAACATTATATTAGGTAGCATTGTTTAAAGTGGCTAGTGATATATGTTACATCATTTCCCATCAATTCCCATTATTAAAGTGGCTGGAGTTGAGTCAGTGTGTTGGCAGCAGCCACTCAATGTTAGTGGTGGCTGTTTAACAGTCTGATGGCCTTGAGATAGAAGCTGTTTTTCAGTCTCTCGGTCCCAGCTTTGATGCACCTGTACTGACCTCGCCTTCTGGATGATAGCGGGGTGAACAGGCAGTGGCTCGGGTGGTTGTTGTCCTTGATGATGTTTATGGCCTTCCTGTGACATCGGGTGGTGTAGGTGTCCTGGAGGGCAGGTAGTTTGCCCCCGGTGATGCGTTGTGCAGACCTCACTACCCTCTGGAGAGCCTTACGATTGTGGACGGAGCAGTTGCCGTACCAGGCGGTGATACAGCCCGACAGGATGCTCTCGATTATGCATCTGTAGAAGTTTGTGAGTGATTTGGTGACAAGCCAAATTTCTTCAGCCTCCTGAGGTTGAAGAGGCGCTGCTGCGCCTTCTTCACAATGCTGTCTGTGTGGGTGGACCAATTCAGTTTGTCTGTGATGTGTACGCCGAGGAACTTAAAACTTACTACCCTCTCCACTACTGTTCCATCGATGCGGATAGGGGGGTGTTCCCTCTGCTGTTTCCTGAAGTCCACAATCATCTCCTTAGTTTTGTTGACGTTGAGTGTGAGGTTATTTTCCTGACACCACACTCCGAGGGCCCTCACCTCCTCCCTGTAGGCCGTCTCGTCGTTGTTGGTAATCAAGCCTACCACTGTTGTGTCGTCCGCAAACTTGATGATTGAGTTGGAGGCGTGCGTGGCCACGCAGTCGTGGGTGAACAGTGTTGAGGATCAGCGGGGTGGAAATGTTGTTGCCTACCCTCACCACCTGGGGGCGGCCCGTCAGGAAGTCCAGTACCCAGTTGCACAGGGCGGGGTCGAGACCCAGGGTCTCGAGCTTGATGACGAGCTTGGAGGGCACTATGGTGTTAAATGCCGAGCTGTAGTCGATGAACAGCATTCTCACATAGGTATTCCTCTTGTTTTCAGATTAGCCTTGTTAAAATCCCCAGCTACAATGAATGCAGCCCCCGGATAAATGGATTCCAGTTTGCAAAGAGTCAAATAAAGTTTGTTCATCGATGTGTCTGCTTGGGGGGGAATATATACGGCTGTGATTATAATCGAAGAGAATTCCCTTGGTAGATAATGCGGTCAACATTTGATTGTGAGGAATTCTAAATCAGGTGAACGGACTTGAGTATCTGTATGTTGTTATGATCACACCACGTCACGTTAACCATGAAGCATACGCCCCCGCCCCTCTTCTTACCAGAAAGATGTTTGTTTCTGTCTGCACGATGCGAGAGAAACCAGCTGGCTGCACCGACTCCGATAGCGTCTCTCCAGT
This sequence comes from Oncorhynchus mykiss, assembly GCF_013265735.2. Lineage (NCBI taxonomy): Eukaryota > Metazoa > Chordata > Actinopteri > Salmoniformes > Salmonidae > Oncorhynchus > Oncorhynchus mykiss. The sequence continues at coordinate 36,777,633 of NC_048571.1, forward strand.
GAGCCATGTTTCCGTGAAGCAAAGAACGTTACAGTCTCTGATGTCCCTCTGGAATGCTACCCTTGCTCGGATTTCATCAACCTTGTTGTCAAGAGACTGGACATTGGCGAGAAGAATGCTAGGGAGTGGTGCACGATGTGCCCGTCTCCGGAGTCTGACCAGAAGACCGCTCCGTTTCCCCCTTTTACGAAGTCAGGAGTTTTTTGGGGTCGCCGGCTGGGATCCATTCCGTTGTCCTGGGTGAAAGGCAGAACACAGGATCCGCTTCGCGAAAGTCATATTCTTGGTCGTACTGATGGTGAGTTGACGGTGCTCTTATGTTCAGTAGTTATTCTCGACTGTATGTAATGAAACCTAAGATGACCTGGGGTACCAATGTAAGAAATAACACGTAAAAAAACAAAAAACTGCATAGTTTCCTAGGAACGCGAAGCGAGGCGGCCATCTCTGTCGGCGCCGGAAGTACACACATTATTGGAAGTACACACATTATAAGACACCCTAACAAGATGATGAGGAGCAGGAAGATACTTGAATGAAAGCATAAGGTAACATCCACACATCTGGCATCAGAGCAAATTAGCTTTCCACTTGAATGACTAAGAGCTCCAGAATAAGCTGAAAGGTGCACTCAGACTAAATGAAGAGTTTCATTCCCAAATGCTATATATCCATTTTCAGAAATGTTGGTAAATTACCTTGGATTGTTTAAAGAACTTATAAAAAAAGATTGGTGTGTTTTCACTATCTAATCACAGCGTGGGGTTGACATAGTGGTTAGAGCGTTGGGCTAGTAACCAGAAGGTTGCAAGTTCAAATCCCCGAGCTGACAAGGTACAAATCTGTCGTTCTGCCCCTGAACAGGCAGTTAACCCACTGTTCCTAGGCCGTCATTGAAAATAAGAATTTGTTCTTAACTAACTTGCCTCGTGAAAAAAATGTACAGTATTTGTTTATAGCTCATCCAACTACCTCATCCCCATACTGTTATTTATTTTATTTTTCTCCTTTGCACCTCAGTATCTCTACTTGCAAACTCATCTTCTGCACATCTATCACTCCAGTGTTAATTGGTATATTGTAATTATTTCGCCACTATGGCCTATTTATTGCCTTACCTCCCTTATCCTACCTCATTTGCACACACTGTATATAGATTTTTTCTATATGTTTGTTTATTCCATGTGTAACTCTGTGTTGTTTGTGTCGCACTACTTTTCTTTGTCTTGGCCAGGTCGCAGTTGTAAATGAGAACTTTTTCTCAACTGTCCTATCTGGTGAAATAAAAACTAAATAAAAAAACAGACTTATACATTTATTTTCTGAGGTTTGGCTGATTTCTTTTGATTTTCCCATTATGTCAAGCAAAGAGGCACTGAGTTTGAAGGTAGGCCTTGAAATATATCCACAGGTACACCTCAAATGATGTCAATTAGCCTATCAGAAGCTTCTAAGCCATGACATCATTTTCTGGAATTTTCCAAGCTGTTTAAAGGCACAGTCAACTTAGTGTATGTAAACATCTGACCCACTGGAATTGTGATACAGTGAATTATAAGTGAAATTATGTAAGGGGTGCGTGTTGGTGGCAGGGAAGTCAGGTGCAGGAGAACGAACTTGGTATAAACGGAGTTGTTTAATAAATGCTGACAAAACTCCAAAACAACCAAAATGTACAAAATAACAAGTGGGTACAAAAACCCGTCGCACACCAACACTAAAATGCACATCACATACAAACAAAACAATTTTCCAACAAGGACATGAGGGGAAACAGAGGGTTAAATACACACCATGTAATTGATGGGATTGGAACCAGGTGTGAAGGAAGACAAGACAAAACCAATGGAAAATGAAAAACGGATCAGTGATGGCTAGAATGTTGGTGACGTCGATCGCCAAACACCTCCCGAACAAAGAGAGGAGGAAAGCGTGACAAATTATCTGCCTGTAAACAATTGTTGAAAAAATGACTTGTGTCATGCACAAAGTAGATGTCCTAACCGACTTGCCAAATCTATAGTTTGTTAACAATACATTTGTGGAGTGGTGGAAAACGAGTTTTTAAATGACTCCAACCGAAGTGTATATAAACTTCCGACTTGAACTGTAGGTGTTCCTTTTGTCCAGGTGGGAAAGGGCAGTGTGGAGTGCGATTGGTTCGCGCATGCTCTGAGTACACCCCTGGTCTGATCCAGTGGCCTTGTGAATGTTGACCTTTTTAAAGGTCTTGCTCACATCGGCTACGGAGAGTATAATCAACATGTTTGTACATACTCACAGAGTTTTTTTTCCTTCATGTAAAACTCAAATGGGAAGTTACATGCAGCCATTTAGGCAGCATATCAAACACAAGCAAGACACAGACACAAAGTCTAATTATCAATTGAATGTTATGTTTTCATCATCATTGCAAACATTGGCTAGGCACGAGGCAGACAGGCAGTCAGTAGTGGTGTTTTTCAGCAACTCTGGCTGGTGGCTATGCTATGGCAGCAACTACAGTACAAAGATTAGCCTACATCATGGATCAAACATCAACTGCGGCCCCCCTTTTGTAGGCCTGCAACCGGGGGGCCTCTATGTATTTTGTAAGTCACTCTCACTCAGATATCATATGAAAAACTGCAAACAGTTCTCTCCAACCTAAGGCAAAATGTGTAGAATTTCAGGAAATTAGTTATAATGTTATAACATTTTTAGTTTCTTCTTTTGCTAGCAAGTTGGATGGGCCCCTCCAACAAATCTTCACTTAGGGCCCCCAAAAGGCCGGCTCTGACTGCATACACTTTCCATGGCTCTGACTGCATACACTGACTGCATACACTTTTCCACTGCATAAACTTTCCATGGATGTGGGATGCAGACCTCTGAGCCACTGTGGCCCCCCCTGATGAGTTTTTTTGTGTTGCCCATCCCTCACCTCCATCACACAAAACACAGAGGGTGTTCTTTAATGGAAGCCTCTCCAAGATAATCCAGGTAGAATCAGGAATTCCACAGAGCAGCTGTCTAGGTCCCTTAATTTTTTCAATCTTTACTAACAACATGAGTATAGCCAGTGTGTTTCTGTATACGGATGACTCAACACTATACACGTCAGCTACTACAGAGACTGAAATGACAGCACTTAACAAAGAGCTGCAGTTAGTTTCAGAATGGGTGGCAAGGAATAAATTCGTATTTAAAAAATCTAAAAGCATTGTATTTGGGACAAGCATTTGGGACAAATCATTCACTAAACCCTAAACCTCAACTACTGTAAATCTTATAATGAATAATGTGGAAATTGACCAAGTTGAGGTGACTAAACTGCTTGGAGTATCCCTGGATTGTAAACTGTCATGGTCAAAACATATTAATACAACAGTAGCTAAGGTGGGGAGAAGTTTGTCCATAATAAAGTGGTACTCTGCTCTCGTAACAGCACTATCAACAAGGCAGGTCCTACAGGCCCTAGTTTGTCCCACCTGGACTACTGTTCAGTCGTGTGTTCAGGTGCCACAAAGAAATGTGCATTTGGCTCCAAACAGGGCAGCACGGATGGCCCCTTGGATGTACACAGAGAGTTAACATTAATAATATGCATGTCAATCTCTAATGGCTCAAAGTGGAGGAGAGACTGACTTCAACACTACTTGCATTTGTGAGAGGCATTTGACACCCATTCATACCTGAATGCACCTCAGCCACGCTCAAGGTCCTAAATGATATCTTAACCGCCATCGATAAGAAACATTACTGTGCAGCCGTATTCATTGATCTGGCCAAGGCTTTCGAATCTGTCAATCACCACATCCTAATCGGCAGACTCGACAGCCTTGGTTTCTCAAATGATTGCCTCGCCTGGTTCACCAACTACTTCTCTGATAGAGTTCAGTGTGTCAAATCGGAGGGTCTGCTGTCCGGACCTCTGGCAGTCTCTATGGGGGTGCCACAGGGTTAAATTCTTGGACCGACTCTCTTCTCTGTATACATCAATGAGGTCGCTCTTGCTGCTGGTGAGTCTCTGATCCACCTCTATGCAGACGACACCATTCTGTATACTTCTGGCCCTTCTTTGGATACTGTGTTAACAACCCTCCAGGCAAGCTTCAATTCCATACAACTCTCCTTCCGTGGCCTCCAATTGCTCTTAAATACAAGTAAAACTAAATGCATGCTCTTCAACCGATCGCTACCTGTACCTACCCGCCTGTCCAACATTACTACTCTGGACGGCTCCGACTTAGAATACGTGGACAACTACAAATACTTAGGTGTCTGGTTAGACTGTAAACTCTCCTTCCAGACCCATATCAAACATCTCCAATCCAAAGTTAAATCTAGAATTGGCTTCCTATTTCGCAACAAAGCATCCTTCACTCATGCTGCCAAACATACCCTTGTAAAACTGACCATCCTACCAATCCTCAACTTTGGCGATGTCATTTACAAAATAGCCTCCAATACCCTACTCAACAAATTGGATGCAGTCTATCACAGTGCAATCCGTTTTGTCACCAAAGCCCCATATACTACCCACCATTGCGACCTGTACGCTCTCGTTGGCTGGCCCTCGCTTCATACTCGTCGCCAAACCCACTGGCTCCATGTCATCTACAAGACCCTGCTAGGTAAAGTCCCCCCTTATCTCAGCTCGCTGGTCACCATTGCATCTCCCACCTGTAGCACACGCTCCAGCAGGTATATCTCTCTAGTCACCCCCAAAACCAATTCTTTCTTTGGCCGCCTCTCCTTCCAGTTCTCTGCTGCCAATGACTGGAACGAACTACAAAAATCTCTGAAACTGGAAACACTTATCTCCCTCACTAGCTTTAAGCACCAACTGTCAGAGCAGCTCACAGATTACTGCACCTGTACATAGCCCACCTATAATTTAGCCCAAACAACTACCTCTTTCCCTACTGTATTTTATTTATGTATTTATTTTGCTCCTTTGCACCCCCATTATTTTTATTTCTACTTTGCACATTCTCCCATTGCAAATCTACCATTCCAGTGTTTTACTTGCTATATTGTATCTACTTTGCCACCATGGCCTTTTTGCCTTTACCTCCCTTATCTCACCTCATTTGCTCACATCGTATATAGACTTGTTTATACTGTATTATTGACTGTATGTTTGTTTTACTCCATGTGTAACTCTGTGTCGTTGTATGTGTCGAACCGCTTTGCTTTATCTTGGCCAGGTCGCAATTGTAAATGAGAACTTGTTCTCAACTTGCCTACCTGGTTAAATAAAGGTGAAATAAATAAATAAATAAAAAATACCCCAAAAGACATGAAACATTAGCAATAATTTCTAGTGAAAAAACACAAATATAAAAAATATGTGGAAATAGCGTTTTGGAAATAAACTCTTCAAATGTACTTCTAGTATACCCTTGATTTTTCTGCATACTAAAAGGTACTCTGAGTATGCCCTGTCCCTGACCTGTGAGATGAGGAGTTGGCAGGAGGACAGCTCTCTTCCCGTCTCCTCCATCTTCCTATGACACTCCATCTGAAGGTTCTCCAGCTGACGACAGCGTTTCACCATGGACTTGACCTCTGACTTGATCTTACTGATGTAGAGACGGGCCACCGTAAACTCCTCCTCGATCGCACCCGTTATTTCCATCGGCTGGGGGAAGAGACAAAGATTATGTTCAATATGTTCCTATATGTTTGCTTTGGCAATGTATATGGTTACACTTTCCACGTCAATAAAGCCTTTTGAATTTGAGAGACAGAAAAAGGAGATAGAGAGCTGAACAGAGAGTAGGAGAGAGAGAATGAGAAAGAAAGAAAGAAAGAAAGAAAGAAAGAAAGAAAGAAAGAAAGAAAGAAAGAAAGAAAGAGAGAGAGAGAGAGAGAGAGAAAGAGAATGAGGCAAAGAGAAAAACTTCTGCCGTTTATTTGTAAAAACAAACATCCATTATATTACAGATCATTTAGCAAACGCCACATCAATTACAATCTAAATATGACAACGGTGATGTTGTCTCCCTGACAACTGGCATGCTGTACTTCCGCTGAGGGCCTTTTGGAGTGAAACTTCAAAGTAATGTTTTTCATACCAGAAAAAGATGAACTCTTAAAATCATAAAATGAGAGATAGCTGTGCCTATCTGGGCCTGTATTCAGAAAGTATATCAGGCTTGCTGACTGGATCACGTTTGCCTTTTAGATCACAATGACTAAGATACAGTGGCAAGAAAAGGTATGTGAACCCTTTGGAAGTACCTGGGTTTCTGCATAAATTGGTCATAACATTTGATCTGATCTTCATCTAGGTCACAACAATAGACAAACAAAGTCTGCTTAACCTAATAACACAAACAATTCTGCGTTTTCATGTCTTTGTTGAACACACCGTGTAAACATTCACAGTGCAGGGTGGGAAAAGTATGTGAACCCTTGGATTTAATAACTGGTTGACCCGCCTTTGAAAGCAATAACCTCAACCAAATGTTTTCTGTAGCTGTGGATCAGAACTGCACAATGGTCAGGAGGAATTTTGGACCCTTCCTCTTTACAATACTGTTTCAGTTCAGCAATATTCTTGGGATGTCTGGCATGAACTGCTCTCTTGAGGTCATGCCACAGCATCTCAATCGGGTTGAGGTCAGGACTCTGACTGGGCCACCCCAGAATGCGTATTTTCTGCTGTTGAAGCCATTCTGTTTATTTATTTCTGTGTTTTGGGTCATTGTCCTGTTGATTCACCCATCTTCTGTTGAGCTTCAATTGGCGGACAGTAGCCTAACATTCTCCTGCAAAATGTCTTGATAAACTTGGGAATTCATTTTTCTGTCGATGATAGCAAGCTATCCAAGCCCTGAGGCAGCAAAGCAGCCCCAAACCATGATGCTCCCTCCACCCTACTTTACAGTTGGGATGAAGTTTTGATGTTGGTGTGCTGTGGCTTTTTTTCTCCACACATAGAGTTGTGTGTTCCTTCCAAACAACTCAACTGTAGTTTCATCTGTCAACAAAATATTTTGCCAGTAGTGTTGTGAAACATCCAGGTGCACTTTTGTAACCCTTTCCAGCTTCATGCAAGTCAACAATTCTTAATCGTAGGTCTGAGATCTCTTTTCGAGGCATGGTTCACATCAGGCAATGCTTCTTGTGAATAGCAAACTCAAATTTTGTGTGTGGTTTTTATAGGTCAAGACAGCTCTAACCGACATCTCCAATCTCGTCTCATTGACTGACTCCTGACTCCAATTAGCTTTTGGAGAAGCCATTAGCCTAGGGGTTCACATACTTTTTCCTACCTACACTGTGAATGTTTAAATGATGTAGTCAATATAGACAAGAAAAGTGTGTTAATATGTGTGTTATTAGTTTAAGCACACTGTGTTTGTCTATTGTTGTGACTTAGATGAAGATCAGATTAAACCAATTTATTCACATACTTTTTCTTGCCAATGTATATGGACTGGGGAACCTAGCCTCGACCTCCAGTGTTCTAGGAGAGGTTCTCAGAGATAAGTGTTTAGCGTCTAGATCAGCACTCCTATTTCTTATACAGGTGTACAGGCCATACACGCTTAGAATTATTGGTGACTCAAGGAACCCTGGTGATCCTCGTGGAACCCCTGGAATTCCTTAAGCAACCATTGCTAGTCAATGGTTCATATTTGCACCTTCAGTTAGTTGAGGGGTTCTTGGAGGAAACTTGAATGGTTCAATGTAGGAACGGGTTCCTGGTGGAACCCTGGAGTGGAGGCGTGGCTTAGTAGTGGCGTGGCTTTAAGATAGGTGCGGCAGTTGGCCTAGTGGTTAGTGCGTTGGGCCAGTAACCGGAAGGTTGCTAGATTGAATCCCTGAGCTGAAAAAGTAAAAATATGTTGTTCTGCCCCTGAACAAGGCAGTTAACCCACTGTTCCCCGGGAGGCTGTCATTGTAAATAAGAATTTGTTCTTAACTGACTCGCCTGGTTAAATAAATAAAAAAAGATATTTTTCAATGTCATTACATCTGTTAGGTTGTACTGCCATTAGACGTTAAGGTTGAACTCTGACAGTTTTGAAGTTTCAATTAAGCTAACAGAGGTGTATGATCCCCTCAAAAGCCTATGCAAATCCCAAAGTTACCCCTTTATTACTGTATGTAATCAGCAATGTTAATATTATATTAGAATATATACTGTAAAAAATATCCAAGAAACATTTTAATTTGCACAAACTTAACATGATGAACAGGAATGACATTTAAGCTAAAGGGTGACCAAAAATAAATATCTGAATGCCAAACCTCCAATAAGCTAGACCTTCAGTCTGATAGGCTGCCACCTCTACATTACATTATTAAAAATACCCTTTTCAGAAGGCAAACCTTTTTCAGCAGGAAATGTTCTGCCTGTACGGCAACCCAAAATGTTCTTTCAGGCACCTTTACTTCTATGAGGGTGCAACAGGTAGCCTAGTGGATACTGCGTTGAGCCAGTAACCGAAAGGTTGCAAGATCAAATCCCATAGCTGACATGGTTAACATTTGTTGTTCTGCCCCTGAACAAGGCAGTTAACTGTGGCCGTCATTGTAGATAAGAATTTGCTCTTAACTGACTTGCCTATTTAAAAAAAGGTCAAAAAATAAGTGTAGTCTTGGTAATAGCAGACCACAGGAAGTTGGTGTCACCTTAATTGGGGAGAATGGGCTTGTGGTAATGACTTGAGTGGAATCAGTGGAATGGTATCAAACACATGGTTTCCAGGTGTTTGATTCCATTTGCTTCATTCTGGACATTATTATGAGCTGTTCTCCCCTCAGCAGCCTCCACTGTAGCAGACGTACCAGTTTGATGTCCTTTTTGTTAAGTAAAAATCAGGTATCAAGAATCAACAATCAAGCAAAGTGAAGTCAACTCAGAAATCATCTTTTTACAACTAAAGTAAAGTATTAACCAGTTTGATGTCTTTGTTGCCTACGATGGCACTGAACTCAGAGAGGTCCCTCATTAGGCCGTTGAGAACCTCAGCGATGCGTTTCCTTTGATGACTGCTCACTTCCTGTAGACGAGACAGCTCCGCCTCAATTCGCATCAGGTGGGCCTGGAGTTGGGAGGAGAAGAAGAAGAGACTGTGACTTATCTTTTTTAATTTCTCCTATCCCCCTGAGACACACACATAAGCACTCACCAAAGGAATAGAATGATAGATAGAACTGTAGATGGATGGATGCATGGATGGAGGAAAGGCACTGTACAAATACACATTTAGATTGATGGATTTATCAAAAGGTTACAGTAATGCACATAGGGATGGACGGATGGTTGGTTGGGTGGATGGGCGGATGGGGACAGATGTACGTAAAGGACGGACGAACAGATTAAGTGTAATCCCCTCCCTCTGACGTACCATTTTCTTAGCCAGTTCCTCAGCCAGTAGTTTGTTCTGTAGACTCTTATCCTCCACCTCCTGGCTCTTCTCGTCATAGTTAACAGCCAGCTCCTCTAAGGCCTGTAGAACCTCCTTCACCTATAGACCACAAGTGAAATCAGTAACTGACTTTATTATTGTAATTTACTGGCTCTATATGTATTCAATTGTCAAATAAATTAAATCAATCAATCACTCAATTAATCGGCCAACCAACCTCCGCCTTGGCAATGTCACTCTCCATCTGTAGTCTGCCCAGCTCTGATGACACCTTCTCACTGTCCCCACGGGAGGAGACCAGGAGCTGGGAGTTACACAAAAACCCAATAACCATCACTCACTTATCTTCGATAGCTCCTTAGAGCATAGCGCCTCAACATTTGGGCCAGTTCCCAGGCTGAATAACGATAACCATAGCATTAGAAATCAAATAAAAGTGATGACAGACTATCCAACGTGAGTTGAGTTCTCAGTACAATTGCCAAATGAAATTACACTGAACAAAAATAACTGCAACATGCAACAATTTCAAAGAGTTTTACTGAGTTACAGTTCAAGGAAATCAGTAAATTGTAATAAATTAATTCAGGCTTAATCTATGGATTTCACATGACTGGGAATACAGATACGCATCTGTTGATACTTAAAAAAAAGTAGGAGCCTGGATCAGAACACCAATCAGTATCTGGTGTGACCACCATTTGCCTCATGCAGCGCAACACATCTCCTTTGCAAAGAGTTGATCAAGCTGTTGATTGTTGCCTGTGGAATGTTGTCCCACTCCTCCTCAATGGCTGTGTGATGTTGCTGGATATTGGCGGGAACTAGAACAGGCTGTCGTACAAGTCAATCCAGAGCATCCCAAACATGCTCAATGGGTGACATGTCTGATGAGTATGCAAGCCATGGAAGAACTGGGAGATTTTCAGCTTCCAGGAATTATGTACAGATCCTTGCGAAATGGGGCCGTGCATTATTATGCTGAAACATGAAGTGATGGCGGTGGATGAATGGCAGGACAATTGTCCTCAGGAGTTCATGATGGTATCTCTGTGCATTCAAATTGCCATTGATAAAATGCATTTGTGTTCGCTGTCAGTACCTTATCCCTGGCCATAACCCCACTGTCACAATGGGGCATTCTGTTCACAACTTTGACATCAGAAAACCCCTCGACCACACAAGCCCCTAATTGCTGTCTGTCATCTGCCTGGTACAGTTGAAACCAGGATTCATCCGTGAAGTGCACACTTCTCCAGCGTGCCAGTGGCCATTGAAGGTGAGCATTTGCCCACTGAAGTAGGTTATGACAACGAACTGCAGTCTTGTCAAGACCCTGGTGAGGCCGATGAGCACGCAGATCAGATTCCCTGACATGGTTTCTGATAGTTTGTGCAGAAATTCTGCATTTGTGCAATTCATAGTTTCATCAGCTGTCCGGGTGGCTGGTCTCAGACAAGAAGCCGGCGAAGAAGCCGGATTTAGAGGTCCTGGGATGGTGTGGTTACATGAGGTCTGCGGTAAGTGAGGCCAGTTGGACATACTGCCAAATTCTCTAAAACAACATTGGATGCGGCTTATGGTAGAGAAATTAACATTCCATTCTCTGGTATCAGCTCTGGTGTACATTCCTGCAGTCAGCATGCCAATTGCACGCTCCCTCAAAACTTGAGACACCTGTGGCATTGCGTAGTGTGAATTATCTGCACATTTTGAGTGGCCTTTTATTGTCCCCAGCACAAGGTGCACCTCGGTAATGATCATGCTGTTTAATCAGCTTCTGTCAGGTGGATGGGTTATCTTGGCAAATGAGAAATCCTCCCTAACTGTGATGTAAACAAATTAGTGCACAAAATTTGAGACAAATAAGCTTTTTGTGTGTATAGAACATTTCTGTGATCTTTTATTTCAGCTCATGAAACACTTTACATGTTGCGTTTATATTTTTGTTCAGTATAAATGAAATTAAATCACCCTGCAGATTCATTTTTCATTTGACAGTATTTTTGGCTCTTTTGCCTGACAAAAATGTCAATTAACCATCTCCTGCCAACTACTCAGTCTAAGTAAGCTCAGATGGGCTGAATAACAGAGGGATAGAGGAAGATAGATGGGGAAGAACATTGGGCTGAGTAGAGGGAGGGTGTTGTACCTCTTCCTGGTCCAGCATCTGCTCCTTCAGCTTCTCCGCCAGCTGACTCTGCTGGTTGATCTCATCATCCTGTGTAGACACACAAACAAACAAACACACACACACACACACACACACACACACACACACACACACACACACACACACACACACACACACACACACACACACACACACACACACACACACACACACACACACACACACACACACACACACACACACACACACACACACACACACACACACACACACACACACACACACACACACACACACACACACACACACACACACACACACAGTGAAAACCAGGTATGTCATACAGAGCATTATGGGTAAAGTAGTTCATCATGCACATAGACAACCCACATGAAAAAATACTATAGTATACTATGGTATAAATATCGTACTATTACTATATTTTTTTATACCAGAACATTGTTGAATACTTGTTGCTGATTGGCTAGAAGGGCATTCTAGAATGGACATTAAAACCAGATCACGGGACAGTTGTAAAAGGAATCTGGACAGTTGGAAAATATTCACTAGGTGCTCTATGTGTGGTTTAGGTTAATGTTCCATATTTTATGGATCTGGCTGTCAAGCAGCAGGAGGTGGCAATTGCCCATGTATTTGTCCATGTAATGTGTATAGCTAGCTAGCTGATAATATTTGCAAACTAGTACCAGTAGCTAGAAACTTTGCACAGTGTCAGTGGCTAAATGTACCTTTTTATTTTTAGTTAGCTTGCTAACACGATCCCCTTTTCAACATTGTTTTTAAGAGTGTTTAATGCTGCTGACAGATATAATAGGTTACATTGAAATGATTGACCACATCAAATTACCTAGCTAGCTAAAGACAGATCATGTCAATTTGGCTAGTCATGTTTTTTCTCAATCACGTACAAGCAATTTTGGGATCTGTGTTGAAACGTATCTATAGCAGAACAGCAAGTGTATGTAAACTTCTGACCCACTCGAATTGTGATACAGTGAAATAATCTGTCTGAAAAATGACTTGTGTCATGCACAAAGTAGATGTCCTAACCGACTTGCCAAAACTATAGTTTGTTAACAAGACATTTGTGGAGTGGTTGAAAAACTAGTTTTTCAACCTAAGTGTATGTAAACTTCCGACTTCAACTGTAAGTACGGCTGTGATAATCTTTTTGCAGGCAGTTGTGTTCTTTTGATGCATCAATATCTATCCTGCAATTTTGTACAGTATAATATTAGCAAAAGGACACATAGTTCTGTAATGCATGTTGTGAACTCTGTTTTGAAAATCGACACAAAAAAAAAAAAGATTGAGAAAAGCTATAACAAGCTAACTTTCAGGGGATGAACTAGATAGCTAGTGATCTCATTGATTGATTTGCTTGACATCTATTAGTGGTGATGACAGTAGTCAAACTGGAACTTTACCTGGATGAGTTTTGACTCAAATACTTGTCGATGTTAAGCTCTTTCCAAAACAAAAGCCTAATCTCTGACGAAGCAAGATAAATGACACAAGTTGTTTGCTTAGCTAGCTATCTACAGTACATGCCAAATAGGTAGGCCAACCACACGTATCTAAAAATACATGATCAATTGATGTTTACTGATCATGAAGTGCATGCAGTTGCTTGCTGTATAGCTCTGATGATAGACCTACATGTGGGAAATTGTTTTGCATGGAATAACTTGTACATTTGTAGTTAAGACTGTGCTCTTCAAGAGGGGATCATATTACAACCAAATAGTTGTAACATTTATTTCACATTCCCTTGAAAATGGCACTCGGTTGTAATGTTTTAAGCTGAGCTGGAGGTCTCCTTGCCCCCCAGAAGGCAAATCGAACACTCTGCACCGTATTGTGACGGTTACTGATAACAACCTATATTATTCTACAGTATACTACAAAATTCCATAGTATGTGCTACACATGATCGAGGGATACTACAATGTAGTATAGTATTTTACCAGAGGATGCTGGTGGGAGCAGCTATAGTAAACTGTAGTATTTTTTATGTGGGAATGACACTCCACTTATGTCACATCAAGCACCAATTTCAAATAGATGTTACATTTTGTGTGTGAACCCCCTCACCTTGTCGTCCAGCTGCTTGTAGAGCTTGCGTATCTCCTCCTCATACTTCTGTCTTTCCTCCTCTGAGATCCTGATCACTATAGAGGAGGAACTGTCTTCTCTAGGCAGCCGACTCAGACCGGAGGAGGAGCTCTCTTCTCTGGGGAGCCGACCCAGACTGTCATCTCTGGGTATCAGACACTCAAGAGGCACAGCACCAGGACACAACTGATCCAGCTCTGAGTCCTCCTCATCTGAGGGAGGGACAATGGATCATGAGAAGGACAGGCCTCATTGGGGGAGGTATGGGTGTAGGGGTGGGTGCGTGTGTGTGTGTGTGTGTGTGTGTGTGTGTGTGATTTTCTTTAGGGCTAGCCAAGGAGGCCCGATGTGTGTGTCCCTCTCTTCATGTGGCTCTGGAGCAGCAGACGAAGTGTCTACAGTCTAAAACATATATGTGTCCATGTGTGTCTTGAGTATGTGTGTGTCTACAGTATATAATGTGCCTCTTAGGAGATGTTTATTTTTTTCTTTACCCTTTATTTAACTAGGCAAGTCAGTTAAGAAAAAAATCCTATTTACAATGAATGCCTAGGAACAGTGGGTTAACTGCCTTGTTCAGGGGCAGAACTACAGATTCTTACCTTGTCAACTCAGGGATTTGATTTAGCAACCTTTCGGTTACTAGTCCAATGCTCTAACCACTAGGCTACCTGCCGCCCCAGGTAGCCTAGTGCTCTGAGGATTACTGAAATATAAGAATCCATAAAGCATAAAGGCACAAAGAAATCTGCCTCCAGGACACTGTGGGAGAAGGCAATTCATCTTTGAGAGTGTGTGTTCGTGTGTGTGTTTGCCTGCTCGTGCCGCGTGTTTTTTCCGTGCATGCCTGTGCGTGTGTCTCAGTGTCTATGTGCCTGTGTGCCGGTGTGCGTGTCCGTAGGTGGCCTCACCATTCATCCACCTGTTGAGCTCAGACTCCAGCCTCTGTACCGTCTCCTTCATCATCCTGTTCTTCTCCTTCTCCTTCTCATACTTCTTCTTCCACTGTTCTGCCGTCAGCTCCAGATTCACTGACGCTGTGTTCCTGATCGTCTTAGCTCTGGGGGGAGAGAGAGAGACAGAGGAGATGGTAGTGAGGCATAAGGCTGTATGAGTTAGGTAGAGATTGTGCAATTGTATGGATTCTATTGTTCTGGATTGCCTTAGTGATTCAATGGAACATGCATAGGTAATGACTCAGTTGGATGAAAGACGTAGGAGAATGTAGTGATGTATAGATAGGCTCTGTAAGTTTGACATTACATTGTTCTTAGGAACAGATTCTATAATTGTATGGATTCACTCTCGCCAAAATCTGTCCAGAATAAGCCCAATGTGTTTATACGTGTTTAAAGGGGAAACACTATGATTTAAAACGCCAGCTATCTCTAACTGTAAATCGCCATATTGGCATTGTTGCGTCACTGGCAGGAGAGAACATATTGGAACTCCCAAAAATGTCTGACTTTACCGAGTCTGAGAAGGAGTTTTTACAGAGAATTAACTTATTTAAGTTAGGGAGCCAATAAACCTACTGAAGCCATTCATGTTTGAGCCGATCGTTCCCCCAGATCTCGTAACAGTAACAATCATACAATAACAGTTTCCATCATAGGTACACTTCAACTATGACAGACAAAATGAGAAAAAAAATCAAGAATATCACATTGTAGGATTATTTATGAATTTATTTGCAAATTGTGGTGGAAAATAAGTATTTGGTCAATAACAAAAGTTTATCTCAATACTTTGTAATATACCCTTTGCTGGCAATGACAGAGGTCAAATGTTTTCTGTAAGTCTTCACAAGATTTTCACACACTGTTGCTGGTATTTTGGCCCATTCCTCCATGCAGATCTCCTCTAGAGCAGTGATGTTTTGGGGCTGTTGCTGGGCAACACTGACTTTCAACTCCCTCCAAAGATTTTCTATGGGGTTGAGATCTGGAGACTGGCTAGGCCACTCCAGGACCTTGAAATGCTTCTTACGAAGCCCCTCCTTTGTTGCCCGGGCGGTGTGTTTGGGATCATTGTCATGCTGAAAGACCCAGCCCAGGCCCCATTAATTCTTTCCAGAATCAGTCGTCCTGGTTCCTTTGCAGAAAAACAGCCCCAAAACATGATGTTTCCACCCCCATGCTTCACCGTAGGTATGGTGTTCTTTGGATGCAACTCAGCATTCTTTGTCCTCCAAACACGACGAGTTGAGTTTTTACCAAAAAGTTATATTTTGGTTTCATCTGACCATATGACATTCTCCGAAACTTCTTCTGGATCATCCAAATGCTCTCTAGCAAACTTCAGACGGGCCTGGACATGTACTGGCTTAAGCAGGGGGACACGTCTGGCACTGCAGGATTTGAGTCCCTGGCGGCGTAGTGTGTTACTTATGGTAGGCTTTGTTACTTTGGTCCCAGCTCTCTGCAGGTCATTCACTAGGTCCCCCCGTGTGGTTCTGGGATTTTTGCTCACCGTTCTTGTGATCATTTTGACCCCACGGGGTGAGATCTCGCGTGGAGCCCCAGATCGAGGGAGATTATCAGTGGTCTTGTATGTCTTCCATTTCCTAATAATTGCTCCCACAGTTGATTTCTTCAAACCAAGCTGCTTACCTATTGCAGATTCAGGCTTCCCAGCCTGGTGCAGGTCTACAATTTTGTTTCTGGTGTCCTTTGACAGCTCTTTGGTCTTGGCCATAGTGGAGTTTGGAGTGTGACTGTTTGAGGTTGTGGACAGGTGTCTTTTATACTGATAACAAGTTCAAACAGGTGCCATTAATACAGGTAACGAGTGGAGGACAGAGGAGCCTCTTAAAGAAGAAGTTACAGGTCTGTGAGAGCCAGAAATCCTGCTTGTTTGTAGGTGACCAAATACTTATTTTCCACCATCATTTGCAAATAAATTCATAAAAAAATCCTATAATGTGATTTTCTGGATTTTCTTCTCATTTTGTCTGTCATAGTTGAAGTGTACCTATGATGAAAATTACAGGCCTCTCTCATCTTTTTAAGTGGGAGAACTTGCACAATTGGTGGCTGACTAAATACTTTTTTGCCCCACTGTATATGCTGCCTGAAACACAAACTGGTGTGAGTCTGGATGCTGCCAGGTAATGGCTAGAGTAGAAGTGTGTGTGTTGTAGAGAGATGGTGGCGATACAGCACTTAATCCCAGCAGAGAGAGCAGAAAGAGAGAATTGGACGAGTGTGTCGTTTCTTGCATAAGGCGTGCATAGCCAGAAGCAAAGGCATTGAATAAAAGTTTGAATAAAACCAGTTAATTTAGTAAATCTAGCCTAGCCTAAGACATAATAAACCATTTGACATTAGTTTTCCATATCTCCCCACTGACAATTCACCACATTCTTTATGATAGAATTATTGTTAATTTATCCACTTTTTGGACATTAGAGTTTTGGGAAGGCAAAAGTCTCTGGAAACAAAGGGACATTCCTTTATCCAATACTGGAGGGTAGAGAGAGAGAGTCCTCTCCTGCTTAATTTATGACCGGGTGTGGAGGTGTCAAAACCATCCAGCATCTAGTGAATGCTCACAGGACAGTCATGACAACTACATGACCAAAAATATGTGGAGACCGGGTGTTTCGACCATCTCATTACAAATTCATGGGAATTAATATGGAGTTGGTCTCCCCTTTGCTGCTATAACAGACTTCACTCTTCTGGGAATGCTTTCCACTAGATGTTGGACCATTGTTGTACCCCAAACTGTTGCCACAAAGTTGGAAGCACAGAATCGTCTAAAATGTCATTGCACGCTGTACCGTTAAGATTTCCCTACACTGGAACTAAGGGGCCAAGCCAAACCATGAAAAACAACCCCAGATCATTATTCCACCTCCACCAAACTTTACAGTTGCCACCACTATGCATTCGGGCAGGTAGCGTTCTCCTGGCATCTGCCAAACTCAGATTTGTCTGTCAGACTACCAGACAGTGAAGAGTTATTCATCACTCCAGAGAATGCGTTTCCACTGCTCCAGAGTTCAATGGCGGCGAGCTTTACACCACTCCAGCCGACGCTTGGCATTGCGCATGGTGATTTTACGCTTGTGTGCGGCTGCTTGGCCATAGAAACCCATTTCATGAAGCTCTCGAAAAAACAGTTATTCTGCTGATGTTGCTTCCAGAGGCAGTTTGGAACTTGGCAGTGAGTGTTGCAACCGAGGACAAATTATTTTTACGCACTACACACTTCAGCACTTGACGGTCCTGTTCCGTGAGGTTGTGTGGCATACCATTTCGCAGCTGAGCCGTTGTTGTTCCTAGATGTTCCTAGGTGGCATCCCACGACAGTGCCACATTGAAAGTCACTGAGCTCTTCAATAAGGCCATTCTACTGCCAATGTCTGTCTATGGAGATTGCATGGCTGTGTGATCGATTTTATACACCTGTCAGCAACGGGTATGGCTGAAATAGCCGAATCCACTAGTTTGAAGGAGTGTCCATATACCTTTGTATATATACTGTATATTTATGTTTTTCCAAAATTATACAGTTACTCCTCTAAATAAAATCTATCAAAATACTTCACCAGAGAGGATGACTTAGCCACAGACGATCATTAGCTTCTTTCTGGATTGTTTCAAATCAAGTCGGTAGGCCTATGCCTATTTGGGAAGCTCGCAATTTCGGTAGCCCGTGACAATATACCAAGTTGATTATTGAGTTGCGGCTGTCAGTAATAAGCATCTATGAGTAAAGATAATGTGTCTTGAGTATAATTTTAAATATGAGACAAGAGAAGGGGAAGGGTGTGTGGCTAAGATATGGCTCATCTCTCTTCAGAATGTATGCAATCAGCTGTTTCCTGACAATTGTTGAGCATTCATTGTTTTATTATTCTTTGATTGTTTATTTTTATAAATTCCACAAGCACATATGGCCTAGTAAATGTACCGTTGATCCCAGTCACATTCATTTCTGTTAATGCATGTATTAATTACATTTGTTTACTGTTCTCATTCTCAGAGTGGACACGTTGTTTGCATAGTTCACAACCTGCTACACTTGTGAGAAAAAGGTTTTGATTCATTTCATAACCATTTCATAACCATTTGAGTTGTCTTCTTTGGAGTGCTCCATGTGAGCAATGAGCATGTGTCGGTTTCTCTATCCTGATAATGTTGAGGGAGAGTGCGTGACTGAGCACTCATAGCAGAACCTGGCCTGCTGCGCCCAAATGTAGAAAAGATATGTCTGATTTCTGATTGTATTTACTCACCACGTCTACCACTACCACATAAGATGAGCCTCTCAGTAATTTTTCCTTCACCTCATTGCCGACAGTCTGTTTTTCTAAGATCCATTGCGAATGATAATAGTTCCCCACAAGCTAGGTTTTCATCCTTTTGGCAACATGTTTTTCATTGGAATATTGTAAAGTCTGCATAAAAAGCATTTTCCCACCAGAGATGTGTTTCCATCCAAGTGACTTGTTGTGGATAAAAGGCTGTGCGTGATGACATAGTGTACATAAACATTTTAAAAATACAAGTTAAATGGGTTTCCATCTATTTTCAACTCTACTGATTCTTTTGTCACAAAATAAAATGTGTGTTAAATTATAGCGAATGTGCCACTCTGGTCTTGGCACATGTGTTCTAGCCAACAGCTGGCAGATAAAGTGTGGGTATAGCCTACATGATGAGATTCTTATGGACAAAATAGTGAGTTTGTCTTTAATTGTCAAGCCAAGCATTGATCATAATGTCACCAGAATAAGATCCTCAATATTTATTGTAGTGAAGCTTCAAGCTTATCACCATATACTTTCACCACCCTGTGAAGTTCATCATAATTTATTTAATCTGTAATAGAGGGTTTCCCAACCTTGTGAAGATACTGGAGGAAACAGGTAGAAAAGTATCTACAGTGCCTTGCGAAAGTATTCGGCCCCCTTGAACTTTGCGACCTTTTGCCACATTTCAGGCTTCAAACATAAAGATATAAAACTGTATTTTTTTGTGAAGAATCAACAACAAGTGGGACTCAATCATGAAGTAGAACGACATTTATTGGATATTTCAAACTTTTTTAACAAATCAAAAACTGAAAAATTGGGCGTGCAAAATTATTCAGCCCCCTTAAGTTAATACTTTGTAGCGCCACCTTTTGCTGCGATTACAGCTGTAAGTCGCTTGGGGTATGTCTCTATCAGTTTTGCACATCGAGAGACTGACATTTTTTCCCATTCCTCCTTGCAAAACAGCTCGAGCTCAGTGAGGTTGGATGGAGAGCATTTGTGAACAGCAGTTTTCAGTTCTTTCCACAGATTCTCGATTGGATTCAGGTCTGGACTTTGACTTGGCCTATCTAACACCTGGATATGTTTATTTTTATTATGTTTATTTTTGAACCATTCCATTGTAGATTTTGCTTTATGTTTTGGATCATTGTCTTGTTGGAAGACAAATCTCCTTCCCAGTCTCAGGTCTTTTGCAGACTCCATCAGGTTTTCTTCCAGAATGGTCCTGTATTTGGCTCCATCCATCTTCCCATCAATTTTAACCATCTTCCCTGTCCCTGCTGAAGAAAAGCAGGCCCAAACCATGATGCTAACACCACCATGTTTGACTGTGGGTATGGTGTGTTCAGGGTGATGAGCTGTGTTGCTTTTACGCCAAACATAAAGTTTTGCATTGTTGCCAAAAAGTTCAATTTTGATTTAATCTGACCAGAGCACCTTCTTCCACATGTTTGGTGTGTCTCCCAGGTGGCTTGTGGCAAACTTTAAACGACACTTTTTATGGATATCTTTAAGAAATGTCTTTCTTCTTGCCACTCTTCCATAAAGGCCAGATTTGTGCAATATACGACTGATTGTTGTCCTATGGACAGAGTCTCCCACCTCAGCTGTAGATCTCTGCAGTTCATCCAGAGTGATCATGGGCCTCTTGGCTGCATCTCTGATCAGTCTTCTCCTTGTATGAGCTGAAAGTTTAGAGGGACGGCCAGGTCTTGGTAGATTTGCAGTGGTCTGATACTCCTTCCATTTCAATATTATCGCTTGCACAGTGCTCCTTGGGATGTTTAAAGCTTGGGAAATCATTTTGTATCCAAATCCGGCTTTAAACTTCTTCACAACAGTATCTCGGACCTGCCTGGTGTGTTCGTTGTTCTTCATTATGCTCTCTGCGCTTTTAACGGACCTCTGAGACTATCACAGTGCAGGTGCATTTATACGGAGACTTGATTACACACAGGTGGATTGTATTTATCATCATTAGTCATTTAGGTCAACATTGGATCATTCAGAGATCCTCACTGAACTTCTGGAGAGAGTTTGCTGCACTGAAAGTAAAGGGGCTGAATACATTTGCACGCCCAATTTTTCAGTTTTTGATTTGTTAAAAAGGTTTGAAATATCCAATAAATGTCGTTCGACTTCATGACTGTGTCCCACTTGTTGTTGATTCTTCACAAAAAAATACAGTTTTATATCTTTATGTTTGAAGCCTGAAATGTGGCAAAAGGTTGCAAAGTTCAAGGGGGCCGAATACTTTCGCAAGGCACTGTATATCCAAAGTAAAATGAGTCCTATATCGACATAACCTGAAAGACCGCTCAGCAAGGAAGAAGCCACTGCTCCAAAACCACCATAAAAAGCCAGACTGCGGTTTACAACTGCACATGGGGACAAAGATCGTACTTTTTGGAGAAATGTCCTCTGGTCTGATGAAACAAAAATAGAACTGTTTGGCTATAATGACCATCGTTATGTTTGGAGGAAAAAGGGGGAGGCTTGCAAGCTGAGGCACACCATTCAACCGTGAAGCACGGGGGTGGAAGCATCATTTTGTGTGTGTGCTTTGCTGCAGGAGGGACTGGTGCACTTCACAAAATAGATGGCATCATGAGGTAAGAAAAGTATGACAATATATTGAAGCAACATCTCAAGACATCAAGTTAAAGCTTGGTCACAAATGAGTCTTCCAAATGGACAATGACCCCAAGCATACATCAAACTATTGGTCAACGCCTTTCATCTGCAAAAACCCCAGTCTTGCTCATTATTCAGTACTTGGCTAAGGTGTTTGTAAACTTCCGACTTAAACTGTATTTTAAAATATATTTGAATACATATCTCAGGAAGTGACTACTTTTCTGAAACTATTGGATTGGTTGCCTTCAACTAATGGCAGGGCTGTATCTGGAACTACATGTGGAAGATAGAAATAGAATAAATAGAGCACACACAATCTCCTATCAGGTATGCGGTATGCGCAATACTGTCGGGGGTACGCCAAATAAAAATGTGATTCACATTTTCAAACAGTCCAATTTTCCAACGGGCTATACATTTAGGTGCGTTTTTTTCCTCACCTGAGTAGCCTCGTTTCACTGCCCAAAATAAAATTTAACTATCTAGTATTCAGCGAAATAACAACACAATGTCAAATACAGGTAGGCTAGTCAAATAACTAACATCCAATCACATTAACCATTACTCTCTCGCAGGAATTCCACTAACGTAGCCAAACGTAACTGCTGCTCATGTTGGTGTCTGTACTGATGGCTCAAAAGCCATAGGGAGACATAGTGGAGTGGTAACACGAGTGGTGCAAGCAGTTGCTCCTGACATCACTTGGGTACACTGCAGCATCCACCGAGAGGCTCTTGCTGCCAAGGGAATGCCTGACAGCTTGTAAGATGTTTTGTACACTGCAGTGAAAATGGTGTATTTTATTTAAGCCAGGCCCTTGAACTCTCGCTTAATGTTTTCTTTACTGACCATAATTTTCACTTGTCTGACCGCATGCATGATGACTAGCTTCTCATACGACTGGCCTATCTGGGTGATGTTTTTTCTCGCCTGACTGATCTGAATCTAACTGTACTCAATGTGCGGGACAAAATTGAGGCTATGATTAAGAGGTTGGAACTCTTCTCTGTCTGCATTAACAAGGACAACACATAGGTCTTTCCATCATTGTATGATTTTTTTGGTGTGCAAATGAACTCAAGCTTACAGACAATGTCAAATGTGATATAGCGAAGCACCTGAGTGAGTTGGGTGCGCAATACGTTATCCCTTTCATGCCCTGCCTCCAGTCCACTTACTGATATCTGAACAAGAGAACCTCATCGAAATTGCAACAAGCGGTTCTGTGAAAATTTAATCAGAAGCCACTGCCAGATTGGGCTGCACTCAGATTATCCTGCATTGGCAAACCACGCTGTTAAGACACTGATGCCCTTTATTTAACTACGCAAGTCAGTTAAGAACACATTCTTATTTTCAATGACTGCCTAAGAACAGTTAACTGCCTTAACTGCAACAACAGACTTTTACAGTGCCTTGCGAAAGTATTCGGCCCCCTTGAACTTTGCAACCTTTTGCCACATTTCAGGCTTCAAACATAAAGATATAAAACTGTATTTTTTTGTGAAGAATCAACAACAAGTGGGACACAATCATGAAGTGGAACGACATTTATTGGATATTTCAAACTTTTTTAACAAATCAAAAACTGAAAAATTGGGCGTGCAAAATTATTCAGCCCCTTTACTTTCAGTGCAGCAAACTCTCTCCAGAAGTTCAGTGAGGATCTCTGAATGATCCAATGTTGACCTAAATGACTAATGATGATAAATACAATCCACCTGTGTGTAATCAAGTCTCCGTATAAATGCACCTGCACTGTGATAGTCTCAGAGGTCCGTTAAAAGCGCAGAGAGCATCATGAAGAACAAGGAACACACCAGGCAGGTCCGAGATACTGTTGTGAAGAAGTTTAAAGCCGGATTTGGATACAAAAAGATTTCCCAAGCTTTAAACATCCCAAGGAGCACTGTGCAAGCGATAATATTGAAATGGAAGGAGTATCAGACCACTGCAAATCTACCAAGACCTGGCCGTCCCTCTAAACTTTCAGCTCATACAAGGAGAAGACTGATCAGAGATGCAGCCAAGAGGCCCATGATCACTCTGGATGAACTGCAGAGATCTACAGCTGAGGTGGGAGACTCTGTCCATAGGACAACAATCAGTCGTATATTGCACAAATCTGGCCTTTATGGAAGAGTGGCAAGAAGAAAGCCATTTCTTAAAGATATCCATAAAAAGTGTTGTTTAAAGTTTGCCACAAGCCACCTGGGAGACACCAAACATGTGGAAGAAGGTGCTCTGGTCAGATGAAACCCAAAATTGAACTTTTTGGCAACAATGCAAAACGTTATGTTTGGCGTAAAAGCAACACAGCTCATCACCCTGAACACACCATGCCCACTGTCAAACATGGTGGTGGCAGCATCATGGTTTGGGCCTGCTTTTCTTCAGCAGGGACAGAGAAGATGGTTAAAATTGATGGGAAGATGGATGGAGCCAAATACAGGACCATTCTGGAAGAAAACCTGATGGAGTCTGCAAAAGACCTGAGACTGGGACGGAGATTTGTCTTCCAACAAGACAATGATCCAAAACATAAAGCAAAATCTACAATGGAATGGTTCAAAAATAAACATATCCAGGTGTTAGAATGGCCAAGTCAAAGTCCAGACCTGAATCCAATCGAGAATCTGTGGAAACAACTGAAAACTGCTGTTCACAAATGCTCTCCATCCAACCTCACTGAGCTCGAGCTGTTTTGCAAGGAGGAATGGGAAAAAAATTCAGTCTCTCGATGTGCAAAACTGATAGAGACATACCCCAAGCGACTTACAGCTGTAATCGCAGCAAAAGGTGGCGCTACAAAGTATTCACTTAAGGGGGCTGAATAATTTTGCACGCCCAATTTTTCAGTTTTTGATTTGTTAAAAAAGTTTGAAATATCCAATAAATGTCGTTCCACTTCATGATTGTGTCCCACTTGTTGTTGATTCTTCACAAAAAAATACAGTTTTATATCTTTATGTTTGAATCCTGAAATGTGGCAAAAGGTTGCAAAGTTCAAGGGGGCCGAATACTTTCGCAAGGCACTGTACCTTGTCAGCTCATGGATTCGATCTTGCAACCTTTCGGGTTACAAGTCCAACGCTCTAACCACTAGGCTACCTGCCGCCCCAGATTCTCGGCCCTCACTAGCATAAAAACTAAATACAGGCACAAACTGTGTGTGGAAAAGGATTTAAGACAGACTCTCTCCAATACAACCCAACATTGCAGAGTTATGTGCATCCCTTCAAGCACACCCTTCTCTTTAACCTGTGGTGAGTTATTCAAAATGTTCGATGAACAAATAAGGTTTTATATGTAAGATGGTTAAATAAAGAGCAAAATTATTGATTATTATTAAATTATTATTTGTGCCCTGGTCCTATAAGAGCACTTTGTCACTTCCCACGAGCCTGGTTGTGACAAAAACTCACACTCATTCTTATGTTTAATAAATGTATTGTATAGTGTGTGGCAGGCTTACAATGATGGCAAAAATCTAAATTTGAGAGTGCGCTGACCCTGGTTCTAGAGGGGGTACACAGGTTGAATGTTTGAAGGGGTATGGGACTATAAAATGTTTGGCAACCACTGTCTATTCCAATCTATCTGACAGTCATATTGGATCTATGCAATATATTTCTATCTCAATATTTGGTAAAAGTCCATTCTCCTGATTATCCATTGCCCCAGGTGTACATAATCAAGTCAAAACAAATAAGAAATTATATTTTGTATATTTTACAAGTATAAATAAGTTGTGACGTTCAAATACTATATGACTCTTTCAACATGCCACTGAAAAGGTTGAAAGATGCAATTCATTGTATGATTCCTGAAAATGCTGCATCGTTTGCATTTGCAAATATGCAAATAGCAAGTTAGATGCTTAGCAAAAACAACTTAGAAACCTCTTTGTCCATCTGGGGGTAAGTGTTCACATGGTAAGTGTTCACACAATACCATATTTAAAGGGATAGTTCACTCGCAATACAAACTAACATGATTTTCAACCTACCTTAGTAGTAGTTAATTAAAGGCCGTTTTGGAATATTTTGTTTCCTTTCGACACTTATTAGACATATTTTTTACTGTTGGCATTCTCAGTAAGACTTCAAATCAACAACAATGCAATATAGTAATAATCAACGTTACTACACATGTAAAATAACTTGATGTCAAGTGTTACTGCGTTACCTTATGTCTCACTCATTATGAAAATATATTTGTTAGTCATTGTGAAGCTGCAAAAGTGGTCTACTCTAAAGTTGACATTCCATGTCCCTTATGTATTTAATTCAAGGCTATAGCCAATATGAAGATTCACATAAGAGCCCTTCAAACCAATTGATTACGATCATAATGTATATTTAGACTAATTCAACTAACTGTTGTAGTTTTTGTATCTTCATCAAATATTTGTCAGCCATCAAATACATATTTGTGTGTGTTCAAATGACTTGCTTATATTCAATTACCTTAAAACATGATTTGGTTTTCTGAGAGGTATTCAAATACTTTCCAATATTTTTTGTTTTTCTGAGACCTGTATTTGAATTTCAAAGAAAGTAGTTAAAACTGACTACATAGAGTATTTGAAAAGTTGGTATTTTCAAATAAAGTACAAAATACCACTATTTTCTGCCCAGGTCTGTGTGAATGTGTGAGTGTGAGTGTATTCCTGTGTTTTTATTTATTCCTTATTTTACCAGGCTATCTGGCTAATGTTGATATTTTGTAGAAAGCCATTGTTGATACTAGCCAGATTGCAACAGCTACAAGATTTACAAGATGACAAAGAAACAATGTAATTCACTCTCCATTATCTCATACTGCCAGTGCCAGTTCACTCTCCATTACCCCATACTGCCAGTGCCAGCCCATAGCCATACAGTATGTTTAGCTACAGTAGCTAGCTAGCTAAGGACACTGCAATAACTCAGCAGCTAACAGCAGCTGATTTTATTATCATATTAATACCAGCTACAGTGGTTACCTAGTGTGGAGGAAGTATTTAGTGTTGTGTGCATTGCATCTTTGCACTTAGCTAGCTACCATCCGTGGATAAACTGAGAAAATGCCCTATTCTTTATTTTTTTTGTTAGCTCCCACATGCGGGGGTTCGTGTTCTCTGATTGGCTCAAAGTCAACTTGTTGGCCACTGATGACCGTTGCGATTCTACAGTTGTGGCCAAAAGTTTTGAGAATGACACAAATATACATTTTCACAAAGTCTGCTGCCTCAATTTGTTTGATGGCAATTTGCATATACTCCAGAATGTTACGAAGAGTGCTCAAATTAATTGCAATTAATTGCCAAATCCCTCTTTGCCATGCAAATGAACTGAATCCCCAAAAAACATTTCCACTGCATTTCAGCCCTGCCACAAAAGGACCAGCTGACATCATGTCAGTGATTCTCTCGTTAACACAGGTGTGAGTGTTGATGAGGACAAGGCTGGAGATCACGCTGTCATGCTGCTTGAGTTCGAATAACATTGTTCTTCCTCTGTCAACCATGGTTACCTGCAAGGAAACACGTGCCGTCAGGATATTGCTGCCAGTAAGATTGCACCTAAATCAACCATTTATCGGATCGTCAAGAACTTCAAGGAGAGGGGTTCAATTGTTGTGAAAGCTTCAGGTCGCCCAAGAAGGTCCAGCAAGCGCCAGGACCGTCTCCTAAAGTTGATTCACCTGTGTTGATTCACCTGTACAGAGCCTTGCTCAGAAATGGTAGCAGGCAGGTGTGAGTGCATCTGCACACACAGTGAGGCGAAGACTTTTGGTGGATGGCCTGTGGTCAAGAAGAGCAGCAAAGAAGCCACTTCTCTTTAGGAAAAACATCAGGGACAGACTGATATTCTGCAAAAGGTACAGGGATTGGACTGCTGAGGACTGAGGTAAAGTCATTTTCTCTGATGAATCCCCTTTCCGATTGTTTGGGGCATCCAAACAAGGTGAGCGCTACCATCAGTCCTGTGTCATGCCAACAGTAAAGCACCCTGAGACCATTCATGTGTGGGGTTGCTTCTCAGCCAAGGGAGTGGGCTCACTCACAATTTTGCCTAAGAATACAGCCATGAATAAATAATGGTACCAACACATCCTCTGAGAGCAACTTCTCCCAACCATCCAGGAACAGTTTGGTGACGAACAATGCCTTTTCCAGCATGATGGAGCACCTTGCCATAAGGCAAAAGTGATAACCAAGTGACACGGGGAACAAAACATCATTGTTTTGGGTCCATGGCCAGGAAACTCCCCAGACCTTAATCCCCTTGAGAACTTGTGGTCAATGCTCAAGAGGTGGGTGGACAAAAAAAACCACAAACTCCAAGCATTGATTATGCAAGAATGGGCTGCCATCAGTCAGGATGTGGCCCAGAAGTTAATTGACAGCAAGCCAGGGCGGATTGCAGAGGTCTTGAAAAAGAATGGTCAACACTGCAAATATTGACTCTTTGCATCAACCTCTTGTAATTGTAAATACATGCCTTTGACACTTATGAAAGGCTTGTAATTATACCTCAGTATCCCATAGTAACATCTGACAAAAAATATCTAAAGACACTGAGGCAGCAGACTTTGTGAAAAGACGTAGCATACAGACAGAGCAACATAGCACAAAAAGCAACCAGACAAAATCCATAAAAGCAACAAAGTGTTTCCACACCTCACAAGCTACAGACAACATGGAAAGTGACAATACACAGCTAGGGATTATGTTCACAAATCTGATTGGCCTTTAGCCATGTCTTCATGTTTTTTTGTGAAAGTGTGATAGGTGGTGCAGTTATGGGTGTCTGATGGCAGTGTATTCCAGACATGGGAAGCTCTTACAGAGAAAGCGGATTTACTAAAGGTGCTTTTCCTTAAGGTCACCTCTCATGGCAGACCTTGTGGAACTGCTGCCATATGTTTGGGTTTTCTGTTTAACAAAAATACTGAGTGGAGGGGGAACCAGGCCATTTACGATCTTGAATATAAGACACGCGTGGGTGTATTGCACAAGATTTTCCCAACTCAGGAGCTCATGCTTTCTGAGGATGTAACAGTGATGATGGCTATTGGGCTTCCTATCAAGCACTTTGAGAGCCTGCTTGTAGACAGACTGAATGGGTTTTAATGTTGTACAGCAAGCTTGGGCCCAACTAGTCAAGCAGTATGTTAAGTGGGGGAGTATCATAGATTTGAAGTACAGTTTCGCTACCTCTGTAGTCAAACAATTTTGTATAAATCGGAAATTAGCTAGGTTCAATTTGGTTATTTGAATTACGTTTTTCACCTGCTTTTTAAAAGAGAGGTTGGAATCCAAGGTACTTAAAATCAGATACCACCTGGAGCTTCGCCTCTGACACATAGACATCTGGCTCAGTAGCATCTGTTGCCCTCTTTGTGAAGAACATGCAGACAGTTTTTTTCACATTGAGATGCAACACGAGTCACTGAGCCACTTTGTAACCTGGACCATTACAGTAGTGAGTTCTTGTGCAGCTTGTTGTTTGCTCTTTGCATGCACATATATCACTGTATCATCTGCATACATTTGAACTTCAGACCCAGTACAGACAGAAGGCAGATCATTAATGTACAGGCTGAACAGGAGGGGCTCCATTATTGACCCTTGGGGCACGCCCACATCATAGCTAAGAGTGGGCGACAGTTCATTGCTCACTCTGACACACTAAGTTCTGCCTTCAAGGTATAATTTCATCCATCTCAAGGCATCGGGGGAAAAGTTGAACTTGGACAATTTTGTGATGAGAATCTCATGGTTAACAGTATCAAAAGCCTTCCTTAGGTCCAGAAACACAGCCCCAACAACGCCCCCTTTGTCCATCTTGGACTTCACACAGAAAGCAGTTGGCCGTTTCTGTGGAGTGTTTCGCTCTGAAGCCAAACTGCATGGAGTGTAATGTGAAGGGGCTGTTGTTGAGGTGGGCATCAGTTGTTCTGCTACACACTTTTCAAAACTCTTCGACACCACAAGTAGCATACTAATGGCCTGTAGTTACTCACGTCAGCAGGGTCACCCGATTTAAAGATGGCCGTTATTATGGCCGACTTCCATACCCCTGGAAACACCCCCTGACCAATAGATGTGTTGGTGACCTTAGTAATGGGGCCAATGAGTGACTCTACGTAGTTTTTAAGAAAGGTAGAGTCCAGCCCAAACACATCTTTGGCTTTATAGTTATTTAGTGAGCTAATCACCTTGTTCACCTTTGACTGAGAAACCTCCCTTATGATGAAGACAGGTTGAGCATCATTTACTAGCACTGAGCCCAAGAAACCAGTGGAGGGGTTCTGTGTCAGTAGAGTGCTCTTTTGGCCAGGTTTGGATTAGATTTTTTTTTTAGGAAACCATTTATTGTAGCCTGGATTGTGGATAGAAAAACCTTTCACATCTGTATGGGACAAGAGATCATTCCAGTTAATTTCCTTAATTGCATTTTCAAAATAATTGAATTCACTCTTAGGTATTCTTAGTTGATCCGGCTTTCTAACAGTAGAGAGGTTAAACCAGCTCTTAGACATCTTTCTGGCTATAAGTGTCAGATTATGATCAGATAGCCCAGAAACCATATTGAATGATTTAGTCACGCTCTCTGGTTTATTACTGAACACCAAATAAATCTGTGTTTTAGAGGAACAAGTCACCCTGGTTGGCCCTTTAACTAGCTGTGTAAGGTCAAAGGTATTAGTGATCCGTTTGAGGGTTTTCCTACAAGACTTGTCTTCATAATTAATGTTAAAATCTCCCATTAAGATGACCTCTTTCCCCTTTCCGAATAAGGGTAAAAGACATTTGGGAAGACAGTGTAACATTCAGGCCAATACATTCTAGTTCATTATCACATGACCAATAAATGTGTTTACATCAGATATGTTCTTTAATGTAAATCATCACACCACCTCCTCTTCCTTCAATCCTGTCTCTCCTGAAAACATTGTAGCCAGGCACAATCAAAGCAGCAGAGTTTTTATGGAGCCATGTCTCTGAGAGGCAGAGGAAGTTGTCAGGAGTTCACCAAGGGGTCATGATTGGGGCTGTACCAAATGATTGATGTATTGATTATGCTTATGTTTTATTAAAAGAAGGGGATGGGTTATAAGACCACTCCCTCCTTACATTTATACGGTCTTAGACTACAGATTAACAATATATATACATTATGAGGTTTTAATATTGTTCCACAGTTGTTTTCTAGTTCTCTCTCTCTGCCTGTTATAAAGAGACCCCTCTGAGAAATGTGTGACTGAGACAGAACTCTGCATGGGAGTGTAGTAGATAAGACTAGTCAGACATTCCACTATAAATCAACTTGGACAATTACTGCTAAGCTTTTAGATAACACGAAAAGCCTTGTTCATATAGATGTGTAGACATGGTTTTGGTCTCATGGGTAAAAGGTAATGACGTAGGCAGTGACATCACTAAGGCTGGACTTCGGGTTTAATAAAAGCAACTAAAGGCCTTTTCTATTTTGCAGAACTTACTCAGAAACATGTGTGCTATGTTCCTGATTGTCAACTCTGTCTGCAATTGCATTAATAAAGGTTTTGAATGATTTAATTAAAGATATTGTCATAATGCTAATTTCACCAATTTCACAAGGAACAAGGAAACGAACCCCAACAAAGTCAAGGTTGGAGTCTGTGAGAAGATGTTGAATTTGATCACTTTCTGGAATGACACTACGAATGTTCAAGTGCCCCCCTAGTAGTCCCTTGGGCTTAGCTCGTGGGCCCCAGATGACTCGAGAGTGATTTACACATAAAAAAATGTCACATTTTCTGTGTTTTCTGACGGCTGGGTTTAGGCCGTTTTGTTTAGTTTGATTAAGGGCAGTTCGGTAGCGCAATTAACAATCCCTCCCGCTTACACTGGATGTGGGGAACTAATTAAGACAGCTTGCGTACCAGAAACAGAGTCAGGGATCGCATATAGCGACTTGGGTATGTTTGAAGAGTCAAACTTGGCCATTATTCAGAACATTATGGTATGCTGTGTACTGTCCGCTCCCGTGGAACGGTGTACCAATGTGTTTGGTGTTGATATTCTCCAGCAGTAGATTGATTGTGTCATCCCAGCAAGGACGCACTGAGATTATCAGTAGAGCAGCTACATAACTGACAATCATTGCAATGTACTGGAGATAAAACACATAATTGCGCTTTAAATCTTTGCATGAGTTACTTAGCTGGGGTCGACGAACACCTGATGTTTTAGATAAAATAACAACATTTGTAGGAGAAGCAACACCTGCCGCACCACTCTCCCTTCCGTCTGCCATTTTGTTTCATGCTTTACAGCAACGACCAAGGGATGTGCATGTGTGTGTCCGTGCATGCATCCGTGTGTGTGTTTTACCGTTGTCCAAACATGAGTGTGGACTTGGTCTCCTGGTCGTTGTAGCTGGATGGAGAGCAGCAGATGAACATGGTGGTCCTGCAGTTCCCCCCTAGAGAGTCCTGCAGGATACGGGTCATCTTACTGTCACGGTATGGCACATGGGTCTTCTACAGGGTGGGAGGGGGGGTGGGGGGGGGGGGGGGTGGGGGGGGGGGGGGGGGGGGTGGAGTTAGAGTAGAAAATACAGGAATCGCTGAACCGGTCACTTTCTACATCATTGAGTCCGCATTCCAGTTTCCTTTTATTTTTTTAATATATTTTTTTATTAATTAAAAAATCCATTAATTTACATTTGATTTCACAACACCAAGATGAAGAATCATGGATGTAATAGGACTAGACTTACGGTTCCCTCGGCCAGAGCAGAGATGACGTTTCCTAGAGAAGATAGAGACTTGTTGATGTTCTTAGCTTCATCCAGCACAGCTCCCTCTGCTCCTGTCTTACTGACCTGTGGAAGCACATTACAAAACACATACAGTACAAAAGATTATACACAGAAACGTCACACACATTTTGTACTGTGTGTAATAAAGATTGATCAATATATACTGTACAGTCAGGTCCAGAATTATTGGCAACCTTGATAAAGATGGGCAAAAAGACAAAATAAATACTAAGTTACATTGTATGCTAAATTGTATGCAAAACATTTTTGGAGAAATTATACAAAAATGTACTAATACAATTGCTCAGAGAAAGATATTTCGCTTAACAACTAAGAACAAAACAAATCTAGAAAATATAGGAGTAAAAATGATTGGCACTCCTGTTTCCAATATTCTATTACCATCCCCTTGCGAGGATAACGACACTGAGCCTTTAAAAAAAATGCTTTATGAGATTGGAGAACACATTGGGAGGGATCTTAGACCATTCCTCCATACAGAATCTTTCCAGATCCTTGATATCCTTCGTCTGCTGTTATGGACAGCCCTCTTCAATTCAAACCACAGGTTTGTCCAGAGACGAAAATGGTCATGGCAAAATTGAGACCTTTTGGTTTTTCCTTGTGAATTTTGATTAGTGCTTGGGGTTCTTGTCTTGCTGGAAGATCCGCTTGCGGCCAAGTGTCAGCCTCCTGGCAGAGGAAACCAGGTTTTTGGTTAAAATATCCTGGTACTTGGTAAAGTTCATGTTGCCGTTGACCTTAACAAGGGCCACATGACCAGTGGATGCAAAATAGCCCTATAACATCAAAGATGGTTCACAATATTTTAACATAAAACCGTCTGGAGTTTTATAGATGGCATTGGCACTTGGATTGGAACCAGTGCTATGGTCAGATGACCTGAAAAAATAGAGCTCTTTGGCCACACACACCAGTGGTGGGTTTGGCATTGAAAAACAAGCATATGCAGAAAAGTACATGATACATGCACCTACGGTAAAATATGGTGGTGGATCTTTGATATTATGGGGCGATTTTGCTTCCACTCGTCCTCAGGCCCTTGCTAGTTCACCAATGACCTATTACTGGAGACCTGAGAACTGAGTGCCGATACAACGCTAATAAACACACTTGGGACTATATTAAGTGCTGTGTGCAGAATCTACTTTTTTCTGCTGTAGTCAGCAGCAAGAACACTGGTCCCAATGCACATAGGTATAAATGAAGTTGCTAACTGTGGCCAATACAGAGTAGAAAGAAACCCATTTTAACATGGCAGACCAGTTGTACTGATCTGTGACTGAGATGGATGGAAGGAAAAGATAACAGAACAGTCAGATGAAAGAGAGAGAGAACACGTCTCTTGGGATGCAATAAAGATGGTTAATTAGTTACCCTAGGTAACTAGACTAGGTCTTCACCTCACCTCATCACCTTAGCAGCCAGGTATGTAATTCAGTCACTAAAGGCCAGTGTCTGTGACAAAGATTATGCCCAGTCCTGAACTAAAAATGGAAATTCTTTATTAAAATAGGTTATTCTGTGGCCCTAAATGTCTAGACGCATACTAAGTGTATTAGGTTACAATAAAAATGCTTTGTTACCATTAACTACAGAAGGCTTTAACCTCCTCACCTTCTCACTCCCAGCCAAGTCCACCAGGTAGAGCTTCCCACACAGTTTTTGTTCTGTCTCCACGTGCTCCTGCTTGATGTTGATCAGGAAGATACTGTGACTCCTGGAGCTGTGCTCATTCATATCTGGAGAGGGGAGGAAAGGAGAGGTGATGTGATGTGAGGAGAGGTGTTTGTGTGAGAGTGGAGGACACAGTATATATACAAATATATTAAAAAATATATAAAGATAGAGATATAAAAATATATACAAATATAAATATATATAAATATAAAGATAGAGATATAAAAAATATATAGAAAAACACTGTGATAAACACCCCAGACACTATATAAGATTCTACAGAGTAACTCTACAGATGTGACTTTACACTTCACACTATAAATTGTACTAAGTGGCAGACTGCCAGAGTGGTGGCGGGACTTACTGGTGACAGCAACATGGCAGGGATGTACAGTAGCTAACACTGTGTCAAAAAACCTGCCACATACAGACTCTACAGATCATTTTTAAAGTGTCAGTGTCAGAGTGTCATTGGGACTTACTGGTGACAGCAACATGGCGGTTGGCTTTTCCTTCATCAATAACATCCATCACCTCCTCTGGGCTGGAGACAAAGCGCTCAGTGCAGCCCTGAGATTCCACAAATAAACGTTAGAATTGTTCGAATTCATTCCTGTTCACAAGAACAGGAATGACCTGTTATAACAGGCTACCTGCTATAATGACTAACACCCTGTAGCACTAACATATGTAACCATGAAGTGCATTGAAATGGTAGTTAGGTCACATCAATGACACCATCCCAGACACCCTAGACTCAGTCCAATTTGCATGCCTCCCCAACAGATCCATAGACGACGCAATCTTAACTGCACTCCAGACTGCCCTCACCCACCCAGATAAGAGGAATACCAACAGTGCATTCGGAAAGTATTCAGACCCCTTCCCTTGTTCCACATTTTGTTAAGTTACATCCTTATTCTAAAATGGATTAAATACATTTTTTTCCTCATCAATCTATACACAATACCCCATAATGAAAAACTGAAAACAGATTTTTAGAAATGCTAGCATATTTATGAAATTAAAAAAATAACTATCTTATTTACAGTTGAAGTCGGATGTTTACATACACTTAGGTTGGAGTCATTAAAACTTGCTTTTCAACCACTCCACAAATTTCTTGTTAACAAACTATAGTTTTGGCAGGTCAGGTCTACTTTGTGCATGACACAAGTAATTTTTCCAAAAACTGTTTACAGACAGATTATTTCACTTATAATTCAGTGTATCACAATTCCAATAGGTCAGAAGTTTACATACACTAAGTTGACTGTGCCTTTAAACAGCATGGGAAAAATCCAGAATATTATGTCATGGCTTTAGAAGCTTCTGATAGGCTAATTGACATAATTTTAGTCAATTGGAGGTGTACCTGTTGATGTATTTCAAAGCCTACCTTCAAACTCAGTGCCTCTACACTTGACATCATGGTAAAATCAAAAGAAACCAGCCAAGACCTCAGAAAATAAATGTAGACGTCCACAAGTCTGTTTCATCCTTGGGAGCAATTCCCAAAAGCCTGAAGGTACCACGTTCATCTGTACAAACAATAGTACGCAAGTATAAACACCATGGGACCACGCAGCCGTCATACCGTTCAGGAAGGAGATGCGTTCTGTCTCCTAGAGATGAACGTACTTTGGAGCGAAAAGTGCAAATCAGTCCCAGAACAACAGCAAAGGACCTTGTGAAGATGCTGGAGGAAACAGGTACAAAAGTATCTATATCCACAGTAAAGCGAGTCATATATCGACATAACCTGGCCACTCATCAAGGAAGAAGCCACTGCTCCAAAACCGCCATAAAATAGCCAGACTACGTTTTGCAACTGCACATGGGGACAAAGATCGTACTTTTGGAGAAATTTCCTCAGGTCTGATGAAACAAAAATACAATTGTTTGGCCATAATGACCATCGTTATGTTTGGAGGAAAAGGGGGAGGCTTGCAAGCCGAAGAACACCATCCCAACCGTTAACCACTTTTTTACTAGGATTAAATGTAGGATATGTGAAAAACAGAGTTTAAATGTTTTTGGTTAAGGTGTATGTAAACTTCTGACTTAAACTGTACATAAGTACTCAGACCCTTTGCTATAAGACTCGAAATTGAGCTCAAATGCATCCTGTTTCCATTGATCATCCTTGAGATGTTTCTACAACTTAATTGGAGTCCACCTGTGGTATATTCAATTGATTGGACATGATTTGGCTGGGGTCTTTAACAATTCTCAGAGCATTCCTTTCACACCACCTGATATAAGTCCTGGGTGGAAGGGTGCTCGGCCCTAGTGATGTACTGGGCTGTCCGCACTACCAACTGCGGTGGCTTGAAAGCGTCAAGTTCCTCAATGTCCAAATCACTAAGGATGTAAAATGGTCCAAACACACAGACACACAGTCGTGAAGAAGGCACAACAGCGGCTCCTCCCCTTCTGGAGGTTGAAAAGATTTGGTTGTACTGCTGCACCATTATACTTCTGCACCATTGAGAGCATCTTGACTGGCTGCATCACTGCTTGGTATGACAACTGCACCGCAGTTGGTAGTGCGGACAGCCCAGTACATCACTAGGGCCAAGCACCCTTCCACCCAGGACTTATATCAGGCGGTGTGAAAGGAATGCTCTGAGAATTGTTAAAGACCCCAGCCACCCAAGCCATAGACTGTTCCCTCTGCTTCCGCATGGCAAGCGGTACCAGAGAAGCAAGTCTGACACCAAGAAGCACCTGAATAGCTTCTATCCCCAAGCCATAAAACTGCTAAATGACAAACAAATTGGCTACACGGACTATCTGCATTGCCCCTTTCTTTACACTGACTATGCACACTCACAGGACTCTACACACTCTCACACACACATTCACAGTGACACTCCAACACACACACACACACACACACACACACACACACACACACACACACTGACTCTACGCACACACACACACAATCTTTGTATACTCTGCTGCTACTCCATTTATCATATTTCCTGATGCCTAGTCACCTTACCCCTATACATAACTAACCCTACCACTCCAGTATCCCTGCACATTATAAATATGGTATTGGCACTGACCCTATGCTGTACAGTATTAGATTACTTACTTTCTCGTGTTCGTCTTATTTATATTTCTTGTGTGTTTTTGTTCTACTTACTTTATTGTACTACGAATATTGATTATTGCATTGTTGGGAAAGAGCTTGCAAGAAAGGCATTTCAGTGTACTTGTGCATTTGACAATAAAACTAGACATTTGAATTAGTTGGAATTGTTTCCTGACGTAATAATGTTATCATTATGACGATGACACTTCATGTAGAGCCCATCACAGATGAGACACAATTTACAGATGGCCAGTTAGTTAACATCCCATCAGCAGTCTGACTCACCTTCACATATGGCACCCTGTTCTTGTCCTCATGCACTGCCAGATTGGTTTTAGTCACTGAGAGAGACAGGTGCAGAAGAAGAGAGATGTCATTATTACCCTACAAGTACAATCACCAGAACTGGACAGGAACACCTGCTACTTACAGCATTTTCACACATAGTTCTGAGCTAAAGTTCGATTCAGAGTTTGATTATTTGTTACATTGTATTTTTTCTTCTTCTTTTGGATTTCACATTGCCAAATGTCAAACGAATTAATAGGTCAAAACAAAACGATGAATTCATGGAAGTCATTTGTTTATTGGAGAAAAACGCTCACGTTAAATCCATCTATGAGAAGCATAAGCATGGGAAGCTTGTGTCTCCCTTAACGCTCTCGTTAAATCCATCTATGAGAAGCATAAGCATGAGAAGCTTGTGTCTCCCAAACATCATATTACTTTGGTCTTCCAACAACATGCAAAGCTGCTCTAACTGCCACTTGAATAGACTATATTCAGTAGCCTACATGCCCGGTATAGCCCGTGTTCCCTAATCTGCAACTGATGCGCTCATAAATGTAATGCTACTCAGAGATATCAAGTTATGGTACTGTGTGCTAGCAGTCAAACAACCAATAATACTACGGTGAACCACACCACAGTACAAATGGAATCAACCGAGACCACCCCTTTTTGAGCGAACCACGTTGCGTTGTTGAGTGCCTCCCGGGTGCTGATAGTGTTCACACCAGTCCAAACAAACCGAACTAAGTGGGGAAAATGCGAACCGCCCTCTAAGTTCAGAGACTTTACTTTCATATTTGCCCAAAGGCCCAAAACAGTCAAATCAAATCAAAACGCATTGGAGTGCATTTCAGAGACACTTTACAAACACAGACACAACAGTTGCTTTATGTTTCAACTTTGTGTTTTTGATGGGAGATCATATTCAATCAGAACAGATTTACATCAAGGCTGTGTATACTCTCAGAGGTGTGTGTGTAATCTTTTTGTGTGACTGGAGTGTTTCTAAGCCTGACAAATCTGTTGCTGCTCTGACTCGAGCCCTCCTCAGGCCCTGACTTCCAATTTAATTTCAACTGGAAACAAGCGGTAAAACAGACACTCTCCTCCCGGACAGGACAGAAGAGCGACTAGGGCCATGTATGTACAGGTTTGTGTGAGAGATCATATCCAATCAGATCAGATTTATGCCAAGGCTCTGGATACTCTCAGAGGTGTGTGTGTGTTGTTTTCTCTTTCCACCAGTGTTGTTTGTCTGCTTTCTCCCTTATTACCTCCTGTCTTTTCTTAGTGATCCACTGTTCTCTTGCTCTCTCTCCCCCTTCCTCTGCGCCCCCCCCTCTCTCTCTCCAGAATGTAGATGGGAACTCTCATCTCATCGCTGCCTTAGGCTGCTGTCATATTGTCTGCATCCCAATGTCACCCTATTCCCTTTATAGTACACTATATGGTCAATAGGGTTCCATTTTGTATTTTATTTATTGCCTTTAAATAACCAGGTACGTCTTTGAGAATACATGAATTGCCTCTGGCTGGTGTGATTTACTAAGATAGACATCTACT
This sequence comes from Oncorhynchus mykiss, assembly GCF_013265735.2. Taxonomy (NCBI): domain Eukaryota; kingdom Metazoa; phylum Chordata; class Actinopteri; order Salmoniformes; family Salmonidae; genus Oncorhynchus; species Oncorhynchus mykiss. The sequence continues at coordinate 36,816,640 of NC_048571.1, forward strand.
ATATACTTACAGGGAGTCTAGCCACAGCCCCTCTAGAACCTCACATATACTATCATAAGGGTATCATTTTACTGTTGCACATACAAACGAAATACTAAATTGAAGTGGAAATGACAAGTCACATTGAAAACTGCCGTGTGCGTGTGTGTGTGTGCGTGTGCGTGTGTGTGTGTGTGTGTGTGTGTGTGTGTGTGTGTGTGCGTGTGCGTGTGCGTGTGCGTGTGTGTGTGTGTGTGTGTGTGTGTGTGATTTTAGTGCTGTGAATACACTTACCATCCAGAAGATCTCTGATTTTGTCCATGTATATTTCAAAATAGGACACCTGGGGAAGAGAGGAGAGAGCATATTGAGAGAAATGAATCTTCGAGAGGACAGCGGACTGATTATACTAATATGTCAAATATGTTAAAGTGGTCTTCTTGGCTCACAGGCATTCTGATAGGTCTAGTCTCTTGTGAGCACAGAGATTTGGTTCTGCGTGCCGAGTATGCCAGGTATTAGTTGTGAGATATTATAAGATAGTTGTTATTTAGGCAAATGTACAAATATGACAAGATACTAATGATTTATTAATATCCTGTGTCTATGCATTCCATAATTCCAGAGGCTATGCACACAGACATCATACACAGTTCATGGTGAGGTGATGCAGTAGACTGGTTTGGTCCAGATGTTTATGCTTTAAGTAGATATTGATGTTTGGGATGTTTTATTACACATTGTGCACCATGCATATTCATCAACAGCAACTCCAGTGATTATAGAGCGCTATAGCTATGATGGTTTCAGACACACAGTTTTCAGTTATGGTGAGATGGTGCAATAGCCTGGTCCAGTGATCTGCATGCTATGACAGGACAAGTATAGCCAGAATAGTTGTCTAAAGCACATCTTTACCAGACTACTGGTGCGGACACATTCACATTTACAGTGATTACAGAGGGTCATGGTGGATTCTGACATCACACTCTCATGTATGGTGAGCTGGTGCAGTAGCCTGGTCCAGTGATATGTATGCTATGGCAGGACAGTAATATCCAGAATAGCCGCAATACTGGCCCAAACACAGTAACTCCAGTGATCATAGTGGGCTATAGCTATGGTTGATTCAGACAATACACAGTAGTTCTCAGTTATGGTAAGCTGGTGCAGTAGTCTGGTGCAGATCTACAGTGCCTTGCGAAAGTATTCGGCCCCCTTGAACTTTGCGACCTTTTGCCACATTTCAGGCTTCAAACATAAAGATATAAAACTGTATTTTTTTGTGAAGAATCAACAACAGGTGGGACACAATCATGAAGTAGAACGACATTTATTGGATATTTCAAACTTTTTTAACAAATCAAAAACTGAAAAATTGGCCGTGCAAAATTATTCAGCCCCCTTAAGTTAATACTTTGTAGCGCCACCTTTTGCTGCGATTACAGCTGTAAGTTGCTTGGGGTATGTCTCTATCAGTTTTGCACATCGAGAGACTGACATTTTTTCCCATTCCTCCTTGCAAAACAGCTCGAGCTCAGTGAGGTTGGATGGAGAGCATTTGTGAACAGCAGTTTTCAGTTCTTTCCACAGATTCTCGATTGGATTCAGGTCTGGACTTTGACTTGGCCATTCTAACACCTGGATATGTTTATTTTTGAACCATTCCATTGTAGATTTTGCTTTATGTTTTGGATCATTGTCTTGTTGGAAGACAAATCTCCGTCCCAGTCTCAGGTCTTTTGCAGACTCCATCAGGTTTTCTTCCAGAATGGTCCTGTATTTGGCTCCATCCATCTTCCCATCAATTTTAACCATCTTCCCTGTCCCTGCTGAAGAAAAGCAGGCCCAAACCATGATGCTGCCACCACCATGTTTGACAGTGGGGATGGTATGTTCAGCTGTGTTGCTTTTACGCCAAACATAACGTTTTGCATTGTTGCCAAAAAGTTCAATTTTGGTTTCATCTGACCAGAGCACCTTCTTCCACATGTTTGGTGTGTCTCCCAGGTGGCTTGTGGCAAACTTTAAACGACACTTTTTATGGATATCTTTAAGAAATGGCTTTCTTCTTGCCCCTCTTCCATAAAGGCCAGATTTGTGCAATATACGACTGATAGTTGTCCTATGGACAGAGTCTCCCACCTCAGCTGTAGATCTCTGCAGTTCATCCAGAGTGATCATGGGCCTCTTGGCTGCATCTCTGATCAGTCTTCTCCTTGTATGAGCTGAAAGTTTAGAGGGACGGCCAGGTCTTGGTAGATTTGCAGTGGTCTGATACTCCTTCCATTTCAATATTATCGCTTGCACAGTGCTCCTTGGGATGTTTAAAGCTTGGGAATCCAAATCCGGCTTTAAACTTCTTCACAACAGTATCTCGGACCTGCCTGGTGTGTTCCTTGTTCTTCATGATGCTCTCTGCGCTTTTAACGGACCTCTGAGACTATCACAGTGCAGGTGCATTTATACGGAGACTTGATTACACACAGGTGGATTGTATTTATCATCATTAGTCATTTAGGTCAACATTGGATCATTCAGAGATCCTCACTGAACTTCTGGAGAGAGTTTGCTGCACTGAAAGTAAAGGGGCTGAATAATTTTGCACGCCCAATTTTTCAGTTTTTGATTTGTTAAAAAAGTTTGAAATATCCAATAAATGTCGTTCCACTTCATGATTGTGTCCCACTTGTTGTTGATTCTTCACAAAAAAATACAGTTTTATATCTTTATGTTTGAAGCCTGAAATGTGGCAAAAGGTCGCAAAGTTCAAGGGGGCCGAATACTTTCGCAAGGCACTGTATGTTTATTGCTCGACAAAATAGCCAGAAGAGCGTAGAGACATAGTAAAGACACATTCATTCACAGTGTCTACAGTAATTCCAGAGGTCCACTGTGGATTGAGGCATCACACGATCAATTATGGTGAGTTAGATGGTGCCATATAGTGGAGGCTGCTGAGGGGAGGACAGCTCATAATAATGCCTGGAATGTAGTAAATGGAATGGTATCAAACGTGGTTTCCATGTGGTTGATACCATTCCATTGACTCCATTCCTCAGAAGCCTCCACTGGTTCTCTAGTGTGGTTGGGTCCCAGATGTGCTTTAGCTAACTCCTCTGAACTATTGGAGCATGACAATAATAACCATAGGAGTTGTCTGGAGCATATAAACTCATAGAAAAAAAGTGCAACTTAGAACCTAAAAGGGTTCTTCGGCTCTCCATATCAGAGAACCCTTTTTGGTTCCAGGTAGAACCCTTCTGGAAGCAAAAAAGGTTATCTTATGAACCCTTACGGGAACCCCGTTTTTAAAGAATGTGGAGATGTGGGACACCACCATGTCTACTGGTACAGAACATGTCGTTACTACAGAGCAGAGGTTCATGATGGAAAACATCACACAGTTCTCAGGTATGGTGAGCTGGCGTGGTCGTCTAGTACAGAAGTATGTTTTAGTTTATCCAACTTCTTGAGTCCCCGGACTATCGTGGTCATGAGGGTCATGTTTAAGGGGTGTGCTCATCCCCAGTGCCACTATCTTGATTGTGGAGGAGGTGGTTCTTATGGCAAGGATGACCTAGACGACTGACACATCCTAATAATAACCATAGGAGTTTTCTAGAGCACATAGAGCAGTGGATGCTCCTCAGCGCAGGAAGGGAAGGCCCATCCTCAGTGAATTTCATAAAAATAAAAATAGTGAAACATTAAAAAAGCTATCCTTTTTAGATAAAACTATACTAAATATATTCACATGTCACCAAATGATTTATTAAAACACACAGTTTTTTTGCAATGAAGGTCTACAGTAGCCTCAGCAGCACTCTGTAGGGTAACACCATTGTGTAGCCAGGGGACAACTAGCTTCTGTCTTCCTCTGGGTTCATTGACTTCAATACAAAACCTAGGAGGCTCATGGTTCTCCCCCCTTCAATAGACTTCCATAGTAATTATGACAACTTCCGGAGGATGTCCTCCAATTTACCAGAGCTCTTGCAGCATGAACTGACATGTTGTCCACCCAATCAAAGGATCAGAGAATTAATCTAGTATTGAAAGCATAATCTACAGCTAGCAAGCACTGTAGTGCATAAAATGTTGTCAGTAGTTGTCTCAAAGAGAGAGAGAAAATAGTTAAACAGTTTTGAACAAATTAATTTCTTTAAAAATGAAGGAGAAGCAAGAGAGAGAGAGAGAGAGAGAGAGAGAGATATAATTTAGTCATTTTACTTTCACTTTCACTTACTTAGCTAGCAAATGCAGATAGCTAGTTTAGCCAACTCAAACACCCGGCTCAAACAGAGGGATGCTATGTTAGCTAGCTGGCTATGAATACGATCCCTGGAACTCATCCAAGTCAAGGTAAGCTTTTGGTTTTACTAATGTATTGCCACCGGGTCCCGCCGGTGTAACTGCTAAATTGTTTACTGACTGTACACTGTACTGCATGATTGTAGCAGATTTTACCAACACGTTAGTTATATTAGCTAGGTTGACTATGATGTTACTTTAGCTAATGTGGTGACAACGATGTAGACTGTGTGTAGCGGCTATGATATGGTTCGGCTTGGAAAGGTTTTTTCACCTGGTCACATACAGCTGATGTGTTGTGCATTGAAGTCCACAAGCAGAGGGAAAAGGTAAGAGGAGGAGAGCGCGTAGATGCGAGAAGGAATACAATGGGCTGCTATGAAAGTGAACAGTGTTTGCATGTGATTCACTCCACCAATTCTGTAGAAAACGTTTCTTAAACGGAAGCAAACGAAACGGGGATAAACATACCTGAATTGTCCAATAGAAACTGTCGTTTGCAACTTTGTCTGTCACCTCAAATTTGTGTAGCAACCTCATGATGAGTATAGATTAAATTTGAGTATTATGTAGTAGCCCAAATATATCCATGTTACATCGAACTGGGTGAATGGAATATGGATGACAGTTATCCAATATTCTGTAATAGAAGTAAGGTCAAAAAAAGACCTCACTCATCTTAAACAGCACTGACCGACACTGACATAGAGATCTGGTACACCATCGAGCAACTGGTGCAGAAAATGTTGTCACTACAGACCAGAGGGTCATGGTGGAATACAGACATCACACTGTTCTCAGTACTGGTGAGATGGCACAGTAGTCTGGTCCAGTAATCTGTATCCTATGGTGTGATACAAATAGGCAGAAGAATTGGCTAAAGGACATTCAGATCTAGGACACCAGACAGTGTTTTTAGAGACATCATCAACTAGATAGATGTTGAGATAAAAGAGACGGCAAGACAAAATTAAAAGTGGTAGAGTGATTTTCAAAGTGAGGCCCAGAGGGGCAATGTGTGGTCCGGAGTCGGCTGCACTACCACTTGACTAGACTATGGGACTATTGGTGCAGACAGACAGTGTTGTCAGCAGAGTACAGACCTTGATGTGGAACTCAAGGTTTTCATCCATTGCAAATATGTGATTGAAGATGTCCTCTGCAATTCTAGGGATGATCCCCATCCCATGAGGGTCATGCAGCTTGCCCTGAAAGAAGACAGAAGGGATGTGGGAAAAGAAGATGAGACGTCAGAGAAGACGAGAGGAAGAATGGATAAGAGAAAAACACTTGGGGGAGGTCACTTGGCAGAGGTTAAAGGAGAGTAAAAGACTAGGGGGAGTTAGAGAGGAGAGGGGGAGGAAAACATTGTGAAAGGAAGAGGGGGAGAGAGAGTGAAGCGGAAAAGAAGGATGAACAGGGGACAGGAACTTAACTTGGAGGAGAGTCCGATGATATTTAGAGGAGAGGAGACAAGACGGTAAATCATTTAAAGCAAGGGGACTTCAACTACTGGAGTGTACAATGATTTATGCCAGTTAGTGTTTTTTTAACCACTCAACTAATCATCAATCCATTGATTAGTTCTGATGGATTCTAGGTTCTGACTCCTAAAACTTGGAATAGGGTTAATTATCAGGTATCCTGTTGAAATATTGAGTGCTATGGTTTAGAGGGTCGACACCAGAAGTTATTGGTTATCTGTAGGAGGAAGGTATATGGTGGGTGCAATTAAGCTTGGAATGTACTAGGGAAAACGATCACACGTGGCAGGCATTGATGAGGGGAGAGAGCCATAGATTAATGATGAAGGAGGTCGAGGTCAGGTCACGTTAAGGGAGAAGGAACAGTTTATTGCCCTATCACTTAGTTTCCTGCCTAGAAACGAAGATACAATGTTTAGCGAGAAGGAGGAGACTCCACCCAATGTATATGGTATGTATACCACCACTGGTGGAACCATGTCTTTGTCGGTTCAGCTGTTCGACCCTTTGGGATGAAAAAACTTGAGCTTTCATTGTGTCCGTCGAGTTCTTACTCGGATAATTAGAACCTAACAGTTCGATAAGGTGTGCTTTGCTGGGCTGGAACAAAATCGTGCAACCGGCAGGGTACTACCCGAGGACTGCAGCTGAGAATCACTGGTTTATATCACTCTACATAAAGAACGCTCCAGTCTACGTCCCAAACTGGACAAAAGTAGTGCACTGTATAGGGGATAGGGTGCCATTTAGGATATAAGCCAAGTCTAATCTCTGTGGTGATGTGGTCTATGAAAACATACCTCCATGGTGTGTGTTTTTCCAGAGGAGGTCTGTCCATAGGCGAAGATGGTGCCATTGTATCCCCCGAGTACATCTAGAGACAGGAGACAGAGAATACAGTACGTTCAAAAGAACAGCACATCTATAAAGTAGGAAAGATACAGGACAATGGACAATAGATGTTAGATATAGGAGATAGGAGACAGGAGGCAGAATGCAGGAGAACAGAGGCAGAATAAGGAGACAGGAGTAGGGAGAGGATGCTAGAAATAAGACAACAGCCTCCTCATTCAGCCCATAGCAACAAGACACTGCACCAACAAAGATTGCCCACCTACAGAACAACACACACACATACGTGCTCACACACACACGCACACGCACGACCACACACCCACACCTACAGAGAGCACGATACAGCAAGCACTAACAAGCAGCACAACCTCTGTTTTGTCAGTCAGTGGGCAGAAAGTCAAACATACATACCAACTACCAGGCTAGGAGCCGGAGGGAACCATAACTTCTTTCATCCTATACCATTTCATTTCACACTCCTTTTATCTTTCCTTATTTCTGTTGCTTTCCCTCTCTCTCTGTCTCTCTACATATGTCTGTCTCTCTCTCTCTTTCTTTCTTTGTAAGCTATTCTAGTCATGCTGGTGCTGGAGCGAGCCGAACCGAACCGTGACATAAACAAGTAATTCAAGACACATGGAATCTGTCTCTGAGAGGAGAGGAGGAGAAGGAAGATAAGAGGCCAGAGCCAGAGAGACAATTAGGCCAGTGCAGCTGGGATGGGGGGGGGAGAGAGAGAGAGAGAGAGAGAGAGAGAGAGAGAGAGAGAGAGAGAGAGAGAGAGAGAGAGAGAGAGAGAGAGAGAGAGAGAGATCCAATTATCTCTGTACTGCAGACACACTGAGTTAGACCAGTTCTATGGCATCTCTTTCACTCTGTTCTCCCTTCCTTTCCTTTCTTCTTTGTCTACAGTATGTTTCACACCTCTCTTATTTTCCTTTCCTCTCATCCTTTCTTTTTGTTCTCCCCTCTCTTCTTTATTACTACCTTTGATTTCCTATGCAACGCTCTGGCTGTGTTCTCATCTGTTTTCTCTATTTCTCTTTCTTCTGACAGTGCTGTTCTTTCCCTTTCATTAATCTGTCCCAGGCTCAATCACAGGCAGACAGCATAGCACTCGTTTGTCATGTTAGACAACGGGATTGTAATCTGCAATCTACACTGTCTCTCTATGCATGTGGGAAAGGAGAGGGAAGGCTGGACAGCAAGATGACAGAGAGGGGAGAGAGAGATACAGAGAGAGTGAGAGAGAGAGCATGCAAGGAGGAGAGAAAGAGCAAGGGAGAGACTGAGAGCAAGATAGATAGCTCACATTTATTTATTCAAGATAAGCGTGCACATTATTGTTACTTATTTTCATCAGGGCCTAAATAATACTGGAATTAGTAGTACCCGCAAAACACCAGTCTCAACGTCAACAGTGAAGAGGCGACTCCGGGATGCTGGCCTTTCAGGCAGAGTTGCAAAGAAAAAGCCATATATCAGACTGGCCAATAAAAATAAAATATTAAGATGGGCAAAAGA